>NC_090926.1:1057772069-1058412044 GCF_040938575.1 Ambystoma mexicanum | reverse complement strand
GCCCACTGCCGGGAGACTCTCCGGAGCAGTCCAAGCCGCTGTCACCCACCTCTCTAGAGCCATATGGAACGGCAGTACCGGGTCAGTTGGTGGACCTTGGTCGAGGATATCCGTAAGGCCATCCTGAAGAAAATCCCCCGGGGGAGCAGACCATCCCAAGTACTCGGTGACCCTAGACATAAGGCGTCGGTACGAGGAGTTGGCATGAGTGCCAGGCTCAGGCCTACAAAACTCCACCTCTGGAGAGGTGTCCAGCCAATTGGCATTGTGCAAGGACTGCCGCAGGTCGTCAATCTGGCTATGGCCCGAGTGAATCTCGTCTGGCACCGTATACGGAACCATGCCATCATCAGAGCCCTCATCCACCTCTGAAATAAACTCAAGATGGTGGTAAGAAGGCACAGAATGTGGAACAAAGCCATGCTTGACCTTAGCCAGAGCCTTTCTAGGGGGTTCCACCGAGCCCCGGGGTACCCCCATCGAAACAGCCTCGAAAGGCGTCGAGTGAATCTGCGTCGATGCCGAACGGCGGCGCCGACAGCATCGATGGCGCGACACAGGCCTCGAGCCCCGAGCGTGTGCCTCGACAGCCTGGGTGTCGATGGCATCGACTACTTCTTCAGAGGCGGGGCCTCGAAAGAGTCCGCCGACGACCTCAGCGCCACCGTCTTCCTCGAAGACACCACAGGTGCACACGGTCTCGAGCGCGTCGAGGACCGGGACCTGGATCGGGCATGACGAGAACGATTCCCCTCGTCCGACCGGGACCTCTCCCGCGAATCGTGCTGACCACCCGAGCCCGAAGGCGTGCGAGCAGTGTCTCTCGACCAGTCACGACCGACCCCACTCGGAGGCGCAGACGGACCAGTGCCCTGCGATTCGAGAATCGCTAACATTTTCTTCCCGAAGGAAGCCCATTCCTCCGGCGTCGCATGCTTGGTGGGATAAGCGACCTGCCGACGGGCGGAGTCCTCGGATGAGGACGGGGTAGACGAACGATGACGGCACTTCCAGGAGTGCCTCGAAGAGTCAGAGGAGTGGAGGGACCGACTCCGGGACCGAGACGCACTGGACTTTTGACGACGATGCGGAGAGTCGCCCTTCGAATCGTCCGTCGAAAGCCCCGTAGACCTCCACTTCCGTGGCTTGGACACCTTACCTACCGACAACAACTTCTTGTACTCCCGCAAGGCTTTGGACGTGAGCGACTGGCAGTCGACAGTCATCCGTGTCATGGGCCTCCCCGAGGCACCAGAGGCAGGCATTGTGCGATTCCGTCACCGACATCTTGGACCCACAGTCCCCGCACTTTTTAAAGCCCGGATGCGGGGTGGAAGACGAGGTAGACATCTTCACAAAGAATATACTTCACAATACGAACAGGTTCGAAGAACCGAGAAAGAACAGAAACTCCACAGAGTCGAGGCGCGCCGAGATCTCTGAAGCAAACACGTTCGCGGAAAAAACAGAACTGAGGCTACGGGCGTCATGTGTCCTACTTATAACATCCAGTGACGTCGGCCGTCGGAGGTCATCGAGGGCGGCGTATCGACGCCATCGACGCAGTACGCAGACGCTGAAGATTTTCCGAAGCAGCACAGCTGCGGTGATTACATGTCATAGATGTGGAATACGTCGGAGGACCCAATCCCCTCGATCGTGACAGCTCTGCGTTCATCCAGTGTGTGCAGGGTTCTTTCTCCCAGGCTTGCAGGATTTTGAAAGAACGTTGGTAGTTCTATCGACTGGTTCACATGGAACTTGGAAATGAATTTAGGTGCAAACCTAGGGTGAGTGCGCAGGACCACCTTATCTTTTTGACCTGTTACAAAGGGATCTAGGATTGAGAGCGCTTGTAGTTCACTTACTCTCCTAATGGAGGTAATACCTATTAAAAAAGCAGTTTTATAGGTGAGGTCTTTAAGACTTGCTTTGTGCATGGGCTCGAAAGGAGCCCCCATAAGCCTAGTCAACATCGCGTTTAGGTCCGATCCGGGAGCCGGGTTAGACATGGGAGGGTGCATTCTTTTCACTCCCTCCATGAAAGCTTTAATAACCTGGTATCTTCCACCATGACACTTTCTGTTGTAAAGTAGTATAGGCTGAAACTGCAGCTAAGTGCACCTTTATGGAGTTAAAGACCAGGCCTGAGTCAAGCAGAGGAGTTAGGTTCAAAACAATGTGTGTGGGAGAGCAATTAATCGGGTTAATGCTCTTTAAATTGTACCAGATAACAAACCGCTTCCATTTACTGGAATAGCAATACCTGGTGTTTGGTTTTCTTGCCTCCCTGAGAATGTCCATACATCTCTGAAGGAGCAGCAGGTGCCCAAACTCTATGACCTCAAGAGCCAGGTCGCTAAATTCAATGTTTGCGGGCATGGGTTAAGCGTCTTCCCTCTGTCTTGAGACAACATGTTGTACGGGCAAGGCAGTTTGACTGGAGGAGATAGGGACATCTCCATCAGATTAGCAAACCAGGGTTGGCGGGCCCACATGGGGGCCACCAGTATCACTGTGACTGGTTCCTGGTGCATCTTGTGCACAATCTTGTTGAGAAGGGGAGTCCTCGTGAGACAGGCGTAGACAAATTTCCCTGACCATGTTATACAAAGTACATTCCCCTTGGAATGGTTCTGGGGGTACCTGGAGGGGTAATCTTGGGATTGAGCGTCCTCCAGAGTTGCGAACAAATCGATCTCTGGGAAGCCCCATTCTGCGAAAACGTTGGATACAGTGTCTTTGTGTAATCACCAGTTGTACTCCATGGGCAAGGGGAAGTCTCTGTTGAGTATGTCCGCCAGAAGATTGAGTTCCCCTGGAACATGTTGTGATAACAGGAACATGTTGTGTTTGAGAGCCCACTGCCAAATGTTCTGGGACAGTTTGGACAGCCCTGGAGAGTGAGTGCCCCCTTGTTTGTTCAGATAGTATATGGCCGTGGTGAGGTTTGTGAGGATCAGGATTGTCTTCCCCTGCAGTTGAGTCTGGAAAGCTTTTAGTGCTTTGAACACTGCCAACAGTTCCAGCAGGTTTGTATGGTTGGATGCTATGTCTGGTGACCAATAAACAGCGCACATAGTTTGAAGCAGGTGAGCTCCCCACCCTGTAAGAGACGCGTCTGTGGCTAGAGTGGTTTCCACTGCGGGGGTGGTGAAGGATTTCCCCTTCAAGAGGTTGTCCTTCCACCACCACTGCAGCGAGAGAACGAGGGCCGGTGAGACAACCACCAGATTGTCCCACTGTCCGCTGGCCTGACACCACTGGCTGTTGAGCCACTCTTGCATTGGGCGCATGCAGGAACGGTTTGACCTGACTGGGGTCTAGGCTGGTTTTTTTCTCGTTGATAGAGAATCCCAGACTGAATAAAAGATCTATCGTCTTTTGCGTATTTGACAGAGATGTTTCGTAAGAGTCCCCTGTTATGAGACAGTCGTCGAGGTAAAGATAGACCGGGATGGATTGCCTGCACAGATGTGCTGCTGCCACCGCTAGTACCTTTGTAAATACCCTTGGTGCAGATGCTATGCCAAAGGGTAGTACCTTGAACTGATAATGCTCGTCTTGTATCATAAATCTGAGGTATTTTCTGTGCGCTGGCAACATTGAAATATGCAAGTATGCATCTTTCATGCCCAGTGTTGCCATGCAATCCCCCTGAGACAGCAGTGGGATTACTTCCTGCAGAGTGACCATGCAGAACTTTAGTGGCTTTACAAATTTGTTTGCTGGGCGCAGATCTAAAACAGGGCGCATGGTTAGATCCTTTTTGGTTACAAGGAAGTACACTGAATAAATACCTTCTTTTACCTGTGACAGAGGTACAATTTCTATGGCTCCTTTCTCTTGTAGTGTCTCGACTTCCTGAAGAAGTATGCGAAGATGGTCTTGTGTCAGTCGTCTTGCTTGCGGAGGTCTGAATGTTGCGGACCGGTTTAACTCTATACAGTACCCGTGGGCTACGGTCTTTAGCTCCCACTGGTCTGTAGTTATCCCCTCCCATGCCTGAAGGAACAATGTTATCCGGCCCCCGACTGGGGAGGCATGGGAAGGGACCCGAATCTTCGGGTCATTTTGAACCTGAGGCCGGGGAGCCTCTAGGGGTAGAGACCCGGCCCCTTCCTTTGCCACGACGCTGACCCCTTTGGGAATACGGGGTGGTGTATCTGCTGTTTCCCTGTGGAGAGTTCCAATTGTTTCTCGAGGAGTATTGTTGTTGAGGGAAGCGTTGGCCACGACAAAAAGCCGTTTTGACCCAGATCCTCTTCTTGTAGAGGGTCTTTTAGAGGGTGTTTGTGTAATTTGCTCCAGTGTTTTCAGGGAGTCATGCTCCTTTTTTGAGGTCTCGAGGGCCTTGAAAACGCTGCTGCGACCGTGATCCTCTTCCAAGGGCGTGGAGTCGTTTACCTTCCTTATCGGGGGGTGCCTCGCCTGTTGACAAAGGGACCCCTGCCCTCTTTCTTGTAGTAGTCACCACCAGAGAGTCTGGGGTGGAGTGACCTCTGATATACAGAGGGTCTGAGGAAGAAGGACTAAAGAGTTTTTCTATTCTTGGGTTAACGCCTCTTGTGAGAGCAGGTGTTGATAAGGAGGGTTCCAGATGTTTCTTAATTGAATTAGGAGAGGAATAGCCTGGCTGGCCAGCGGCTTCTCCTTGAGGATGTCCTCCACGAAGTCCGCTTCAGGGACAGCTTCATCTGTAGCAATCTTTGAGTGATCAGCTGCTTTACGCAACATTACGTTGCACGTCAATTGATCATCCACTGGTGAGGGTCATTGACTAGTGGGGGTGGACTGGGGAGAATCCAGAGACAAGGCATCAGGATCTTGTGGATCTGGAGACTGCTATGGTTGAGGGTCACCCACATCGGAGTTCTCCTCCCAGCCCTCTATGTGATTGTGCATGTCCTCAGGGTTGATGAATTCCTCATTCTGAGTGTTTGCAGTAATGTCTTCTTCAGTTAGGTCGTAGTTGTATATATCCTCTTCTAAAGAGGGGTCAAAAAGCCTTGGTAATTTTGCTTTGGGGTCCACAGGGCTCTCATCCTGTGGCCTCCTAGGTGTGGGTTGTTCTGAACGGGAAACAAACCTGTCTAGTCTTTCCATGCAGTTTTCAAATTTCTCTCTAGTCTAAACCGAAGACCTAGAATGGTCTAGAGGTGGAAAATGGTCCTGAATACGCTCATCCGTCGAAAAAGGTCGAGATTTAAGTCTCAACGTCGAAGAGAGCCCTTCTTCGCCCTCAGAGAACTCGTCCTGAGGGACCGACAGAGGTGTGACGTCTCTGTGCCTCTCTTTCGATTTATGGGTGGATTCCGGCACTCCCCTTAGGCCCTCCTTGGATCTCGGTGGATCCTTGGCCTTCTCCGTAGGCCTCGGAGCATCCCAGGGCTGTCGTTTCTGAGAATCGGCGGAAACAATCCTAGCTAAGCTGTCGGCGACGCCCTCCGCAGTGGGGAGGCACGTAGCTTCAGCCTGCGATTGCGAGGAAGTTTTTTTTCGGTGGAGCCTGGGCCTTGTCTTTGACAGCAGCCTTTTCAGCGGTGCAGTCTTCGGCGGAACCGGAACCCTATTGTTGCCGGACGCCTTCTTGTGATGCGTCTCGACGGTACCAGGTATATTAGGGGTAGCACCCTTTGTTTTTGATGGCCCGGTCGCTAGGCGCATATGCAGCTGCGGGGAGGGCTGTCGATCCAGACGGTCGGCAGGTGCCGCCAGTACTTCGGTGTACCCGTTGGCGCTGAAGTCTTCTTCGACCTGGCCGAAGATTGACATGGGGTTGTGTGTTTAGTGCCATGTACATGTTCGTCTTTGTCGCCGGGGTGTGACTTCCCCATAGCAGCGCCTAAGCCCTGCCTAGAGGGGCCGGTGACAGATGATGCGGAACGCGAGCGTTCCGTCGAAAAGTCAACAACCTCCGGTTCGGAGGTATGATCGTCAATCTCGCCGTCACATTCGATGGCTGCAGCAGCGGGAGAAAACTCAGCCTTCGACATACCGTAGGCCGGCCACCGCTTGTCTCTAAGCTCCTTTAATGTCTTAGGATGGAGGTGCTTACAAGCCGCGCATCCTTCCTCCTTGTGATCGAGGGGTAAGCACCGGTTACACCATCTGTGCTCATCTTTCCAAGGAAATTTGCTCTTACAAATAGGGCAAAACCTGAATGGAGTCCTCTCCATAGCTGAGGATGGTTAGAGTGACGAAGACCAAAGGGGAAAGCGGAAGGAAAGGGAAAGGCATTCTCAGATTATAAGAAAGATTTCCACCCCAACCCCACTCTACCTAACTTGTAGGTCAGCGGAAGGCCCGGCCACGTGGTCGCCAGCGCCGACTGGATCACCGTCCGTCGAAGTTCTTGAAGGTCTTCGGCGGAGTTCTGGAACAGCCGTTGAAAGGAGGGATGGATAGGGTGATCTGAATTATTTTAAATAACTATTTGACCAAAGATCGAGTGGACAATAAGCAATGTCTTTGACGAGCTCCGCATAAGGCGACCAGTATGCTGGGCGGAAAAAAACAATCTGAGGGACCTAGACGCGTGAGGGATCTTGGGTACACTACACGTCACGTAGGGATAGTGTTACAGGCACGCCCATGTCGACGTCCCCTATCGATTCTCGAAAGACAAGATGGAATACGCCGCGGTTACCACTGGATGTCGGACCATATGCACAGAATGTGATTCTAAGCAGATTAACAAACATCAGAACTAGCATTTTAAAACACATTTTTGACAAAGCTCAGCGCCAATTCCCAATCTTTGTCCACAATTTCGAGACCAAGGTCCATCTCCAAGGTCACCTTCAACTTAGCAAGCCTGGTACTGATTCCGTCTAACAAATGTTTGTACAGTCTGGAAACAAGCCTCCAGCTGTCTTCAAGTGCGTATACCAGGGCTAAGAAGGCGTTCTCCTGCGGCTCAGCAGGCCATTCAACCCAGCTGCGTCTAGCGACCCTTGCCACATTCACGCATCATAAGAATTGACCCTTGCGGATTCCCTCTTGTTGCATAAGGCTGTATAGTTTCCTGAACTGCCCATTTTCGTACATGTCTCTCCATTTGGTTATGCCCACTGTTAGGCAAGATTGTATGCATTACCCTGTGGGAGACTGCACCAGCCTTGTCCTCTTGCTAATAGTTAACCCAACCTTTGGTATAAGCATTTACTGCACAAGTTGGTAGAGCGACTGAGCAGCCAGGCTTAGCTCAAGTGGGGTTAATGTGAGCTGTAGGGTTATCACACAGAGATTCACAATGACAATATCCAAATAAACACTTACGCTCAAGGTTTCTTGATTAAAAAATGTATTAATTTAATAGTCAGTTGAATAAGCCTTCATTACAAGGGAGCAATATATATTTAACACAAAAATATACTTCAAAATACACACTCAGTTTCAGTAAATCAGTAGATACCCATTTGGGATGGCACACATACACGTCCTACACTCTGAGGTGACTTAAATAACTAGGACACTGTGGACATTAATATATCACTGGCACATCTAGTGGAATACTGAGTTTGGTGTCAAAGAAAAGGTTTTAGGTCTCCCTGGTGATGGGGCTGGGTCGGAGGGCAAAGGGTTTGTGGGGCTGGAAATTGCCAGAAGCTATATTGAGAGACCCAGAGGTGCGGGAAAGAGTTGAAGAGAAAATCAAGGAATTTTTTGAGAGTAACAGGAAGGAGGACACCGACGAGGGTATAACGTGGGATGTGTTTAAGGCCACATTTAGGGGGGAATTCATAGCTCTATCAGTCCACCGGATGAAACAGGTACAGGCTTTGGAAGCCCAATTGGAAGCCGAGGTGGATGCAGCTAGACAGGCGGCGGGTGACACCCCCACTCGGATAGCAATGCGAAAATACAGGAAGGCACTGGGGCAACTGAACCTCCTGCGTACAAAAAAGGCAGAGGGAGCCCTATTAGCCGTCAGGCAAAAGTATTATGCTAAGGCCAATAAAGCAGATGCTCTCTTGGCGCGTCTACTACGGGCCAAAAGGGCGAGAAATGTGATTACAGCACTGAAGACAGGCTCAGGGGCCCGGGTCACAAGACAGGAGGAGTTACAGGAGACCCTTGCGGAGTACTTTAGCTCCCTGTACTCTTCACAGCACCCCGATATTGACCTACAGGAACAGTTCCAGCGAAAGGTGCACTTTGGGTAACTTAGCAGATACACGAGGGAGGCTCTAAATCGGGAAATTTCGGAGGAGGAAGTAAGGGGAGCGATAAGAGGCCTTCCAGCAAATAAAGCCCCTGGTCCAGACGGCTTTACTGCGGTTTTTTATAAACTATTCATTTCTCTTCTGGCGCCGCATTTAGTCTCATTATTCAACTCCTTCCGCCGATGTGGCAGGATTGCCTCGTCCATGGAAGAGGCTAGGGTCACCCTTATCCTCAAACCAAATAAAAACCCGGAGGAGAGCACGTCTTACCGACCCATTGCCTTGATCAACATCGATGCTAAGGTTTACACTAAGATTCTGGCGAATAGGCTCGACTCTATCCTCCCATCCGTGATATAGCCTAATCAGGGGAAGACAAACTGCTGACAACATAAGACGGTTGGCCCACATCATAGAAAAAGTCCAGAAAACAAACACTCCCGCGGTCTTGGTGGCTTTGGATGCGGAGAAGGCTTTGACCGCGTGGAGTGGACCTTTCTGTTTCGGGTTATGGAGAAAATGGGTTTGGTGGGGAGTTTATGACAACGGTGAGGGCCAATTATCAAGCCCCTACGATTAGGGTGATGGTCAATGGAACCGCCTCTAGGCCAATCCAATTGCAGCGGGGGATGAAGCAGGGATGCCCGCTTTCCCCAATACTTTACGCGATATATCTAGAAACCTTATTGCAAGCAATTAGGGACTCCACGGAGATCCGGGGCATTCCCTTTGGGAGGGGGGGAGCAACAGAAAGTTGCGGCCTTTGCGGATGACATGCTGCATATGCTGTCACACCCGAGGGATTCACTCCTGGTGAGTGTGACTCTACTAGATGCCTTTGGGGCAGCCTCGGGATTACAAATTAACACAAAGAAGTCAGAAATTCTGAACTTAACGGTAGGGTTGTAACGGTACATCGGTATACCGGTGTAAATATCGGGAGCTTCCTCATTTAACTGTCAAAACCGTCACTTTGTTAAAACCGGTTTACCGTGGTTTACCATATTGCTGCCAGCAGCTGTTGCCAACTTGTGTGCTTTTCAATTTGCATGGGGCTGCAGAGAGTAAAAGCAGCATGGCTTGCTTTCACACCTTGGGAGGAGTATGCTTGGGCTGCCTTGCCTTGATCAAAGCAGCTTATTACATTTTCGAGTCCCTCCACCTTAGACGTGTATAAACATCAGTCCGCTTTGCCCAAATCATGCTCGCACTGCTGCCGCTACATTGAGCACCCTACCTAGAACAACAAACAGCAAAGCAGGCAACCTGCTGGTGGAGGGGGCTCTGCATGAATGCACGAGACTCCAGTGCAGGGAAGGCCCGTGCCAAACTGGACTTACATGGGAAATATACCAGCAAAGTATTTTTATTTTACCTCCTTCATTTGAAAGCATAAACACTTTTTTTTGTAATCTTCCAGACACTTATCTGATCGTCTATTCAGCCCGTTTTCCAATGTGCATGTGGCAAGGCCTCGTCTGTCATGAGGAGGAGGGGTGGGGCTTTGAGGGGGAGTGGAAGTGGAGCTCACACTTATTCGTGGCAGGCCGCTGTAAAACATTATTTTCTCTCCCTTTTTTTCGCATGAAGTGTAGAAAAGAGTTGCGAGAGACAGAGGTCAGGAGCCAGCCAGCCTGTTGCTAACAATCTCTGCAGCACTGGGAAGAGAGCACACTTTACAAGAGCTCTCCTCGAGCGACACATGCAGGGCTGCGGTGCTAGGAAAAGTGCCCAATTTAGTCTCCCGAGGCGTCCTCTCTAAAGCATGCCTGTCGGTAAGTAAATCGCCCCCTGGCATGCTCTGCTTGAGGATTTGCAAAGTGCATCTAGGGTCCTCTCGGTGGCAAGAGTTGTGCCTTCCATCCGCCCTTATCCTCACCGCTGCACACAGCACTGGACTCCTGTCGGACACGGAAAAGGATGGACTAAGTAGGTATGCTGGGTGGGGTGAGAGGGCTTTTCTCTGTGCTTTTGAATTGAAATTTGTGTGGTACCTCCAAGTACATTAGCACAAGATCAAATATCATAGAAACACTTCCACTTTACTTTTTAAAAAAAGTTATCTGTGTTTGGTAGACTCTGGAAAATCTTTTATTTCTTACTTGGCTAAATGCACATTGAAAGTTCTTTTATTTCCACCTCTCACTCATGCTCTCATCGGCTGCATTATGAGCAGCAATTCTCTTTTCAACCACGGGGTCGTCTGCCGTATTCGTTTCTTTTGGTGTTCCCATTGAGGTGACTTTGCTTATGCATTGGTAGAAATATTTCCTCTTGTTAATTGGTCGGGTTTGTGTTGAGTTGTAGTTTTTGTTAAAATTATCTTTTTTGGTCAGTTCATGTAAGAATTAATCTGATATTGCTGGGCTGAGGCTTGAACTCATGTTGTCCTTTTACATGGTGGGGAGTGCATATTTGTGAAGGAAGCGTACGGCTCTAATTCAAAAAGTATGGTCAATAAAACTGCTTCACAATCACTGATGGAGCACCGCACGTACAAGGTCATGAACACAGAATGGATGATGCTGGAATTCGTGCAACTTGTGAGTGTTCCTTTCATAAGGGTATCTAGTGCGTTTACCAGCCTTGGTAGTGTTGGGGCGGTAATGGGTCCCCTGTGCTGTGGGTCAAACAGTGTGTGGCCATAACATCCAGGCTGCTAGATTGGTTGCTAGCCCAAGAAACCACCTCACAAAAGTGCCAAGTCTGAGTGGCGCGTATATTGTCAAATTATAGATGCTTGTTGGCATGAAGGGCAACTGTTGGTTGTTCGAATATGTTTAGGTAAAGTGCTTAAAATAAATAGTATACATTTGCTTAATGGGTTTTATTTGGTGCAACGCAAACATGTGTTTCACACGTAGGTTATTTATTTCCAGGCATATTCTAATCTGTTTTTGCTTGGGTCAATGTACCCATACCAAACTGCAGAATGCTGCTAAAATGGCAGTCACTGCTAAATCTTTTATGCCAATTACCTACCTTTTAATTCAACAATAGATTCTGATTACAGCATTGAATACACGCGTATTGCCTGCATGCTTAGTGTCTCGTTTGACAAGTGATTTTATCAAAAATGCTTAGCATGTACTTAAGGTTTTACGTCATTGAACTTATATATTGCTTGCTGATTTCTATTTGAAACCATCATATTTTTACATTTAATGTTACCCTCAACCTTAGAATTTCAGTTTTTAGTTTAAAAAAACACAAGCATAATTTTGCTAAGGATTTCTCTAAAGAAAACGTGTCTAGGAGCTTGCTTTTGAAGACAGTTCCAGACATTAAGGCACGCGACACGCCGTCAGGGACATTAATCTGACGAGAGGCAGCAATACTAAAACAAAAGCCTTTCTGAATCTTACAAGTGGGGGTTGTAGGGCAAGCAGCTTCTGTTCTGGGGTCCCAAGACCCCATCTTTTTCAAAACCAGGCAGCCCAGGATGAAAATTATTGGGACTGAGCAGCATGCACAAAACGCTGCTCCAGTTCACACTCATCAGCCCCTCTTCAACTCGAGATAAGGCAGTGTTAACCTGCAAAGATCAGTTTTGCAGGTTTCTTGCATTTGTGCGGGTCCACTGTAAAAAGTCCCCTTGCTTACAGCTGGAAAACCTTACTCCATAAGCATATGTGAACAGCGAAAATGCATTGATGTGGTGGTGTAGTTTTAAGGTTTTCAAATGCAAAAGACCAGTGGAAAAATAGTATTTTATGTGGTACAAGTTGTTTCAGTTAAGGTAGTTTTGGGTCCTGGTTCTCTGAACCACACATGTGATCACATAATCCACTATAAGGAATAAGACAAATCAGACCCTCCAGCTAATAGCGATTTTGCTATTCTGCAAAATGTCGCGAAAACGGCCGTTTTGCGCAAAATGCCACGAAAACAGCCATTGTGTGCAAAAACTGCTGTTTTTGCAAAAAAAGATGGCAAAAACTACAATTAAAAAAAAATCCTCAGGGTTCCAGATTCTCAATACTCATCAATGCAAGAAATGAAATGCACAAACACATCTCATCACTCGCGCCCAAAAAAATAGGCAGCCCAATCCACAAGGGACACTGGAATGTGCACATTTTGTTAAAATGTGCCCATTCAGGTGTCCCTTGAGGATTATATATGCGCGCCCATTCAGATGGCCTTTTTCACCTCCTTCAGTAAATAAGGGGGTGTATCTGCCAATTTAAAAGCGCATCCTAAATTGCCACGTAAGATGAACTTTTAAATGTGCTGAAATTGTGGGCAACATTACATGCACGGGAGGTGGGTGTGCCACTGCATGACAGGGGGGCTCATTACAAGTATGGCGGTAGCCGTGCCGGTAAAATTTGCACGGCTGCCACCAGAGTCATTTTTTTCTGGCGGTCCCTCCGGCCAGGCGCTGGAAAAAAGAAAATCCCCATTCCCATCGAGTCCCATTGGACTCGGTGGGAATGGGGAGGATGGATGCACTGGCACTGTGTGCAACAGTGCTGGTGCATCCGTCAAGGTCTGCGAGCGGGTGCCGTTCCACCCGCCAGGTCAGACCTGGCGGGCTGAAAGGCACCCACTCACAGAACCCGTTGTTTGCCGGTCCGGAAACAACGGAAGTGGCAAGCTTACCGGTACCATTGTTTCCGGACTGGCAACCTCATAATGATCCCCAGGGTCTTTCTTGACCATGTCATGCATTTTTTTTTAAAGGTATGAACCGCTGCTATGTTGCTTGCATTTCTGTTCCTCTAACAGGATAGAAATGCGTTTTTTGGGTTGCATTTTACAGTGTACGTGCTGGGACCTTGCAGAACACTGTCGGGAGAGCGCTTCTATAGAAGGTACTACCCATTGTGACCGCCAAAAATCGATTGAATGGTACAGTTTGACCCATTTCGCCAGTACCATTCGATCGATTTTTATAAATACCAAACATGGGGAGCGGAGTTTGCAGCGGTGTCACCCGCTCCCTATGTTCAGTATTTTGGCCTTGGGGGTTGCAGGGGTGTCCCCCGCTTCCTCAAAATTGGAGGTGTGGGTCTGAAAACAAAAACAAAAAAAAAACTAAAAAGGGACCCTGCGGCGTAGGATCCGTCCTGCGTTAGAGGGACTGATCTGACACCGCAGGGTTGGAGGGGAACTGGCAGCGGCCAAGCAGTTAAGTAGGGGAAGGGGTTGGTTGGTGGTGAAAGGTACAATTTGGGTTGTTTGGCTGAAGTGCAAATCTATTTGTGTCAAAATTGAATACGGTCAATTCTGCCACAAATAATTACACTTTGGTCAAACAACCCAGAACCCTATTCAAGGCAGCTGGCCATCGCACGATTTGCACTATAGCTCAGACCCGTGGAAATACGCAGGTCACCTTTGAGAATAAGGGGACCTGCTCATTTTAAAAAATAGGTTATCTAAAAATAGCATATCCTCGGCTTAAATGTCCAATTTTTTGAGGATTATGGTCTAAATCTACATTTTAAAAAAAATGGCCACACTATGAAAGGGAAAGGAGAGAGAGGAAGAGTGATGGGTGAGATGTGACGTGATAGGCAAGAAAGCAGAGAGGGAGCAGTGGGTCAGAGGAGGAAGCGGTGCACAAGAGAGCAGAGGAAGCAGTGATGCAGTGGGCCAGAAATCTGAGAGCGAGCAGAGGTACAGAAAGTAGAGGGAGCGTGTCGTCAGGGGGAGCAGTGAGCCAGAAAGCAGAGAGGAAGCGGTTGGCCGAAAAGAGGCAGTGAGCTGTAGATTGGGAAAAAAGATGAGTGTGATAGAATGGGAGAAAGGATGCAAGATGCAGAAGCAACACAAAAGGATGAAGGACTGTATATTGCGTGAGGAATTGTAGAGTGTAAGGTGTGAGTTGGGAGTATGATTTGGAGTTTGGCAGGGGCGGGGGAGTGCAAATTGTGACTGACGGTGTGGCATAGCACGTTAGTATTTGTATGACAGAGTGAGAGGTTCAGGAATGCAAGTTGTAATGGGGAGTTGGTGAACTGTGTGATGTGTGTTGGTGAGAGGTGTTTGGGGGATTGGAGAACCTAGAAGGGGAAACGTTTCAGCATTACAACTGATAACGATCAATTTAGTTAATACTATTAAATAGGCATGCACATTAAAACACAAATGTAGGCAAAACAAAAACTGTTCTGCCAAGCCTAAGACATCTGGGACTCTTTGTATTAAATTAATACAAAAGAAACATAATAATGACACCCTGGCTCTCGTGTAGCCTTACATTCTGCCTCTTAACTACAATGTTGCAATCTTTCACCCTCCAGTTAATACAAAACGTCCTGCAAAAATGCTGCAATAAATAAAGGTTTGTGCTACAATATTTGCTATTTCATGCAGCAAAATTTGCCATTTCATGCCGCAATATCCTGGAAGGTCTGACAAATGAATTCAGTGCAACATAGGAAAAGCCTTCAGTTAGGGAAGTCTGCTGTATAGTTTGTAGATAACGGAACATGTTTCCTAACGCATACAGTAATGGAATATTTCCCTGGTTGAGCATTATATGTGCTTAATGTGAGCCAAATTGTGTATGAATGCCACTAATCTCTGTGTGTTGTTCACTGTCGCCACCACACCAAAGGGTAGAGTATGTGCATATTTATTCACCATCAAACTCCTTCAATCTGTAGCTCGCAGATTATCAAGACAGGAACATGTTTTTGTACCACCAATGGGCCCCATACACGTGTGACAGTTTTTCAGTTTAAAGTGTTTTGAAATACCTTGTGTGATGGTGCAGCTTGAGCACAGGGTACTTTGTACGACAAATAAAACACATGCTTTATGACCAAATCCACCATTACAGTGGCTAACTGAAGTCGGACTTCAACTTTCCTGCCATTGTAGAACTTTTCGTTACTGTTAGGACAAACTTTGTATTTTGTATGACAAAGTCAAAAGGGACCAACCAGATTCCGTCCAATTTTGGCTTAGCAAAGTTAAATTAGATGACATTGATTAAAAAAATATAAATTGACGGTGCTGTATTGTTATTGTTGTGAGTTTTTCAGATAAGTAACCTTTTTTTACCAAGATAATATTCCTAAGTGCAGTTGAATACATGTGTAATACCGCGATAACCACGGTATACCGTCATTTGGCAAAAAGGTTATCATACCATCACAAAAGCCATACTGCGACACCCCTACTTAACGGTAAGGGCAGCCGATTGTGAGAGCCTAGGAAGGAATACTGCCTTTCAGTGGAGCCCGGGAGAGATTCGATATCTGGGGGTGAAAATTGTGGCGACTTTAGGAGGGTGGTATGCCGCTCCTCAAGGCAATTAAGGGGGACTTTCTACGATTGAGGAATCTGAGGGTGTCATGGTTGGGGCGGATAGCCGCGGTTAAGATGGTCACGCTCCCGCGCTTGTGTATCTTTTTCAGGCGATCCCTCAACCGGTTCCGGTTAGTTTCTTCAAGGAGTTGGGTAAATTGACGAGGCAGTTAATTTGGGAGGGGAAAAGACCCAGCTTGGGGGCTAGATTGCTGATGGCACCTAGGGATGAGGGGGTGCTGG
This sequence comes from Ambystoma mexicanum, assembly GCF_040938575.1. Classification (NCBI taxonomy): domain Eukaryota; kingdom Metazoa; phylum Chordata; class Amphibia; order Caudata; family Ambystomatidae; genus Ambystoma; species Ambystoma mexicanum. The sequence continues at coordinate 1,058,396,370 of NC_090926.1, read as the reverse complement.
CACTGCCGGATTTTCAGCAATATTATGAGGCTGCGCAATTGCGCATCATAAGAGAGTGGCTGAAGGGAGACGCGGGAACGCAAGATAAAATATGGGTAAGGATGGACAGGGCTGTGGCACACCGGAATCTAGCCGAAGTTTTGTGGCTCCCTATGGAGAACAGACCCAGGCATCTCTACCAGAGCACTATTACTAAACTGACAGTCGATATATGGGACAGAATGACAGGTCCTAGGGGAATCACTACTTTTCCATCCCCTTTTACCCCCATTTTCGGAAATGGGAATTTCACTCCCGGTTTGGAGAGAGGGGCATTCGCAAGATGGGGGGGGAAGGAGGCTGCAGGAAATTGTGTGATATGTTTCGGGGTGGGGAAGTATTATCATTTTGCGATTGCAAGAGGGAATTCACCGTACAAGAGTGACAGGTTCCGATATGCACAGATACATCACTGGGTATTACACCCGGAGGTTAGATTAGCGGCAACTCGGGACCCAACCCAATTTGAGAAATTCCTTCTCACTAACGATGGCACGAGAGGGCTTATTTCCAACATCTATAAAATGTTGCGTGCAGCGAAGGCGGGAACCCCGTGGGCTTATATGCGGGATTGGGAACGGGTCTTGGGGCGAGAAATAGATAGGCTGGAATGGGAGAAACTGTGGAGGAGAATACCCAAATTAGCCAAAGCTTCCCAATTACAAGAGGCATGGTACAAGATCTTATTTGGATGGCACTATACCCCCGATAGGTTACATAGGATATACCCCTCAGTATCGGGGGAGTGTTGGAGGGGATGTGGGATGGCAGGCACGGCGGAGCATATCTGGTGGAGGTGCCCGAAGATTCGAATTTTCTGGGAAGAAATACGGGAGGCACAGGAACAAGCCTTCGGTCGGGAGGAGGTAGGAACTCCGGTCCAGATCCTCTTGGGCATACAGGGTGATGCAGAGGCATTGTAAACCAGAGGTAGGGTGAAGGCGAAAGCAATATTGACCTTGGCAGCAATGTTGTTAATTGCACAGCGATGGAAAGGCCCGGAGGTCCCTAGATGCCAAGACTGGCTCTGGAAGGTTTTGGAAATCGTAGCCCTGGAGTTGGCATCCTATGCCATGGAGGACAAAGTTCAGTCCTTTGCGGCTGATTGGGGCGAGGTGCTGAATGTGCTCAAGGACGATTTTAGGGTGATGTGGTGCCTGCAGCGTTTGAAACTGTTGGATTTACAGTGAACATTGAGTTGCAACCCGAATGAAGGGTGAATTAAGACAGACACGCTAGTTCCCAAGGGGGGAGGGAGAGTGGAAGGGGGCTGGTGAGGAGGGGGAGTGGAGGGCATGTTAATGTTGCAAATTTCAATAAAAAGAGTTTACAAAAAAAAAAGAAAAGGTTTTAGAGAATAAAACCAAGGTTAACAAATATCCTTAAGCAGGTAAGTACTTTTAAACCCCCAATGCAAAGTAAATGAACCCTTTCCCAGCCCCACAAGGTATCTAATGTGTGACTTTTGTTGAGGGATAGTTAAAGCACAAAGTCAAAGGATAAGAAGAGTCTTTCAGGGAACCAGGACAGCCAATGTTATTTGAGCAAAGCTGAAGCACTTCTTGCCGGTAAGTAAAAGTCTTGCAAAGTTTTAGAAGTCTTTGAAGAAAATAGAATCACAGTAGGGCCACAAGCTGGAAGGCTTGTGACGGGCAAAGCTGCAAGCAACTCTGCAAAAGAGGTAAGTCCCCTTAGTTTTACAGTACGTTTGGTTAGAAGAAATTGGTTCCAGCTATCTTATGTTCCTGTGTAGGTCTGCAGATCCTTTGTTCCTGGGCCTCAGTCGTGGGGACAAGAGGGAGGACGTCTGGGGACCCCTGCACTACGAATGGAAGGTCGGCGGCAGCAATGGGCAAACTTCAGATCCGCGTCACTTCGCGGTTTCAGTTTCTCGCGACCCTCGCAAATAGCATCACTGCAGTTCTCGGATACCTTGATAGACTTTCCTCGCATCTGGGGTCCAGCTCAGGCTTGGTCAGTCCTGTTTCCTGGGAGTCCAGAGGATCTTCCAAAAGCTCGGATCTGACTTAAAGACACTCAATCCATTCTGATGTTCCTTTCCCTGGCACTTCGGTTCTTGCAGCAGCAATGGAAGTACAGCCAGCTCTGGGAGGATTTCCAGATATGCTTGTCTTGGGGTCGAATGGTCCCACCAACCCAGGGCTTCTCTAGTCGAGGTGAATTCTGAGCTTCAGCACAACAGCAGGGCTTCACAGGGCAAACCAACGGTCCAGGAGTTTTAGCAGGCGTCTCTTCAAGTTCTTCGGATTCCTTCGTCAAGTGGTCGACTCTGCCTTACAAGCAAAAAGCCTTGCCTTTTATGCAGGTTTCTCCCATTCATTTGCAGCCTAGCAGTCAATCGCACAGCAACTATAATATGGTGGAAATCTCGTGGCATGGCCATTTTAGAGTATATGGTACTCCATTTGGCATTAAGCAGTATAAAAAAGAAAACACTATAAAAGAATCTGCTGCCACCAACACATCTGAACGGAACACATAACATTGTTGCTATAATTGTATATCTGTACTATAAATATGGACATTTCTGAGTCACCATTGTAAGGGTGTCCCTAATTACGCTCACACCAGAATAAATACACCCCTCTAGGGGAATAAGGCCAAAAGCGAGCTTGTAAGGATAAGTTTCATCTTACAAAAATGAGGATGGTAGCAAAAGACTTGGTTGCCTGATCGGTCTTCCCCTGTCCCTCTTCCGCTCCTTCCTGCCCAAGTGGTGCCAGGCAGGGGTTTATATAGTACTGTCTTGCTGTAGTGGTGTCACTGGATATGGACCATAGATTCATCCCAAACCTTCTTCCTTACTTTTTTCTTTTTTAATTAGTTTATTTATAAATCAGCGCACAGGTGAACACATACATCAACATTTACTTGCAGCCCCAAGCGAGGCATATGAAAACGACATTTCCCTCATCCCTCCTCTGTTACCACCTAGGTTAAGCTTTTGCTTTCAGTCTCACTGAGCTGGGTCGAGCAATGGATGCTCGCTGTTCGAGTGCAGAGCTCTCACGATTAAGCGCGGCTTATAAGTCCGCGCCGGGTAGTTCTGGTCATAGTCTAACAGCGGCGCCCAAATATTTGCAAAGCAGTGAAGGAGGCCCTCCTTGGCAGCAGTAACCTTCTCAGCTATCAAGATGTCCAAGAGCTTAATCCATTAGAGGGTCATCAAGGGGCCTTTAGTGGATTTCCAAATGCGTGCCACAGTAATTTTTGACACCAGCAAAAGTTGGGTTATAAGCGCTGTTCTCGGGTAGGAGCCTGGGACCGGGATCCCTAGAAGGATGTTTTCGGGGGCCAGAGGAATAGCCACTTGGGTAATGTCTTTTATGGTGGCAAGGCATTGAGACCAGAATTCACTTACCTTAGGGCAAGTCCACCACATGTGGAAATAGGATCCTGGGATTCCGCAAAGACGCCAGCAGTGCGGGTCCAGCACCTGCTGAAAGTGATGGAGGCGGAGAGGAGGGAAGTACCAGTGTAGGAGCAGCTTGTGGGCACACTCCCAGATGGTGATGCAAGGGGAGGACGTACGGGTTCTCGACCAGATGTCCACCCAAGTTTGGTCCTCTATGGAATGCCCCAGGTCCGCCTCCCATTGAGACATATAGGAAGGTTTAGTGAGGAAGGGGTTATCCTGCAGTAGTTTATAAAGGGCAGAGAACTTCCCTCGGGCTGGCAGGTCATTTGCAGTAAGTTCTAGCAGAGCGGGGGCTTAGGTCGCTGCTGTTCGCGTCTGGGAGCACCAGTGCCGCAGTTGGGCGTAGGTGAACCTGTCCGTTTCCGCTAACTGGAAGGTTGTCTTGCACTGTTCGAAGGTGCACGGGGCGCCCTCCTCAAAGAGCTGCCCCAGAAATTCGAGGCCTCCTGCCACCCAATTCCGGAAGTTCGCTGGGGAGAAGGCCGGGTTGTGGAAGATTGGGGAGAATGAGCTCAGGCCCCCCGGGATGCCCTTGTGTCTGCGGGCCCAGTCCCAGGCTCTCACTGAATGTTTAGTGGAGGCCAGAATGTTCGGCCAAGTTCGGTGCAGTGAGAAAGGGACGAACGGAAGGAAGTGAAGGGGGAGAGAAATACGGGATTGTTCGATATCCCCCCATTTCGGGCACCCCAAAGTGGTTCCCCATGCTTGAATGGGTGCTAGTTGTGCTGTTATTTGGTATCTACGGAGGTCCGGAACCCCCCAATCCTCCCAATTTAGCACTGCCCATCATGGTTATCTGGGGAATTCGTGGTTTCTTGCCCCGCCAAATAAAGTTGATCATTTTCCTTCGAAGACGCTATAGAGGGGGGCAGGGATGGAGCGGGATTGAGATGGGCAGGGAGGAGCAGGCATAGAGGAACCGTGGGAGGAGACTCATTTTGAAAGCCGTAATGTGGCCCAGAAGGGAGATCTCTTGCGATAGCCAGCGGTTAAGATCTTTTTCCATCTCCTCGAGAAGGGGGGAAAGTTTGTCTGATAAACCTTCGCCGGGTGGGCCGGGATCTGGCCCCCAGGAATGGGATTGACTTGACGCTACACTGAATCGGGCATTGCTTCTCTAGAGCTTCTCTTTCTCCTGGGCCTAGACCCACCCCCAGGGCCACTGATTTCTCGAAGTTGATGGCAAAACCTGCTACTCTCCCGAATTTCCGGGTTTCAGCCAAGGCCGCAATGTCAGTGATGGTCAATAACACGTCGTCGGCGTAAAGAGCTATCTTATGTTGGGAAGGGCCTACTTGTGGGCCTTTGATCCGAGGGTTCAGGCGGATGCGTTGGGCCAAGGGCAGGGGGGACAGATGGCATCCTTGTCTTGTTCCACATGTAAGAGGGATCAGGTCCGACAGGAGACTATTGACTCTCAGAAGGGTATTGGGGGACTAGTAGTTAGCTAGGACCATTTTTTGGAACATCGGGCCAAAGCGGAAGGCCTCGAGTGCGAGGTGCAGGAAGGTCCAATCCACTTCATCAAAAGCCTTATTCGCATCCAGGGTCGGTAGGGCAAGTTGTTACGATTCTTGGTTAGCAACATCTATTAGGTACAGGGCTCTGCGGATGTTGTCTCTCATTGACCTGTGGTTTATGAACCCAGTCAGGTCCGGGTCTATGATGTCAGGGAGAATGAGCGCTAAACGGTTAGCCAGGTTCTTAGAGTATATGTTGGCGTCCACATTTAGCAATGAGATGGGCATATATGAGCTGTTGTCTCTGGGGTCTTTTCCGGGCTTGAGAATGAGGATCATAATGGACTCCTGCATGGAGGGGGTGATACTTTCGGTGGTGGCAAATGAGTTGAAGAGAAGGGTTAAAGGGGCCACCAGCTGAGGGCGGAAGAGTTTGTAAAACCGGGTGGAGTACCCATCCGTGCCCAGAGCTCTGGGTTTCAGGCTTTTTATGGCCTCCTCGACTTCCTTGCCTGTGATGGGGGCCTCAAGTCCTTCCCTCGCCGTGGGCGTGAGGTGTGGGAGGGCTGCATCTCGCAGATAGTTCTGTTGTTCATCTTGGTCCCTTGGAGCTGCTGTCATTATCTCCGAGAAATGGGCCACCGGCAGTCGTAGCTTCTCGCGTTCTGCGAATTAGACCGCGCCCTGTGGGTCACAAAGGCCCAGGATGGTGTTTCTTATTAGTTTTGGCCAGTTTGTCTACCAACAGCTTAATTGCCACGGTTTGGTTCTGGTTAGCAGGTGCGCCGTGGTTTCAGCGTAATGTGCCTCCAGCATCTTTCGTGCCACCTGTAGAGCCCTGTAGGATTTCGGGGACCAACCCTTCTGCTTGTGAGTGGCTTCAGCCTCCCAGACTTCAGGACTATGCGGCCTGCCTGTTTTTGTTTGTGGAAGGCTGCGCCTTGAGCAATCAGTTCCCCTCTGAGCACCGCCATCATGGCGTACCAGGTGTTGGCTGGGGACGTGTCCTCGCTGCGATTTTCTGTAAAGAAGTTTTTAATTGTTTTGGCAATGGAGTCGCTTACTGCCATGTCATTTAAGATAGGGTCATATAGGTTTCATCGGCGGCGGGGGGAGGATCAGGATTGTGTGCTCGTAGGGTCAGCGAGACCGGGGCGTGGTCCTAGAGGACCCTCGGGCCAAGGTCAATGTCGTCCGTGAAGGCCAGGATCTGAGGGGAGGCCAGTAGTAGATTAATTCGAGAGAAGGTACGGTGCACGTATGAATAGAAAGTGAAGTTTTTCTCATCTGGATAGATTACCCTCCAGGTGTCCACAACATCTAGGGTCCGAAAGAGGTGAAGCAGGCTCTTTGCCAGTTTTAGGTCTCTAAAGGATGGGGGTGCGATCTGTCCTTAAGTGGGTCAGGGGCTCTATTGAAGTCACCCCCTAGGATGACTTGTCCCTCGATGAATGGGAGGAGGGCCTCTTCTAAGTCTCTGTAGAACCCCTCCTGGTTATCATTCGGAGCGTAGGCTGAGATGAGGGAGTAGAGTTGGCCAAAAATAATGCATTTGATTGCAATAAAGCGACCCTTCAGGCACCGTAATGAGTCCAGGATTTGCGGCCTGAGATCTTTTGTAAAGAGGATAGCAGTGCCCCCGCTTCTTATTGCTGTTAGAAGCCTGCAGTTGCAGGGGGAAAAGTCTACTACGAAGGCTGGAGAAGTCCGCCGGCATTTAATGAGTCTCTTGCAAAAAGGCCACCAAGGTTCCCTCGTCCTGTAGCCGTTGCAGGGTGGATTTTCTTTTCGGAGGGGAGTTTAGGCCTCTGACATTTAAGGTGGAGAATTTCAGCTTTTGGTGTGGAGGCTGGACCCCTGGGGTCTTGGGTCCCAGGAGAGGGGGTTGGGGGGAGCCCAAGTCAGCCATAGTCGAGAGGTGCGAGTTGGTTTGGGTTCTTCCAAGTAGCCTCCAACAGGAGGAAAGGACTTCTAACATTCGCCTCCAACGGGAAGCCAAAACCATACCTTGGGAGACCGATTTCGACTCATCAGTACCTCCCCCAGCCAACCAGGCTGTTGCCAACCAAAAGGGTTGGGTTTCACTCCAAGGAAAAAACGTTGACATGCACCTTGGAGTTGGGCACGGACCGCACGGGGCCCGCAGCAAGATTTAGCAGGTAATGTTCCAACGCTGTGTGTTCCTTCGGAATACGGCCAATCCTTATTTAGCTTTGTGGTTTCTCTGCACTCTTATCCAGGGTGCTCACCTCGGCTTAGGGGAATCTTTGCCCTGTTCGGTTTCCACCCGGCCTGGGAGGAAGAGACAGCGCCCTCCGGGGAGCCGAGGCGCAAGATTGCTGCTGCGTCGTCAAGATGGCTAATCGTTCGGGGGTGCCATTGTGAGAGAATTGCAACGCCGTTGGGAACAGCCACCGGTAGCGGATCTGATGGTCTCGGAGGAAGAGCGTGAGCGGACGCAGAGCCCCACGCTTCTGCAGCGTCGAGAGAGAGGTCCTGGAATATTTGGAGCAGGGAGCCCTGCATCGCGTGAGCGGCCTATTGCCGAGATGGCTTCCTTAGTGGTATAAAAGTGGACTCTCGTGATTACATTTGGGGGGGAATCCGAATACTTCCCTTGTCACGGGCGCAGTTTGTGGGTGAGATCAAGTAGGAGCTGGGATTTATCCAGGTGCGGCACCAGCGACTGGAAGAAGTCGCCCACGTACTCGGGTAGCGCCTTGTCGGGAACTGAGGAGGGGACACCTCGAATCTGCAGGTTATTAAGGGCATGGTTTTCGAGGTCCTCTTGCTTGAATTCGAGGATCTCGGTTCTGTCCATTAGGACATGGATCGTGTGTTGCACCTCCACAAGGGTAGTGGAGTGCTCTTGGGCTAGATCTTCAGTCTCCCCCATCCTGTGCTCCACATCCGCGACCCTCTGTTCCGTCTGTTCCAGCTTTGAGGTGAGCTCCGACATGCAGTATCTGAATTCTGACTTAATATCAGACATGAAGACTTGGAGGTCTTCCTTGGCTGCAAGGGTCCCCTTTTTTTGAGGCGTGAGTTTCGGGGGGTCCGATTTCTTCCCTTTCTCTGCTGCAAGGAGCATGGTGGAAATGTCCACGGCACCCAGTGAGGCTTGAGAGTTATTACTGCCGCTGGTGAGCGGTTTATTGGCCGGTAGAAATCCCCAAGACACGAGTCGAGGGACCAAGCTACCTTACTCTGGCGGCTGCGGAGATGTGAGGTGGGCCGGGGTGCCCCAGGTAGCAGCAGGTCAAGTTAGTGTCAGTGAGCTCCTCTTCTGAGGTTATACAGGAATGAGAGCACAGATGGGGGGGGGGGAAGGGGGCTCCACATCTGCAATAACAATTGGTGGTCTGCTGACCGGCTGACGGGACCCCTCCGGGATGGAATCAGGGGGACCAGGCCTCTCCGTTCTGGCGGTGGTGGGAGGTGGGCAGGGGCGCCCTAAGAAGCTGGAGGTGGTGCTGATGCCGGCAAAACCTGTGCAGAGGTTATGTAGAAGTACAGGAGGGAAGGGTAGGCTGGGCTCCAGCGGGGATGGGGGGGGCATCAGGTCTTATGGAGCGGCATTGGGGAGCCGAGCCCTCCCTCCTCCAGCATCCAAAAAGGGAGGCCTTGCGATCCGCTGATGGGAATCTGTTCGGAACAGGGAAGAGGTGGGAGGCGGCTCCGATCCTGTGGAGTTCAGAGTGCCGACGTTGGCTCTGCCCGCGGGCAAGTCACAGAGGGCACGTAGCTTCGGCCCATCCGCAGATTCTGGTAGGCAGTGTGGCCAAAGTGCCTCAAAAGGCAGCAGCCCCCCCTGGGTTGGTGGAGAGCCCTCTCTCGTGTCGGCACCACAAGGGAGCGGGGCACAGCGGCAGCTGAGGCAGTTTGAGATGAGGGAAAGTGGTGTAGCCGTGGCGGGCTCCTCTCCCTTCCCTCCCTCTCCCCTACCCCCTCAGCGGGAGCCCGGGAAGAATGCAGCAGGCCTGGAGGAGCAGGGACAAGCTAGAGAGAGGACTGTGGCTCCACTGAAGAGTTTGCAGGCGAATGTTGCACTTGGGATGGCGGCACCACAGGGGGTGGGGGAGCGCGCCAGGTAGTGGTCTGCTTAAGCGTGTGCCCCCCGGTACCTTTATTGCAGGATTGGCAGCTGGTGTTTAGCCTCACCCCGGGGTGTCCAGACAGCCGGGTAGAGGGCGGACGCGCAGCGCTCAGAGCGGTGCCTCGATGGTCCCCAGCGACGTCCCGAAGAAGCCAGCCGGGTAGAAGGCAGACACAGAGCGTTCAGGGCGCGTTGCTTCGGCGGTCTCCAGTGACTCTCCCTGAGGGTGCCCCAGACCTGGCGCTGGAGTCCCCTTCAGCAGGGGGCCCCCACCAGGAGCGGCCTGCAGCAACTCCGGAGGCAAGGTCCGAGATGGGTTCCCGTGGAGCTTCTTTCAGCGCCACATCAGCGGCCGAATCACAGTTACCGGGTAAGCGCGGCTGGGGACACTGGAGGTAGGAGGGAATTCCGGAGGTTAGAATCCTCCCGTTACAGCTCTGGCACTGACAATATTTGCATGGGAGCCACCTTGATGGTGCCAGCGCGGCCCGCCCGCCCGCCATCTTGGATTTGCTAGGCGATCACTGCCGGCAAGTTCGCACGCTGCGTTTTCGGTGCTCCAGCACGCGTTAAGGGCTCAATCCACCACCATCAGGGCCCCTGCGGTCTGCAAACAGTATCAGGCATTTAGGTTGTTGCAGAACAGCAGGAACTTAGTATTTTTAAGCAAATGCTGCAGGCCTCATGCAGAGGTCATTAGAGCCGCTGCCACATCGCTGGCGCTCCAGGCCACTTCCCCCTTCCTTCTTACTTAATATGGATGCCCCAAAGCCCTTTTTTCTTCATCGTCAGCTGTTTTGTCAAAACATGCTGCTCTACATTGTGCTACCTTATTCAGAAACACATTGCAGCCCTGCAGACTTTTACAAACCTTAAGGCCTAGCCCAAGGGAAAAACATTTTCATTCATTCTGTCCATATTACCCTCCTCCGGCTAATTTATTTATTGCATTTTTAAAGCGCTCACACAGCCCGAGGGCATCGAGGCGCTGTTACAGAATTCTTTTGTTTGTTGTTGTCTTAGTTGCATATTTATAACGCACTTAAATACCCAGTGGTTTCCAAGCACGGACACGGGGATCGAACCTGTGTTGCTTTGTGTAGTCTTGCTTCCAAGGCGAACACGTTGCCACTGAGCTATCCTCCCAGTTATCTGAGCACTGTAGTCTCATTCACATCTTATTTTCATAATCTGTCCCATTCTGCATTTTGTCGCACAGAACATGTAATACCATTTTTAGCCTGCATGGACCCTTGACGGACAGTAGACAGCTGGTGAGTCACTGTGTGCTGCCAGTGCTAGCCTTACTGACCAAACACTGCGGAAGCGCCTATAGTCCATTTTTAGCACAGGCCCCATTCCTTCTGGGAAGGAGCTCGACTCCTCTATAGTACTAAGATTTTCCAATGCTTAGGATCTGACATTACACATCTGACCAGCTAATAGTTAATTGTGCCTTATATTTAAACAATAACTGCCTTCTTCAGTGCCTGCCCATGTCTGTGTATGTGATTATATTTGCATGAGAGAGCCTTCCCAGTGTCCCTCCTCCCCCCTAGTCCATTATAGTGCTTAAAAGAGGTCTTCCCTAATTCGAAAGCGCTTGGGGTGCGGGAGGACCCTGGTTCCTTCCCAATACCTTGGACATCAGAGCAAATGTTGTTAGGACCATTTCTGTAGACCGTAAAACGGTCCGTAAATCAGATTTTGAAACTTATGTATTTTGTTGGCTATTATCTTAATGATGTCAAATACTACACGCCATGCATCATAAAATGATTCCAGGAAATGATTAAAATATAGCTATTTTCTGATGACCCAAACCTTTACCTCACTACGAAACCATCAGATAGTTTTTTTATACATATGCTCCTGTACTATAAACAAAATATATCTCCACATGAGAAGACACATCCACAGTGAAAATTAGAAGATTTAATTGAGAGAGTAACGGTTTGAGAGAAGCACTAATGGGTAGAAGCCTGGACTTTTAGCTTTAATTACAAAGGCTGAAAGAGCTTAGATACTTTATCCAGTATGGTCCTTACATAAGCCACCCCATTTACAGCAGGACAAACGAGCCTGAAATTTAAAAAGTGAAACCACTATACATTGGTTCAAGACCAGCCCCAAACAAGGCTCACATCTTCTAGCTTTAACATTCACTCTTGCAAAAACCCAACCAAAGATCTACCAATCCAAACATAGCAGTCTTGATCACTGTGAGGTATATGCAATATGTATTCAAGTACTGAACATGCCTCCACACACTTATGTTAATGCATCTCAATCATGTCCCGCAGCATAAACTTTATTTCTACTAATGGGCCCTATGCACACCGCTGGAACATTTTTATGTCCTGCTTTACATAGCTTTTCCACTGAAACTAAACAGCAGCACACCTTGATATTATCCAAATGTAAGATATTAGCATATCTACCTGTACACCTTTTAGGGGAGCTTTCCTAAAGTCCACTTGAGGTAAGACTTCATAAAGCTATCCCTTTGGTATAGAGGTCCCAAACTCTCAGTGTAAGTCTGTACTACTCAGCAACCTTGTGTACTGAGGAGCAGGGTTTCACTGACGGGCACATAGATCAGTGTGCACCCTCTGTTACCTGTAATTCAAGATAGCTGCCCCATGTGAGGACTGGGGGTGCAGGATTCACTTAACTTATTTCAACACGACTCAATAATGAGGACTCAGTAGTTTGGCAAAGGGAAGTCCGTTAAATGATAAGTACATCAAACAGGGAAACAAATGGAAATCAGCAGCATTGCGATCACCTGTCTCGCTCCAACTTCAGTCAAACAGCCATTTTTATAGGCAAACCTCGTCATCACTGACGTCTAATTCTATAAAAAATCACCATGCAATATAATTGGTTAGGAAAGGTAACTTAAGTATAGGTGTTATATCTGTATATGGTAATAGAGCATGTGGATTGGATAACTCTTATCAGGTGGGCGTCTACGCCCCTCCCTCTACATCACACGTGACTGACATTACTAAAAGTACAACGTCCTATTGGTTCTATTATCTGTAGGACCCTAGATTACATGGTCCATTGTGATTGGGCAAGTTACACCCCTAAGCATGAAACTCCACTTTAATTAGCAGCATGCAGAATGGACACCCAGGTGCAAGTTGTCCCAAGTTTCACCCTGCCTCCCTTACATCAATCAGTGGTTTAGAGCGATGTGTCAATTAGTTGGCTAAGGATGGCCTCGAAACTGTAGTCTCTTATCGGGAAATGTTATGGCATCCTCAGGTTCTGGATGACATCAGGCGATGGTATCTCTTTGAGCCTGGCTGATCACGTGTCGGTTCACCATGAATCTGCTTCAGTTTCTAGCTTTTATTGTATTTAATTCTGTTTCTGCCTCGCCACCTGCATGGGCCCCCCTCATCTTGACCTTCGTGGGGCAGGCTGGTATGCTCTGAAGTTTCGATTCTCCTTAGCTGAAGCTGACCTCCCTCTCTTGGGTTGACCTCGATTTCCCAGGGCCGTCCTTTATATAGTGTTGATTCCGCTCTTTCCGCTGGCTTGGGCTTGGATATGAAACCCGACCAATCAGGCCTTGGCCGCCTGGGCATACTTCTGCGTTTACAAAATGAAGTTGCAAGTGTACATTGTGCTTTATTGAGATAGATATATATTTGGCGCATGCCGCTTCTATTATTCTAAGCATAGCATGCAGTACCGTTTTCTTAGCTTCTTGCGTTCCAAGCCTATTTACACACGTTAACTGGTTGGTTACATCCATCTTGTCACATGTTTCCTTACGTTTTGACATCGTCTCTTTCCATTACATCTATTTTCATAACCGCTTGTTCTAGCATGTCATCTTCAATAGCGGTTTTATTCACTCACGTGCCTGTTCAGGCCCTTGTGTCATTTCCACTGCCCTCCATTAATGCTATTGGGGTTTCTTCGTGGACCGTATGTAGGTACTCTACATTTCGTATCAGCGGCTGGTATGGCTGATAGGGTACCGTGCTGCCCAGGGTTGTCTGATTATGGACGTTTCAACAGGTACGGATCTTCTAATGCAGCTCTCCGTTGGTTCATTTGCTCTTCATATGTCATGTACCTTGGCGAGTACCTTCCTGGTACCTCAAAAGGAAGGGCAGGGGTGCAGGTCATGTCTGGGACCTCCTCTACATTTGGTAGAGTGTTAGGCAACGTTTGTACGCCGTACCCTCTGGGAACACTACAAACAACTCTGACCACAGCTATAGGAAACCCAACCTTTGGTATAAGCTTGTACTACACAGTTTTGGTAGCGTGTTGAGCAGTCAGGCTGATCTCAAGAGGGGTCAATGTGAGCTGTAGGAGAGTTACACAGAGATTCACAGTGACATGTATTCAAATAAACACTTACACTCAAGGTTTCTTGAATAAACAATTACATTTATTTATCAGTCAGTTAGAATAAGCCTTCTTCAGAAGGGAGCAATATAATAGTAACACAAATACACTTCAATACTGTACACTCTTAGTTTCTAAATCAGTAAAGACCCTTTTGGGATGGCCCATAGACACAACCTACATCCTGAGGTGACTTCAATAGCTAGGGCGCTGGCTACATTCATATCTTACTGTTTGCATTTAGAATACTGTTATAAATTGGTTAAAGGAAAAGGTTATTAGAACAAGAGACCACAAATATTCTTAGGCAGGCAAATACTTTTGGATCCCCACAGCAGAGTCCTTCAGTATAACGGGCTAGGCCAAAGTAAATGGGCAAAAGTCTTATATAGGATGAATCACTTCTGGTAGGTAAGTAGAAAAGTCTTTGCACAATGTTTTAGAAGTCTATGAAAGAAAAGAAGAATCAAATGTAGGGCCACAAGCCGTTAGACTTGTGAGCGGTAGAAGATGCAAGCAACTCCACAGCAAGAGGTAAATTCTCTCAGACTTTGTACAGTACCTTTGAATTGAAGAGAAGATGTAGCAGATGACGTATGTTCCTGTGCAGCGCTGCAGATCTCACTGTTCCTGGGCCTGAGTCGTGGGGACAAGAGGGAGGACTTCTGGGAACTCCTTCAATAAAATGGGATGGTCACCGCTCACAACCAGCAATCTTCAAATCAGTGGCTGTTCAGTGTTTCAGCTCCTCGTGTCTACCGCAAATAGCAACACTGCGGTTCCTGGCTATCGAGGTGGACTTTCCTTGCTTCTGGGGTCCTGCACTCTTTTGAGGGGGCTCAGGCTCTGTCAGTCCTGCTTCCTGGGAGCCCGGAGGGGTTTCCTGAAGCTCTAGGCCAGCTTAAAAGTAATGCACAAAATCTGGTGTTCCTCTCCCAGGCTATACAGTTTCCAGCAGCAACTCTGTGGAAATTCAACCAGCTTCGAGAAAGATGTCCAGGTGGCTTACTTTGGAGTCGATTGGTCCCACCAACTCAAGGGGAGAAGTCGTCCTTGCAGGGGCTTCTCTGTCAATACGAATTTGGAGTTTCAGCACAGCAGCAGGGCTTCACCGGGCAAACCAACGGTCCAGGAGTTGCAGCAGGCATCCTCACCAAGTTCTTCTTTGGTTCCTTCGTCCAGTGGTCGACTGCCTTCCAAGCAAAAAGCCTTGGCTTTTATTCAGTTCTCTCCCATTCATTCCAGCCTAGCTACCACTCACCCAGCAGGGTGCCTGTCCTTGTCGGACAGTCAGCCGGCCAATCACTACAGAGTGCATTTGGGTCTCCTAGGAGACTAAGCACAGGGAGTTTGTGCATCTCCCTCACTTCCTGCCCATCCCAGACACCCTGGAGCAGAGGAGGGATTCACTTGTGAATCCCGTCAAATGCAAAGCGAACAATGGGACCAAACCTGGTTTGGCGCGCACAGTAAATCTCAAGAAGGACCTTTCCACAAAGAAATGGCGAAAAAAGACGACTGGGGCCATTTTGACAAAAATTGCACCCTTGGGTGCTTTACTGAAGCTGCGAACACAGCCCGAGGTAAATGCACACCACGGTAGTTAAAATTAAACCACTGCCACCAGCCATTCAGTGAGGAAAGGGTAACATAAAATTGTTACATGAGACGCTAGACAAAAGGGATACTAGGTAACCCCTCCAGCACCATATTGTAAGATAGTGTGTCCTGGGTCTAGAAAGTTACAAATGTAAGTAAAGTCGATTTCACTTTACTGGTCTGGGAAACAGTAGTTTATCCCAGAGAAGGTATTTAAACCTTGGGAAATCTGACAGACTTCCCTGTGCCACTGCACTGAAGGTGCTTTGTGACACAATGTAAAAGATGATGCCTATGGAGTATGACGGGCTCCATAACCAAAAGAAAACACAAAGCTCAGAATTCACATTAAAATACATGAGAAAGTGGGAAAAAGGTCTCACTCTCTCCAGGCTAAAAAAAGTCCTCAAAAGTGGAGGGAATTAGCACATTTCTAAGAATTCTCCCTAACAGAGCAGTCAGGCTTATCATAGGAGGAAGATGTGAGATGTAGCTAAGTACACTGAACCCAGTAAATGCACTAGTCCAAAGAAACGCTTACACATCAAATGTTATATTAAAATGTATACATTTATTATATTTACACAAGGAAGTCAGAAATATACTTAGTTCCTAACACACTTAGGAATACTTTTCATAGGCCACTGCTTCAGTGGTAGTTGCTTTCGGTACAATTGTTAGAGTGACTAATGACAGTTCTACCGTATTATTGGTATGACTGCGCACTCGCGTTAAGGCAAAGATGTACAGTAATTGCATTTAGCTAGCAAAACCACATAAGACAGTCTTTCAGAATTTCAGTCTATAGGAAAAATTACTTGAAGAATTAACACAATGATGTAAACCCTTCAAAAGGACTCACTAAAGTAACACAAGCCGATGGCTTGGGTCAGAGGTTAGAGTAGACACCCTGGGCACCTCTTCACACACTCCAACGCACTGGAGCGACTTCTCGGTTCAAGGTAAGCAATATATTTCAACCCAGAGCACCTTAGGTTAGAAGAAACGTACGTGATTCCAAGATGGCGGAAATGGAAGGAGGACGTGTCTGAGCATCGCTCCGTCCCCCATCCGTTCCGTGCCGCACCGCCAAAGAGCCCATCAAATAAGCGGAAAAACTCCCGCACCATCACCCAGAGCTGGAGTCATATGGGCGGTGGACAGCCACAGAAGACGCTGGGACTGCTGCATAGTTCCTGCGCCGGAGACGACCCACAGGGAGAGATTTGCCCTTGCTGTCGGGAGAGCCCGGGGGACCCGGAGAACGGACGCCGAAACTTCCATGTGGTGCGCAGCGTGGAGCGACTCGTGGGCCACCCCCCTCCCCCAATCCCCCTGCGCGACTCCGGGAGGAGACCGGGAAACAGTGAGGACTGGATTCACGAGGGGAAGAGAAGCGTAGAAGGACCCAGGCGGACGGCCGCGGGAGACCCAGAAGCAGGAGCAGCCCTGCCTTTCAATAGAAGCAGTCGGAGGAAAACGGAGCGAAGGGCGGCATTGGAGAGGAACGAGGGACGACGCCGGAGCCAGCAAGCAGTGAGGCAGAGACCAGGGGAGATCCCCGACACAGAGGAGTCGCCGGGGAAGCGTGGAGGATCGGGCCCACCGGCACATATAAAACAGGTACGCGACCCAGGGGGAGAAGACACACGCCACTGGATTCACCCTCGCTCCCTTAAACCTCGGCCTGGGAGACCCTGGCGTTCAGGGAGGAGAGAACATATCCCTCCCCCGGGCCTGCAGCATAGATCCCCGCGGGCATTGCAGAGACACTGAACAAAGTGATATTGGGGTTGCCGGGGGGGCAACAATTAAGGCCCAGCAGACAACAGGGGGAGATCCCAACGGCGCCAGTACAGAGGCGGCCGCCTGTGGGCAGCGGCGAGGCCTCTAAAAACTCATCCAGAACCCGGACACTCCCTCCCCCCCTGCCAACATGGTGTGAGAACACACAGGGACACGCAAACCCCTGGCCCTATGGGGGCCCACCTCAGGGGTTGAAAAGGAGCTCATGGGGCGCATAAACACAGGCAAAGCAGCGTGACGACCCCCACGGGGGTACTGGAAGCCTAACAAGGGAAATCTGTGAAGGACTAAACACCCTCCCCAGATCCGGAACGCTTCATCGTAGTAGAGAGCAGGGCAGCGAACGACGCGCACACAATTTGAATATAAACATCAGCACCTATGTCAAAATCCAGGGGGAGGACTGCGCAATCAAATCACCAAAGCCTCCACAAGGAACAGGATCGGAGCCTCCCACAACTGTGGGGATTGGAACAAACTACTCCCTCAAGCCCACAAGGAAAAAAACTCAAGAAGGACAACTCTTAAAAGCAACCACAGGAATATCAGACCCCGAAATGGCTTCTAAAGAGGATATGAAAATGTGGTTTGGGGAATTTCAAACCCAGTTCATGGCCAAAACGGAGACGCAATTTCAATCTATGAAAAACGACATGAAAAGGGCAGTACACGAATTAAGAATGGAGATTACGAATTTGGGGGAAGAGGACGGACACCCTGGAGAAAATCATCCAAAATCTAGATGAAGAGGCGCAACAATATGCGGAGGTTCAGGAACAACTGCTGAGACGGACCCATAATCTTGAAATACAGTGCGAGGACCTTGAAAATCGATCACGAAGGTCAAACATAAGAATTAAAAATAATATGGTGGAGTCCGTAGAGGATAGGGACCTGAAAGACGCTGTCCAACAGGTCTTCAAGGAGATCCCAGATGCAAAGGAAGAAGAAGTAGCATCCATAGACAGAGTACACCGTGTGGGCCCAAAAAGAGCGGGGGAACCGGGCACAAGGCCTAGAGATGTTTTGCTAGCCCTCTCCTCTTATCCCCAAAAAGAACAGATCCTGAGGAAAGCCAGGACAATGGGCCACATTAGAATGAACGGGGAGGAGGTTCAGCTGTATCAGGACTTGGCACAGATCGATCACACTACAGAAGCGCCGAGACATGGGCCTAGTTGTAAGATACCTAACGTCAAAACAAATAAGATATAAATGGACATTCCCCTTTGGGCTGCTCTTCACATGTGAGGACAAACAAAAAAAAAAAAAACAAAAAAAAAAAAAAAAAAGGATAATCACTTGTGAAGAGGCGAGACAAATATTGGGCATACACCAACAAGAGGAAGAACCTCAAAGAAGGAGGAGAGATAACCAGACCCAGAATAGAGCGTATTCGTACTGGAAAAGCACCGAAAGAAAAGGGAAAGGTCCCCCGCCAAGAGATAGGTAACCACAACGAAGGCATCAGAAGGAACTATCAAAACCAAACCGGAGAGAACAAGTAACCCAACTCGACAATGCTAGAGAAACAGGAGGAGAGTCTTCCAGAATCATGAAACAATGTGCGGAGGAGGGGGAGGAGGGGGAAGGGTACTTGGAACACCACTTGGAATCCAAGGGGTTTTAGAATACCCTACAAGTTATCCCTGAGAACAGTCGAGCATGGCGCAACGCCAGAGCGACCTTAGGAAACAGGGCCCATCTCAGGGCAGTTTGGGGGGGGGAGAGGGGAACTGGGCAAGTTGGGGGATGCCTCATAGAGGGGGTGGGGGGGGGACACCGGGATTCAGCGCTACACTCAAGGAATGCTCCGAGACATACATTCAAGGACTAACATCCATGAAGGGGATAGGGACTAAAATCGTAACATATAACATTCAAGGCCTTAACTCTCCAGTCAAACTGAAAAAAGTGGAGCCTTTCCTGAAACAAGATAGATATGACATATCATGCTCCAAGAAACACATAAAAACACAATACAAGACAAAGGTCCGATTGAAAGGGTATAACCAGCTACTACAGGCAAACACACAAGACAAAAAGGCAGGGGTCTTAATAGCCTTCAAAGACTCCTTAAAGGTACAGATCCTCCAAACAGAGGCAGACAAACAGGGGAGATATCTGTTAGTGAACACGAAAATTGAAGGGAGCCCTCCAACGCTTGCCGCTCTATATGCACCAAATACAGGTCAGGAGGGATTCCTTAAAGACACACTGGGAAAATTAGAACGATTTGCCACAGGGGAAATAGTGCTGGGAGGAGACCTGAATATAGCGTGGGACCCCAATCTTGACAGATCGGCCCCCAGACAGCAGGGGCAATGCTCCCCTTCGAAAGCCCTGAAACAGAAAATGTCCAATCTAGCACTTGCAGATACTTGGAGGCACATTAACACTGTTCAACAAGGCTTCACCTATTACTCACATGTTTAGCAAACAATGTCGAGGATAGACTATCTATGGGCCACGGCAGGCATTCTGGGGATAACACGGAAGGTAGAAATTGGCGTCATTTCACTCTCCGATCACGCCCCCCCTTTCGATGGAGATAATGCTTACCCCACGATGCCCCAGCTTGTGGAAATGGCGACTCCCAGAGGAGATAGCCAAGACCCGGTATTGGGAAACACCATCGAGAACAAATCAACGAATACCTTAAAAATAACAACCTCCCAGACATATTGATAGCAACTCAATGGGAAGCTCTGAATGCTGTCACCAGGGGTCATATAATCGCACTAAAAGCCCAAAGGGAGAGGCTTAACCTCCAATGGGAAAGGGAGCTGGAGACAAATATTAGCAAAATCCACGCAGAAATAATAAAGAACCCAACAATGAAGCTGCAAAGAACACTGAGACACGTACAAAGCCAATTAGATTCCATTCGTACAAAAAAAACAGAAAGACATCTAATAAGATTGAAACATTGGTATTACATAAAGGCCAATAGAGAGGACAAGCTCCTGGCCAGTCAGCTGAAAGGGGAAAATCAAGATAGGACAGAAACGGCACTGCAGGACGAGAAAGGGACTAGGAAAACACAAACGACAGAAATTGGGGCCATATTTGAGCAATTTTATCGGCAATTATACTCGTCGGATCACCCAGACGACACCCTCCAAAAGATATATACAGATGGGGTAACGCTTCCGACGCTAACGGAAGTTGAGAGGCAAACGTTAGATAAGGATATATCCCAAGAGGAGGTCATCAAAGCAATTAAAGATCTACCCAGAAATAAGGCTGTGGGCCCGGACGGCTACATCGCTCTATGTTATAAAACATATAGCGATATATTGGCCCTGTTCCTAACGGATCCCTAACTCATTTAAAGAAAAAGACGATATCACCCCATCGATGAATGAGGCAAACATGCTGGTGATACACAAACAGGGAAAAGACCCAGAACTTCCATCATCATATCAACCAATAGCACTGATAAACCTAGATGCAAAGTTGTACACTAAAATCCTAGCCACGAGACTCATGCAAATACTACCGAGGTTGGTCCATCAGGACCAGGCGGATTTTGTCCCCCGGTAGACAAACACACGACAACATTAGGAGGGTCCTTCACATTGTGGAAAAACAGGTATAACAAAAACCCCAGCGATAGTATTGGCCTTGGACGCGGAAAAGGCTTTCGACTGTGTCTAGTGGTCGCTCCTTTTCCATACATCGAGGAAAATGGGGATGGGGGAGCCCTTCATTAAAATGATCAAAGCTAATTACAAATCACCCACCATCAGGGTTGCAGTGAATGGAGCCCTCTCCAAGAAAATTCAAATTGAGAGGACGACGAAACAAGGATGCCCCTTGTCCCCCCTGCTATACGCACTTTTTCTGGAACCCCTACTGTCGCGGATTAGAAGTAAAAAGGAAATAAAGAGCATAGACATGGGATATACTGAACTTAAAATAGCTTCATACGCAGATGATATGCTAGTGATGCTGGGGTACCCAGAAAACTCCCTCCCTTGTCTCATGCAGGAAATAGAAACATTCGGCCCATTGTCAGGCCTTAAGATCAATAGACAGAAATCAGAAACACTGATACTAGCAGGAGACTCAGAGCAGATTCAATCAATCGCAGAGGATCTCCAATTAAAAAATTGCACAGCAGGGAGTCATATACTTGGAAATTACCCTGACACACAAAATACAACATCTATACGCCCAAAACTACCCTTCGATATTAAGAGAAATAAAAAGGGACCTGGAGAAGTATAACCCATTAGCAATAACATGGTGGGGGCAGATGACGGTGAATAAGATGACCATCCTTCCCAAACTCACGTACCTGTTTCAAGCCCTACCAATAAGACCCACCCCGAAATTCTTCAAATCCCTAACGAAAGCGGTTACAGAATACATATGGCAGGGGAAAAAACAGAGCATCTAACACAGTTCTCACAGCGGCTAGAAAAGTCGGGGGATGTGCACTACCACACTTTAAAAAATACTATGAGGCGGCCCAACTCTGGATATTGAAAGAATGGATACCAGAAAACTCCCCGAAGCTCTGGGCAGCACAAGATAGGGCAGTAGCAACCACATCCACGAGGCACTTGCTATGGGCGGGGAGGAAACGTAGACATCCCAATTTACGAATAAGTGAAATTATGCAGACGGCACTAGAAATATGGGACAGAGCCACAAAGAAGGGCACATTAACAAAAAACCCTGCACCCTTCATGCCCCTATTCAAAAACCCCGAATTCCCACCCGGACTCGAGAAGAAGGCATACCTAAAATGGGAGGATGCGGGCTGCAAAATGGTGGGGGATATGTTCCAGGGAGGACAGATGAGAACATTTGAAGACTCTACCACTCTATTCAAACTCAATGCCACAGATAGATACAGATACGACTAACTATATCACTGGCTAGACTCACCCAAAATAAGAGAAGCCGCCGCAAGAGAATTAACCCCATTTGAAAAATACATTATGACAAACGATGGATCTAGGAAGCTGGTTTCAAACATATACAATGGTCATACATTAAGAGATGGGAAAATACCTTAAGGAAAATGATACCTAGGGAATGGTGGGAATACACATGGGAGCTGATATCCAAATTAACGAAAGCAATACACGCAAAAGAAATGTGGATGAAAATTCTCCTCCAATGGCACTACACGCAAGAAAGATTACACTCCATGTTCAGGGGAGTCTCCAATGCATGTTGGAGGGACTGTGGGGGAGAAGGCAATTGGCGGCATATATGGTGGGACTGCCCCAACATACAACAATATTGTAGTGATGTTAAGGCGCACATGAAGTTAATGTTCCCAGACAAGGGGGATCCAGGGGAGGAAGTGTGGCTATGTGGGATTTGGGACCCGAAAGACAAAACGCTCACCAAAACCCAGAAAAGAAACTTTATGGGCCTACTAATTGAAGTTTGGCTGGAAATAGCCCAAAAATTGAAGCAGAAACATTCACCAATGGCACTAGACTGGATAAGAAGAGTATGGTCCCATATAACGATGGAACACATAACTTACAATCTTCAAGGGAACCATCTGAAATTCAGGGAGGATTGGGCAGGGATATTGGAATACTTACAAAGTGACTATATGGAACAGTGGTGCCCACACAAAATAAAGATACTGGACATGTTTAGTTAAACTGATGCAGAGACACTCGGAGTGCAGAGCAGAGAGAAGGACTATCCCGGTCTGGTGATGAAAGGAATGACTCTGAATGGGGTGTCTCAGCAGCAGTCTCAAGAGAGGACCCTTGGCATGGATTTCTTCGGTCTCCTTGGTCAATCTGCGGTTTTGGCACCTTTTACTCAGCACCAACATAGGACGGCATTCGCCCAGTCGATCTTCTTCGATTCTGGAGTCCTGCACTCTGGTGAGGGCACTCAGGTGTGGTGATTCGTGTCTCAGGAGGTTCACCTTGAGCTCAGCAGAGACTTGGACCGATTCAGCATCTCGAAGATGATACACTGCAAATGGGTCGGAGGTCTCTTGGTATTCGCGGTCTGCAGCTCTGGAAAGTCACAGCACCTTGGGAGATGGCTCAAATTGCAACTAGTCTGAGGGCTGGCTGGTCCCACCAGCCAAAGGAAGGAGTCGTCTTCAGACCTCCTCTGTCGAGTGGAAAGCGGGGTCAGGAAAGCAGTGGTCGCTTCACGGTGGTGCAGAGGGTCTGCAGGCGTCTCTAGTCATCTTCTTCGGTTACTTCAGTTTCCAGTGGTCGACTTGCCTTTCATCTCAGGAATATCATCTTTTATTAAGTTTCACCACGCAATCTCTCTCAGCAGTTTGCAGAAAGGGGCAGGTAGCTGTCCAATAAGGACAATCAGTCCCCCAGTGGGAACTGGTTCCATTCAGGCACTCAGGCAGACAAAGGCAGGGGAGTGAAAAACTCTTGCCCCCACTTCCTGCCTGCAAGACACTAGAGATTAGGCGGGGACACCCAAAGGTTCCCGCCAAAGGCAACACAAACACGCAACACACACCTCCCCCTCCTAGAATGGTAGAAGGGCTAACAAAGGACAACCACAATAGAAATGGTGAAAAATGAAAGGAGCCGCCATTTAGGTGACCCTACTGTGCACAACCAAGACTGAATGCAGTCTGCGGTAAAAACAGCACAATTGTTGGTAGAACACATCCACTGCCACCAACCATAACTATAGGGTTGTCTTATGTGACTAAAAAGCTACAGGAGCAGAGAGAAGGGGGATGCTAGGTATCCCCTTAGCACTCCACATAAGGTGGTGTGTGCTAATTGTTTGGGGAGCTTTCCTAAAGTCCTACTGGCAGTAAAACTTTAGTAAGCTATCCCAGTGGTTTGGAGATCACCAACTGTTAATATCAGTCTGTACTAGCTCAGGTCTTTGGTAGTGTGGCAAGGCAGTCAAGCTTATCTTAAGAGGAAGATGTGAGCTGTGGGTAAGTACAATGAATCTGAGCTAGACAGGCACAACAAAGAAGCACTTACACAAATATTTATATAAAAGATATATATTTATTATATTTACACCTTAATCGCTTTAAATACTTCAGACATTTACGGTACAACACTTAGAAATACTACATAATACACTTCAAAGGGCATTTTCACTTTTGTATTTGTTTGTGTTTACATTTATAGCAACGTTAGAAAGGGAAAAGACAAGGTTATCGTATTAGTGGTAATTGCGCACGCATGCGGGTTAAACAGTAATTAATTTACACATATAGAAGAGTCACTTAAAGGTAGGAAAATAAGTGGTTAGTGCAACATGAGCTTAGTTTAAGGTTCTAGAGACTGTTTCCTCGCCTGGAAAGTCTTTTAGGTCCAAAAACACAACCCTAGCTAGAGGCAGTTCGGAGATGGCTTGAAGTCTTTACAAACGGCGAATTATGAGTTCCTGCGGATTACTTCAAATGTCTAAAGTTATTGAAGCAGCAAGTTAGCAACTAACAAAGGAGACTTTAAAACTGACTCGAAAGGGGGACACAAGCAGCAGCTTGTGTCAGAGGTAAGGGGGCTTGCCCTGGACACCTCTACGTGCACTCCAACGCTCTGGGGCGATTACATGGAATCAGGTAAGCAATAGCTTTTTCCCCCACAGTACCTTTGGTTTGAAGAAAGGGTTTGTGATGGCTTCTCCGCAATGTGGCAGCTCTGGACAGACCTCCGCATTCCCTGGTCTGGTGATGAAAGGCAGGACAATGGACAGTGTCTCTCAGCAGCAGTCTCGAGGGAGCAAGAGTGGCACGTATTTCAGCAACTTCTTGGTTCGTTCTGCAGTTTTGGCGCCTTTTCAGCAGCACCAACAAAGGACACGGATCGCCCGGTCAATCTTCTTCGTTTCCTGTAGTTCCACACTCTGGTGAGGGGGGTCTTGCCGAGTAGGATCAGATCTCTGGAGTGTCCTTTTGGGTTCAGCAAAGAGTTGGACGCATTCAGCCTTTCCATGATGATGCACTCAAAATAGGCAGCGGGTCTCCTTGTATTGGGGTTCCGAAACTCATAGGACGTCGGGAGATGGTTTGTTCCAAAGTTCATCTTGGGACTGATTGTTCCCACCAGCCAAAGGGAAGGAGTTGTCCTCTTCGGAGCACCTCTGTCGCATAGGAAACAGTGTCAGGACAGCAGTAGTTGCTTCACAGTGTTGCAAAGGGTCTGCAAGTGTGTCATCTTCTTCGGTTACTTCTGTTTCCTGTGGTCGACTTGCTTTACATGCAGAAGCCTCAACTTGTATACAGTTACAGCACACACTCCTCTGTTAGCTTTCTCAGCATTTTACAGAACGGGGCATTTGGCAGTCCAATCAGGACAGCCACACACCCTGTAGGAGCTGGACCTATTTAGGAAATCTGGCAGACAAAAAAAGGGGGCGGTGGGGTGCAAGACTCCTCCCCCACTTCCTGCCCAGACACTGTGGAGCCTAGGTAGGGATACCTACTGGTTCCTGCCAAAGGCAACACACAACACAGACATCCCCCTCACGGCATGGTAGAAGAAGGGCTAACAAAGAACAACCATGCTAGTAGTGGCGAAAAAAGAAGGGAGGCTCAGGTACAACTATTGTGCACTACCGAGGTTATGGACATAGCCTGTGGTATAAAAAAAGACAATAGTTGGTAGAACACGTCCACTGCCACTAGCCAGAACTAGGTGATTGTCTATGTGACTAAAAAGTCACAGGAGCAGTGTGATACTTTGGTGGTGTATGCCAATCCCTCAGACTATACGGTTTAGGGCGAGATACTAAGAATCTCTCTATCCAAGGAACTGTAGTTACATGAGGATATATATTAAAATAATCTTAAAATGAGGTCTTTAAGGGTCCCCAGCAACACTGCCCATCCTCCATAGTACACGTAGATTACAAAGAATAGAGTTCCAAAAGACGGAGCCCACAAGAATGAATGAGTGGAAAAAGGCTCCACTCATTCAGGATTGAAAGAAAAAGGACCAAAAGTCCAGCAAAAAGTGCTGGGGGTCTCACTAGGAGAGGGGATGAAGTATACAAATTATAGATCTTCCCAACACTAATCTCTCATAGTATAAAGTTTTAGGAAATATACAACGTACCACTATATCCTTAAGAAATGTAGTTAGTAAGGATAATGAAAGAATCTCAAAGAAGAACCCAAAAGGGTTCCCAGCAACATTGCCCATAAGGAGCTGTGTGCTGCAAAAGTTAAACACAGATGCATTTAAAGAGATCTGGAGGAAAGCAGACTCCATAGTAAAGGTAAAACACAGAGAACAGAGTTCCAACAGTCAGAGCTAATAAGAATGAATGAGTGGAAAATGGCTCCAGTATTCAGGATAGAAAGACAAAGTTCCAGAAGTCTAGCAAAAAGGGATCTGTGCTATTTGGCCGTGGCAGAATTGTTTGCGGCGGATTGGACCGTAGTCAATGTTGTTGTGAATACAGTTTTACAGTGGCCAGAGTCACCTAATCTATGCTCCCCCAATATACCAGCCCCCACTTAACTTTTCCACGTCCATCACCTCTCCTGAGCCTGCAGCGTCCGTTCCGCCCCTCTAACGTACGTGGGTCAGAGGACACCCCTGCAACCCCTGCTCCCCATGTTAATTATTTATTACCCAATTAGATCAAATCATATTGATTGAATGTTACTGGCCGAATTCGGACAGATGTACCATTCGATCGATATTATTCGATCAAATTGGGTAGTACCGCAAAACGTGCTGGGGGTCTCACTGGGAGAGGGGATGAAGCAAAATGATAAATCCCAATAACAGCACCTACACCCAGACATACAAGGCTGGCATCCCAGTACTGGGATTCTCTGCAAAGGTACCTTGAACTATGGGGAACTATTGTTGAGGGGGAATAGCTCAGGGGCCATGCATTTGTCCTGGAAGCAAGACAATGCAGCGCAACACAGGTTGGAATCCCGACCCCCTGCTTAGAAACCAATCTCTGGTATTAAGCTTGTTATAAAGGAATAATTATAATTAAGAGTCCCCTATTTTTTCCGGATCTATGCCATCATCTAAGGACTTCACAATCCTCCCACAAATGTACTCTCAAGCCACAGGAGCTAAACCGGCATGTAACTGCTTACATTAAAAACCCCGAAGGAATGGATATGCATAAATCCGCACCCAAAGATGTTGGAGAGCATTGTCTTGTTAACAAAAATAGTACCTCATGCAATGATCTAAACCATGCTACTCACCTGCATGTTATACTGCTGGTATCCCATAGGGACAGACTGGCCGCCCATGTATCCCATTCCAGCAGGCGGGGGATTCTGAGGTAGTGGAGGAACAACTTGTGGTTGGGAGGCTGCATTCTATGAAAGGTAACACATGGCATGACAAAATGCAGGAACCACATTTTTCACAACCTACCCTTCTCCCACACCAGCCCCCACCCTCACAACTCTCCCAAACCTTTTCATCCTCCTCCTTTGCTATTCTCCAGACAACATACTATACTTTCCTTCCTTTTCACATTCTCAACGCTTCACCCTCTCCACTATCCATCTTCTTCCAAAACCCCCACCTTCCCACTCACCCTATCATTTCACTTCTCTCCCTTCTATTCCTCAATCCTACTCATCCTCCAGCTGCTCCAACACCTCCACTATCCTTCCCCTTCGACTAAGCACCTTTCAAATACAGATACTCCACCCTCCTCACTTATGGCCCACTCTGGCCTTCACTCTCCCAAGATCTTAACCCGCTAGATGTTTTGGAAATCATCCGAGCAATTGAGTGAAGGTGAAGATTCCCCATTTTATAAGAATACTGGGAGCTGAACATGCATTTAGCTTCCAATCACAATTGTGCCTGAGCCACAGCTTAGGACTTGCGACTTAACACCCGGTTGGAGGAAGGTGTAGGCGGGTCTAAATCACATTCTGAACACAGAGATGAGGAAACCCTCCCAACATCCATAATATTCAATTCTACCCACATCAATCGTACTCCACATAACCATTTTACCCACACCATCCTCTCCGTCTACTTTCCATGAATGAAGTACTCCGCCATACACATCATTCACTCCTGATGCATAGCCTTTCCATCTTTCTCCAGCATACAACCTCTTTAGCTATCACCTCCCACTCTCAATCCCATTCAAATACTCATACTCCAGTTTCTCCTCTGCAGATGGTTCTGGTATAAAACCTTGTCATCTAACACACTCCAGCCCCCCCTCACTTCAAAGCCCCCAATATCCTGGCTTTACTATTTACAAACTCCAAATTCACCCGATGCACTAGCCCCCATGGTTCACATTCCTTACCCTTTACCCACTGTAGTTAGTATGATGCATCAAATGTCCTCTTCCTTCAGCATCCTCAAACTCAATCCTTGTTACCCCCCCCACTGCTCTTGCCCACATGACTTGAACGATTAGGATGTACTAGTCCCCCATGCCGTTAAATACCTCATCCTCGATCTTTCCAATCCCAGTCCTCGCCCCACTCTATCCTACTGTCACCAAAATTCATTTCTCCATACCACACACTTTGCCCCTTGTCTCCTACCCTCACAACCTTCTCAGCCCAACACCTTTCTTTCCAACACCCTCATAACTGTCAACCAGGACCTCTTTAATCGGTCCTCCACAATTCTTCCTCAAACTTTTCCGTCTCATTTTCCTCTCTCCAGCAACCTTTTAATCGCCCTCCTCACTATCCACTATCACATCTCACCACTAGCAAAATCATTAACCTCACTCCCTACTCTCACCCTATCCACCATTCCAATGAACATAAATTGTACATTCCAAAAAGTGTTTAAAACTTCCAACTTGTTTGAGGTTTCCTAACTAAACCACTCTTATCCCAATACCTAATCTTAAATGAGATGGGTAAAGTGCCTTTATGCTGCCTCTTTCACTCGCTCACGATGGTATTCTAGCACTTGCCTGGTAGGGTTGCGTTGGTGTTGCCTGGTAGGAGCTGTATGCAGGGTTGGCGCTGGGCCCTGCTTGGCCTTGCTGAGCGGCTTGTCCGGGGCCGGCTCCTGGTTGGTACATGTATGCGCCCACCATCGTCTGATCTATCACCACCAAAAACAGAAAAGAATAGACAGCTCTCAGAAAAGCCTTGAAAACTTTATAACTACCCTGCATGGGTAATGCGGGGCTAACTTTACAGAGAAGCATCCTGCTAAGAACTGCCTTCTCAAACTGGCATCAGTCTAGGATAAGGCGCAATACGATCACTCAGTTAACAACTGTCCTCTGGAAGGTATACTTGTGGTGGTAATTAACACCTTGCCGTTGTTTTGGGTAACTGGTTTACTAAAAAGGCAACATGATATTTTGCATTAAAGCATAGCTTTCTTTTTTCTTCATCTCCCATACCCCTTCCCCACTCTTAAAATGGTGAATGTATGAAAGTGTCCTGAGATCGATGCCAGGCTAATAAATCACCACTTGTAGCATATACCTTTTCCTTGGACAGCGCCCTTTTGCATATCACTGGCGA
The DNA here is from genome assembly GCF_040938575.1 of Ambystoma mexicanum. Taxonomy (NCBI): domain Eukaryota; kingdom Metazoa; phylum Chordata; class Amphibia; order Caudata; family Ambystomatidae; genus Ambystoma; species Ambystoma mexicanum. The sequence continues at coordinate 1,058,367,121 of NC_090926.1, read as the reverse complement.
ACAAGTGCTTTTGCTGGACTCATACTTTCGGTTTATCACCTGCTGTGGCAGACATGTTTAATCACCAAGTTAGGTAAACCATACCCAATCAGGCCCAATGTAATGGATCCACGCTCACGTCCAACCCTACTCATCCTAAGAGTGTCAATGAAGTGGTGAAAGGGAAACCCTCCTTGAGGACAGAGCTGGATAAGCATGTCTAATCAAAGAAGTGAGTTATAAGCTAGAGTTCCAAGGCATCAGGGCCACATCTGGTAGCGTATGTATGGTGTGAATAAAAGAGTTTGGAACATTCAACAGAGAGCTCTACAACTCACTTTATGCAACTGCCCTGCAAATAAAGGGAGCATGTAAACCCTTTACATGATCATACCCAGCAGGAAGAGCCAACTCACCTTCAACAAACACTACAAACTAAGAAAATAAATAGCTATTTGTATTGCACAGATTGCTATATCTGTACTTTTTTCTTTTAACACTTTTTCAGAAATAGTGTCAAGACAAACGAAGAAGCCTCATTCTCAAGTAATCCTGTCATCCAAAGCATGAAAGACATTAATAGGGAAGGGAAAAAGATACAGTTGTACTAGAGAGGGTACTTGAATGACAGTTAAGAGTTTTATACAACCCTCTGTTGAGAGATCTACAACCACTGCCATTAATAATGTGCAGGGAGTGTTAAATACATGACAAGAAAGGGATGCCAAAAATATCTGAAAGGTAGGTAACATGGAAAGAGCGACAAGACTTAACTCTCGGGTAGCGTTAGCAGGCTGACACAAAGTTACAATTATTAAACACACTTATCTTTAGAAAATACACCACACAGATAAACTGAAAAAGATCTTTATGCTACACATATAGATGTAAATCAGGTCAAATAAGTACTTAGCACATAATACACAGTATTAAAAGAATATACAGTATATTATAGAAAACAGCAAATGGCTTTAAGCGATAACCCCAGTATTTTTATACAGTTCCGCTATCTTAGATAGGCACCCAACATAAGATAACTAAAGAACTAAAGGGGGGCAAGGGAAACGGGCAGTCTACCATAGCCGGTAAAATCGCCTAGCTCCTACACACATAAGACAGTTGCCTAAAGACAACACACCCCAGGTAAACATTGTAGGCCTTCAAGCAGGTGGTCAGCACACAACACATCGGCAAGGGTAGGAAGAAAAAGGGAACCAGTCATTTTCGCCCCCAGGAAAAATGGTCTAAAACTCCCTTAATCCAGCATGAACACCCCACATTCGGAACCTCTAGAGCATAGTGGTAAAATGGAGATTCACCAGCCCTGTGGATGGGGCTCCTCCCCTTGGCTGGACTCTGGGTGAGGGCCTGCACCGCTGTGCCCAAATGTATGATGTCCTGTGATTGGCTGTGCCCTTTAAACTCACCTGGGCTTCATTAGATGCGGTAGGTGGGGGATGAACCACATTTTTGTCAGGGTTGGCCCAGCATATTGGGTTTTACATTCTCTTTTTGGGCTATATTGCATGTGCTTGGCATCTGTACACTGCCCAGCGAGCTGGCTGCTGCAAACATGGTGAGAGGGTCTTACAGCAGAGCCGTAGGTCTGAGTGTCTCATGACAACCTTTCCAGCGTGCATGCCTTTGTTTGGTGAAGAGGTGAAATGTTTGAGGGTAACAGTGTTTTCAGGGAACCTATGAAGGTTTTGCAGGTGGACTCAGTAACAATGGGGTTTCCTTTTAAAAGGTGCAGCATCCAAAATGCCAATTACTATTGTTTCTTCCCTGTTCTTTTGGGTATGGCCAAAGGGGAAATAGATTGTTTGGTATTACAAAGAGACGGTTCCCTGCCTTAAAATGGGACCAAAGGAAGGGGGGACCAGTGATCCTCCCCATACCATCCCATATCCTATCATTTTGTGGTTTGGTGGGTGGGTGGTGGGAGGCATGGGGGGAGTAAACCAGCACCTTGGGAACACTTGCTTTGGGATGCAGAACGTCAGGCAGGAAACATGCGACACCCTTTTCACAAATCATGAGAATTAAGAAGGGTTTGTCTGCTGAGTATTTCTGATTAATAAACAAAAGAAGTAACCAATGGAGGATTTCATTCCTAAGAGCATCAAAATGACTCACATAAAACGTCTGGTAGATATGCATGTTGATGCTGGCCTTGACGGAGAAGGGCACATGATCTCTGATGTCAAAATTTGACTAGGCCCCCATAAACAGAGGTTTGACTCTTAAGATAGAATTTCGATTTTTGGGTATTTAAGGACTCTTTAGTGGCCCACAACCATCCCCGCATCCCCTCTATTTTCGTAGATCACCAACTTACTTACTTTTGGTGGTCACAGGGACTTCTTCTGAGGTATTGTAAAAATTGTATTGTCCTGATCATTCGGGCATGTATTTTTAAGCATACTGTAATCGATCTTAAAATCTTTTCCTATGCATCGTACCTTGGTTTTCCTCACTTTTACACATGCGAAAACAATGGGTTGGGTGCCATCATCTTGTGCTAATCTTATCCGTTGATTCATCGCTCTAAGTTCAAGTGGCCTCGCGGCATTAATAAAGATCGCCCGCCCCTCAAACTGACATCACTAGTCCAAACGTTATGCTCCACCTATTTTCATGACGTTCGTAGCCAGGTAGCCAAACGTGTCCCCTCGTCACCCACGCCATAACGTTACTTAAATCAGAACCAGGAAGATAAACACACACTCTCTCAGAGCACGTAACTTTTCTTTCTTGGCCCAAATAGGAGATCAAAACATTTATTTTTAACAAAAGATCAATAGTCTGCAATGTAACAATTACAATGAATAACAGATCTAGATAAATTTGACAATCCATTTTGAAATAGCTGACAGAGACCGGATCCCCTTCTATTCCTGGGCAAGGGAATGCACTCTGTCAAGTCAGTTTGCCTCCCTGTTTTCACCGACACCAGGCTTGACCCCTTGAGGTCCGCATGCTATCCTCACTGGTGACAGTCTCCCTGCCAAAAGCAGGGGCTACAGAATGTCTGATCATGTCAGAGCACATATCTACAAGTCCATGGGCTAGTCTATTTGCGCTAGTGCCAAAGGCAGGAACCAAAGAATTGAGGTTCTGTGTGGACTACAGGGATCTGAATGCAGTCACCAAGACTGATGCCAATCCTTTACCAAGGACAGATGAACTGGTGGATAAACTTGGATCTGCCATGTTCCTCAGTACATTTGACTTGACCTCAGGCTATTGGCAAATAGCACTGACAGACCATGCCAAAGAGGAAACTGCATTTTTTACCCCAGGAGGTTTATACCAGTTTAGGGATATGCCTTTTGGACTAAAGAATGCACCCGATACATTCCAAAGGCGGGTGAATCAGGTTCTGAATGGGTTAGAGGACTTCTGCATGACTTGAATGACATTGCAGTGTTCAGCCCCACTTGGGAAGACCATCTTCATCATCTTGGATATGTTTTGCAGGCTCTTAAACAGGCCCATATGGCCATAAAGGCAAGTAAATGTCAGAATGGTAGGAGCAAAGGAGTCTACCTTGATCATGAGGTAGGAGGTGAGGGGATTAGGCCCTTGCCCAGCAAAGTACAAGCTGTACAAGACTGGCCATCCCCACTACTCAAACCCAGGTGAGAGCCTTCCTAGGACTTACTGGGTACTACAGGAAGTTTATAGAGAACTAGGGACCATAGCTTGTTCCCTAAATGTCACCTCCTCTCCAGAATTCCCCAAGAAGGTCAAATGGAATGAGGAGTGTGTCAAGGCATTTGAAGGGCTGAAACAAGCCCTCTGCAAAGCTCCAGTCTTGAGAGCTCCTGATTATTTTTCTTTTTTTTTTATTAAAATGCATTTGGTTTACATCTTAAACCTTACATTTATCGTTTACATTCAATCTACATTATTCTCCTCATAAAATAACCAATTACAAACACCAATGTCTTCTATCTTTTATCCTTCTTCCTTATTGTTATTATTGTCCAACATGATGTTTTCCCAGAAGTGGATTATGGTTGCGACCATCTTTCTATTATTTCCCATTAAGATTTGACTCCATCTTTCTTCTTTTCCCATTTCAATTTTGGCACTAGCGTATTTGGCGCTAAAGATCAATCTTTTTTGATTTAGTGCCTCGCACTCGATAATTACATGATAGAGTGTTTCGGTTTTCCCTATTATCTGACAGAATCTGCAGTCACTACTTGCACTTTTATTTTGGCTCCATTTTCTCAAAACTTCTCTTGTTGGTAGTAGGTTTAGTCTGAATCTCAGGAACATGTCTCTGATTTTTCGATCCGGATATAATTTTAAGTAATTTGGCAGTTGATTAAGAGCTCTTTCCTCTCCCTCACATTTAAGTGTCATCTTATATAGATCTTTCTGCTCTTGGGTTTCAATCCAATCAGTTCAACTTAGTTTCTTTTTTGCGATTTGAGGCATTTTCATCAATGTATCCAGTGTAATCCCTTTTTTGTTGCATATACACAGGGATGCTTCTTTCCATTTTTCCAGTGCAACATTATTGACGTGTACTTTTGAAGTTCTTAGAATTTCTAATGCCGGTATCCTTTCTTCGCTATTGATTTTTCTGTAGAGATCTATTATTTTCCATTCGATTATTGATTCTAATGATTGGAGACCCAGTTCATATCGTATCCGTATCATGGGCGTGTTCTGAGGTAGACTCAATACTTTCCGCCAATACATCGCTTCCAGTTTCATCCATATGGTTGTATCATGATTAATCATGGTTTCTGCTCCATATGCGGGGATCGCTGTCACTTTTTGTTTATAAAACGTTACTGATGGTACTAGCGAAAATTTTCCAAATTTCTTATGAATTGACAGGCCTTGTCTGGCTAGCATTCTAGTTTTTGCTTTTAGCTGTTCTGCCCATGGTGCTTCTGTCAACGATTGGTTTATCCATATCCCTAGATATTTATAGGTGGTAACCTGGATCAATTTTTCTTCTTGGAGGTAGTATTGAAATGCTTTTTTCCCATTTGAATTTTTCTTTGTTAGATACATGATTCTTGTTTTCTTGGTGTTTATTGTTAGTTTGTTTTGTTCCATGTATTCGTAGGTTTGGTTAAGAGCTTTTTGTAATCCACACAGTGTTTTTGCTAATAAAATGATATCATCCACGTAGATCAAACAAGGGACCGCAGTCGCATTTAATTTTGGAGGATTGATGGTTGGTGTATTTATAGCCTCTTCAAAATCCGACGTAAATAAGCTGAACAGGGCCGCTGCAAGCGGACACCCTTGCTTTAAGCCGTGCCAGGTGTTTATTTGTCTCGTTATTATTCCATCCGCTGTCATTTTTACTTGTATTTTTGTGTTGGTATACAAAAGTTTAATTGGTTCTAGTATGTCATTAGGGCATCCCCATTGTTCCAATTTCTTCCACAGCAGATCTTATTAATTTTATCATATGCCAGGCTCAGATCAACGTATGCTACTATTGTGTTTGTTTTTGTTCTTTCAGCTTCATGTTTCATCAGATTTAGAATCATGAGGTTCACATTTGTTCCGACGTTGCGCACAAATCCTGTTTGGCGCACCGCTTGATGTTTCGTTTGTTTTGCCCATATGTTTAGTCTTGTCAGTATAATGTTAGCGAAGATTTTCCCTAGCGGATCCAGAAGTGCAAGAGGTCGATAGTTCTTCGGTTCTTTTGATGATCCTTGTTTGTATATAGGGATTAGCGTTGCTAATTTCCAGGACTCGGGCACGTTTTTCGTGCTGTTGATCAGATCTATAATTTTGCCACAGAATTGTGCCCAAGCTTCTGGATTTTGTTTTAATGTTGCTTTCGACATGCCATCCGGCCCTGGTGCCCTTGATATATTTAGTTTTTTTTATTATTTTGGTAATCTCTCCAATGTCGTATATAAAGTTCCATTGCTTTGGCGGATGTTGTTGAATTTCCTTTATCACCGTTGTTCATTCTTCATAAAGAGCTGTAAAATAGTTAACCCACGCTGCTTCTGGGACATCCACTATCATTGCATTTTCAGCCTTTTTACTCGCTTTCAAGAGATCCCACAAATTTCTGGTGTTACGATTTTTCAGGGTGGCCATCATAGATTCAGCATTTTCTTGGTCTTGCATCATTTTGGCGTTTTTGTGCCAATTTTTGAATTTTTGTTTTGCTTGGCCGATTATTCTTTTTTTGGATTGCGGTATTTCCTTTTGTGCTCTTTTAATAGATTTCCTTTTTTCTTTTTTCTTTTCTGCAATCTCTTGATTGTAGATATATTTCCATTCTGGTTTTGGTAATTGATTCGATCTCTGTTTCATTTGGAATTGATCTGTTAGCCACCCATAATTGATTTTGTTGGAATCTTTTTGCTCTGAATTCATTAATGTTTCTGTTATTTCAGTTAGTCTATTCTGCGGAATTCTCAACCGGTTCATTCTATTTACTAGCGTCAACGTGGGTATGTTTATTTTGTGTCGTTCTTCTTTATTCATTACCCAAGAACGCTTTAGTATATAGTGGTCGCTATGTTCACTGAATAGATTTTTTGCCTCGACTTTTGCTTAGGCGATTCCCGTTCTAGTATAGATGTAATCTATGATTGATTTATTTTCCCCTCTTGACCAAGTTGGTATCGTTTTTTTTTCTGCATTGTGGGCATCCCATCTTTCAAAATTTCTGTTGCATGTCTCTATTTTCCACCTTCGTGCTCTATTTTCCAACAGTTGATCTGCTATTAGATCTCCTTTGTCATCAGAAATATGCAGGTTGAGATCCCCGCATATAATAAATTCTACGTCTTTATGTTCTTGGGCAATGCTGTCTATCTTAGTGAAGATAGAATCAATTATCATTTCTTCTGGAACTTTCTTTGGATTCCAATATATATTGGTGATGTTTAGGTATTGGGTGCTTATGGGCTCTTTGTTCTTCTGCGGATCTATCCTCATTTGTCTTTTAACTAGAGTATTTTGCGCCCAGTTTCCAATATTCTGATATTCGGTGATTTCAGTTGCTAAATCTTGACTGATTAGAGTAATGAGGCCTGCTGATGGTCTTCCTCCAATGTTGTTAATAGCCGGGTTCATGTATGTTAGAAATCCTTCACATACTGGGGGTTGATAGCCATGTCTCCTGTAAACATATCACCTGTGTTGAATTTAATTCGGGTCGATCTGTTTGGAACAGATGTTTATGTCCCCTAGTATTCCATGAACATACTGTTACTTCTTGTATATTGTTTACCGTTCGTTGTTATTGGCTTGGTTTTCTCACTTCTTCATTTCTACTTTTTTCCATACTAATTTCCCGCCAGAAGGGTGATTTTTCAAAATTCCATTTGTTCGGTGTTTTATTGTCATATGGTTTTAAGTTCCTTCTTTTTTGTTCATCATTATTCCTTCTTGCTTCCTCTGTGTCGTCCCATCCTTCATTATATGTATTGTTTTCTGCACTACTGATTTCCGAATATGATCTACTCTTATGCTGCGTCATCCTGGATCTTTCATTCATGTCGTCCGCTTTATCCTCATTTGCCACTCTGAATCCTCTATCTTCCAGTTCTTTCGCACATGATGCTATTAAGCGTTCCAATTCTCTTGAGTAACAGTATATCCAGATTTTATCCAATCTCTGTTCGTCTCTAAATTCGATTTGTTTCAGATCTTTTGATTTCAATTTTTCCAATTTAGGAATTGCCTTAAAGAGGCGTAATAGATTGGTTCTATTCATCACAATATTTGCCTCTTTTTCCGATCTTCCTTCTAACTTTAATCTAATTACACTTTCTTTAAAGTAAGGGTCAACAAATTGAAGATGTTCGGGCTTTGATCTTCCTTCATACCTCGGTTGTTTCGTTCTTGGGTCCGCTTTTTCATCTCTGTTTTTGTTTGTTTCTTCAGGTTGCTTTCCCAGATCTGATCTATCTTTTCTTATTGTGCTCACAGTGCTATTTCCCGTATACAGATCTTCGTCTGAAATGTCTTCGCGGGATAGCTCAGCTGATATATATGATTCTGTAATAGTTTCCTCATAACAATCAATTACCAACATAGATGCAGGATTTGGTTGTTGTTCCTGTTGCGCTTCTCCAATTTTGTCTTCATTTCTAGCTTTTTCAGTTTCTTGTGTTGAATAGGTGGAGAGGTTCAACAGTAATTCCATATTTCCTTCTTCACTTGATGAAACATTCACAGCCTGTCTGTTTTCGCCCTTACTTGTTATTTCTTGTCTTTGGGTGGATTCTTCTACTCCTCTTTTTTTTACTTCGCTTGTTTTTGTTGTCACATCCACTGTACTCATTTCTTTGTGTTGTTGGGGCTGTGGTTTTTTACTATTATCTTTAGCACAGATTTCTGAGAAATGCTCTGGATCCTCTGTTGTTATTTTGTCTGTTTTTCGCCGTTATTTTTGTTTTATTTGAATTATTCATAGTCTGTTGTTCGAAAATGCTATAATTCGCATTCCCTTGTGTTGATTCAGGCTGCGGATCTGTAGTGTATGTTCTTAATTCCTCTGTCCGTTCTGTATATTTTTTGTTTATTTTTGTCTTAGTTTCTTCCGTTGTCAAGTCTATTAGTTGAATGTAGTTCTGGTTTCCTATTTCATCGTTGTGATTATTCTCTCTCATATTCTGTATGCTATCTTGTGTTATCTTAGTGGAGCCTGTCTTAGGTGCTCCCGAATTTTGATCTTTCTCTTTTTGGTTATTTCCTTCGATGTTGTTCTTCGTTATGGTTGTTTTTGTGAACGAGATTAGGGCTTCCATGAGTGTTGCTTTGTCCATTCTGTCTTGTCTTGCTATCTCTGCCAATCTTTGTTGCCATATGTAGCTATTTTCTGCTTCTATGCTGAGCCGTTCTTGTATTTTGTGTATCAACAGTTCTAGATTCTTTTGTTTAGTGAATATGGAATTAAGTATCATAGTGTGTTCTTTCATTATTTCATGACTTGCTTCTTGTAACTTTATATATGGTATCATTGTTTGTGTTGTTACAGCTATCAGCATGTTCTGTAAGTCCAGCATTGATGTAGCCACTGTCTCTTGTTTATTTTCTGCCTTGGGTGTACCCTCGCCAACCATTTCCCCAGGCTTCTGATCTGTTTTCTTTACCTTTGTTTCTCTATTTACTCTTTGTGTCTTATTTGTCGTTGTGTAACTTGAGTCGGTATAATTTTGCCAGCTATTGGTTTCATAACATGATTCTACGGATCTTTCATCTAAATTAGCTTGTTTTTTGTTGTTCCTATTTTTCTGTTGTAATTCCATCAATGTTTCAATTTCTGTTAAATCCAACGATAAACGTTCCATTCTACATTGACTAATTGGAGCAGTCTCTTTTATAAGTCTTTCTGATTTAGTCGCTCTTTGTTAATATAATTTCCATTGCTCTTTTGCCTTGATTGCTTTTTCTTTCTGTGATACTATTGGCTGATTGTGTTTACTAGTATGTTCTTGCTGTAACTTTTTTAGGCCCGGCTTTGGTTCAGTGGATGTTATTTGACCTTTTATTTCCCTTTTTTCTGTTTTTTCCAATGGCTCTTTTTCCCTCTGTCTTTGGGGATTAATTTCTCCCTCCATGTTTGTAATTTTGGGATTTGTCTCTTTGTTGTCCTGTTGAAGGCAGCTTGATTGCCTAAATTCTTCTTTCTGCATATCGCCGGTTTTGTCATTTATTGGTAGTGATATTTCATGGTTTGTGTTGTTAGTGTTATTATTTAGATCCTTAATAATTTCTTTCTCTTTTAGGAATGAGTTATCCAGCATTTCCGTCAGGCTCAGATTATGGCCCTCTTCCGCAACACTGTTCTGGCTCTCATCTTGTTTCTTTGCATTTCCTAACATTAGCTTTGATGTTTGTCTCGTGTTTCTTCTCGGTTTTTGAGGGGTTAATGCTATGTTAACTTCTTCCATTATGGTAGTCATTTCCCGAGCTTCGCCCTGTTCTTCCACGGGCAGCCTTGGTTCTATCAATCCTTCCTCTGTGTCGTCCACCTCTTTCACTGCTTCCGACGCTGCTCCGCGTTTGGCAAGAGCCGGAAACGCGTATAACATGCGCCGCCCGCACTCCCTGCTTCCCGCTTCTTGCTCTGCACAGACGTCCGCTCTCTCTGCCTGCAAAAACGCGCTTCAGCTGGGCTCAGCAGCCTCGAATCAAGGTAAGTTGCTATCGGGGTATTGGAAGGGGGTAACTATTGCTGTTTCTTAGCGTTTGTGGGGGTCAAAGGACAAATCTCCCGCAGTCTCCCCACACAGATTGCTTTCCAGTAAGGGTACACAGTCAATAGTACTCGATGTTCCGCCCTGCTTTTCTCTATCGAAACGGCAGGTAAAATTTATTTTGTTATGATGTTTCCCCCAGCTTTGCTGTATTCCCAGTCTCTGGTTTTTGGGGTGAGGGGGTCAAAGGAAAAATCCCGCAGTCCCCCCTCTCTACACTTTTCACCGCTTATGGCAGAGAGGCAGCGTGAGGTGTACTCCTATGTTAGTTTTTTTTTCCCCCCTTTCTTTCACTTTTTCACATGGGCTAGTCCGAGTAAGAGTCCTGTTGTAAAATAAATGTTTCCCACTGTGTAGTTCTTACCTGCCAGGGTCCATCCGCCTTTCCGCTGATCCCGCGGACTCCTGCAGACTCCACACTCCGCGGCCCGCTCCGCGGCCGGTTGGGGTAAATAACGCCTCCTTTAAAAAATGAACAGGGAAGACAGACTTAGCCTCCTGCAGACTCCACACTCTGCCTCCACACTCCGCGGCCGGTTGGGGTAAATAATGCCTCCTTCAAAAAATGAACAGGGAAGACAGACTTAGCCTCCTGCAGACTCCACACTCTGCCTCCACACTCCGCTCCTGATTATAGCCAATCCTAAAATGTACAGACAGATGCTTCCAATACAGGGATAGGTGCAGTCTTGAGTCAACTGGATGAGCAAGGCAGAACACACCCTATTTGCTTCATCAGCAAAAAGCGGAAGGACCGAGAAACAAGGTGGGCAACCATAGAGCGTGAGTGTTTTGCCATTGTGTGGTCATTGAAGAAGTTTAGTCCATACTTGTATGGTTCTGCTTTCCTTATTCATTCAAACTGACTACCACCAACTCTTGAGATGATTAATGCAAATGAAGGGGAAAATCCTAAATTGTTAAGATGGTCTATCAGCCTCCAAGGGTTTGATTTCACTATAGAGCATAGGTCAGGATGCAATCACCAAAATGCTGATGGTCTCTCCAGAAAGTATGACCGACTGGAATAGGAGATTCATCCAGGAGTGGATTAAATCCTCCTGTCCGTTAGTTTGGGGGCAGGGGGAGGAGTGTTGGGAGAATTTCATTTCTGTGCAAATTCCCTTCAACCTTATAGACTCCCATCTCTTTTGCTGGACTCGGGGCTTGTATTTTTTTGCTCCTGAGTGGGACCTTTTTCCCACTCCCTCATGTATTTTTACTGACTAGGATTTTTGTGTTTCATTGTTTTAGGAGTCTGATAAACTCCATAGGCATCTGCTTTGCATAGCGACACACATCACCTTAGGTGCATTGCCATTAAGAAGTCCCTTGGACTTCTAATATTTTCTTGGGTGAACTACAGTTTTCAAGAATAGTAAGATGATCCCTGTCTTACATTTTTCTTTGTGGGACCAGCACACACCACCCTATGTGGAGTGCTGGGTATCACTTAGTAATTCCCTTTCCCACTTATGTGACATTTTTTGTTACACTAACTTACTTTCAATGGCTGGAGGCAGTGGCTTACTTTTACTACCAGTGTGCATTTCTACCGCGGGCTGTACCCTCAGCTGCAGTAAAGCACCCATGGGTGACCATTCTTTTCAAAATAGCCCCATCTTCTTTTTTCGCCATTTGCGGTTTCTTAGTTCTTTCTTGGCTTTTACTCTGTTAGATGAAACAGGTTTGAACCCTTCACGTGTTTTGCCTTTGACGGGCTTCAGCCCTGAAGCCCACCCAGGCTCCAGTGTGTCTGGAAAGGCAGGAAGTGGGGGAGGGTCCCGAAACCTCTGTGTCCTTTGTCTCTAGGTGTGCCTGAGTGAAACCAGTCCCGATTGGCCGGCTGGCTGTCACCCTGCTGTGTGATTGACAGCCTAGGCTGTGAATGAATGGGAAATAGCATAAAAAGCAAAGTTTTTGAGACTAGAGGCAGAATCGACCACTTGAGAGGAACATACGAAAAAGAAAACGTGACGAGACGCCAGCAGCACCATCCCGGTTAAGACCCGGCATCTGTGCTGACCCCGTTTTCATATCGATTGGGAAAATGAAATGAAATATTTTATTTATATCGTGCTCTTACACAAGTGTTTCAGAGCGCGACCAGGCAAAGGGAGGGGAACAAGGGAGAACAAAAAACAAAACAGCGATCTTACTAAGCCCAGTGACATTAAGAAAGCGCAAGTGCAAAAGTGGAAAAGGGAAAAGAGAGGAAGTGCAAGGGGGGGTTGGGGAAGTGGATAGAGCGGAACAGAGGAGAGAAAAGAATAAATAGTAAATAAAATAAATAAAGGCGATAAACCGTGGTAGTGGAACCAGCAAGTGGCGGGTGATCGATGAGTCAGATAGAGTATATCTGATAAGTGCAGAAGAGAAGTGGGAGGGGGACTGTATGGGTACAGATACAGAACCCCAGTGCAAGGGGTGGGCCGGAGGCCTTGCAGGAGAGTGGCAGGTTTAGCAGGTACCTGGGCCCAAGTGACAGAGGGAGGCCAAAGAGGAAGGTCTTGAGGTGGTCTGGAATCGGATATGGTTCTCCTCACGTTTCAAGATGGCTGGGAGGCTGTTCCAAAGGGAGGCCTCGGCCGAAAACAGAGATCTGCCACAAGTTAATTTCTATGCAAAACAACTAACCCTGAGGGAGTTAGAAGTAGAGGAGCGAAGGGCTTGAGAGGGGAGGTATTTACGGAGGGATAGTTGAAGGTATTTTGGACCCAGGCCCCAGAAAGCCTTGTGGACAATGCAGAGGGAAGACATGTACGAGACAACTTCATCCCTTGGGCTGGCGGGATCAACTATCCTTGAGACAAGCTCCATTTTGGCGCAACCCCCAACTTGCTGTGATTTTCCAAGGCTGCAGAATCCCAATGCCTGGGAACCCCTGACCATCATCAAGTACATTGTCTTCGGAAGTGCGAATCTGGTCAAAACTTAGTGAGCACCCAGAGGACCCTACAGAAGCAGGAAATCTTCTTCCAGAGTCCCATCACCAGAGTCCAGGACCGAGGGATCATTTAATCAGAGCTGTTAGTTCTTCTTTGGCACTGATAAAAAATCACCAAATCTACCATAGGCAGCTAATCTCAAAAAATCCATAGCTGTAGAGTCCATCTCTTGAGTGCTGCAGCAAAAACCAGCCAAACATCCCCCCTTTCATCACCACGACCAAGGACCTGGAAGAAGGGTCTGCTACACTGCAACAGGAAGGCATCCAGCTGGAACCAATTTCTCAATTCACAGGTACTGTGAGGCTTGGGGTACATCTACCTTTTGTCAATTGTGGTGCTTCCTAGCTTAGGGAGTACTATTTTAAACCCTTTTGAGTTGACCTCAACTCGCCTGCACTGGCCTTCCAGCTTGTATTTCTTCAAGGTGGCTCCTCTTGAGCTTCTGTGATTTTCTACTGAAATACTATTTTTAAAAGTTTTTTAAGAAGAGGGCATCAGAATTTTGAACTAGCCCATTGACTTTGGTTGTCCTGGCTCCCTAAAGGCCCTCTTCTGAACCTATTGGCATTGGTAGTGCTTGTTCCCTAACAGGTTCTAATTGTTGCACACCATTATTGCCGGGATAAAACACTGCCAACATCCTTCTGGGAGAATCTAACTGTTTTTCCAAGTACAAAATATGTTGTGATCCGACTATAAAACTTTACCCTCCATATAACTCAATATTGCAAGGTGAACACAAATAAGTGTTATACTGACCTCAAATGACGTCACTCAATGTGCTGGAATATGTATAACATATGAAAATTTTACTCATCTGCTTTATTGCTCGTTTTTTAAATTTGTATTTATTGTATGACATGCATTACGCACCGTAATAGCATTTCTGATGATATGGTTCGGCATACAGTGGTAGCCGCAGAGTATTGCATCTTGCCTTTCGGGGACCGAAAGGGGACGTCGGCATATGCGTGTCTGTAACACTATCCCTATCGTGATGTGTAGTGTACCCAAAATCCCTCACGCGCCGAGGTCCCTCCGATTGTATTTTTTCAGCCATGAGGGAGCCCAAGGCTATTGTGAGTGAGTACATAAAGAGAGAAAGTAGTAAGACGTCTATGTTCCTTCAACCCGAGCGGGGAGGAAGGGTGGGCGCACGTGAATCTAAGCAGATACAATCATCAGAAGAACAAGTTACTTTCTTACCTGGTAACGTTCTTTCGATGGGATGGTCCGACGACATATTCCATATCTATGACATACTCCCAAAGCAGTACCAGAGCAAGGAGGAGGTAAAGAATTTAGAATCAAAATTTAGAATTGCCAATCAAATAGCAGAGCAAAAGACCGCCTTGCCAAAGGCCAGATCTTGTCCTCGGATGGAATCGAGGGAATAGTGACGTACAAATGTATGTACTGAAGCCTAGGTGGCTGCATCACAGATGTTGCGAATAGGAACACCCCTCTGCAGGGCAGTAGATGCAGCCATACCCCTGGTAGAATGGGCCCGCAAGCCAGCCAGTGGGTCCTTACCCGCCAAGCGGTAACACTCCGAGATGGCCAAAATAATCCAGTCAGACAAAGACTGTTTCGTCACAGCTTGTCCCAAACGCTTTCCAGCGTAACCAATAAAGAGTTGATAGTCCACTCTGACCCGGGACATGCGTGAAACATAAAAGCTTAAAGCTCTCCTAGGATCAAGCCTATGGAGCCTCTCCTCTTCCTTACCAGGATGCGGAGGAGGATAGAATGCCAGAAGAACAACCTTCTGGGCCAAATAAAACTCCGTCACTACCTTCGGAAGAAAAGAAGGACGAACTCTAAGGACAACCCTGTCCTTGTGAAATACAGTGAAGGGTGGCTTAACTGAAAGTGCCTGTAACTCACTCACTCTGCGAGCGGAAGTAACCGCAACCAGAAACACAGTTTTCAGAGTTAACAGCCTCAAAGGGCAAGAATGCAAAGGCTCAAACGGAGCACCCATAAGAAACTTAAGAACAAGGTTCAAATCCCAACCGGGCACCAGGAAAGGTGACGGAGGGAACACATTAGTGAACCCTTTCAGAAACTGTGAAATTAAAGGGATTTTAAAGTAGGAACACTCTTCAGACGAGCGCTTAAAGATGGACAGCGCCGCCAGGTAACCATTAATGGTACCCACTTGCAAGCCCCTGTGGGCCGAAGAAAGTAAAAAGGTCAGAACCATGGGGATGTCACATGCAAAAGGATCCACATTCTGAACTCTGCACCAGTCGCAGAACTTACGCTAACGGCAATGGTACAGAGACTTTGTCGCTGGCCTTCGGGCCGAGAGCAACACTTCCATCACGTCTTCAGGGAGGTCCCAATCCTTATACCTCAACCTTTCAGAAGCCAACAGTGAAGGTTGAGGGATCTGACCTCTGGATGGAGAACCTGAGCCCCCCTCCCATGAGAGCAGATCGTCTCGGTAGGGAAGACGACGTGGAGGGCAGATGGGCAAGTCGAGAAGGTCCGGGTACCACGTCCTCCGAGCCCACGCCAGAGCAATGAGGCTGATCCGGAAACCGAACTTCCGTAACCTCTGCAGCACTTGCGGGATGACGGGGACTCGAGGAAACTCGTACAGCAGCGGGAATGACCACTCTACCACGAACGCGTCTCCTAAGGCTCCTTTTGGAGGAAATTCCCGCGAGCAGAACCTCTCGCACTTCCGGTGGACACTGGAGGCGAAGAGATCCACTTGAGGGGTCCCCCAAAGGGTGAAGATCTCCAGGAGAATCTCCTGAGCCAACTCCCACTCGTGAGAGATCGTGCTCTTCCTGCTCAGAGCGTATGCAATCTAGTTTTCGTCTCCATCCAGATGAACTACCGAGATCGAAACTTCCTGCTGGATGACCCAGAACTCGAGCTGCATCGCCTCCCTGCACAGAGGAAGTGACCCTGCCCCCCCCTTTTTGTTGAGGTAGTGCATGGCCACTGTGTTGTCCGTCAGGATCAGGACATTCTTTCCTCGCACAGTCGGCAGAAAACCCTTCAGGGCTAGCCTGACGGCCCTCAGCTCCAACAGATTGATATGGAGTCTTGACTCCGACGGAGACCCATGACCGCTGACTGTCAGCCCGTTGGCATGAGCTCCCCATCCCATGAGGGATGCATCCGTCACGATCGTCACCTCCGGCCAGGGAAGCCAAAATGGGGCCCCCTTCATCAAGTTGCCTTCGACGGCCCACCACAGAAGGTCCCGGGCGACCGAGGGCAGCACCTGAACCGGGTCCGACATCCTGCCGGAGGACTGCGACCATTGCGTCTTGAGTGCCCAGTGCAAAGATCTCATCCGCAGGCGAGCCTCTGGCACCAGAATAATGCAGGATGCCATGAGGCCGAGCAACCTCAAGAACTCGAACGCTGGGAGCGTCTGGGCATGCTGAAACTTGTGCCCATCTGCTGAATGTGAAGAGCCCTCACCTGGGGAGGAAAACACTGCCCCAGGGAAGTGTTGAGCATTGCTCTGATGTACTGGAGCCGCTGTGTTGGTGTCAAATGGGACTTCTTTAAATTGAGGGAGAAGCCCAGCCTGTGAAGGGAGTGGCAGGTGACGGACAGATGATCCAGGACTTGCTCAGGAGAGCTCCCCCTGATCAACCAATCGTCCAGGTAGGGGTAGACGTGAATCCCCCCCTTGCCTGAGATGTGCTGCCACCACCACCATGAGCTTGGTGAAAACCCTCGGGGCGGAGGTCAATCGCACATGGATCGGCACATGGAAGTAAGCATCCTTGAGGTCGAGAGACACCAACCAGTTCTGAAGCTGAAGGGCCTGGAGGACTTGAGAGAGAGTAACCATCTTGAACTTGTCCTTCCTGAGGAGTTTGTTCAAACCGCGCAAGTCCATGATGGGTCTCAATCCCCCGTCTTTCTTGGAAATCAAAAAATAAGGGGAATACCATCCCTTGTTCCTCTCCGCTACAGGCACCAGTTCTATGGCGCCTTTCTCCAGCAGGGCTTGAATTTCCTGCGCAAGGAGCGGATCCGGACTCTGCAAAGAGAGGTTCCCCGGTGGATTGTCGCGAGGCCTCTACCGAAAGGGAAGACAGTAGCCGTGGGTTATGATCTCCAGAACCCACACATCTGAAGTAATGGCACGCCACTCTACAAGATGCTGCGCCAGCCTTCCCCCCCAACCGGCGAACCATGGGACATGGCCTCATGACTGAGTGGTAGCGGCTGCGGCGTTACCTGAGGGCAGAGGCAAGTGCCTGAGCGGCCTTGGCACCACGGGTACCCTGTCGTCCACCTCTGGTACCCCTGCGCTGGCCTCTTTGACTGCCAGCTCCTCTCGCTTTACTGAAGGACGAGTAATAGCGAAAGGAACCACCCCTCCATTGCTGCGCCCAACGACTTCGCTGCAGCTTTGGAGGTCTGCAACCTCTCAAGGCTGTCGTCAGCCTTGCTGCCAAAAAGGTGTTCACCGTCAAAGGGCATGTTGAGGAACCGGGACTGTACATCAGGAGCAAACCCCGACTTCCGCAACCACGCAAACCTGCGTATCACGGTGCTCGCCACCATGGACCTGCTGACGCATTCAGCCTTGTCCAAACCCGACTGAACGGACTCACACATGGCATCCTTACCATCCTGGACCATAGCAAGGAAACCATCCCGTTCGTCCCCTTCGGGAATATGTTCAGCCGCTAACGCAACACAGTTCCACAGAGTGTGTGTGAAACGAGACAAGGCACAAATGGAGTTGGCCGCCTGAAGCGCCATACCACCAGTAGAAAACACTTTCTTCGCCCAGCCATCAAAACGTTTGTCGTCCCTATCAGGAGGGATGGTAGGGTACGACGCCTGCTTCGCCGGGGCCGTGGCCGCCTGCACCACCAAACTCTCCGGAGTGGGGTGCCTGGTCAAGTAGCAGGGGTCGCTACTGGCTGGACGGTATTTTCGTGACAAGGACCTGCCCACCGCCGGGAGACTCTCCGGAGCAGTCCAAGCCGCCGCCACTCTTCTCTGAAGAGCCATATGAAACGGCAGTACCGGGTCAGTTGGGGGACCAACAACAAGGATGTCCGTGAGATCATCCTGCACAAACTCCCCTGGGGGAGCAGACCATCCCAAGTACTCGGAAACCCTAGCCATAAGGCGCCGGTACGAGGAATCGGCATGAGAGCCAGGCTCAGGCCTACAAAACTCCACCTCCGGAGAGGTGTCCAGTCCACTGGCATCATGCAGTGACTGCCTCAAATCGTCAAACTGACTATGGCCCGAGACAATTTCATCTGGAACCTGACTAGGAACCAGGCCATCAGAATCCTCATCCACCTCCGAAATATATTCCAGGTGGTGAAAAGAAGGCACCGGAGAATGCTTGCTCTTAACCAGAGCCTTCCTAGGGGGTTCCCCCGTGCCACGGGGTACCTCCGACACCCCAGCCTCGAAAGGCGTCGAGGGCGTCGAGTGAATCGGCGCCGGCGTCGAGAGAACAGGCATCGGCGCCAAGAGGATTGGCGTCGACGTCGAGTAACTCGCCGTCGACGTCAGATGCAGCGCCGCCAGCATCGACGGCGTCAACACAGTCCTCAAAGCCGGAGCTCCGAGCGTGTCCTTCGACGACCTGAGCGTCGACGGCGTCAACGACTTCCTCGGAGCCTCGAGAAAGCCTGTCGATGTCTTCCTCGAAGACATCACAGGTGCACAAGGTCTCGAACGCGTCGAGGTCCGGGACCTGGAACGGGTACGTCGAGAACGAGTCCCCTTGTCCGAACGAGACCTCTCCCGTGACTCGTGCCGACCACTCTTGCGAGCGGTGTCTCTCGACCTCTCACGACCGACCCCACTCGGGGGCGCGGACGGCTTAGTACCCTGCGACTCGAGAATCGCCAGCATTTTCTTCCCGAAGGAAGCCCATTCCTCCGGCGTCACCCGGCTGGTGGGGTAAGCGACGTGCCGGGCAGAGTCCTCAGAAGAGGACCTGGAAGACGACCGCTGTCGGCGCTTCCGAGAATGCCTCGAAGAGGCCGAGGAGTGGCAAGACCGACTCCTGGAAGGAGACCCACGAGACTTCCGACGATGACGCAGAGAGTCTCCTCTCGAATCATCCGTCGAAAGCCCCGCAGACTTCGACTTCCGGGGCTTGGACACCTGACCTACCGACAACTTCTTCTTACGTTCTCGTAAGGCTTTGGACGTGAGCGACTGGCAGTCGATACAGTCATTCGTGTCGTGGGCCTCCCTGAGGCACCAGAGGCAGGCGTCGTGCGAGTCCGTCACCGACATCTTGGACCCACACTCCCCGCACTTCTTGAAGCCCAGACGCGGGGTCGAAGACGAAGTAGAAGACATCTTCACACGAAGGAGATTCTCACCAAAACTAACAGGTTCGAAGAACCGAGAAGAACAGAACTCCAAAAAGTCGAGGCGTTAACCGAGATTCACGAAGCAACACGTTCGCGGAAAAAACGGAACTGAGACTACGGGCGTCGTGCGTCCTACTTATCACATCGGATGATGTCGGACGTCGGAGGAGGTCCTCGATGACAGCGCATCGACGCAGGAGCCGAAAATAAAGTTTCCGAAGCAGCACAGCTGTGGTGATTACATGTCATAGATATGGAATACGTCGGAGGACCCAATCCCCTCGAAATGCTATTACGGTGCGTAATGCATGTCTTCTGATGCTTGTTAATCTGCTTAGAATCACATGCTCTGCATAGACTAGCGAGCAGTACACAGAGTTGGAGGTGGGTTATGAGAAGGAACAGTAGTGAAAAGATGTTTTAGTACTGCTTGTGCCACCTGAGAATCAGATCTAGAATGAGTGTCTAGGAAATAGTGTTTTGTAAAGGTGTGTACAGAACTCCAGGTTGACGCTTTGCAAATGGACTCAAAAGGAACATTTGCAATGTATGCTATGGAAGCCCCAGTGCCCCAAGTAAAGTGTGCTCTAGGCTTGAAGGGCAGTTCTCTCTTAGCAAGAGTATGACAGAGTGATGCATTTGACAATCCACCTTGAGATAGCTGATTTAGAGACAGGATCCTCATCTCTACCAGCTGCTATTGAAACGAAAAACTGGTTTGTCTTTCTCAGTGGTTTCATTCTTTCCAGGTAAAATATGACTGACCTGCGTACATCTAGTGTGTGTGTGTAGGCTTCTTTCGGCCATGCTAGTGGGATTCGGGAAGAAGAACTAGTTACTCTTACCTTGTAACGTTCTTTCGATGGGATGTTCCTCCGACGTATTCCTTATCTTAGATAGAAATCCTTCAGCTTTGCTGGCCTCGGAAAATTTTTTCGCCAGAGGGCGCTGCGCGTCGATGATCGCCGAGTCGATGACCCTCGACGGCCTCCGTGCCGACGTCGACGTCATCCTGCCTATAAAGGCCGCGCGCAGCGTCCGTTGCTCAGTTCCGTTTTGTAGTCCCCAGTAATGTTTTTGGATTAGACTAATCACCTTGAAGGAGCATAGGCTGCAAACCCACAGGAAGTCATACTGCGGGGATGGATGGGAGGGTCGATAAGGAATACGTCGGAGGAACATCCCATCGAAAGAACGTTACAAGGTAAGAGTAACTAGTTCTTCGAAGGGATTGTGTCCTCCGACGTATTCCTTATCTTAGATAGACTCCCATAGCAGTGGTATTGTGACTGGAGGCGGGAGTAATAAAAGTTATGTTACCCTTCCAGAATGGACAGAGTGTAACACAGCCTTGCCGAATCTAGTTTCTTGACTAGAGGAGGAATCCAGGCTATAGAATTTGGTAAATGTATGTGCGGACGACCATGTGGCAGCCGCACATATATCTCGAATTGGCACCCCTCTTTGAAGGGCTGAGGATGTTGCGATACCCCTGGTAGAATGAGCCCTTAGATTTTGAGGAGGCTCCTTTCCTGCCAATTTGTAGCACTCCAGAATGGCTAAAATAATCCATCTGGAGATGGTTTGTTTTGTTATTGGAAGGCCCAACTTATGTCCTGCATAACCTACAAAGAGTTGGTCTGCTTGTCTGATCTTAGCCAATCTGCTGATATAGAAGCTCAAGGCTCGCTTAGGGTCCAGCCTGTGCAGTCTCTCTTCCTCCTTCCCCGGATGAGGAGGAGGGTAGAAAGAAGGTAATATAATCTTCTGAGTGATGTGAAACTCCGAGACTACCTTCGGGAGGAAGTTAGGCTTCACCTGAAGAACAACTTTGTCCTTGTAAAAGATTGTATGTGGAGGTTTACACGATAAGGCTTGCAACTCGCTAACCCTTCTAGCAGATGTCAATGCTATTAGCAAAACAGTTTTGAGGGTGAGAAGCTTCAATGAACAAGAGTGTAGTGGTTCAAAAGGGGCACCCTTTAGGAAGTTTAAAATTAGGTTTAAATCCCATAAGGGAACTTGAAAAGGTTTCGGGGGATAAACATTAGTTAATCCTTTTAGGTATTGTATTACCAATGGAATTTTGAAGTATGAAGGCTCCTCTGCAGTGCGCTTAAAGATTGATAGCGCTGCGAGATAGCCCTTAATTGTGCCAACCTGTAGGCCTGAATTAGCCAGGTAAAGTAAGAATGACAACACCATAGGTGTACCACAAGAAAAGGGTTCAATATTCTTTTCTCTGCACCAGCTGCAAAATTTGTTCCAACGGCAGCGGTATAGAGTTTTAGTTGCCGGCCTTCTGGCCGAAAGCAACACCTCCATAACATCATCCGGAAGGTCCCAATCCTTGTACCTCAACCTTTCAGACACCAAGCGTGAAGGTTGAGGGTCTTGATGGCTGGATGGAGAACCTGACCTTCCTTCTGCGAGAGAAGATCCTCTCTGTATGGCAGTCGAATTGGAGGGCAGATGGACATGTCTAGAAGGTCCGGGTACCACGTTCTCCTGGCCCAATCCGGGGCAATTAGGATCATGGTCTTCCGAAACCTTCTCAACCTCCTGATCATTTGAGGAATGACAGGGACCGGAGGGAACGCGTACAGAAGTGGGAACTCCCAGTCCACTACGAACGCATCTCCTAGAGCTCCTCTCGGGGGAAATTCCCTTGAGCAAAATCTGTCGCACTTCCTGTTGATACTGGTGGCGAACAGATCCACTTGAGGGGTTCCCCAAAGGGCGAAGATCTCTTGAAGGACTTCCTGAGCTATCTCCCACTCGTGAGAGACTGTGCTCTGCCTGCTCAGAGCGTCCGCTGTCAAGTTCTTCTCTCCGGCTAGGTGAATTGCCGATAGAGAGATTCCTTCCTGAATTGCCCAAAACCAGAGCTGCATCGCCTCTCTGCACAGTGGTAGTGAGCCTACGCCTCCTCTTTTGTTGAGGTAGTGCATGGCCACTGTATTGTCCGTCATTATTAGGACGTTTCTTCCCCGTACAGACGGCAGAAAAGCCTTCAGCGTTAGTCTGATGGCTCTCAGCTCCAACAGGTTGATATGTAGTCTGGACTCCGATGGAGACCAACGACCGCTGATGGTCAAGTCGTTGGCGTGAGCTCCCCACCCCGTGAGTGAGGCATCCGTGACTACTGTTATCTCCGGCCATGGTTGCCAAAACATTTCTCCTTTCAGGATGTTCTCCTGACAGGCCCACCACTGAAGGTCTCGGGCTACTTTGACCGGGATCCGAAGGAGATCTGTCATCCTTCCTGAGAACTGTGACCACTGAGTTCTCAGTGCCCACTGGAGGGATCTCATTCTCAGGCGAGCCTCCGGCACGAGGAATATGCAGGATGCCATGAGGCCTAGCAACCTCAGAAAGTCGTAGGCTGGGAGATATTGGGCATTCTGAAATCTGATGACCATCTGCAGAATATCTCGAGCCCTCACCTCTGGTGGCAAGGCTTTTCCCAGGGAAGTGTCCAGGACTGCTCCAATGAATTGGAGTCTCTGTGATGGTATCATCTGTGACTTCTTTAAATTGAGGGAGAAGCCCAGCTTGTGAAGGAAGTGGCAAACATAATCTAGTTGTCTCTGAGCCTGTTCCGAAGATACAGCTCTGATCAACCAATCGTCTAGGTAAGGGTAGACATGAATCCCTTCCCTCCTTAGACTTGCAGCCACAACCGACATTAGCTTGGTAAAGACCCTCGGGGCGGAGGTTAGCCCAAATGGCAGAACTCGAAATTGATAATGAGAGCTGCCAATTGCGAACCTCAGGTATCTCCTGTGCCTGGGATGGATCGGCACATGGAAATAAGCGTCCTGGAGGTCTAGAGATACCAACCAGTCCTGAAGCTGGAGGGCCTGAAGGATCTGAGAGAGAGTCACCATCTTGAACTTGTCCTTTCGGAGGAATTTGTTCAATTCCCGTAAGTCTAAGATGGGTCTCAGTCCTCCGTCCTTCTTCGGTATTATGAAGTAGGGGGAGTACCAACCCTTGTTCCTTTCCGCTACAGGTACCAGTTCTATGGCACCTTTCTCTAGCAGGTCTAAAACCTCCTGCAAGAGGAGCGGATCTGGAAGCTTCAAAGGGTTGTTCCCCGGTGGATGACTCTGAGGGATATGTAGGAAGGGCAGGCAGTAACCTTGGGCCACTGTCTCCAGAGCCCAAGCATCTGACGTAATAGCCTGCCATTCCGTCAGATGGTGAGTTAACCTGCCCCCTACTGGTGTTCTGTGAGGGGAGACCTCAGAGTGGTTTTGAAGCGGCTGATGCAGTTGCCGAAGGTAAAGTGGCTCCTGCTCCTGCGGGTGCGGCTTTCTTTCCCCTACCCCGTCCACCACGGGTAAATCTTCCTTGGCCTCTTTGAGCCGGTCGTCCCCTGCCCCTTCCATATGAGGAATAGTAACGAAAGGACCGTCCTCTCCACGATGATCCCGAAGGACGAAAGGTATTCTGACGGATAGCAGCTCCCAATGACTTGGCTGCTGCCTTGGACGTTTGCAGTTTCTCCAAACTGTCATCCGCCTTCTTTCCAAAGAGGGTAGAACCGTCAAAGGGCATATTCAAAAGCCTGGTCTGCACGTCAGAGGCAAAACCAGACTTCCTCAACCACGCATGCCTGCGGATTGTGGTACTTGCCGCCATGGCCCTGCTGATACTGTCAGCAGAATCTAGGCCAGTTTGTAGGGTCTCGCACATCGCATCTTTACCATCCCTGATGATGTTTAAAAATGCGTCCCTTTCCTCTCCTTCTTGGAGGCAGTCAGCCGCTGATGAAGCGCACTCCCAAAGGGTGTGGCTGAACCTAGCGAGCGTACAGGTCGCGTTAATAGACTTTAACGCCATGCTACAGGCAGAAAAAACCTTCTTAGCCATGGCATCATACTTTTTGTCATCCCTATCCTGCGGAGCAGTGGGGTATGCAGATGTGCTGCCTGATGAGGTTGCAGCCTGTACAACCAAGCTCTCAGGAGTAGGGTGTTTTGACAAATATTCAGGGTCAGAACTAGCCACCCTGTATTTTGTTGACAGTTTTTTATTTACTGCCGGGATAATTTCTGGCGTTTCCCAGTTTGTCAAAATCCTTCTCTGTAGAGCAGAGTGAAATGGAACCACAGGATCCTCCTGTGGGCCCTTGTCCAGTATGTCAGTGAGGTCATCCTGCTGAAAGGCAGGAGAAGGTGCAGACCAACCCATAAATTCTATGATTCTAGACATCAGAGCTCTATATGGAGTCTCCGCATGTTCTCCTGGGTCTGGTTTGATAAATTCTGCTTCAGGAGAAGTGTCCAAGCCACTAGCTTCCTGAAGTGCATCCTGAAGATTTTTTAATCTTCCTTCCTCAGAGGCGAAAGTCTCTGGCTCTGGTGATGTGGTCCTCTGTAAATCAATATCTTGGTCTGAATCCTCCCTTTCCTCAAAAATCGAGGTTAAAGGGGGATACATTGGTTTTTGGAATGGTATAAACCCCATTTCCAATGCAGAAGGAGCCATCATCACAGGCCTTGAAAACGTCGATGTCGTCGACACCGACGTGAAAGTACTCGAAGGCGCCGTGAAAAGCGTCGAGAAATGTGTACTAGGCCTCGAAGAACTCGAAAGGATCGGAGTCCTGCTCGAGAACGACGTCGACGTTCTCGGCGTCGAGTCGGAGGTCTTTTGTCTAACCGTTAGCTGTGGAGTAGCCGTGGTTCTTTCCTTCACCGGCGTCGATATCGGCGTCGACGTCGGCGTCGACTCGATCGACTGATGCGCCGATGAATCCTTCGACAACGGCGTCGATGGCGCCGACCTCTGTTTCGAAGGAGTTTTCGACGATGGCGTCGATGATGCTTTATCTCCCGATGGCTCGAGGCGCTTTCGGGTTGACTTTTCCGCCGGGTACTGCGACTCGCGGCGTTTAGATTTTTTGGGTTTTTTACCCGGGGTATCACCCTCAGCTGTCTTCGAGGGGGACGAGGCCGCTTTCTCGAAGACGCTTAGCATCTTTTTCCTGAATTCCTCCCACTCAGCTTGCGAGCTGCGTTTTGTGGGGCAATGAACTCTCTCAGGAGAACTCGACGAAGATGACGAAGGGGATCTCCTACGTCTCTTCTTCGAGTGTCTCGATGTCGACGAGTGGTGGGAGCCACTTCGTGATCTAGATCGAGAGTGTTTTTTATGGTGAGGAGACGAACGTCTCGACTCTACCGAAGAAGCTTTCGAGGAAGTTAAAGTTGACCTACCTCTCTCGAGCTTCCCCCTACGCTCCTTCAAGGCTTTCGCCGTCATGGAAAGGCATTCCTCACACTCCGAACTCTGGTGCGTGATTCCCAGACACCACAAACAGACCCTGTGAGGGTCCGTCAACGACATTTTCTTCCCGCAGTCTCGGCACTTTTTGAAACCGGACCGAGGGGTCGTCGGGTCGGAGGAGGATGCCATCGATATCGAGGTAAATAGTAGTTATTATATACGTTATCTTGACGAGAACTGAGCAACGGTGTTCCGAGGCACAACGAAGCGCGGAAAAACGGAACTGAGCAACGGACGCTGCGCGCGGCCTTTATAGGCAGGATGACGTCGACGTCGGCACGGAGGCCGTCGAGGGTCATCGACTCGGCGATCATCGACGCGCAGCGCCCTCTGGCGAAAAAATTTTCCGAGGCCAGCAAAGCTGAAGGATTTCTATCTAAGATAAGGAATACGTCGGAGGACACAATCCCTTCGAAAGTGGGTAGTTCGATTGATTGGTTCACATGGAACTTCAAAATGAATTTAGGCACAAGACGGGGATGAGTGTGCAGAACCACCTTATCCCTGTGGACTGCAACAAAAGGGTCTCGAACTGAAAGGGCCTGCAGTTCACCAACTCTTCTAATAGAGGTGATAGCCACTAGGAAGGCCGTCTTCTGAGTAAGGTCTTTTAGACTTGCTGTACGCATTGGTTCAAAGGGAGACCCCATGAGTCTGGTCAATACCACATTTAGATCCCATCCGGGAGCTGGGTTAGAAACGGGGTGATGAATTCTCTTAACCCCTTCCATAAAAGCCTTAATAACAGGTATCTTCCACCACAATGCCTTCTGTTGTGACATAGTGTAGGCTGAGAGAGCAGCTAGGTGAACCTTTAGGGAATTAAACACCAGTCCTGAATCTAACAAGTGGGTCAGGTACAACACAATGTGAGTAGGAGAGCAGTCAATCGGGTTGATGCCCTTGGTATTTCACCAGATTTCAAAGCGTTTCTACTTGCTGGAATAGCAATACCGGGTGTTAGGTTTCCTAGCTTCCCTGAGTATGTCCATGCATCTCTGAGGGAGTTGAAGGTGTCCAAACTCTATGACCTCAGGAGCCAGGCCGCTAGATTCAGAGTTTGTGGGCATGGGTGTAGTGTTTCCCCTCTGTCTTGAGACATGTTGTACGGGCAGTGCAACTTCACAGGAGGGGAGAGGGACATCTCCATCAGATGAGAACCAGGGTTGGCGGGCCCACATGGGGGCCACCAATATCATGGTGACTGGTTCCTGGTGCATCTTGTGCACAATCTTGTTGAGTAGGGGAGTCGGGGGGAGCGGGTAGGGTATGGGGGGAGCGTAAACCAATTTCCCTGACCATGTTATCCAGAGTCCATTTCCCTTGGAGCGGTTCTGGGGTACCTGGAGGCGTACTCTTAGCATTGGGCGTTCTCCTGAGTGGCGAACAAGTCAATCTCTGGAAAGCCCCATTCTGCGAAGACGGAGACAATTCTTCGTGTAGACGCCATTTGTACTCTATGGGTAGTGGGAAATCCCCGCTGAGCACGTCCGCTAAGAAGTTGGGTTCGCCAGGAACGTGTTGGGACAGCAGGACAATCTTGTGTTTGAGAGCCCACATCCAAATGTTCCGCGACAGCTTGGCTAGCCCTGGAGAGTGTAGGCCCTCCTGTTTGTTTAGGTAATACATGGCTGTGGTGCTGTCTGTCAAGATCAGAACTGCCTTCCCCTGTAGCTGTCTCTGAAAGGCCTTCAGGGCTTGAATACTGCTAATAGCTCTAACAGGTTTATGTGGGGACCACACTCCATGCGCTGTCTGCTCTAGCAAATGAGCCCTCCAACCAGTGAGAGATGAGTCTGCCGTGAGAGTGGCTTCTACTGCAGGAGTGGTGAAGGTCTTCCCCTTCAAGAGGTTTTCCCTCGACCACCACTGCAGAGAGAGAACGAGGGCTGGCAAGACAACTACCAGATCTTACCAGTGTCCGCTGGCCTGACACCACTGGCTGTTGATTCGCTCGTACATGGGACGCATGCGCAGCCGCGCGCGAGGAACTAAATAAATGCATGACGCCATCATTCATAGCAGTCGCACGGCCTTGCGTACCGTCATTTCCCGACTGTCTACATATTGAGGGACCTGAAACAGCATGTTCTCAACCCTCTCATTGGAGGGTAAGACAAGGCCGTCTTTGGTCTGAATTAGAGCCCCCAGAAACTGTTTGACTTGACAGGGGTCTAAGCTGGATTTCTTCTCGTTGATGGAGAATCCCAGACTGAACAAGAGCTCTATTGTCTTCTGAATGTTCAATAGGCATGTTTCATAAGAGTCCCCTGTTATGAGCCAGTCGTCTAAGTAAGGGTAAACAGGGAGGGATAGTCTGCGCAGGTGTGCTGCCGTTACTGCCAGAACCTTTGTAAACACCCTTGGCGCTGAGGCAATGTCAAAGGGGAGTACTTTGAATTGATCGTGCCTGTCCTCTAACATGAACCTTCAGTATTTTCTGTGCGCTGGCAAAATTGAAATATGAAAGAATGCATATTTCATGTCCAGTCTCGCCATGTAATCCCCTGTTTCAACAGTGGGATTACTTCCTGCAGAGTTACCAAACAAAACTTTTGAGGTTTGACAAATCTGTTCGCTGGGCGCAAGTCTAGCAAAGGGCTCATGGTGAGGTCCTTTTTGGGTACAAGGAAGTAAACTGAATAAATACCCTTGTTTACCTGAAGAATAGGGATGGCTTCTATGGCGTCCTTTTCCAGAAGTGTTTCCACCTCTTGTATTAGGATTCACAGATGGTCAGGCGTCGTGATTTGGGCGGTCTGAATTGTGGTGGTCGGGCGAATTCCACACAGTACCCGTGGGCGACCGTCTTGAGAACCCACTGGTCTGACGTTATCCCCTCTCATGCTGAAAGTAAAGATGTTGAGCACCGCCAGACCGGAGTGACATGGGAGGGGACCTGGATCCGTAGGTCACTTCTGACCAGAGGCTGTGGCACCCCTGGAGTTGGGGCCTCTGCGTCTGCCTTTCCCGCGCCGCTGTCCCCTGGGTGGATAGTTGGCGGGGGTTCTGGATGCCTGTCCTGAGTTCCAGGTATTTCCCTTATTATATAGATTTTGTGTGAAACGGGATTGGCCCCGAAAGGACCTGCGGGAACCGCTTCCCCCTCTGGGGGGAGGGCTTTTGGGTGATTTGCTGAAGGGACTCAAGAGTCTCATGCTCCTTTTTGGCAGTCTGGAGGGCATCGTCGACTGCTTTACCAAAGTGATTAGTCTCCTCAACAGGCTTAATATGAGCTGCTTGAAGCCAGGAGTTCCTAAGCCAAGCATGCTGTCTGAGCAGGGTGCCTTGAGCTAGTGATCTTCCAGCTGTCTCCGCAGCATCCAGCGTGTTTTTCAGTACGTTCTGGTTGACATGCCTGCCCTCGGTCACGATGGCAAGTAATTTGGTTCTAGCGGGCTCAGGCCCATCCTGGCGACCTTCCTGCAGTAGATTCCAATGCGCATCAGCATAACTAGCAAGCAACGTAGTGTTGTTTGCTATGCGCGCGGAAAAGGCAGCTGCCGTGGTGATTCGTTTTCCCAAGGCATACAGCCTTTTCGACTCCTTATCGGAAGGCGCCTCTCCTGTAGCAAAGGGTACCCCCGCCCGTTTTCGGGTGGTGGTAACCATAGTGAATCGGTGGTGGCATGGACCTTAATATATGTAGGGTCAGTAGGCAATGAGCGAAAAAATAATTCCGCCCTCGGATTTACTGCTCTAGTCTGGGCTGGTGTGATCAAGAACGGAGCCAATCTCCTCTTGATGGAATTCAGTAGAGGTAGGGCTTGGCTGGATGGGGGCTTTTCTTTGACGATATCCTTCACAAAGTCCTGTTCAGGCAAAGCCTCCTGGGTGGCTATTTGAAAGTATTTAGCCGCCTTTCTTAAGATGGCCTGAAGCGCCATCTGTTCGTCCACTGGGGAAGCCTGGCGGGCCAGAGTGGAGGGAGGGGAATCCAAACATAGGACATCCGGGTCCTGGTTGTGAGAAGGGAGCGCCCATGGTTTGGCCTCATCCTGGTGACTATCCTCCCAGTCTCCTGTGGGATCCGCCTGGGCATCCACAGTGAAGTTCTGTAGGAAGTTAGAATCCTCCTCTTCATCATAAATGTCCATACGTGTCCATCTGGATCTAGTCTTCGGGGTGGATGGAAGTGTAATCCTCCTGATAAGGTCCTACATTTCTTAGAAGATTAGAAGCAGGCACAGAGGGCGGGTCCTCAGGAGGTCTCTTGGGGTAGGTTGCTCTGAAAGTGAGACAAACTTCTCTAATCTTTCCATACACCCTTCGAATTGTCTCTGGTCCATCTAGATGAACCAAAAGGGTGGAAAATGTTCATTTTCCTCCCTATGGCGCCGAAGTTTGTCTCCAATAGAGCTAGACAAAAGGCACAGGACTCTCTACATAGTCCTCGCGAGCATCGGGTTGCTGTGACACGTCTTTCGACGTGTCCGCGGCCCGCTCCTTGCGCTTCGTCTCTTTAGACCTCTCCTTCAGCCCCACTGCTGAAGCAATCCTAGCGATGCTTTCGGAGATGTTCGGAGACGTGCGGCGATGTGCCGGTTGACTAGGAGGCCTAGTGGTAGATTTTCCTCCCATCGGGGCCTTCTGGGTCGTCGGAGCGTCAGGTAAATGTGCTTCGATGGCCGGATGTGTTTTGGAGGTAGCGCCCTTTGGTTTGTAAGGCCCAGTCGCAAGACGATGCTGCGGATGCGGGGAAGGCTGTTGATCTTGAAGATCAGAGGATCCCGTCGCAATTTTCGGCGGTCCTGTTGGCGCTTTCGCCCGTTTCGACATTACCGTCAAAACCGGGGTCGGGATTGTGTGTTTAGTGTAGCCTCGATCTTATACGCCCATGTTGCCGGGTATTATCCCCATAGCATGACTCGCGTCAGGCCTAGCGGGGTCGGCCGTGGCGGACCTAGGAGTGTCCGTCGTGAGGTCGATGGCATCTGACACGGATGCCTGGTCATCACTAGTACCCCCGTCACTTTCGGCGGGTGAGGCGGGGGGGAAGAAGATCCAGCTCGCGACATGCCGTCAGACGCCCACCGCTTAACGCGGCGCTCCTTAAGCATTTTAGGGCGCAGGAGTTTACAGGCTGCGCATATTGCACTTAGAGTGCTCGTCCTTCCAAGGATATTTGGCCCTGCAAGAGGGGCAAAACCTAAATGGTGTCCTTTCCATAGCGAAAGGCAATAAAGGTGATGACCAGACCTAGAGGGTAAACAGGGGGAAAGAGGAGAGACATAGCTGAAAGAATATAGCCACCCCGACCCCACACTCCCTACTGTGTAGGCCGGCCAGAGGGCCCGGCCACGTGGACAGCTCCACCGCCGGATCATTGTTGTCGAAAGTCCACCGCAGTCTTCGGCCTGGCGCAGGAACCACCATCAAAATGACCTAATGAGATAATCGACAAAGTCGATAGACAAAGTGATAAAATCTCTTATGAAAGAGCTCCTCAATAGGGCGACAAGTAATCTGGGCGGAAAAAAACAATCTGAGGGACCACGGAGCGTGAGGGATTTTGGGTTTTGGGTACACTTCACGTCATGATAGGATTAGTGTTACAGACACACCTATGCCGACGTCACCTTTCGGTCCCCGAAAGACCAATACTCCACGGCTACCACTGGATGTCGGACCATATGCACAGCATGTGATTCTAAACAGATTAACAAGCATCAGAAATGGTTTTACAAAAACCTTTGCAAAATTAGAAACAATGTAAAATTCAAATACAATTAGTCTAATAGAACCAACAGCATACAATTTCATTACCATCATACGTTAACAATGTGTCAAGTTGCTAAATTTGATTCATTGTGTCTTTCAATTCATAATTCGACATCGCATTTTAAGGAAAAGAAAATTAAAGGTTGACAACCATCCTTAGTTTACAAATCTGCATTCTTTTAGTAGGTGTACTAAAGTAAAAGTCAGAGTTGTTTCATGGCTGATATAATTCTGTTCCAAAAGAGATCAGAGGTTAGCCCCTTCTCATTCCTTACATGTTTTCTAAATAGAGTGAGTCTCATATTCCAAGTTCCTTCACACTCCATTAATAGATGTCTCTGTGTTTGATCTGAGGGGACCACACATTTTGCACAGTTTATGCGCTTTTTCCTCTTGCTTACGTTTGGCCAAGATCTCCCCAGTAGGCAGCAAGTTCAGTCTTATTCTAAGGAAGTTAGTCCTAGTTTGCCTGTCCGGGAATTTTAACAAATATTTTGAAAGTGATCCCAGTTTCTTATCCACAGATTGGAAGGAGTTAGGTGGGATTGCATTTCTCACCTTTGCAATTGTGTTGATCCAATCACCCTGCTCCTCTGCAATTTTTACTTTCCGAGGGATATTATTGCTCTTGTTGAATTGAATCCCAGATTTGGGATTAATGTTACTATTGGGATTAATGTACTATTAATCTTGCTGCTTTTTAAAGATGGTCTAATTATCCCTGTGCATACATGACATGCATTACTCACCATAATAGAATTTCTGATGTGTATTGCGTCTTGCTTTTGAAGATTGAAAGGGGACGTCGACATAGGCGTGACTAACACTATCCCTAACGTGACGTATAGTGTACCCAAAATCCCTCACACAGCGAGGTCTCTCCGATTGTATTTTTTCTGCCGTGAGGGAGCCTTATAGTCAGCATGTGTGAGTACAGATGAGAGAAGGTGTAAGATGTCTATGTTCCTTCTCCGTCAGAGTAGGAAAGGTGGGCGCATGTGAATCTAAGCAGATACAATCATCAGAAATGCTATTATGGTAACCATCTACCTCTATAACTGCATCATGCTTCTTACCACCAGCTCTAGACACTACCTGTGCAGATGCAAATGACAACACTAGGTTCCAACAGAAAACCGTTAGATCGATACTTGACCAAACCTTACCCTTCAATAATAGAACTCCCACACTTACCACCCCTGACACTACAAGCACCACGTATACCACAGATTCCCCTTGCTCTCTGCACAACCCACATTCTTACCCATCAACACCTCTTGGACGTCTTACTCAGGCTTGCCCTGCACAACTAAGAAACCTTACAATTAGTGCAAGACTCACACAACCTATCTTCACCCACGCACAGAATGCCCCCATAGCCAAACGTATAGCCTCACCTGTTGCTGAACTTAGTTCCAAATCAACTAACAGCAAACAAAACCTTAGTCGTCCACTCATAAAAGTAGCCTTATCAATGCTAGATCACTACAGGCTCATGCCTTAGACATTGCTGATCTTATAACGTCATATGACCTAGACTTTATCGCCATAACGGAGACTTGGTTACCTACAGCATCTGGCCCATCTTTAGTTATTGCCATACCAGATAATTATTCAATTATCCGTGAAGATAGAGATACTAAAACCAAAGGAGGAGGCATTACATTCATTTACCTAACCTCACTAGGCCTGAGAAAAATTGACAATCCTCTATTGCCCTCAACAGAAATCTTATCTGTCAAACTACAAACGTCACCTACAGCAACTATTACCATCCACCTTGTGTATCACCCATCACTAGCTTTGATAATGACATTTCACATTTGCTCTCTACCAACACTAAGAACACTTCCCAAGTCATTATACTTGGGGACTTCCATCTAGGCCTACATGACCGTAATGACCAAAAAGCAGCTGCTATTAAAGACACCATGACGGAACTAGGCTTTTTCGCGGTGTCCAGTCATTATCTCGAAAACAAAATGTCGAATTACAATGTCGAAAACAAAAATGCCGAATTTTTTTTTTTTAAATTTACATGTTTTTTTTGGGGTTCCAGTGGTTAAAAAAAGGGGTAAAACATAAAAAAAAATTAAAAAAGGGGGGTTAGGGGGGAACCCCCCATTTCGAATAAAAATCAACAAAAAAAAAGAAATTCGACATTTTTGTTTTCGACTTTATTTTTTCGACATTATGACTTTCGACATATTTGTATTCGAGATTATGACTATAAACCGCTTTTCGCAATGTATCTCGGAACCTACCCACATTAAAAAGGTAGAATCCTTAACTGGATAGCCAAATTGAACTGTAATATTGACACCATGTCCAACTCCGCGTGCGCCTGGACTGACAATCACCTAATTCTATTTAATATCAAAGAAACTGCCTCACCCACCACCAATATACAAGCCCCAGCTACTATGACCAGGAGCAAACGTAATTTAACATTAGACAAACTCATCCCTCTGCTAATGCCCATCACCAAACCAACTACCACTACCTCAGACCCAACAGCGCTAGTCGATATCTATAATCGCACTATTCTTAAAGCCAACAACACACTAGCACCAATGAAACTATGCAAACCTAAACCACGGTCCCACCTAAATACCTTGTACACCTCAAAACGCTTAGGAAAATTAAAAGATCTGCAGAATCAGCTTGGAAAAATACCCCCTCCCCAGCAATTAAGGCCAATTTTACTACAGCCTCTTTTAACTACTAGATAGCAATACTACAAGCCAAAAAAGATAACTATAATGATCGTATTCACAAAGCTGAATCTAGTACAAAGGAACTCTTTAATATTCTGAGGGAACTAGAATCGCCAGTCCCACCTCCTGACACCTGCATTAAAGACGCCCAATGGTGTACTAACATACAGAATGCACTACAGGATAAAATAACCATGCTCCAAAACAAAAAATAGAAATTAAGAAATCACTCATCACCAATGCGGACCCTATCTCTAATCTACATCCTTCTAACTATAATGAACATCCTCAATTCAATTTCTCACCACAATCTATTAAATAAGTAGAATCCATTATAGTGAAACTTAAACCATCAAACTGTAAAGGAGACGCTTGTCCTGCCTCCCTTATCAAGGAAGCTGCTAAGGAACTATCCCCCTTCATTACCAGAGTCATCAACACCTCCTTTGAATCTAGTACAGTACCCAACAATCGGAAGGATGCGTGGGTACTCCCATTACTAAAAAAACAATCACTAGACCCTAACAATCCATCCAATTACCATCCGTTCACAACGGTCCCATTTCTATTAAATATTCTTGACCATGCAGCGTACCTACAAATACAACATCACCTAGAGTCTAACAACTTACTAGGACTGAGGCAATCTTGTTTCAGACCTAGACATGGTACTGAAACTTCCCTTATTGACCTGAAAACCCAAATCCAATCACTGAAAGACAAAGGTAACTTGGCCCTGCTTCTCCTATTAGACTTATCTGCAGCCTTCAATTTGGTGAATCACAAGATTCTATGCAAACACTTCTCCACTGCTGCCCACTTCTCAGACCAAGCCAACGCTTGGATTGAATCATTCCTCAATAACAGATCTATGAGGGTCTTTGCACCCTCTGCCTCTGCCCCACCAACTCCCATCCTGGAATACCACCTGTGTCCACCACCACTGAAAATGAGCCCCCCAGTGCAAAATGTGTGATATGCAATTCTTCTACCCCCTTTTTGAATGCTATTGGGCCAAATGTGATACCACCTGTGTCCACCACCGCTGAAAATGAGCCCCCCAGTGCAAAATGTGTGATATACAATTCCTCTACCGCCCCCCTCCACAACACCACCTATGCACCCTGCTCAGCAGCACCCATGCCCACCACCTCACCCACTCCTCCCACGAACCCCGCCCTAACCGTTACAGAACCCCACCTCAAATGCGCCATGATCAACGCCAGATCCATCAATGCCCACGCTCTGGACATCCATGACCTCATAACCACCCATGACCTAGATTTGCTCATGATATCAGAAACCTGGCTACATGAGGCCTCTGGCCCTGCGCTTTCCCTTGCACTGCCCCCTGGCTACTCCATCACCAGACAAGATCGCCACTCTAAATGTGGAGGTGTAGCAATCATCGCCAAAGACTGCCTCACCATCAGAAAGGTAGAAAAATCCCTACACAACAACGACTACCTCCAAGTCAAAATCAACCTCTCCCCCCACTGTGCCATTGCTGTTCATATTGTCTACCGCCCTCCAGGGCAACAGGAGACTTCCAAGCCTCCCTCATCCACCTCCTATCTGATAACCTCAAAAAACACTCAAAAGCCATTCTCCTTGGAGACGTCAACCTAGGCCTCCTGGACAGAAAAGGCCCAGCAGCCAAATCCCTTGACTCAGCCCTAAAACCACTAGGCTATAAGAACACCATCTTTAGCCCAACTCACACCCAGGCAGAACACTCGACTGGATCGCTCATCACAACTGCCCACTCATCATCACTGGAAACACTCCCACCCCATGGTCTGACCACCATATCAGCACCTTCAGCATCCTCACCACCGGCTCTTCATCTCCGCCACCCCTACCCCTACCACCCTGCCTTGCAAGATGCTCCCGTCAGCTCACTAAGGAAAGGCTACTGCCCTTCCTCCAAGGCCCAGCCTTCAGACCGCCTTTCTCCACAGACCCAGAAACGCTTGCATCAACCTATGATGTTGCCATCAAAGCAGCTATCAATTCCATTGCCCCGCTTAAACCTCGTAAATCCAAACCCACCACCCACTCTAACTCTTGGTTCACACCAGATCTGCTCACACTCCGCAATGAAAAAAAGGCAGCTCTTACACAGTGGCAAACGTCACACACCGACAAAGATAAGCTGATCTTTAAAGCCCGCTCTACGGTTTACAAAAAAGCAGTCACTCAAGCAAAAGCCAAATCTTTTTAATCCAGAATCTCGGAAGCCCAATCTAGCACAAAAGAAATCTTCGCTATTTTCAGGGAGCTAGAGACTCCCCTGCCCACCCCCCAGAACTTCACCAAAGACAAAGCCTGGTGCGACGAAATTCAAACAGCCATGCTAACCAAACTGAGCCGTCTCCAAAACAAAATACTAGCTACTAAACAAGCCCTGCCTAATACGCATATCCCTGTCCCACCACCAACCTCGGACCCCCAACCCTTCTCTTTCAAATCCATACAGGAAAAAGACATCATTAATATAATGAGGAATATCAAACCCTCTAACTGTAAAGGTGATGCCTGCCCAGCCACTCTCATCAAGGACTGCACTGAAGCGCTTGCTCCCTTCCTGATGGCTTTTGTCAATGCCTGCTTTGCAACAGGGAAAGTCCCTGCCTCTCTCAAGGAAGCATGGGTCCGCCCCCTTTTAAAAAAACCAACTCTCGATCCCACCTCCCCCAACAACTATAGACCCATCACCACTGTCCCTTTCCTCCTCAAAATACTGGACAAAGCAGCCTACCTGCAGGTTCAGCACTTCATCGAAGAGAACAAACTCCTGGGACTCCGCCAATCTGGCTTCCGCCCCAGACATGGGACGGAAACCGCCCTACTTGATCTGAAAAACCAGATGGACGATGCTAGAGACATGGGCAAACCAGCACTCCTCTTACTTCTTGACCTATCTGCGGCGTTCGATCTTGTAGATCATGACGTCCTATGCCACCACCTCTCCGCCACTGCCATGTTCTCCCCTGATGCCACAGCATGGATCACCTCCTTCCTACAAGATAGAACCATGCAAGTATTCTCTGACCTAGCTTCTGCCTCACCCACCATCATACTTGTGGTATGCCCCAAGGCTCTTGCCTCTCCCCCACCTTTTACAACATCTTCACACGACCCCTCTTCCTCATCCTTGACGCTATGGGTATCTCTTACACTAACTACGTGGACGATACCCAGATCCTCCTCACCCTCACCGGCAACTATGACACTGACTCTATGACCCTTAACAACCTCTACAATACCATCCAAGCCTGGATGGCAGACAATGGACTATGCCTCAACTCGGACAAGACCAAACTCCTACTGGTAGGTTTCTCCGACACGCTAAAAAATCTTGACTCCCAATTTAGTCACTTCACCATTGACAGCATCAAAATACCTGTCTCAGACTCTGTCAAAACTCTTGGAGTCTATTTGGACTCCAACCTATCCATGGATAGACAAGTCAACGCAATTGCCTCCTCAGCTGCATATCATGCTAAACTCAACGCAGTCAGGCATTTTTTCTCCAAAGAGAACTGCACAAACATAGCCAGAGCCATCACCGGCTCCAGGATAGACTATTGCAATGTACTCTTTCTAGGAACATCCAAAAAAAACCTGGAGAGGCTACAAGTCATCCAGAATAGTGCTCAAGGCATTGCTAAAAGGGACCACATCTCCGAGGCCAGAAAACTAGCCCACTGGCTCCCAATAAAGGAGAGAATCGTGTTCAAAGCTCTGACACTGACACACAAGTGCATCCATCTCACTGCTCCCGACTACCTCTCACAAAGAATCCACCCCGTCGCCTCTACAAGACCAACCAGATCACCCTATACCAACATGCTCTGTGTGCCACTAGTAAAAAGAGCTAGAGCGGGCGGATCCAGCTTCCCATATCTCGCACCTACTCACTGGAATGCCTTACCTCCCACTATCCGAAGTGAGGCCTCCACTCCTCGCTTTCCGTAAAGCAATGCAAACTATCCTCTTCTCATAAGGTCCCTTGTAGCTGCATGAATACTAACCATAGAACCCACTGCTTAAACTGTAATGACCAATCAATTAAGCTGTAATGATATCTATGTTTGTGTTCTTCTTATATAATGTGCCATTTACTGCTACCACGCCTGTACCTCTAACTAAGCTCATGCAAGTAACAGCGCCTCAATGCCCTTGGGCTGTTTGCGCGCTATATGAATATAAATAAATCACTTGTGGGGTGCCCCAAGGTTCATGCGTGTCTCCTACTCTCTACAATGTATTAACCAAACCACTTTTTGATGAGCTGGACTATCTGGGCGTCACTTACACCAATTACGTTGACGACACCCAGATACTCATTCCCATCACTGGTGACCATGCAGTGGATAGTAGGACACTTAACAACATTTACCTCATCATTCAAGCATGGATGGCGAAGTACGGGCTCTGTCTTAACGACGATAAGAGAGTTACTTCTCCTGGGCTCTCCTGCTAAACTGAACAATTTGGACACCCTATTCTCATTCAACATTGTCGGCAACATTATCGAAGTAGCTAATGTAGTGAAAACTCTTGGAATCTATCTAGACTTGGCTTGAACACTAACTAGACTAACTCAATAGCCTCCTCATCTGCCTACACATGCAAGCTTATTACAGCTTGCCGCCCTTATCTATCCCCTACCAACTGCATTACAATAGCGAGAGCCCTTGTCCTCTCCAAGCTGGATTATTGTAATGCATTATATTTGGGTACCTCTAAACAAAAACTCAATAAAATGCAAGTACTGCAAAATAACGCCATATGGGCAGCGTTGAACATTCCAAAGAACTACCACATATCGGAGACAAGACAGTCACTAAATTGGCTTAACATCAGCCAAAGAATAACGTACAAAACACTATCCCTCACTCCTATCACGCATTGCAGAATAAGACCAAAGCTTGGCTCCACCGGCAAGATCCTAGACCATCTGCTTAAAGAGGTATGCGTTCTGCCTCCACCATTGTATAGCTGCCTAGCCCGCACCACAGCATAGACCCTCACTTGACTTGTATATATGGAAATCTAGTGATCTTTGTCTTCTTACGGTACTTCTATAAATATTATTTGTCGCACTGCTACCAAACTGTATATTTTGTAAAAATAAAAATGGTTCTATCTTGTCTTCCTCACAAACTGTCTGTATTGTAGTACCATTCAAGTTTGGCGCCCAGCTGCCCAGGGGCTTGGAGCGCTCCACAAATAAAATAAATACACTAATGCATGTCTTCTGATGCTTGTTAACCTGCTTAGAATCACATGCTGTGAATAGACTAGCGAGCAGTACCCAGAGATGGTGGTGGGATGTGAGAAGGAACAGTAGTAGCAAAGCAATGTCTTAGCACTGCTTGTCCCACCTGAGAATCAGACCTAGTGTGTGTATCTAGGCAGTAGTGTTCTGTAAAGGTGTGTACAGAACTCCAGATTGCTGCTTTACAAATGGACTCAAGAGGAACATTGGCAATGAATGCTATGGTAGCCCCTGTGCCTAGAGTAGAGTGTGCTCTAGGCGTGAAGGGCAGATCTCTCTTGGCAAGAGTGTTGCAGAGTGTGATGTAGTTTACGATCCACTTTGAAATAGCTGATTTAGAGACAGGGTCCCCTTCTTTACTAGCTGCCACTGAAACGAAAATCTGGTTCGTCTGTCTTAGTGGTTTTGTCTTTTCCAGATAATAGATCACTGCTCTCCTCACATCTAGTGTGTGTAGGCTTCTTGCTGCCACGTTAGTGGGGTTCTGTAAAAAGGTGGTTAGAGTACTTCTATGGACTGGTTCACATGGAACTTTGAAATAAATGTAGGTGCAAATTGTGGGGGAGTGCGCAGGACCACCTAATCCTTGTGAATCGTGAAAAATGGGTCTTGAACTGAAAGGGCTTGCAGTTCGCTAACTCTCCTTATTGATGTGATCGCCACCAAGAAGGCGGTCTTGTATGTGAGTGCTTAAAGGCTAGACTTGTGCATAGGTTCCAAGGGAGGCCCCATTAGTCTGTCAAGTATAATTTTCAGGTCACACCCAGGAGCTGGGTTGGAAATAGGGGGATGAAGTCTTTTTACCCCTTCCATAAATGCTTTCATTACTGGAATGTTCCACCACGAAAACCTTCTTCTGGGACGGGACGTGGTGTATGCTGAAAGCGCAGCGAAGTGGAATTTAAGGGAATTGAAATCCAGGCTTGAATCTAACAGGTGAGTTAGGTACAGGACAATATGTGTTGGTGTGCATTCAAAAGGATTGATGCTTTTGCCGTTACACCAGATGACAAAGCGTTCCATTTGCTGGAGTAGCAATGTCTGGTGTTAGGTTTCTGTGCTTTCCCGAGTATGTCCATGCATCTTTGAGGGAGTTGGAAGTGCCCGAACTCTACAACCTCAGAAGCCAGGCTGGTAGATTGAGAGTTTGAGGGCATGGATGTAGTGCCCCCCCCTGGTCTTGCGACAACATGTTGTAAGGGCATGGCAACTTACTGGGAGGGGAGACTGACATTGCCATGAGATGGGAGAACCAAGGTTGACGGGCCTACATCGGGGCCACCAGAATCATCCTGACTGGCTCTTGGTGCATCTTGTGCACTATCCTGTTGAGCAGGGGAATCAGGGGAAAAGCATAGACAAATTTCACTGACCATTTTATCCAGAGACCGTTCCCCTTGGAGCGGTTCTGAGGGTACCTGGAGGCGTAATCTGGGCAAATCTGCGTTCTCCAGAGTTGCAAACAAGTCGATCTCTGGGAAGCCCCAGTCTGCGAAGACATTGAGAATAATATCCTCGTGCAATCGCCACTCGTACTCTACATGTAGTGGGAAGTCTCTGCGGAGTACGTCCACCAGAAGATTGAGTTCCCCTGGAACGTGTTGTGACAGGAGGAACAGCCTGTGTTTGAGAGCCCATTTCCATATGTTCTGTGACAGTTTGGACAGCTCTGGAGAGCAAGTGCCCCCTTGTTTAAGTAATACATGGCTGTAGTACTGTCTGTGAGGGCTAGAACGGTCTTCCCTTGGAGGTGTGTTTGGAATGCTTTCAGGGCCTTGAACACTGCTAGCAGTTCCAACAAGTTTATGTGGTGGGATGCTACTGCTGGGTACCACATGCTGCGCAGGAGCATGCTGATGAAGGAGATATCATCTCCCCCCCCCCCAACACCCTGTCAGAGATGCGTCTGTGGTGAGAGAGGCTTCTACTGCGGGGGTGGTGAAAGTTTTCCCCTGCAGAAGGTTTTCCCTTGACCACCACTGCAGAGACTGAATGAGGGCTGCCGAGACAATCACTAGATCATCCCATTGCCCGCTGGCTTGACACCATTGGCTCAAGAGCCACTCTTGCATGGGGCGCATGCGCAGAAGTGCGTGTGGTACTAGGTAGATGCAGGAGGCCATCATCCCTAACAGTTGCATGGTTTTGTGTACGGTCACCTCGTGACTGGCTACATAGTGAGGGATTTGGAACAGCATGTTTTTAACCCTGTCGTTGGAGGGAAAGACGAGGCCGTCTTTGGTCCGAATTAGAGGCCCCAAAAACTGTTTCACTTGGATGGGGTGTAGACCGAGTTTTTCTCGTTGATCGAGAACCCTAGGTAGAAGAGGAGATCTACCGTCTTCTGGGTATTTGTTAGGCATGTTCCGTACGAATCCCGTGTTATTAGCCAGTCGTCGAGGTAAGGGTAGACTCCGATGGACTGCCTGCGCAGGTGAGCAGCTACTACCACCAGTACCTTTGTGTACACCCGTGGAGCTGAGGCACTGACAAAGGGAAGAACCTTAAACTGATAGTGCGTGTCCTCTATCATGAACCTTCGGTACTTTCTGTGCGCTGGAAACACTGAAATATGAAAGT
Source organism: Ambystoma mexicanum (assembly GCF_040938575.1). NCBI lineage: Eukaryota > Metazoa > Chordata > Amphibia > Caudata > Ambystomatidae > Ambystoma > Ambystoma mexicanum. The sequence goes on along the minus strand of NC_090926.1, from coordinate 1,058,325,040 downwards.
ATGTATCTTTTATATCCAATGTGGCCATGTAATCCCCCTGCATCATCAGTGGGATCACTTACTGCAATGTCGTCATTCAGAATTTTTGCGGTTTCACATATTTGCTTGCTGGGTGCAGGTCTAACACAGGGCACATGATGAGATTATTTTTGGGTACAAGGAAGTACACTGAATAAATACCCTTGTTTACCTGGTGAATGGGGACGAGTTCTACGGTGCCCTTTTCCAGAAGGATCTGCAACTCTTCCAGCAGGATTTGCAGGTGTGCTGGTGATAGGCGCCTGCGCTTTTGGTGGGTGATATCTAGGTGGCCGGTGGAACTTGATGCAATAACTGTGGGTGACGGTCTTGAGCACCCACTTGTCTGATATGATCCCCTCCCATGCGTGAATGAATAATGACAACCATCCCCAGACCGGAGAGGCATGGGACGGGACCCGGACTGGCAAGTCACTTTGATGTGGAGGCCCGGGAGACTCTTGGAGTAGAGTTTCTGCCTCTACCCTTGCCTCTGTGCTGCCCTCTTTGCTGATTACTGGCTGTTGCCAGATTAACCCCGTCCGGAGGACCATGGGATAACTCCAGTGCCATATTGCCCATGGGGAGATCGGGAGAAGGATTGACCTCAAAAGGAACGAGAGTTTGAACCTCCCCGCTGTTGGAAAGGCTTGGCTGTAGTCTGTTTGAGCGATTTTAGTGTCTCATGTTATTTTTTTAGCCGTTTCCAATGAGTCATCGACCGCCTTACCAAATAGGTCGGACTCGAATATTGGCTTTAGTCTCTGGTTTTTCAGACAGGCATTCCTCTTGAGTAGAGTCACTTGTGCTAGAGTGCGCCCTGCAGTTTCAGCAGCATCTAGAGTGTTAATATATTATGGGTCACCTGTGTGTCCTCAGTGACGACCGCCAGCAGGCGTGATCGCGTGGGTTCAGGGTCCTCTTGGAGGCCTTCTTGGAGTAGGCCCCATTGTACGTCACTAGAACTAGCTAGTAGGGTCGTATTATTCGCAATCCTGGTTGAATAGGCTGCAGATGTGGTAATACGTTCCCCAGGGCATAGAGTTTTTTGCAATCTTTATCCGGGGGAGGCTCTGCTGTGGACAGTGGTACCCTTGCCCTCTTTCTGGTGGTAGTAATGACCAGCGAGTCCGGTGTGGCACAACCTTGAATAAACATAGGGTCAGATGGAGAGGGGCGAAACAACTTCACAACCAGAGGGTAGCCTGACTAGTGGGAGGTTTTTCTTCGAGAATATCCTCAACGAAGTCAGAGCCCTGGACAGGCTCCTGTGTAGAGATCTGAAAACGATCTGCGGCTCTCTTTAGGATGGCATTAAAGAGCATCTGGTCATCTACTGGCGATGACTGAGGTGAAGAAGGTGGGTCTAGACAAATGATGTCGGGGTCTGGGGTGTGAGTGAGAGCCAAGGCCCCTGATCTGCTGGCTGATCTTGATCCCAGTCTGGGTCCTGGTCAGCTGTGTCCTGATCAAAAGGATTGTCCTTGTATGTCTCTTCCTGATCTGAATAATCAATGGCGTCCTCTTGATAGATTTGTGAGGTAATAGGAAGCTTTTGCAGCTTTGGTGGAATGGGGCAGGGGTCTTCCTAATTAGGCGTCTTGGGAGTCATGTATTTCTCAGAGAAGTAAATTAATTGGGCCATCTTATCCATATCATTCTTAAACCACTGCCTAGCTCACAGGGATGAAGCAGTGGGATCTGGAGGAGGAAAAAGCTGTTCAGAAGGGGGAGATTTACCTGATAAAGCCCTTGAGAGGCTGGGGGGCTTCAGAGTACTCCTCTCGACGAGAGGGGTGCCCCTGGGTTGTTACGCTGCCGAAATAATAGCCGCAAGACTCTCGCGTATTTTTGGCAGCTGAATGCTTTCCACCGAAAGGTATATGGCTTCCAGGTCGGAGCCATGGCTGGCTGCTGCTGGAGTCCTCGTCATCTGAAGTGACGGTGCCAACAGGGGAACAACTTTCGGCCTGGATTGCATAGGCCGCCCACCGCTTTGTCCGCCTATCCTTTAAAGTCTTGGGACAAAAGAGTTTGCAGGACTTACAAGAACGCTCATCGTGGTCATGAGGTAAACACCTATTGCAACGGCGATGGGTGTCTTTCCAGTGGTAATTTCCATTACACGACGGACAAAATGTCAGTGGTGTCCTCTCCACAGCAGAGGTAGACAGCAGCCAGACCAAAGAGGGAAAGAGAAGGGAAATGGAAATGCATTCTTGAAAAAAAAAATCAACCCAGGGCCCCACTCTCCCTACTGTAAGGGCCTGGCCGGAGGGGCGAGGGCACGCCGTCGAACATCGATCATCGCACCAGTCGCCGAACAGCAGTGGATGTCTTTGGTGTAGGAGTCCACGAAGTAGTCATTGAAAAGAAGTAGCGAAGACTAGACGACTATTGGTCGTCTGAAAAAGAAGTAAGTAATGAGCAATATCAACTCTTGCGAACTCTGCATAAGGCGACCAAATAGTTGGCCAGAAAAAACACAAACTGAGGGACCTCGACGTGTGAGGGATTCTGGGTACACTACACGCCACGTTAGGGATAGTGTTACAGTCATGCCCATGTCGACGCCCCCTTCCGATCTTCGAAAGAAAGATGCAATACTCTGCGATTACCACTAGATGTAGGACTATATTCACAGCCTGTGATTCTAAGCAGATTAACAAGCATCAGAAAAATAAATATTTATACTATAACTAAGTTACCCCTCTGAAGATAAGCCTGGCTGCTCAGTCACTCTACCAATCTGTGTAGTACAGGCCTACATTTGACTTTAACAGCGTAGCGGGTGTTAGGCAGAGCTTGTATGCAGTACCCTTTGGGACCACTACACACAACTATGAATACAGGTGTAAGCAAAACCAGGTCTGTACTACACAGTTTTTGGTAGCGGAGCTGAGCAGCCAGGCTTATCTCAAGAGGGAATATGAGCTGTAAGGATGTTACACAGAGGTCTACAATCACAAGTATTCAAACAACCTTACACTCAAGGTTTCTTGGTTAAACACTTATTAATTTATTCAACAGTCAGTTATAAAACATTCACTAGAAGGAGGCAGTTAAATATCATACATCAATACACTTCAGTACTATACTCGTTAAGTTTCTGAGGCATTTAAACTACTTTGAAGGAGGAGCAAAATGACATTCAGAATACTTTGAAGGAGGAGCAAAAAGGAATAGGTTTAGAACATAAAATAATTTTAATTTCTTAGATAGTGCAGATTAACCAGGTTACTCACCGTAGTGACCACCTTACTCCTAAATCCATAGTCCCCTTTCCTCCATACTTATGGGACATCTCTCCGTCCTGTGGGACGGGACCGGAGCACTTTGTAAAAAGCATCCAAAAATCATGTCCAAAAATGTGTTTTCTGGCTGTGGACCCAGACTCAAGCTGATAATGATTCCAGCTTCCATGAGAGTGGACCTGGAATGGTCGTCATCTCTCAGCAACCTGTCGGTGGGTGCGGGATTTCAGGACCAAGTCCGTACGGTGACGATCACGACGGACGACTCCCTCCTGGGGTGGGGTGCGACGTTAGATCCTCTTCAGGTCTCGGATCTCTGGTCGCCTCAGGACAGGCTCCTCCACATAAATCATTTAGAGCTTCTGGCGATCTTCCTAGCGCTCAGAGCGTTCAGACCGATCATAGCCAACAAGGTGGTTCGCATAAGCACGGACAATGTGGTGTGGATGTATTACATCAACAAGCAAGGGGGAACCAAGTCTCCCCCTCTCGTGATTTGTAGTGGGCTGTGCTTCATGGTGTTTGGCTGCTTGCAGTGCACATCCCGGGCCAGCTGAATTTCACAGCGCATGCCCTCAGCCGGCGGACAGTGGTCAGCTACGAGTGGGAGTTGAAGGCAGAGGTCCTCTCATGGATTTTCTTGCGTTGGGGCACACCGGAGGTGGACCTCTTCGCTACGGCGGTAAACAAGAAGCTTCCACAGTATGCCTCCAGAGGGGGGCTGGGAGCCTCCTCTCTGGGGGATGCTCTCGAGATCCCATGGCACAACATGAGAGTTTACGCCTTCCCGCCTCTGCCTCTAGTTCACCGAGTAATTTGCAAGCTGAAGAACTCGGTGAACTGTTCCCTTCTACTCATAGCCCTGGTGTGGCCGGCCAGGTTTTGGTTCACAGAACTTCAACACCTGTCGGTGTTTCGGCCGATCAGGTTGCCAGTGACTCCAGATCTTCTTTACCAGGGGGAACAGCAGCTGTGGCACCCCTCCCCACAATCGCTCCTAGGGGTATTCATGCACACCTGGTGCTGGGCAAGGTAGCCACGGTTGCTTTTCAGAAATATGTCCCTTGGGAGTCCATCGCTAGGGCAGCTACTTGGGCCTCCCCATCTGCTTTTTGTAAGCATTGTCTTGACATGAGCTCAAGAGCTGATGCTCAGTTTGGTCAGGCTGTGCTGAAGAACCTTTTTCAGTAAGGGGTATTTCCATCCACCCATAGTTCCTGTTAGGAGTGTTTGGGAATCTCCCATAAGTATGGAGGAAAGGGGACGGGATGTAGGAGTATAACCAGGTCACTCACCGTAGTGACCACCTTACTCCTAGTCCATAGTCCCCTTTCCTCCATACGCACGCCCGCCCGCCGTCCCCTCTAATAAGGTTCCTCTGTTATTGCTAATAGGTCTCTGACCTGGCGATAGTAAAGGACTGATGGGCGATATGCGGGGCAGAGCCACGGTGGGCGGGGTTACGGCCACATGCCGGGCCCCACGCAAGAAAGAGAGGAAGGACACATTTTTGAAAAACATTTTTGGATGCTTTTTACAAAGTGCTCCGATCCCGTCCCACAGGACGGAGAGATGTCCCATAAGTATGGAGGAAAGGGGACGGGACGTAGGAGAAACCTAGAGTTCACCAGAAGAGTCAAGTCAATTCAATTCAATAGAATAGGGCAAAGTCAATGGGCTAGAGTCTTGGATAGGTAAAAACTGTTCTGGCAAGTAAACAGAAGTAGTTTGTAAGCAGAAGAATAATATGTTGGGTCACAAGCTGATTAGGCCTGTTAGTTGCGAAAGTTTCAAGCACTTTCAGTGCGAGAGGTAAGTACTCTGTCTCGTTTCACAGTACCTTTCAAATGAAGAAAAAGATGCAGCTGACGACTTCTGTTCCCGCCAGTTCCTGCAGATCTTGCTGTTCCTGAGCCTCAGTCGTGGGGACAAGAGGGAGGACATTGGGGGGACTCCTGCACTGCACGGGGACTGGTCGAAAAAACTGGTACTTGGCAAATCTTCAATTCTGGTAGCTGTAGTAAAGCACAAAAACTGGTGTCCCTCTCCCTGGATATTCGGTTTCCTGCAGCACTCTGATGAAATACACACCGCTCAGAGAATGGTATCCAGGTGGCTTATGGGTCGAGTTGATTGGTCTCACCAACTCAAAGGAAGAAGTCGTCCTTGCAGGGCATCTCTGTCGAGATGAATTTAGCGATTCGGACATGCAGCAGAGCTTCACCGGGCAAACCAATGGTCCAGGAATTGCAGCAGCCGTCCTCTTCCAGCGTGTCTTCGGATCTTTCGTTCTAGTGGTTGACTGCACCTTCCAAGCCTAGAGACTCACCTTTTATCCAGTTTCCTGCCATTCATTCCAGCCAAGCTGCCATTCACCCAGCAGGGTGGCTGTCCTTGCCGGAAAGTCAGCCAGCCAATCACGCCAGAGTGCATTTGGGTCTCCTAGGAGAGTAAGCACAGGGGGTTTCGGGCACCTCCCTCACTTCCTGCCCACCCCAGACACTCAGGCACCAGAGGCGGTCTTTAGTCCTGAAGCCTGCCAAAGGCGATAAAACAAAGGGACCAAACCTGGTTTGGCGCACAGAGCAAAACTCTAGAAGGACCTTTCGATAAAGAAACAGCGAAAAAAGAAGACTGGGACCTGTTTAAACAAATGGGGCTCAGACGCCATCTTGAAAAACATGGCTCCCGCGGGTTAACGCTACCGATGTTCGCGGTCGGGAAAAATCATGGCAGTTCATTGTAAAACCACTGCCACCAGCCATTTTGATAGGAAAGGGTAGCATTGGACTGCTACATGAGTATCTAGACACAGGGGATACTAGGTAACCCCTCCAGCACTCTATTGTAAGATAGGGTGTGCTGGGTCTAGGAATTTAAAAAGACTAGTAAAGTCAATTTCACTTTACTTACTCTGGGAAACAGTAGTTTATCCCAGAGCAGTTTTTTAAACCTTGGGAAAGCCTGTAAAGGTTTCCCTGTGCCACTGCACTGAGGGTGCTTTGTGACACACATAAAAAGATGATGCCTATGGAGTGGTCTAAAACTCTATAACCAAAGAAAACACAAGAGTAAATACACAGAATTAAAAGTTAAAAGACCCAAAGTTTAGCAAAAGAGCTGGAGGTCTCTAAGGAGGGAGGAATTGGCACATTTATGAGAATTCTTCCTAACAGCGGGGAGGTGTTTTTTTAATTAGGTCTTGCATTTTCAAAGTATGTTTAGGCCACGTCGAAGAGCCTTTCCCAGCCTGATCTTTGGTGGGGCGAAAGGAGGGCCTTTTTGTGCGCAGTGTCTGATGCGACTTTGGGGGCCGGTTTCGGAGGTCTGGAATTACCCCCAAGCAAAGCAGAGAGAGCCACATACCACAGTCCCCACCAACCCTAGCACACCCAGTACTCCCATGGGACGCCCCCCAGCAATGCAGAGAGAGCGCCACATACCACAGTCCCCATCAACCCTAGCACACCATGTTCCCCCATGGGACACCACCACCCCCAGGCCAGCCAGATGGCGTACACCAAAGTGGAACCCCTGACTCACACACATGACCACAGCACACATCAATGCATGTAACTGCATCTAGATGAAGCTTGAAGAGTGTGTTGCAGTGTGTACCATACACATCCTGTGACACCACTAACAACATGCCTTACAATTCCCTATAGGATCATCATCTGACACGGCTGGGGATCATCAGGTGACGTCAAGGGAGATTGGACATCGTCGTAGACGACAATTGTCATCAGGAGCAGACACTTCTGATACCTGTTGTGTCCCTATGGCCCAGGTGCACCGTCCTCAGGAAACCACCATCCATGCTTCAGCACCAAACTAGCAGGCCCCACTGGTCAATCGCCGCTGCAGCGCCTGCAAACCTGCAGCCACCGCTGGCAAATCCCCCTGCTGCCACTCCCACCTGCTGCCACTCCAAGTGGACCTGTAATGTAGTGCACCTCCAGACCAGCAAGATTCTGATGGGGAAAGCACACAAGACCATCATGCTTGTGAGGCACCAGGGTCAGGCGATGAGTGGTGTATCTCCACGCCAGAACAACTGGGCACATTCAGCCCAATGGGCCTCCACAGTCCAATGCGCTCCCCTACGTCATCGCTGCAGAAGTTGACCTCTCGCCTGCAGCGCATTGAGCAACATCAGGACACGCTGAGCAGACTTGTGGAACACCTGGAAGAATCAAGGCTCCAACGCGAGGACTCGCGGTTGCGGTGTGAGAGCAAAAAAAGCGTAAGCGATGGCCCAGAGGACAGGGAAGATTTAGAGGCTTTTTTCGTGGACACCGTGTGGGCCTAGACGCTCAACGATTTCGTGGAGTGTCGGCCGTGGGCTAGGTGCTTAATATTTTTGGACGTGTGTGTGCTATGTTCACAGGATGACGTCGCCGTCACAGAGCCACTGGCCTGCTAAGTGGAGTCAGGGGCCCACACACTAAGGACACCGGATACTGCCCTCGATGGAATCCTCCATCAATTTGATGGAGGATTCGGCCTGCATTGCGTAAACAGCCCAGCGCTTGGTGTGACAGTCTTTTAGAGTTTTCAGGCTGAAAAGTTTGCACGACTTGCAAACCTTTTCAGGGTGATCCCTATGGAGGCAGTAATTGCACACTCAGTGCGTGTCCTTCCAAGGAATTTTCTATGACAGGTATGGCAAAATTTAAAAGGTGTTTTTTTTCATTATAAATGGAAAGGGAAGTTAGGCTAAAAAAGGGAAAAGGGGTGGCAGAATATGCATTCTCTAAAAGCAGTCAGTATGAAAGACCTCCCTCTTCTCTCCCTACTGTAAGGGCTGAAGCCCAAAGAGGCCCGTGAAGGCCGAGTCTGGTTGTCGATTCAGTGAAGTCCTCGACAAATGGAGTTGTCCGCCGAAGGCTGTCGAACAGTTGGATCACGCTGCGGCAAAAGCAGACAATAAAGAAAATAAGAGAAGTTTACAAATAAACTTTTCACTAATCAAAGGCATCAGCCTGGAAAGCAACTTGCGACCGACCACAATGGCGGAAAGAAACAGTCTGAGGGTCCTCGACGCGTGAAGGACAATGGGGACAGTATACACCACACTAGGGATAGCATTACTAACAAGCCCTGTCGATGTCCGTTTTCGACTCGAAACACAATGTGATGATTGGGTTCCCCTAGAGAAAATCTGTGAAATTCAGTTACAATAAAAATTTTGATAGAGGGACATTATGGTTAAGTTGCCCTACTAAAAACCCGTACAATTCACTAAAAAAAAGACTTTATGATTTTTGCCCTACCAAAAACCTGTGGACTTCACTAAAAAACCTATTCAAACGTAACATTATGGGTCAAAGTAAAACCGAAAAACTCCTGAAATTCACCAGTTATGGTAGGCTAAGCAACCATAACTGGCCGCACCATTGTGCACTGCTACCACTAACACCCAGGACATCAAAGATGACATCACTGATGACATGACATGTGTAGCCCCTTCGTTTTTGCTCACTGCCACATCTAGGCTAGGTGGTTTTATTTACTGACAGTCGGAAAATTAACTTTCAAAAGTTATAACATTTATAGATATTGCTATTCTCACATAATCTTACAAAAGTTTCCCTACATTTTAATCTCATCTTATAATGTACATATGTAGGGGAAAAAGCAGACCTGAAAGAAAGCTATCATTTTTGTGCGTGAGTACAATCATGTACATTATACACAGTTGCTAACGATACTGGCTCTTGTTTGATTACTGTACTCTCCATATATAAGCCCAATATTTGTGTGCATTGTGGTCTATTTATGTTGTGTGCATTACTAGAAATATGAAGTGAGGCATTATTAGCAACTTAAAACATGTTTCACACACCAGAAAAGTCTGATGCAGAAGTATTCACCGTTTTATTGTACAACTTTGGAAAGTGCAAATATAGAACCTCTGTGGGGTATGCTGCAGGCTCTACCTAGATTTCTGTATGAGTAGGTTTGTGTACTAGAAAGAATACTGCAATGGAATCTTCTTTAGAAGCCTATATTGCGTGATGAAGTATGTAGTTTATTACACATGTCCCGATAACCCCTGATACTTTTTTTGGCAACATGACATTCACAACACCTTGTCTGAAAATTAAATATACATGTGATGTCATCTGTGATGTCATCAATGACATTTGTGATGTCATCTTTGATGTCATGGGTGTTGGTGGTAGCAGTGCACAATGCTGCGGCCAGTTATGGTTGCTTAGCCTACCATAACTGGCTAATTTCAGGGGTTTTTCGGTTTTACTTTGACCCATAATGGCACGTTTGAATAGGTTTTTTAGTGAAGTCCACAGGTTTTTGGTAGGGCAAAAATCATAAAGTCTTTTTTTTAGTGAATTGTACGGGTTTTTAGTAGGGCAACTTAACCATAATGTCCCTCTATCAAAATTTTTATTGTAACTGAATTTCACAGATTTTCTCAAAGGGAACCCAATCATCACATTGTGTTAATAAAGTTTTTATGCTAAATATACACTATCATCATGTGATCTTGGGAGATATGTAGGCACGGACTGAGACCCTGTCTGCGGATGGAGGCGGACGAGGTCATTACTACCGAAACAGTCAGGGGCCATCTAACATAGTACTATTGTTTTACACAAAAAATGCTCAACTTAGAGAAACACAAAGACATTAGAATTACTAGTAAATAAATAGGGAAACAAACAAAAACCATGCATTTAATGACCATATAGATTGAAATGGATTGTACCATAAAAAAAGAAAGTGCAACTCTAACGTAAGTACCTCACAGAAACTCTGCAGCCAGGACCGACAGTAGACGCACACACTTCAACGAAGAAAAATGACAACAAAAAAGTTAACTTAATTTTTCTTATATGAGTGTGGACTTTTTTTGGTATAAGGGGCAGAACAAATAATTTCTTTCTGTTCTTTTCATACAGAAATGTGCAGTACTTTGGAGTGAATAGAGGAGAATTTTCCACATGGGGAAATGGCCAAAGATAGCAACAGTAATGGTACACAGTGCTCTGCATAAGCAAAATAATGGTCAGTATTTTATGGCCATTTAACATATATATATTATTTTGTAGCAGACCAGGGGGAAAAAAAAGAAGAAATGCCAACAAACGACACAGAGGAAGACAGGCTAAAAAGAATAGAACTTAAAATGGATGCACTGAATGTCAACTTTAATACTATAAGGGAATTTGTAGAAGAATTATTTAGAGGAAAAATATGGTATCACTGTGCCACCTGTCCCTGCCCCCCTTCTCCATTCCCTAGTAAACTGTCCCCAAACCTTGAACAAGAAAATAGACGTTTTGATGAAACATCCATCCCTTCTTCCCCACACAAATCATCTCCTCACAATCAGCCCGTGTTGAACCGTAATTCCCCTATATTCATATCAGTGTCTGCATCCCCCTGTGTTTCTGTTGATTAAAGAGTGTGTAGTTTTTTAGGAAGTGATTGTATATTTGTTGTTGAGTAAGGGGTTGAGAATTTTTGTTTTTTTTTAAAAGACTTAAAATGTTCGCAAACAGCGCGCCTGTTCGAGCTAGCCGTAAGCAATACAATGTTGATGTTCTAACGGCAATACACCTACCCGTACAAATGCCAACCAAGATGGAACTGGTCTTAGAATGCACCATCTGTGCAAGTTGTGCGTAAATGAAGAGAATGGGGCTTACTAAGGACATTATTCCTCTCCGTACGGCTCACAAACAAGATAAAACCTGTTCCTAGAACATAATAGGTGGGCGGGATGTATATAAATGAACCAAATTGGAAGTGTCCCAAGGATACTATATCTGTCCGTATGGTCCGGAGCAAGATGGAACCATCCGTAGAACAGGCGCGATGGCCGGAATGTTCATTGTCAAACAAAATGGAGGTGTCCTAAGGACACTGGACCTGCCCCTGCAATCAGATGATGTACGCACATGCGCAGTACACCCATAAGAACTGGGAACATCCCGCCTGTCCCTGTCCATCTCACTTGTGTTGTACTTTTAATTAGTTGCAGGACCCGAACACTGTCCGTAGAAAACTGGTGCGCATGCGCACGTTTGTTAGTCTACATTTGCTGTCGTGCAGGCATGCTTTTCCCTCGCGGATGTGTTCAGGACGTCATCATGTGGCCGCACCCACGCTGAGCGTGTGGAGTAATTTGCGCACTTTGTCTGCTTCCACAACATTTTAGAATAACTTACACATACGTGGGAAATTATTTTTCAGTATAAAATCACCATTTGACATTACCCATACAATAGCTCCACCTGTGAATGTGTCGTTTGCAATTTTTGCAGTGCTTTTCAGCGAGCAATATGGTCACGAGCCGCACCCCTCGACCCCTATAAATGGCCACACCCCCGAGCTCATCTTCATTGTGCTTCTGGCTATAGCAGTCAGAGGTGTGCTCCCTTTGCTACTATAGCGACCATTAGCCAAATAATCCTCATGGCATCCATGGCTGCTGCTGTTGCATTAGCCTCAGCACCACCCCCAAACCCTCCGCCGCCACCACCTCCCCAAGGGCCTGCAGAGGGATATACGGGTGAGGATGTAGAGATCGAGGAAGAAGAGAATGAGGTGGAGGAACTCCGCACTACAAACAATCGCCGGGAGTCGTGGGTGTCGCGGTTGTTTTCCGTTTGTGGGAACGTACCGAAAGCACGTGCGAACCTGGTCAAGTGCAACCAGTGCCAGTTGGTGCTGAGTCGCGGGAGACCTGGTGCGTACAGCTTTGGTACGACAACCATGAAGGGACACCTAACGTCGTTCCACAGTGCGGACATCCGGAAGGTGGTCCCATGTGAAGAACGTAGTAGATGGAGTTCCTCCACAGCATCCTTTGTGTCCGATCCTCTCACCACAAGAGACACTCCTGTGGGGGAGCGCATCCCTCCAGCTGCCTCACAAGCCATTCACGATGCTGTTGACCCTTACCTTTCGAGGGTCACAATATTGTGTGTGTACTGTGACGCAGTACTCTGCAGGGGGGAGAGTCTTCGAAGTGCTTTTGAGGCTACGGTCACTGAGCACGAGAAGATCTGCCCACTATCCAAGTAAAGCCCACCCTATATCTTTCTCTCTCCACCATGCCCTTCTAATCTCCGTGGTTGGTGTCCCTTCCTTACCCTTCGCTTGCCCTCCTCTCCTAGTGTGTCGAGTCCATAAAAGCAGGAAACTGGAAAATTACAAAAAGGCTCTTTTCAGAGCCGCCTTTCTCAGTGTAACAATAGAGCTATGAAAGGACCGTCGTAGGCCCCCTCGCATTTTATTTTACAAGTCTGCGGACAGTCATGGGACACACAAAAATGGAGGGTGGATGTAAAGCAAAACCAATGTACTTTTCGCTCTGAGTAAGTGGTGGCTCTTAAAAGAGCCTTTCGGTGATGTTGTGTGTGCTTCAAAAACTATAGGTTGGAAAAAACGGATTGCCAAATAGGTGACTATGATTCCAAAAAAAGTTGCAATGCATGTTGTACATTGCGAAGAAAAATTTGATTGCAAGCATATGTGAGATGGACTCCTTCTCTGCGAAATATGAAAGAGCTGCGAAACAAAATGTTTTCATTGTGGAATGAGGACATGCCAACATCTCTTAGAAAGGCACAAACAGCCTTATTCACATGACGCCTCGCTTTCTCCATTTGTGGGCCAAATGCAGATGAACGCAGCAGCCACTTTTGTCTTGGTGCAATACGGGAAAAAACTATTTTACAATTTGGAAACATGTCGATGACTTTCGCAACTCCTTCCTTCATTGTAAATTGCAAAGAAATTCCAGAAACATTACCTAAACTGTTTCAACCGCAATTAATGATAAGTATATCAGGATGACGCCCTGTCTGTAAAGTAGTGCAGAGAGGTACCAAGTCCAACCACCTAATTCCGCGCACGCTATGCCAGTGCACTTCCACATGAGGCAATCCAAGATCTGTAGATAGACCGCAACTTTCTGCATGCACCTTCAACCAATGTATCCATGAGTCTCCCAAAATCCAGATAATCTGTTTTCGAGCACACAGAGCCATGGCTGTCTGGTCTCCTGTCAGAGAAAAGAAGTTCTGACTAAATTTCTCTGTACAAAACACACAAACTGACCTTTACTGACCAATCCCTACCTTCGCATTTGCATGCGTCTCCACCCCAAAATCCCCATTGGTAATAGGCGCCGCTTGAAAACTACTGCCATGTTCGCGGACAAGTACAGGAGCAGAGCGTGACTACTGTACATTTAAATATTATTCCCCTTGAAGGTGGGCTCTGAAAAGAGCCTTTTTTTTATTTTTGGGCAGATGTCTTACAGACACCAGTTATTTTTATTTTATTTTTATAGTTTTTGTTTACTCATAGAACCATTACAGAACCTTCTCCAAAGCAAGCCTCACATTCCAAAAGAACATGGCATTTCCCAATGAAGATAACGCAACACCATCTGCTTCAAAATAAGCAGCATTACTAGGAACAATGTTCTCGTGGCTACAGAAAAACATACCAGCACGTAACATAAAAGCACGCATGCCGCGATTAATGTTACACCTGCCAATACGTTGATCAGGACAGAAAACAGAACTATTGTCCATTTTCCTCTAGGCAGTAACCCATAAAAAATGTATTTTGCAGATGGAAAGATGTTCAAGACTGCTTCAACCAACTGTTCCAAATCTTTCAGCAAAGTATGTGAACTCACGTAGCCCAAATGACAAGCACCGTAGTGCAAAAGTACCACTTGAGGAATGGTCATCGTTCGCATCTCGGTGCAAATTTGGAGAAGTGCTGCAACATTGCGATCAGTCTCAGCGCTCCACACCACCTCCACGCCTCTCACATCAAAATTATGTGCCACATGCCTACTTTCCGTATAGAGCTGTAAACCTTGGACAAAAATATCTTCAAGGACCAAAACCCTGACTCTCTGCGCCTCTGCCATCATCAGTATACGCACCGTCTTTCGGCACAAAGGAACAATGTGAACATCTGATTGGCTGATGCCCACAGTCCCCTGTCCATGCTCGATTTGCTGTAGAAACCCATATGTGACACGCCCTACCCGCGGACAAGCGTTGTCTACGTGCGGCATGTAACTCTCAGTCCTTCTACCCTTTCCACATCACTTGCGATTCCATTTCCTCATTGGACACAGCTAAGCAGTCACACAACCATCCACCAATCACATTACCCATCCCTACATCTAACTCCGTCATCAAAAGTTCGCACTTCAAATGTACTATTGATCACTCTGAATGCAAGTCGCATATCACTGCAAAGCACCTACTTCAAAAACTACTGTGCAAGTGTCGCGGATTTCTACGTACAGCTCCATCCATGCGCATATGCACGCGTATAACCTACAGGTATGCATATTTTACTCAGAGAACATGTGTAACTCTTATGATTTCATTTAAACAAATTAATACCACTAAATCTGCATAGGCAATACATACCAACGGTCGCCCTTTAAGTACAAGATGTCCCATTTTTCATTGACAAACCGCACTACTTCTTACTGTCTCCCGCATAACCTATACATATGTTTTAGAACCCTCCCTATTTAGTGGGAAACTCAATGTTCTATTAGAAAATGGCAAAAATGTTTACTGCCCACATAAATGCTACTTCCAATGCGATCGTATGAGAAAAAGTAAACGCTCCCGATTGCTGTGGTGACATCTCCCTTTGAGGGTCTGCCGATTTTTCGAAATCGTACTTATAACAACATGAAAGTAAAGAATTTCTCCCCATTTACTATAATGACCTATCGCTTACAAACCTCTCTGCTATAGATAACAGAGCTTAAACGAAACAAGACATTTTCGTGACCTAAAAAGTATACGCATTTCTGAAGCACATACAACTGACATACTGCAAGTAACATAGAAAGGCAGCACATAGTGAAGTGAAATGCACACATGCACTGTGTTGAAATATCAAAGAAGAATACTCTGACGAAAAATACACAATTAACGTGTACAGTAACATCACAGCTTTAAACACACAAAGTTACTAACTACTTCTTTTTACATTCGCAGTGAAGACTACTCTCCTGAAAATCAACACCATCTACACTGCAAACGACATATCCGAAGAAACCTGGTAATTCTGGAACAAAACGGCTAATACATTCCATTACATTCCTTTACCAAAACAAAGGAAGCCTCAACTACCGAAACTTTACATCCTCCAACAAAATGTGGCACAAAGCACAAAACTCTTCACAACAAAATCGGCTACCAGTACTGCTAACAATGCTCCCATTAGTCCTGATATAGTAACAAGAACCTATAGTAAAAAAAATATTTTTGCAAAAATGTTTCGCCACAGAGTCCTTCAGAATCTAATAAGAAGAGGACCGAAATCATCCTCACCCCTTAAAAGCTACCGTAGAAAAATAATCCTACAAGCTCTCATGGACAGTGCAATCATTCTCAAAAGGAAGTTGTTCATATTGGTGTTAAATAGAATGAAACCACTAACAAAACTAAGTACCAAACTGCAAAAGAAACTTATCAATAAACGGAATGTGAACAAAAATAACTTTTTACATATTTGTGGAGGTGAATGGAGTCACACAACAACCACAGAACCATATTTTAATGAAGAAGTATACAAACAAAATCAAACAAACACAATTGCCATCCATAGCAGTGGACGAGGGTATGAAAAAATCAATAACAGCATCATGTAACAAGAAACACTGCTTAGAAAAGTATCCCCTGAAAACTCAGAATTACCTCAAGATATGAATGAACCAGACCGTCCAGTATACAAATGGCAGTGCACGTCAATGTGTGCCTTTCCTAACAAATATTTCAAATCTTTACATCAGTTCCTCAATCAGTATGTGAAAGGTAAAGACAAAAGTAAAATTAAAGTGCTGCAAAATATGGATACCTGTCTAGTGCGCAAATACACAGGACTAAAAGGACATTCATTAGCCTGCATTTCTGGACCTATTTGCAAAAGCACTTTCCATGATATCAAAAAGGATATCAATACATCATTCAAATATACGAAATCTAGTGTATAAAATATACTATGCTAAAAATCCAGCTTCAGAAAAAATAACACTCTTCTGCATGGTACACCCAAGTATCTACAAGAAGAAACTGACCGTATCCATAGGAAATATTTTGGAAGTGAAATTCACTTACAAAATGCAATAGTTTTAGAACAGACTACCAACATTTCTGCACATAGCAACCTTCTATTACACACATACAAAAAAGAAATACTAAAATTTAAAAGTGCATCGGCTGAAATACCAAACCATGTGTGTGTGTTGCCGTAGAACGTTTTACAAAAGGAACACAAAAAATGTAGCTATAGCATTCAAAATAGAAGACAATGAAGATTCCAAATGGTTTGAATTAGCTCTCTACCTTTTAGCCGAAAACAAATATGAAACAAGTGAACCCCTAATATGTTGTAGTTACTGCACTACAAAACTAGACAACAACCAAAGTCCTTCACGTGCTATCACAAATAATTTGGAATTGTTCCCACTACCTTGCAACAACTCAATTTGTACGAGAGCATCATAATTCAAACAGTTCATCCATTTCAAGCAATTATACGCCTTCACCCAAAAGCAGCAAAATTAACTCCCTCTGAATTGGTGAAAGGCATTCGTGGCAAAGTAGTTTATTTGTCATTAGATCTTACAGAAAATGTACACACTCTAGGAGTGCAACGTCCAATAGAGCATTCTTTAATTGTGTTGGTAAATGGTGTACCAACAAAAGACAAGAAAATTTGGCAACAACTGGTGGACTTACATAAAGTTAGACAAGCACGAATACTACAAGGAAATAAATATTGAAGAAAGCTTAAGGGAAACAACTGAAATAATTGAACAGTCATCAGAAACTGGACAATTTGAACTTCTGGATCCTGCTGCAGTGTCCACTCTTTTGGACCAGTACACAATTCATCCATTGCATTCCAATGAAAGCATAGATGATGCACTAGAAACTTACCAAATGCCACAAACCAAAGGGTCACCAATGAGCATATGGGAAAAAAGTATAGAAGCACCTGCTTTTCCACTGCTATTTCCTACTGGCAAAGGTGGCCGGTACGATGATAGACCCACTCAGATTACGGCATCAGAATACCGCTCATTACGAATGTATTCACAAGATCCATATTTTGTCTAAACCTGGGAATGCATATTCCACCTACTCTTTGAAAGTGAACTAGCAACCCTATGTTATGGAGTTGCACACATATTGAAATGTGGAACCAACTTTCAAAATATGTCAGCTACGCAATTAATACAAAAAGTACAAGAAAAAGATGAAGGTTTACAGTCAAGTATAACAAATTTGTTTGCAAACATGCATGGTACAAAAGAGTACTGTTTCTGACGGCACAGAGACGTACGTTGCATGATCAGAAACCTTGGACCACTGACTTGGTTTGTTACACAAAGTTGTGCAGAATATGCATGGGAAGATTTACATGAGTTCTTACGCATATCAAACAACAACAAAGCCAACATTCATTTATTAAGACCTGGAGAACTTTGCTCTCTAGATCCAGTAAATGTGTCAAGATATTTCCATCATCGTTTCATTGCTATGCTACACTTTATTTGCAATAAAACTGTTCCTCCCCTCGCAGAAGTGCAGCACTTCTTTTGGAGAAAGGAATACCAAGCGAGAGGAGCACCACATATTCACATGCTTTTATGGATCAAAGATGCACCTAGATTTGGTCACAACGCTGATGCCACTGTTTTGCAGTTCATCCAAAAATATGTCACTTGTGAAATCCCTTCACAACGGACACGCAGTGACCTGCACGGGCAGATTTTACAATTTCAAAGACACAAATGTGGCAAATATTGTCGCCGCAAATACAAAAACAAAGGGAAATACTACACCAAATGCCGGCTTGGTTTCCCTAGACCAGTTACAGAAACAGGTGAAGTGAACAACTTCATGTCTTCAGTTCGACATAGTGTGAAAGGTAAATCACCTATGAACATGTACTACATAAAAAGAACTGCGGAATGTAAATATATCAATGATTACAATACAATCATTGCCCTCTTATGGAATACAAACATAGATGTGCAGTACATTGCAGACAATTCCACTACTGTTCCACGATATGTCACAGCCTACTTAACAAAAGCTGAAAAAAAAAAGAGTTTCAAGACCTGTGGGATGACTTATCAGACAAAACACTATCTCAGAAATTGTACAGCATAGGCATAAAAATGCTCTCTCATAGAGAATGTGGCGCCTATGAAGCAGCAGATCGTTTAACTGGTACTGCTTTGTATGCAAAATCAGACAACATAGTATGGCTAAGTCTTGTTCCTGCTAAATCTAGAAAAAGAGTTCTGAAATCATATGAGGACATAGAAACAATTGCCAAAAATGATCCCAACAGCCAAGACATTTTAAAAAAACAATTTACTGGACACATACTATCGGAACAGGAGTAGAACTTTGGAAAGCATGTGTCTATACCACATAGCTCAAAACTTTGCATACAAAAATAATATAAAACCCAAAGAAAGCAAAGGCAGATATACAGTCACAGATTGTGAAGGCAGCTTAGTTAAACTTACAAAACGAAGCTTAATTAATCATGTTAAATTGTCATTAAAAACTCCTCAACAGAAAGAACTATATTACATGTCTCTACTACAATTTTTTAAACCATGGAGAAAGGAGGAAGAGATACTAGATAACCATGACTGCTATGAAGATGCTTTCAAAGCAAATGAAAGCACTATCGCCGATGTGAACTTCACGCAGTGCAAAGCAATGTTGCACAATGAACAGCAACACGAAGAAAAACTTCAGGCCCAACTAGATAAGGACTCTTCTGACAGTAGTCAACCTTCTGTAACAGGAAGTCAAGAACCACTAGGACAGCCACTAATAGCAAATGAGGAAGAATTAGCTACGACAGAAGTGGAAAACACCATGTATCACTATCAAGAAAATATAGAAGACTTAACTGTACAACAAGCAAAACTTAAAGATCAGCGCACCATTTTTGAAGATGTAACAAAGAAAATTGCACATGGTGTGCAACACGAAAATAAAGAATGTACCTGCCAAAATTACAAACCAATACTGCTGTACGTCAGTGGTGAAGCTGGGTCAGGAAAAACATTCTTAATCAAAATCATCAGCAATTTCCTTCAGCAATTGACAAACAACAAACTATCAGCTCTTGTAACTGCCCACAACATAGGCAGTGTCACTTTGCACCGATTACTACTTCTTCCAGTAGAACACCAAAACAAATTATACTACAAACTTTCTGCAGAAGCTCCAATGGAACTACGCAGAGTATTAAAGCAAATGAAAATGCTAGTAATAGATGAAGTGAGCATGGTCTGCAACCTAATGTTGGCTTTGATTCACCTCAGATTGCAAGAAGTACTTAAAACAAACTACGAAGAACTCTTTGCAGAGAAACACATTATCATTTTCGTAGATCTTCTACAATTGACACCAGTGAAAGGTGAACCTATTTTTAAAACCGTAGCTCTGCCAGAAAACTGTTGCCAGCATAGGAAATGTCAACCTTTGGCAACATTTCCAATACAGATAATTAACAGAAAACATGCGGCAATCTGCAGATCTCACTTATGCCAACATCCTAAAAAGTATTAGAGTTGGTGTACTATCTCAGGAAGCACAAGCAATATTGAAAACAGGCACATTCATGCACTTTATGGCGATAATGCATGTGCTACTGATGTTATGGAACAATTAGCGCACAAAAATGTCAATTGTATGGCCTTAATGCCAACTCTTGCAAGCTGTGTCAAATTCAATGAAACAATGTTAAATAAAGAAATGCAACCAATAATTGAAATTTGCGCCACATACAAACTAGACGTACAGGGTATGACACTACCCATGTGTGAGCAAGCCACAACAAGACTAAGTAGTTTAGAAAATTCAATATCCAACAAAGCTGGGTTGGAAAAAATATTAAAATTATCTTTAAATTGTAGAGTAAAGCTGAAACGTAACCTTGACGTGGAGCAAGGGCTAGTTAATGGGGCACTGCGTAGAGTTGTTGGCTTTCAATCATATCCACGTGACAGCAACATTCAGTTTGTCAATATTCGCTTCGACAAACTTTCAGAAGTGAAAAGGATAGGGCGCTCAACTGCTCAATTCCTTCTGTTCAAAGACATGTATGCACGTAGAGAACAATTTTCTGTAACTCTTGCATATGCAGTCACAATTCATAAATCCCAAGGTCTTACCCTAGACAAAGCATTAATAGATATAGGAAACAGTCTTTAAAGAAGGCATGAGCTACGTAGCACTAGCACGCTTACGTACAATTGACAGTCTATTTCTAATCAACTTTCATGCAAATAAAGTGACCGCTGATATTCCTTGCATTGTAGAATACAATAGACTCTGTTCACTGTACACCCCCCATCTGAAACAATATCCTGTTCCAGAAAAATTTAAATGTGGTAAAATAAAACTAATTCAATCAGAAATGCAACAGAATCTGACAGCAAATCCTTCAAAGAAAACAAAAGAAGGAAAAGGTTCATCAATTACCACAAGCAAAGAAGAACCTATTACGGAAAGTAAACCAGGTACTTCTGCAAAGAAGGAAGAGAAACTCTGAAAAAAGCACTCTGATACGGAACTAGATGGTCCATTCAAATTTTCAAATGAAAGTGGTGTAAGTTGCTATGCAAATGTAGCAATGAATATTCCATTTCAATTGCCACCAATGGTTAACAATATTTACTTACACAGTACAGACCAATTGTGTTTGCAAATATTAGTCCTTCATAGAAACGCAACAAACAATCCTGACAACACGTACAGTGTTTACGGAATAAGACAAGAATTGGACTACTGTGCTGGAATGGTGAGATTCACTATAAACACACAGGAAGATCCACAAGAATTTCTAATGTACTTACTACAAGTACTGGAAAACAAAAGCATGCCTATGAATGAAATCCTCCAGATTTCATACATGTGGAAACATACATGCACTCTCTGTAGCAATGTCATACAGGAACAAATCCCAAATGAGCGATTTGTGTATGTATCCATACCTAATTGTGAATCCATTCCATTTCAGCAACTGGTACAGATTGCAAACCATGCCAGATTATGTACTATGTGCAATTCAGACAATCGCTCCACCTTACTGATACAAACTCATAGTACACATAATACTTATGCTGGTACGTTATAATGCAGGTGGTATGAAAAACAACTGCAAACTGACCGGATTCACACACGGTCAAGTGTCACTGGGAAAGAAAACCTTTCCAACAGTAGGTATAATCTACCATGCAGGAGCTACAACCAATGCAGGTCATTACACTGCATACATTAAAAAGAAATGTGGATGGGTGGAATGTAATGATAGCACCATTACTCAGCAGAGATTGCCAGCTAATCTTACAAATTCGTATTTAATCTTCTTAAAGCCAAAATTTAACGACTAATGTGTACTTCAACATTTACAAAAAATGAAGAGAAAGCCTACATACAGCTAGAATACGCCAACAGGTATCTAACTGCCCAAGAGTGTATAACAACAACACAGGGAAATGAATACCACAGAAGCATAACAACAAACGCACAGTTAGAATATGCCAACAGGTATCCAACTGCTGTTAAAAATAGTAAGAAGGCTACAAGCATAACATAAATGAGAAAGAACAAGTAAACACTCAAAGAAAGCAAAGAAATAGTTTGTAGCATAGCAAAGGGATTTTTTTCTCCCAGACCCAAGGATTTCACAAACAAACACAGAAACTGAGCACAATGCACAGTACACTGGTTTGTAAACTAAGTATGAGGGTCAAAGAAAAAAGCTAAACCGTCTATTATACAATGTAAGAAGTCTTCATAAAATGCAAACACTAACATGTTTTTTTCTTTTATCACAGAAATTAAAAAAGGCTAGGTGCGCCAAGTACTCCAGTCATGTAAAACATATGTGGATTCTGCACAAATTAAACAGTAAGTATAATTACAGTCATTTCATACATATGCGAATCAACACGGCTAATCTAAAGCAGTAATATGGTACAGTGACTGTAGGCTGGACCTAGCATCTTTGATGTATAACCCACCACCTACGCCCTACGGGCAAGCAACCCACACTATAGGTCCTACTCACAAACATCGCTACATATCAAAACCATGGTGCTTCTAATTTCACTACTTTTAAGGTTAGTTTTGCGTGCGTGGTCTGCAGCCATGCAACCAAGCCACTAGAACATGCACACAAACACAGCACCACACCACGCCACGCCCATGTTCACTTATAACCTCACTTCTTATCAAGACTCTGGGTCCTGGCCACAACCACCGCAGCATGTCACACCCATAGCGGCGTACTAATCAATAGCACACCCATAGGAAAAAATAATGCAAGAAGGACAGGTACTCAATTCCAATGTTTGCTAACACCACACGTGTCCTTAGAACAGTTTCAAGGTGCCTGTGCACAGCATGGACTTAAATATCCCTATTAAAACCCTCATTTTCTGTGAGTGATGTGCAATGCTATAGGCGTATCTGTAGCTGTGATATGCAGCAATGGTTGCCATGCTCCCAAGACTCTAGGCCCTGGCCACAACCACCGCAGCATATTACACCCATGGTCACTTATAAATGAGTGACACACGCATGCAATGAAAGATTATAACCATAGCATGCACTCATTTTGCACCCAGGACTCTAGGCCCTGGCCACACCTACCAGATACATAAAGAAATATGTGGGTGTGATGTATGAATGAGATCCTACACTGCTTGTCGGGAGGGTCAGCACTCTTCCGTGTATGACCTACAGCCTGCAGCCATGCACCCAAAACTGTACGTTCTGGCCACAACTACCGCACTATGTAAAATCCATATTGGCTTAGAACTTTAGCATTGACAAATGTGTTCTCAGGTGCATGGCCTTCGGCCATGCACTTAAGACTGCTGATCCTCCCCAAAACCACCTGAGTGATGTGTGGTAGTAGGGGTGCAGCGATAGTTGTGGTATGCTTCAGTGGTTCTGGCCAGAGACTAGAGTCCTACCTGTATGCCCATAGATATTTCAATATATGGGTGGGCAGTGGCTTATACCTCCAGTGTTTATAATTTTGTTCTTAGGTGCATGGCCTCCGGCCATGCCCCCAAGACTGTACACACTACCCACAACCATCTAATTGATAATCAATACTACAGGTGTATCCATGGGTGTGACATGCTGCGGTGGTTGTGGCCAGGGCCTACAGTCTTGGAAGTATGGCCTACGGCCATGCATCCAAGACTCTAGGCCCTGGCCACAACCACCGCAGCATGACACACCCATGGCGGTGTACTAATCAATAGCACACCCATTGCAAAAAATAATATAATAAAGACATGTAGTCAATTTCAATGTTCGCTAACACCACGCTGGTCCTTAGAACAGTTTCAACGTAGCTGTTTGCAACACGGACTGAAATAGTACCCTTATCAAAACCCTCATTTACTGTATGCACAAACATTCCAAAGAAGGCGTGCATAGAGAATATTAACACCTACAGCCTGAACAAATACATTTTTTCACCCATCTCTTACTGTGTGAACCACCCCAACCACTATGACACAGCAAAATAGGTTTAAAAATAGCATGTTTCCGCTGCGCTGTCGGCTGATCCAAGATGGCGGGCGCATCCAAACAATCTGATGCACAACACGTCTCACTGCAGCCAATTGACAGAGACGTCAGGTGTCTGCGGTCATGACGGAAGCCCCTTAGCCAATCGGTATCTTGTCCGCTGAGCAAACAGGGAAGTGTGACCGCGAAGCGGACATAGATATCACTAATTTTTTAGACCTACTTTTTGGTCGTTTTAAAGAAAAGTACTGGACGGATTGGCACCAAATTTACAAAAGCACGCCATCGGGACCAAGCCCCTGCCGCAAATTTGGTGAAAATCCATCCAGCGGTTTGGCCTGTAGCCGTGCACAAAGTGTTTCCCCCATTCAGTCTATGGGAAAAAAGACGTTTTGGGACCCCCCCTATAACTTTTCTCCCCCTTGACCAAACCACACCAAACTTTGCGAAAAAATTCAGAGTGGCCCATATACTTTCTTTTGCAAAGTGAGGATTCGTCCAGGGAAAGCGGAGTTATAAGCCGCCCTAAAAGTGCTCTTCCTATGGAAACAACAACTTAACCATAACTAAACGGCCTATATATATATATATATATATATTTATTTCCTTTGTCACATAACATACCATGGCTATTCTTACAAATCGTCCACAAAATGTTTAAACCAATAATTACCAAAGCTTTTTATGTAATGAAGATCATGCATAAATAAGACATTTTGTTATGTTATTGGATACACATTTACTGAGAAACAAGCGATGGCTGCTTAATAAATGATTAGATGTAAAGACTACATTCACTCAAAACATAATGATGGTGTGCAATGGCCAAACATGTCTGGATCAGCCCATTTTAAGGCAGGTAATCTACCTCATATAATTGTCAAATGAAAGTACATTATCAGACTGCTCCACATAAGGTGTGATATAATAATAATTCCGACAGGCCAAAGTTTGATGTTACTACTTGTTAAACATAGTTCTGAGAGATCCCAGGAGTATGTGTTTTAGGTGAAGAGGGGAAGGGACAGGTATTGGGTGGAAATGGACATAGGAATTAGTATGCCCATAGGCAGACAACGGGTGGGTAAATAACCAAACAAAACCTAAAAGCTGTGTGTCCCTCCTCACATGCCATTTCCCTTCTAGATGTACTCCAAAGCAATAGTTCCGATTATAGGTGCACAACTAAAAAGCATTAAGAATATCCTACCATCTAGACTGCTGAGAATCTTTAAACGTAATTACTTATTTTTACTGAGTTCGTTCGGTGATAGCCTATGACTGCCCCGGAAATAGAATGTGAAAAAACACCCCAGGCTTAACTTCTCCATTCATTTCTCTAGGGGAACATCACAACCTACAGACAATCGCTTCATTAATGTAAAAATGGAAGCACGGCTCTTATCCTAGCCTATAATGAGACATGACTGGTAGCCTGTGGGGTCAGTTAGAGCAGCATGGTCCCTGCTCTGAGATGGAAATTTTACATGGCCCTATGATGACCAGAGACTAATGGCAGTCATCCTGATTTGGCTCTGGTCCTATAGGTAACACCAGCCTGCGCTGGTAGACGCATGCTATTAACAGAAACACTTACCTGGTCCTGCGACAGGCAACGACTGATATGGTGCAGTTCCAGCTTGTCCTGGCTGGTTCATGTAGACATTGTGCATTGGTGATCCTTCAACCGAGCCAGATGGACTGAAAGTGGCAGGGAAATTAGTTGGTCCAGATGACTGGTAAATCACTCCACCAGCGGGAGGAAGGGACTGCAGCTTAAAAGGAGAAAAAGAGCAGTTGAAGCGCCATAGATGTCGGACAATTATGGACTGAAAGGTAAGGGGGTCATAGTCTGTACCTGGGCATAAGGCAACGAGAACGCAGGCATCTGAGCTCTCATTTGAATGGTCTGCTTCTGCTGCTCCAATCGCATTTGCCGCTCCTTCTCTTGCTCCTGCAGACGCTGGATTGCCAGCTGGCGCTGCATAACTAGGTACTCCTGTAGGAAAATCGAATGAGTTGGTGACCTCCTCAATATGAATTCATACAGTCTGACAGAAATCCATACCCATTTACAACATTCACTGCCAGGCAGAACCCATACCTACCAGATCTGTGTCGTGTCTGGCATTCAGTAGGTCCAGAAACCATACCCATGTGG
The DNA here is from genome assembly GCF_040938575.1 of Ambystoma mexicanum. Taxonomy (NCBI): domain Eukaryota; kingdom Metazoa; phylum Chordata; class Amphibia; order Caudata; family Ambystomatidae; genus Ambystoma; species Ambystoma mexicanum. The sequence continues at coordinate 1,058,298,989 of NC_090926.1, read as the reverse complement.
ACCATCCACTCTCCATCCAGAATTCATACCCCTTTCTAAAGCATTCACTGCCTTTCACAAATCCACATGACTGCCCATCATTTACTCTGAGCAACCCACAGTTAGGTAAGATTTTAAGATTTATGATAAATCTTCCTTAACAGTATCAACCCCAGAACTTTTTGCGTGGACTTGGTAACTATTTTACCTTGTCCCAAGGTGAAGGGGAATCTTTATCAGCTCTCATCTAGTCTTTTACTCCTTTTACGGGTGATTGTTTTATGTCTCTCTATAGTGTATGGTAAAAGATATAGTTTACTACAACATTTGAGCTTAGGCGGGGTTGCCCCTTTGGGCTCCCCGGTTCATTTCTTTTCAAATACTTGGGTGAACTAACGTTCCGAAGTAGTAAAGAGTGATTTTCATCCCCTTTACATTTTGAATTAGTGAGCCAGCACACCACACCTTATAAGGAGTGCTGGGGGATACAATCTATCCCCTCTCTAACTTACCTGGTAACATTTTGTTACAATTGCGAGTTTACATGAATGGCTGGTGGCAGTGGTTTTACCTTCATGACTTTTAATAATTTTTATTCACAGGCTGTTAATTCAGCCTTGTTAATGCACAGGAGGGCCACCATTTTTCTCAAATGGTGAGCTCCTTTTTTCACAATTTCTAGTGTGATTGTGGTTTCTGATGTCTTCCCCTGCCATTCTAGGCAGGAACGACCTCAGTGAAGTTTTGTCTTCTGCAGGAATCCTTCAGATTCCCTGTTAATGTTAAAGGACATTTGTACCGCGCACTACCACCACCAGAGTGGTCCCCTGTCGCACTGGCGGCTCTGAAAAAGGGAGGGAGGGCGAGTTAGTGGGCGAAAGCAGGAAAAGTGCAAGGGAGCAGTGATGTGCTGTTGGCAGCCTCAGCCCGGTGGGTCCATTGGCTGGGCCTGGGGTGTTTGCGGCCAGTAGTCGTGTACTGTTGTGGAAGTCTATGTGTGTTTTTGTTGTGTTGTTGCAATGTAGTGATGTTTGTACGGTTTGTTGTGCTGTAGGTTTGTGGTTGTGTTTGGTTTCCTGCCCAAGATCCAGAGTGTCTGAGAACGGAGTCCAAAACTCTGCAGCCATTTGTCTTTCACCTTGCCCGAAAGGAACCAACTCCCAGTGGGGGCCTGGCTGTCCCGATTGGACAGCCAGACTATTCCTTCCTGTAAAATGCAGGGGGAAATTGCAGCAGTTGTGCTTTAGTTCCTGTTAAATACACCGAACCTGGAAGCTGCTGACGAGTCAACCACTGGAGCTGAAATCGAAGAGGATAAGACAGCTGTAGCGATTTCCAGCGACTGGAGAGTCTGCTATGTAACCAGAGCCTGCTGTAACCCTTCCCTCCAATCAACCTGGGGGTCCAGATCACGTCGTCTCCTACCCAGAGGCTGGTGAGATCCAGTAGTCTCAAGAAGACCTGCATTTTGAGCCATCCCATGACCTGCTGCGACCTTGCTAGGCGCAATAGCTCAATACCCTCGCAATCTTGAGCCATTGTGCGGTGAACAGTCCTCCGAATTACGAATCTTGCTGGATCTTTGGTGGCATCCTGCTGGACCTCCAGAGACTTTATTTGAATCCTTGAAGTCCCCTCACAGAGTGCTGGACCCAATAAGTGACGAGAATCCAACCAGCGATATTCAGTCTTCTCCTGGCTCCTGAAAAGGGTGCCAAAATCACAAAGCCACGACCAACCTCGAAGAAACTCTTGCCCGAGGTCTTCACCGTTGATCCCTGATGCAAATTCCCTTCCAGTGTCCTATCTTCAGTCACCACAACAAGGAATTTAAGGACCAGGTTTTGGGCTGCAGATCCTGAAGACATCCAGCTGCAAACTCCTCTTATCTGCTGAGGTACTGTGTAGAATGTGTTCTGCCATTCCTAAAAGTATATAGGGTTACTTTACTTACCTGTGATTTGGGTCATCCTCTTCTAAAAAGTACAAAAGTAATACTGTTGGCTTCACTGGGTTATTTCTTTCAGAGAATAATTGTACAAGTTCATCAACTGGAAGTTGCTTCCTCTGACTTGCTACATAGCCTGTCTAGAATAAGTTTTACCTACCCAGAGAATAGCTGTGTGCCATTCTGAATAAGTGGCTATGCGGACTGTGGTCTGCTTTGTGCAATCCTAAAATAATGTAAAGAGTTATTGCTTACCTTAGTCTGTGTTTCAGTGATCTGAAAAGCAACTGTAATTATTTATTATATTATTAGGTCTTACTCGCCTGGTATAACTGAAGGTTATCCTAAATATAGTTTTAGGGTCATACTGGTCCATGAATTTGTGTTTCACTATTCAGAAAAGTATACTGGTAACCAGGTCTGTTTATCAAGTGATTTCTGAACTGAGTGTCACTGCATGACTGACAGGGTCTACTACCCTTGAATGACTGTCTTCATTAAAAAAAGTATACATAGCCTGGTTTTACTCCCCAAGAATAGCTGATTGCGTTGTGAAAAAGTTACAGGTTTGACTCGCCTTGAACTGCTGATTGCTATTCTTAATAAGGCTATACTTTTGGTTGTATCCCTTCAGTAGTGAGGTGGTTGTTATAATTGTGTTTATATATAATGTGATAGTACTTATTTACCCAATATTTATCTTGGCCTACTTGTATTTAAATAAACCATTTATTTTTACAATACATAGTGTTTCTTTGGACCACATGTATGCTACAATTTCTTTGTACCAAGCTACAGCCCTCTCTCCCTCCTAAGATAAGCCTGGCAGCTCTGTCCATGCTACCTCATTTTCAGGTGGTACAGCCTTATACAAAGAGTGGAGTTTATGTACTGCCTCAGATGTATGGTTTTTGTGAAGTTTTGGTAGGATTTTACAAAAACTGTACTAACACCCACCAGGATCCAGCTCCAAGCCTTACATTCACCACACTCCTAGCCAAGCATCCATCTATGAACCCTCTTAGTAAGAGCCATCCTAAGCCCTAGGTGCCAGCATAAAACCTGCAACAACTACACTGAATTCCTCAGATGCCTTCAGTCAATTCAAAAGATATTTTCCCTCTCAGTACCCGGGGCAACCCCAAAGAATAACTGGTATGCCCACACACAAATATCACAGTGCGAGTCACCCTGGGACACTAACATGCAAGCTCCCGGCATGAAGCAGATACCCAATTTGCCCAGGGATGCCCACCAGCACTGGTGCCCATGGAACCAAAGCCAATCCCACGAAGGCTACTAACCCCTTGGGGTTTTGGATTCCTTTTAGCATGAGATATTGTATCTGCCAAAAGGTGTACATCCCTTAGTAGTGCCAATGTTGAACAGGATTATCAGAATCACCATGGGAGTGGAGGGGTGGGGTGTTCAGAGAGGCAACCCTACTTACTGAAAAAGGCTAATTGAAACTAGCCAAACTCAATCAAGGAAATGTAGCAGAGCAGTAAGGCCAGAATTCAGGATACATGGGGGTAGTGTAAGCTACACACAGGTACGAGCCACACACATAGCACTCAAACAAATCAAATTAGACAGATGGTCAAAAGTACTCTTTTATTAGGTCCCAACATAATCTAGCAATTCAAAATTACAGGTGAGTATTACTAAAGCAAATATGCATATACGGATGGCGAAAAGAAAAAGAATTGGAGACGTCGACGTGTGAGGGATTATAGGTAGCTGAACACATAGGTTGCTATTACAGAATCCCCTGTCGACTCCCTATTTTTTAAACTTCGAAAAAACAAATCTTCTACTCCAAGCCGGACACTAGGTGGTAGACTATGCAAAGCATGTGAACCTAAGCAGATTCACAAGCCCCTGAAATATATACTTGCACAAATACTTGGCAATCTCACTAGAGCTCGCCCACACTCTACCCTGAAAACAGTCGAAGCAGTTTAGTAATAAAGCAGTAGACTGTAGGCAGCAAAGTGAATAAAAGACAGTAGAAAAGCAATGGAAACCACTACCCTGCCTGTTCGGGAGAATTCTCAAAAATGTGCTAATTCCTCTCCACCTTAGAGACCCCCAGCTCTTTTGCTGAACTTTGGGACTTTGCACTTTCAATTAAATTTGTGTTCTGTGTTTGTTTCTTTTTGGTTATGGAGTCTAACCAACTCCATAGGCATCATCTTTTACAATTGTGTCACACAGCACCTTCAGTGCAGTGACACAGGCAAGTCTTTTAGATTTCCCAAGGTGTAAATAACTTCTCTAGGATAAACTACTGTTCTCCAGATGCAGTTGAGTGAAATTGACTCTACTCAGCATTGTACTTGCTAGACCCAGCACACCCTATCTTACAATAGAGTGCTGGAGAGGGTACTTAGTATTCCCCGTGTCTAAATTTGAAATGCTCATGTAACATGTTTTATGTCACCCTCTGCTCAATTGGCTGGCTGGTGGCAGTGGTTTCGTTTCGAACTACCAAGGTTTGCATTTACTGCGACCGTCAGCGGACTCAGTAACGTTAACCGCGGTAACCATCTTTTTCAAAATGGCGTCCAGACAGCCTTGTTAAAATGGTGCCCGGTCTGCTTTTTTCGCCAGTTCTTTGTGGAAAGGTCCTTCTAGAGTTTTTCTCTGCGCGCCAAACCAGGTTTGGTCTCTTTGTTCATTCACCTTTGGTGGGCTTCAGGAGTGAAACCCGCCTCTGGCTGCAGAGTGTCTGGAGTAGGCAGGAAGGGAGGGAGGTGCCTGAAACTCCCTGTGCTTAGTCTCCTAAGAGACCCAAATGCACTCTGTGGTGATTGGCTGGCTGGCTGACTGTCCGGCAAGGGCAGCCACCCTGCTGGGTGAGTGGCAGCTAGGCTGGAATGAATGGGAATGGAATAAAAGGCGAGTCTCTTGGCTTGGAAGGCAGAGTCGACCACTGGACGAAGGAACCAAAGAAGAGCTTGAAGAGGAAGGCTGCTGCAACTCCTGGAGCGTTGGTTTGCCCGATGAAGCCCTCAGGATGTCCAAATCGCCAAATTCGTATCAACAGAGAAGCCCCTGCAAAGACGACTTCTCCCTTTGAGTTGGTGGGACCAATCAACTCCCAAGTAAGCCTCCTGGACACCCATCTCAGAGCTGGTTGAACTTCCTCAGAGGTGCTGCAGGAAACCGTAGAGCCAGGGAGAGGGACACCAGATTGCGTGCGTTGCATTTAAGCTGGCCTTAAGCTTTTGGAAGATCCTCTGGACTCCAACGAAGCAGGACTGACGAAGCCTGACCTCCCCACCCCCCAGTCGCGTGCGGGACCTCAGATGTGAGGAAAGTCCACCTTGACAGCCAGTAACCACGTTTCTTGCCATTTGCTGTACCACAAGGGGATGAAACGCGAAACAGCCACCGAAAGTAAAGTTTGCTGGTTGGCAGCTTTGACAGTGCCAGTATAGTGCAGGAGTCCCCCGAAGTCCTCCCTCTTGTCCCCACGTCTGAGGCCCAGGAACAGTGAGATCTGCAGAGCTGTACAGGAACAGAAGTCTTCAGCTGCATCTGTTTCTTCTTTACTAAGGTACTGTAAAACTAGCCTAAGAGAACTTACCTCTAACTGTGGAAGTGCTTGTAACTTCTGCAACTCACAAGTCTAATCAGCTTGTGGCCCTACATTTGGTTCTTCTTGTTATCAAAGACTCCTAAGAACTTGTGCAAAGACTTTTCCATTTGCTTACCTGAAGTGCTGCATCCTATACAAAGACTTTGGCCTATTGACTTTGGCTTAGCCTATTGAATTGAATGACTCTTCTAGTGCTATCTGAAAGTATTTGCCCTGCTTATGATTATTTGTTAATTCTTGTGTTACTTTTGAAAGAGTACTCTGAATGCCAACAGTAAGGTATTAATGTCCCCAGCACCGTTGTTACTGAAGTCACCTGTGGGTGTAGGTTGAGTCTGTGGGCCATCCTAAAAGGGCCTTGTCTGATTCAGAAACTCAAAGTGTACAGTACTGAAGTATATTTGTGTGTTACTATTCTATTGCTCCCTTCTGAAGAAGGCTTTATAACTGACTGATAAATTATTAATTGTTTATACAAGAAACCTTGAGTGTAAGAGTTTATTTTAATACTTTTAACTGTGAATCTTCGTGCAACTCCACTACAGCTCACATTTCCCCTTGAGATAAGCCTGGCTGCTCAACACGCTACCAAAACTGTGCAGTACAAGCTTATTCCAAACGTTGGGTTGCCTATACCTGTAGTCATAGTTGTTTGTAGTGTTCCCCAGAGGGTACTGCATTCAAACTCTCCCTAACACTGCCTTATAAATAAAGGCCCCAACACATCAAAAGTCCAAAGGTAAGTAGGCCTAGCGCCTCAGAGGCAAAAACCCAAATTAAGTACTTTTTGCAGGAAGCTGGGCGTCTTTAAAAGTAAAGAACAAGTATTGATATTGCCAACAGGTGGGCGAAAATAAAGGACAGTTCAGTAGATATGGGGTAATCTCCAAGTCCCAAAACCAAACAGGAAGCTCAGGCTAGGGTTCCTTGGTCGAACATCGACCAGGCAAGTGAGCTAGGGAATGGACTTATTCCAATATAATCCCTACAGCAGAATGCCGGGTGGATACAGATTTTCAAATCCCCTGACTCCCAATTCTCTAAGAAACCACCCATAGAATTCTCTGTTGCTGTCAAAGGTGTGGTTGCAGGGGGGGTCTATGGGCTGCAGATGCAAAATAACTTTTGGTTTGGCATTGGGTCCAGCTAGGGGGACACAGTGCAATGGAACCAACGATTGAAGTATATGGGCCCAGGGAACTTAAATCTAGGATTGTTTCTTGTGGAATCGGAATGAGGAGTACTTGCTGTGACAGGGTTAGGGTAGCATACTTTCCGGGAGTGATATAGACCCTTCCCAGGAGAGAGGGGGAATGATTTGGGGTGGCTCCAGTACCCAACATCCCCTCAAGTGCCTTGAATGTTAATGTGGGTACCACCCGCTCAAATGATGCCTCCAAGTACTTGTTCTGGCCAGAGTCTTTTTCCCAAAATGCACCTAGGTGCAACCTAGAAAACATGGACTATAACCAGGGGAATGTAATAAACAGAAATGTAACAGATTGAGATTTTTCTTGCCAAGCAGAGATGAGACACCAACACCAAAACTACCTGCCCCAGACAGACCAAAGGTGAATAGTGGGAGAACATAAATAAAAGTAGGAATGGACTGCAGGGAAGCAAGAGACAGAAACCCTCCTCATACTGAATTGGAAGCAATACTCACTGGCGCATGAAAAAAGCCACAAGGAAAACTAGCAGCATCGTCACCTTGCTTCTAATCTGTAAACGGAGACTGAAAATGCGACGGCTGAGTTTTTCTTTTTAAAGCTTTACACCCGTGTAACCCACCCCTGTGGAAATAGCAGCCACAGATTGGCCCACAGAGTCAGGTGAGCGCTGGAGCCAATGGAAAGGGGTTGTAGAACCAGGAAAAAGACAGTATAAAAAACAAGTGAATGAGAGAGGTGTGGGTTGGGGGGGGATGAGGTAAGGAGGTGTGAAGGTAGAACAAGAGACCAGACTGTGGATGGTGGGTGGAGCGGGTTACTGAAGAGTTGGTGTAAACTGCAGGGGGGTATTGGTTGTGAGAGTTGTATCAGTCGAGTGTAGTGTGTTGAGGGGGGTGTAAAAGATGAGTGACAGAGAAAGAAAGATAGGAAGGGAGAGAGAGAAGTGTAGGGGAGATTAGAGAGCATGAGGTATGATAGGTGGGTGTGGAGAGAGTGCAAAGTGGTAGTGGAAGTAGTGATGAGGGTGGAGAGAAGCAAGAGAACGGGGGCCTAGTTGGAAGAGATAGGCAGAGCGAGTGAAGTAAGATTAGGGCACAGAGATGAAAATAGGGGATTGTGTGCAGGAGAGAAGAGGGGTGTGCAGTAAGGCGAGAGAGGAAAAGGGAAGGACAAGAGGAAGTGTGGACATCAGAAGAACAGAAAACCATTCAGCCATTTTTCAAAGTCTGGTAGTTATTGAATCCAAACGTGACAATTCATACCTGTTTCCACCCCCTCTTAGCAAAGTCCTCAACCTACCTCTCCCTTGCCTTATTTTGATCATTTAAGTAAGTTCTGGCCAAGGAGGCTCTTCCGGGATTCCCTTAAAGTGGTGGGACTGGGAGAGGACCCATAATCTTTTGAACTTACATTGTTTCTTCACTACTGGAACATTTTACCTACATGTTGGCTTTGCCAATTGTTAGGCAAGATTGTATGCAGTACCCTGTGGATACAGTACAATAACCCTGACCTCCTGGCAATAGGAACCCAACCTTTGGTAAAAGTCTATACTACACAGGTTGGTAGTGTGGCTGAGCAGCCTGGATTATCTCAAGAGGGGTCAATGTGAGCTGTAGGGGAGTTACACAGAGATTCACAGTGACAAGTATACAAATAAACACTTACACACAGGTTTCTTGAATAAACAATCATTAATGTATCAGCCAGTTAGAATAAGCCTTCTTCAGAAGGGAGCAATATAAAAGCAACACACAAATACACTTCAAAAACTGTACACTCTTAGTTTCTAAATCAGTAAAGACCCTTTTGGGATGGCCCACAGTCACAACCTACCCTCTCAGGTGACATCAATAGCTAGAGTGATGGGGACATTAATATCTTACTATTGCAATTAGAATACTGTTAGAACCTGGTCAAAGGAAAAGGTTATTAGAACAAATAAGAACCCACAAATATTCTTAAGCAGGCAAATACTTTTGGATTCCCTAAGCAGAGTCATTCAGTATAACAAGTTAAGCCAAAGTCAATGGGCAAAAGTCTTATATGGGGCTCAAGGACTTCTGGTAGGTTGAAAAGTCTTTGCACAATATTTTAGAAGTCTTTGAAGAAAAGAAGAATCAAATGTATGGCTACAAGCTGATTAGACTTGTGAGTAGCAGAAGATGCAAGCAACTCTACAATGAGAGGTAAGTTACAGTACCTTTATGTTGAAGAAAAAGTGCAGCAGATGACTTCTGTTCCTGGGTCTCAGTCGTGGGGACAATAGGGAGGACTTCTGGGGACTCCTGCTCTGCAATGGGACGGTCACCGCTCGCAACCAGCAATCTTTCCAACAAATGACACTTCGGTGTTTCAGCTCCTCGGGACTACCGCAAATAGCAACACAGCGGTTTCTGGCTGGTGAGATGGACTTTTCTTGCTTCTGGGGACCCTGTTGAGGGGGCTCAGGCTCGGTAAGTCGTTGCTTCCTGGGAGTCTGGAGAATCTTCCTGGAGCTCTTGGCCAACTCAAAAGCAACACACACAATTCAGATGTTCCTCTCCCTGGCGTTTCGGTTTCCAGCAGCATCTCTGTGGAAATGCAACCAGCTCCGAGAGAATGTCCAGGTGACTTACTTTGGAGTCGATTGGTCCCACCAACTCAAGGGGAGAAGTAGTCTTTGCAGGGGCTTCTCTGTCGATACAAATTTTGAGTTTTAGCACAGCAGAAGGGCTAAACCGGGGGAACTAACGGTCCAGGAGTTGCAGCAGGCGTCCTCTTCAAGTTCTTCTTCGGTTCCATCGTCCAGTGGTCGACTCTGCCTTCCAAGCCAAAAGCCTCACCTTTTATTCAGTTCTCTCCCATTCATTCCAGTCGAGCTGTCAGTCACCCAGCAGGGTGGCTGTCCTTGCCGGACAGTCAGCCGGCCAATCATTACAGAGTGCATTTGGGGCTCCTAGGAGACTAAGCACAGGGAGTTACGGGCACCTCCCTCACTTCCTGCCTACCCCAGACACCCTGGAGGCCAGGGGCGGGCTTCCCTCGTGAATCCCGCCAAAGGCAAAGTGAACAATGGGACCAAACCTGGTTTGGCACGCAGAGTAAATCTCAAGGAGGACCTTTCCACAAAGAAATGGCGAAAAAAGAAGACCAGGGCCATTTTGACAAAAATGGCACCCTTTGGTGCTTTACTGCGGTAGTAAAAATGAAACCACTGCCACCAGCCATTCAGTGAGGAAAGGGTAACATAAAAATGTTACATGAGAAGCTAGACAAAGGGGATACTAGCTAACCCCTCCAGCACCCTGTTTTAAGTTAGTGTGTGCTGGGACTAGAAAGTTACAAATGTAAGGAAAGTCAATTTCACTTTACTGCTCTGGGAAACAGTAGTTTATCCCAGAGAAGGTATTTAAACCTTTTGAGAAATCTGAAAGCTTTCCCTGTGCCACTACACTGAAGGTGCTGTGTGACACAATGTAAAAGATGATGCCTATGGAGTTCGTCAGACTCCACAACCAAAAGAAACACACATTTCAGAAATCACATTAAAATACAGAGTGGAAAAAAGGGTCTCACTCTCTCGTCAAAATCCAGCAAAGTTGCTGGGGGTCTCTAACGTGATATGATATGGCATTTATAACGCGCCAATACACAAGTGTATTAAGGCACAGTGAGGGAAGGAAGGGGGAACAAAGGGAGGGCAGACAACGATCCTACTAGGTCAGGTGTCAATCAGATCGCGCAAGTGCATGGGATGGGGGAAGGGGAAAAAGTGTGGGGGGGAGGGGATGGAACAGTGCAATACATAGGAATAGAAAAATAAGAAAAGTTAAAATAATGGCCAGCAGGTGGCAAGTGCAAGGAAGTGCAGACAACGGGTGTCAAGTGCTGGTAGTCGGACTATAGGGATACAGAAACAGTCAGAGTATGTGGGTTGCCAGGCAGGCAGTGCGGGCTTGTGCAACTGGTGTGGGAGGGACCTGGGCCCGAGATCAGAGGGTGGCCAGTTAACCAGTGTAGTTGCTGTTTCAACCAAGAGGTCATCAGGGGAGAGGAGGAGAAAAAGCATAAGCAAAGAATAAGGTTTTGAGGTGCTTCCGGAACCAGAGATGGTTCTCCTCAAGTTTCAGGGAGGCAGCGAGGCTGTTCCAGAGGGAGGCCCCAGCTGAAGAAAGATCTACCACCAACTCGTTGCTTGGAGAAGCGACTGACCCTGAGGGAGTTGGAGGCGGATGAGCAAAGAGCTTGAGAAGGAAGATATTTAGGAAGAGAGAGTTGAAGATATTGAGGCCCCAGAAGGCCTTGTGGACAATGAAAAGGGTTTTGAACTTAATCCTCGCAGCCACTGTGAGCAAGTGAAGAGATTTCAGTCCTGGGGAGACACGATCCCTGGGCTTGAGCCAAAGGACAAGTCTTGCAGTCCTGTTTTGGATGAGTTGCAGAGGGCACAGAGTAGAGGCAGGCAGATTTAGAAAGAGGCTGTTGCAATAGTCCAGCCTAGAGAGAACCAGACCTCTGGAGACGGTGATATTCTGGGGGAAGGAGAGGAAAGGAAGAATACCTCTGAGGAGGTGGAGTTGGTAGTGTGACTCCTTAGAGACGTCAGAGATGTGAGAAGAAAAGGAGAGTGTCGAAGATGACCCCAAGGTTTTTAGCCTCACAGGTGGGAGCAGGAGGAGCGCCAAGGCAGGCCGGCCAGAGTGTGACAGGAAAGGAGGGAGTGGGTGTGCCGATGAGGAGAATCTCAGTCTTACTGGCATTAAGGCAGAGGTCATTGGGAGCACACCACTCCTGGATAGCCACACAGAAAGCTGGTGATGAGGGAAGGAGAAGAGGAGGCTGAAGGTATTCTTAAAATGAGCCGAGTGTCATCCGCATAGCACTGAAAGTTGGGGCAGAGAGCGGCAATGCAGTAGGCAAGAAGTGCCAGGTAGAGGTTGAAGAGCCAGGGAGAGAGGTTAGACCCCCGGGGGACACCACAGGTAGAGAAAAAGTTAGCGAGAGGAAGGACCCCAGTTGGACCTGGGAGGGTCGGTCAGAGAGGAAAGAGGTGAGACAAGCCAGGGCCTGACCGGTGATACCCAAGTTATCACGGATACATTTGAGCAGGATGCCATGGTTGACCGTGTCAAAGGCAGAGGAGAGATCAAGCAAGATGAGGTGGGGGGAATTAGCACATTTCTGAGAATTCTCCCGAACACCAATAACAGTATTTTCCTATTTCAGATTTCCAATTCCCAGAAACACTTAACTGGAAACTTTGACCTTAGTGGCACTAGGCCCTCCTACATGGAAGGACTTCTCAAGTGATAGGGGCCTTATTTTTCAAATGCATGTTAGCCTATTTACATTGCTTTTCATTACTTACCATTGTTTTGCACTGTTTCAACCATTTTCCATTTACTTTACTACCGAACACTTTTTATGTTTAATTGCTGAATCACTTCACTTCTAACATTTTAAAGCTTGGGTGACCCCAAGTGAGATCACCAACTGTTGACATATCTATTTTAATCGTTTTGATTTAACAATACTACTTACCCTTTAACCCCTTCAGTGCCAAGGACGAGCTATCTTGTCCTTGGAATTACTTCTGCAGTGCCAAGGACGAGATAGCTCGTCCTTTTTTGGCACTCCATTTTGAGCGATCCCTGTAAAGCAGGGATCGCTCAAAACAGTAATCCAACCTCTGGGCTATGTGAGGGGGAGGACCCCCCCCCTCACTGCCAGGGGGCTGGATTACCTTCAGTTTCACGTCGGCGTGTGTAAAGCACACCGGCGTGAAAGTAATTTTCAGCGCAGCAGCCATTTTGGGCTGCTGCAGTGAAAATGCAAGGTGAGTGTTCACATTTCTCCCCCTCGATCTCCGGCTGTATTTCAAGCCGGAGATCGAGGGAGGTGTCGTTGGAAAGGGGAGATTCTCCCCTTTCCAACGACACCCTTTGTGACAGCATTGCTGGGTGCGGATCGGGCGCAGAGCGCTCGATCCGCGCCCAGCAATGCCACTGGACCACCAGGGATACTTTTGTGACATTGGGGGGGTGCTGCTTACAATAAGCAGCCCTCTTCCCTCCCCCCCCGGCCCCCAAAGCATGGGGGCACATATGTGCACAACCCTGGGGGCAGATGGCTGATCATCGGCCCGAGGGAAGGAGGCAAAAGAAAAAAAAAAAAACTGGGATGGGGCGTGGGGGGTTCTTTTTTGCCCCCTTGAAAGGGTGGTGGCCCTCCCCCTCCCACACAGAGTGGAAAGGGGGGGGGCACCCCTTGTAGCCCTCCCTGGGGGCAGATTTATGCCACCAGGCAGGAGTACATGAGGTGGCCCCCATCCAATTGGGAGGGGCATCAGAAATAAGTGTGCAGGCCCCCCAAAGGATGGGGCCTGTAGGTTAGGGCCTCCTGGGGGCAGATGGCTGATCATCTGCCCCCAGGAAAGGGGGCAAAATGAAACAAAACAAAAATACAAAAACAAAAAAACAAAAAGGAATTTTGGGTGGGAGTGGGGGAGGGCCACTAGCCACCAGGGATTTATTTTACAGAAAAGGGGGGTGGCCCTCTCCCCCTCACCCCAAGGGGAAATGGGGGCACCCCTTGAAGCCGTCCATGGGGGCAGATATCTGCTCCTAGGAAGGGGCATCTGACCCCAGGGAGGGCTGCATGAGATGCCCCCTCTGCATTTGGTGTGGGGGGGAGAGGGTCAACCCCCATTACATTAGAAAATTCCCCAGCGGTGTACAGTGCCCCTCAGCCCCCGCTAAAGGGCAGCCTGACATTTTGAATTATTTTCTTTGTTTACGAAACTTGCCTTGGCGCAGAGGGGCAGATTGGTGTGCCAATCTGGCCCTGGGGTGCCCAAACCTTACTGCCCCACCCACTGGGGGGCCTGTCCCACAATTTTTGGTGGCCCTCTTCCCCCCCCACCCCAAATGGAGGGGGGTGTACCTCACGCAGCCGTTTGTTGGAGGTCCAGGGGGGCCTGCATGAGGTGCCCCCGCCACCCATTTGGGTTAAGCGCCCCCAAAAATTGTGCGACAGCCCCCCCAGTGGGTGGTGCAGTAAGTTTTGGGCACCCCGGGGCCAGATTGGCATACCAATGTGCCCCTCTGCGCCAAGGGGAGTTGGGTTACCAAAGGAAAAAAGTGAAAATGGTGGAACGCATTTTAGGGGGGGGCTGTGGGGCACTCCAAAAGGGACAGGAAATTTTCTAATGGGATGGGGCGTTGATCCCCCCCCCCCCCCACCCGCAATGGAGTGGGTGCCATGCCATGCTGCCCTCCCTGGGACCAGATATCTGCTCCCAGGAAGGGACACCTGAGCCCAGGGAGTAGTGCAGGACAGCCCCTGCCCCTTATCTGCCCCCGGGGAGTGCTACATGAGATGCGCTGCCCCCCCAATTGGGGTGGGGTGGAGAGGTGCACCCCCTTCACATTAGAAAATTCCCCAGCGGTGCAGGGTGCCCCTCAGCCCCCGCTAAAGGGCAGCCTGCCATTTTGAAATATTTTCTTTGTTTACTAAACTTGCCTTGGCGCAGAGGGGCACATTGGTGTGCCAATCTGGCCCCGGGGTGCCCGAACCTTACTGCCCCACCTAAATAGGTGGCAGGGGTACTGCATGCAGGCCACCCTGGAGGCAGATATCTGCCCGTAGACGGGGGCAAATGGGTTTTCAGTGGGGGGGGATGAGGTTCAGTAGACCACCAGGGATGGCTTGCAAGGGGTGGGGCATGCTTGAAAATTATTTGTTTTTGCTGGTGTGAGCGTAGGTAACGTTTTTTGCTTTGTTTACAGCTTTTTCTACGCGAGCAGCTGCAATGTTATGCGAGTACTGTTTATTATTATTCTATGGTTAGGGCCCACTGTCAGTGGGGTGGATGAGACTGGGGCTGGATTGTTGGTGGTGTGGGTGGGAATGGGCCGTCTGGAAAGATACGTTGGTGGGCTGGGACACAATTGTAGGGGCAGGCCACAAATTGCCCCCCATGCCAGCAGAACATTGGTGTTTGCCTGGGAGCGGATCCCTCCCATGTGGGTTGTCCGTCTGCAAGACCAGGCTCCACCTCTGGCTGTGCTACGTTACAGATGTCACCTCCGGGGAGGAATGGGGTTCCTGCCGGGGCTCCCTGGAGCTGCTGCTGTGCTTAGAGGACGGTACACCCACATGGTAGATGGATGTCCAAGGCCAGGGACATCACCTCCAACCGTCCTTGAGTTGCGACTGGGCTGCATTACAGCTTTTCCCTTCGGGGAGGTATTGGCACACTGCCGGGACTCCCTGTTGGGGAGAAGCTGTAACGCAGGGCAGCCAGGGCTCGAGCAAAGTCGGCGGTAATATCCCTGGCCTTGGGCACCCTTCTCCCATGTCCATCTTTGCCCGGGGTTCTGGGTAATAAATTCTGGGCCGATTTGCGTATGTCGGACCTCTGTGGATTCCCACCAGTGTCCTCTTTTGGGAAATGCATAGGGTTCCCTGTTTTCCTTGCTGGTTTCGACACCCTATGCCCAAATGTGTAGGTTGCCCACATGAACAAAATGTGCTGTGCCGAAAGGCTTGGGGTTACCAGTGGGTTAACCCTTTTCCTTTTGCGCCCCCGGCAGGTGCACCCACACATGTGAGGTACCGTTTTCATCGGGACACGTGTGGGGACGCACGAAGGTATGGCATCTGTTGTTGGCGACGTGTTTCAGTGGGTGGCCAGAGCGAAATGTCTGAGAATTGTCTATTTCCAGCCAATTTCAGAGACATTTCCCTCTGTCCACTCACTGAAACACGTTGCCAACGACAGATGTCATACCTTCCCGCGTTCCCACAGGTGTCGCAACGAAAACGGTATCTCATATGTATGGGTGCACCTACCGGGGGGCAAAAGGAAAAGGGTAACCCACTGATAACCCCAAGTCTTTCGGCAGAGCACATTTTGTTCGTGTGGGCAACCTACAGATTTGGGCCTAGGGTGTCGAAGCCAGCAAGGAAAACGGGTAACCCGACACCCTAGGCCCAAATCTGTAGATTGCCCACATGAACAAAATGTGCTGTGCCGAAAGACTTGGGGTTACCAGTGGGTTACCCTTTTCCTTTTGCGCCCCGGTAGGTGCACCCACACATGTGAGTACCATTTTCGTCGGGACACCTGTGGGAACGTGGGAAGGTATGACATCTGTTGTTGGCGACGTGTTTCGGTGAGTGGACAGAGGGAAATGTCTCTGAAATTGGCTGGAAATAGACAATTCTCAGACATTTGGCTCTGGCCACCCACCGAAACACCCCACCAACACCACATGTCCAACCTTCCCGCGTTCCCACACGTATCCCGATTAAAACGGTACTGCACATGTGTGGGTGCACCTACCTGGGGCGCAAAAGGAAAAGGGTAACTGTTAGGGAGAATTCTCATTTATGGCTAATTTCCCTTACCTAGTGAGTCCTTCAGGAGCTTTGCTGGATTTCTGGGATTTATTTTTTTCCACCTGGTTAGAGTTTGAGCCTTTTTCCCACTCTTACAGTGTACTCTTTGTGTGTGTTGTACTTTTTGTGCTCATGGGCTATGGAGTGTCACCAACTCCCTAGGCATCATCTTTTTACGTGTGTGTCACACAGCACCTTTTAGTGCCGTGACACAGGGATGTCTTTTAGACTTCCCTTGTGAACTCCATTTCTGGGGATGACTACTGTCCCCCAGAAACATGTCAAGACACCATTGGCTTTACTAGCCCTTTTAAAAATCCAGATCCAGTACAAGCCATTTTACAATGGAGTACTGGAGGGAAATCTTTTTCCCCTGTCCTTCTGTAACTCAAGGGGCACTTTGTGTCCCCCTTTCCGACTCGACATGGCTGGTGGCAGTGGTAACTATCCTTTTTACACGGAGTCCTGTGTTAGTGTTCTGGCTGTGGCGACAGACATGTACATAAAACCTCCTACCCCATATCATTTTTATTTTGGGTCCTAGCGTGGTTTTTTGCCATTTCGTGTTGGAAAGGTCTTTCTTGTTTATTTTTCGCGCCAAACCAGGTTTGGTTTCCTTGTTCGCCGTCCTTTGGCGGGCTTCTGCGAAGAAGCCCTGCTTTGGCGTCTGGGTGTCTAGGTGGGCTGAATGTGAGGGAGGGGTTTAGTAACCCCATGGACACCCGAGGCCCATATCTGTATGGTGGGCCCGTCTGGAGAAAGTGTGAAATTCAGCTGTCAGAACAGACTTGGGGGTAGAGGTCTTTTAGGCTTTCCCCTTGGCGCCCAGGTAGGTGCACCCACACCATGTGAGGTACCATTTTCATTGGGACACCTGTGGGAACGCGGGACGGTAGGCCATGTGTTGTTGGCGGCGTGTTTCGGTGGGTGAGCCGAGTGAAATGTGCAGAAAATGCGTTTCTTTCGCCAGATTTTGGACTTTGCTGGGCAATAAATTCTGGCCCGATTTGTGCAAGTCAGACCTCTGCGGATTCCCATGGGTGTCTTCTTTTCGGAAATGCATGGGGTTTGCTGTTTTCCTTGGTGGCTTGGACACCCGAGGCCCATATCTGTATGGTGTGCCCGTCTGGGAAAAGTGCGAAATTCAGCTGTCAGAACAAACTTGTGGGTACGGGTCTTTTAGGCTTTCCCCTTGGCACCCAGGTAGGTGCGTGCACCCACACATGTGAGGTACCGTTTTCATCGGGACACCTGTGGGAAAGCGGGATGGTATGACATTTGTTGTGCTTGTGTGGTTTTCATAACGTTTTGACCCATTTGCTGGTGCCCTTTGTCACAAAACCCTTTCATTTCCCAAATGTGCCCTACATTTAGTCGCTGCTTTAGGCAGCATCCACATTTGGAACCTGCACAAGTCACCTACCTTTGAAAAGGTCTAATTGTGATCTTTCAAAAAATGTATGCTTGCCGTTCCTCATCTCTTTGGTTTTCCTGATTTACACATGCTAACTACGTCTGTTCAGGCCGTAAGCATAAAACTCCTGTGTACCATGGCTCAGTGTTTGGCTTGTGGTAATGCTTGTTTTGTGAAACACTACAAAAAATGTGTCCTTTCCTAACTGCAAGAGCCGGGGGAATGTAGCAGAAGAACAAGTTACTTTCTTACCTGGTAACGTTCTTTCGATGGGATGGTCCGACGACGTATTCCATATCTATGACAGTAATCACCACAGCTGTGCTGCTTCGGAAACTTTTTTTGGCGTCTGCGTCCTGCGTCGATGACGTCGATGCGCCGCCGTCGAGGACCTCCTCCGACGTCCGACGTCATCCGATGTGATAAGTAGGACGCACGACGCCAGTAGCCTCAGTTGTAGTTTTTTCCCCCAGAACGTGTGACAATAGTCAACTGCCAGTCCGACACAAAGCCTTGCGGAACGTAAGCTGCAAACGCAACAGAAATTCTGCAGCGGGGAAGGCAGGGCGGGAGCGATATGGAATACGTCGTCGGACCATCCCATCGAAAGAACGTTACCAGGTAAGAAAGTAACTTGTTCTTCGAGGGGATTGGGTCCTCCGACGTATTCCATATCTATGACAGACTCCCAAAGCAGTACCAAATCAAGGAGGAGGGAAAGAATTTAGAAACAAAATTTAGAATAGCCAATCAAATAGCAGAGCAAAGGACCGCCTTGCCAAAGGCCAGATCCTGCCCTCTGATGGAATCGAGGGAATAATGCCGCACAAATGTATGCACTGAAGCCCAGGTGGCAGCATCACAGATGTTGCGAATAGGAACACCCCTCTGCAGGGCAGTAGATGCAGCCAAGCCCCTGGTAGAATGGGCCCGCAAGCCAGCCGGAGGGTCCTTGCCCGCCAAGCGGTAACACTCCGAGATGGCCAAAATAATCCAGCGGGACAAAGTCTGTTTCGTCACAGCTTGCCCCAAGCGCTTACCAGCGTAACCAATAAAGAGTTGATCGTCCACTCTGACCCGGGACATGCGAGAAACATAAAAGCTCAAAGCTCTCCTAGGAACAAGCCTATGGAGCCTCTCCTCTTCCTTACCAGGATGCGGAGGAGGATAGAATGCCGGAAGAACAATCTTCTGGGCCAAATGAAATTCCGTCACTACCTTCGGAAGAAAAGAAGGACGAACTCGAAGGACAACCCTGTCCTTGTGAAATACAGTGAAGGGTGGCTTAACAGAAAGTGCCTGTAACTCACTCACTCTGCGAGCGGAAGTAACCGCAACTAAAAACACAGTTTTCAAAGTCAACAGCCTCAAAGGGCAAGAATGTAACGGCTCAAACGGAGCACCCATAAGAAACCTAAGAACAAGGTTCAAATCCCAACCGGGCACCAGGAAAGGCGACGGAGGGAACACATTAGTGAGCCCTTTCAGAAACTGTGAAATTAAAGGGATTTTAAAGTAAGAACATTCTTCAGATGAGCGCTTAAAGATGGACAGCGCCGCCAGGTAACCCTTAACGGTACCCACTTGCAAGCCCCTGTGGGCCAAAGAAAGCAAAAAGGACAGAACCATGGGGATGTCACATGCAAAAGGATCCACATTCTGAACTCTGCACCAGTCGCAGAACTTACGCCAACGGCAACGGTACAGAGACTTAGTTGCGGGCCTTCGGGCCGAAAGCAACACCTCCATCACGTCTTCAGGGAGGTCCCAATCCTTATACCTCAACCTTTCAGAAGCCAAGCGTGAAGGTTGAGGGATCCGACCTCTGGATGGAGAACCTGACCCCCCTCCCGTGAGAGCAGATCGTCTCGGTAGGGAAGACGACGTGGAGGGCAGATGGACAAGTCGAGAAGGTCCGGGTACCACGTCCTCCGAGCCCACGCCGGAGCAATGAGGATCATCCGGGAACCGAACTTCCGTAACCTCCGCAGCACTTGCGGGATGACGGGGACCGGAGGAAACGCGTACAGCAGCGGGAACGACCACTCCACCACGAACGCGTCTCCTAAGGCTCCTTTTGGAGGAAATTCCCGCGAGCAAAACCTTTCGCACTTCCGGTTGACACTGGAGGCAAAGAGATCCACTTGAGGGGTCCCCCAAAGGGCGAAGATCTCCAGGAGAATCTCCTGAGCCAACTCCCACTCGTGAGAGATCGTGCTCTGCCTGCTCAGAGCGTCCGCCGTCACGTTCTCGACTCCGGCCAGATGAACTGCCGAGATCGAAACTTCCTGCTGGATGGCCCAGAACTCGAGCTGCATCGCCTCCCTGCACAGAGGAAGTGACCCTGCCCCCCCCTTTTTGTTGAGGTAGTGCATGGCCACTGTGTTGTCCGTCAGGATCAGGACATTCTTCCCTCGCACAGTCGGCAGAAAAGCCCTCAGGGCTAGCCTGACGGCCCTCAGCTCCAACAGATTGATATGGAGTCTGGACTCCGACGGAGACCAACGACCGCTGACTGTCAGCCCGTTGGCATGAGCTCCCCATCCCGTGAGGGATGCATCCGACACGATCGTCACCTCCGGCCAGGGAAGCCAAAACGGAGCCCCCTTCATCAAGTTGCCTTCGACGGCCCACCACAGAAGGTCCCGGGCGACCGAGGGCGGCACCTGAATCGGGTCCGACATCCTGCCGGAGGACTGCGACCATTGCATCTTGAGTGCCCACTGCAAAGATCTCATTCGCAGGCGAGCCTCTGGCACCAGAAGAATGCAGGATGCCATGAGGCCGAGCAACCTCAAGAACTCGAACGCTGGGAGCGTCAGGGCATGCTGAAACTTGCGCACCATCTGCTGAATGTGAAGAGCCCTCACCTGGGGAGGAAAACACTGCCCCAGGGAAGTGTCGAGCACTGCTCCGATGTACTGGAGCCTCTGCGTTGGCGTCAAATGGGACTTCTTTAAATTGAGGGAGAAGCCCAGCCTGTGAAGGGAGTGGCAGGCGACGGACAGATGATCCAGGACCTGCTCGGGAGAGCTCCCCCTGATCAACCAATCGTCCAGGTAGGGGTAGACGTGAATCCCCCCTTGCCTGAGATGCGCTGCCACCACCACCATGAGCTTGGTGAAAACCCTCGGGGCGGAGGTCAAACCGAACGGCAGGACCCGAAACTGAAAGTGCGAGTCGCCAACCGCGAACCTCAGGTACTTCTTGTGCTTGGGATGGATCGGCACATGGAAGTAAGCATCCTTGAGGTCGAGTGACACCAACCAGACCTGAAGCTGAAGGGCCCGGAGGACTTGAGAGAGAGTAACCATCTTGAACTTGTCCTTCCTGAGGAGTTTGTTCAAACCGCGCAAGTCCATGATGGGTCTCAATCCCCCGTCTTTCTTGGAAATCAAAAAATAAGGGGAATACCATCCCTTGTTCCTCTCCGCTACAGGCACCAGTTCTATGGCGCCTTTCTCCAGCAGGGCTTGAATTTCCTGCGCAAGGAGCGGATCCGGACACTTCAAAGAGAGGTTCCCCGGTGGATTGTCGCGAGGCCTGTGCCGAAAGGGAAGACAGTAGCCGTGGGTTATGATCTCCAGAACCCACACATCCGAAGTAATGGCACGCCACTCTACAAGATGCTGCGCCAGCCTTCCCCCAACCGGCGAACCATGGGACAAGGCCTCATGACTGAGTAGGAGCGGCTGCGGCGTTACCTGAGGGCAAAGAGGCAACTGCCCGAGCGGCCTTGGCACCACGGGTACCCTGTCGTCCACCTCTGGTACCCCTGCGTTGGCCCCTTTGACTGCCAGCTCCTCTCGCTCTACCAAAGGACGAGTAATAGCGAAAGGAGCCACCCCTCCACTGCTGTCCCCTAGGACGAAAAGGCGGAGGTTGGCGAACTGCAGCGCCCAACGACTTCGCTGCAGCTTTTGAGGTCTGCAACCTCTCAAGGCTCTCGTCAGCCTTGCTGCCAAAAAGATGTTCACCATCAAAGGGCATGTTGAGGAGCCGGGACTGCACATCAGGAGCAAACCCCGACTTCCGCAACCACGCAAACCTGCGTATCACGGTGCTCGCCGCCATGGACCTACTGACGCATTCAGCTAAGTCCAAACCCGACTGAACGGACTCACACATGGCATCCTTACCATCCTGGACCAAAGCAAGGAAACCAACCCGTTCGTCCCCTTCGGGAATATGTTCAGCCGCTAACGCAACACAGTTCCACAGAGTGTGCGTGAAACGTGACAAGGCACAAATGGAGTTGGCCGCCTGAAGCGCCATACCACCAGAAGAAAACACCTTCTTCGCCCAGCCATCAAAACGTTTGTCGTCCCTATCAGGAGGGATGGTAGGGTACGACGCCTGCTTTGCCGGGGCCGTGGCCGCCTGCACCACCAAACTTTCCGGAGTGGGGTGCCTGGTCAAGTAGCAGGGGTCGCCACTGGCTGGACGGTATTTCCGCGACAAGGATCTGCCCACTGCCGGGAGACTCTCCGGAGCAGTCCAAGCCGCCGCCACCCTACGCTGTAAAGCCATATGGAATGGCAGAACCGGGTCAGATGGGGGACCAACATCAAGGATGTCCGTCAGATCATCCTGCACAAACTCCCCTGGGGGAGCAGACCATCCCAGATACTCAGACACCCTAGCCATAAGGCGCCGGTATGAGGAATCGGCATGGGAGCCAGGCTCAGGCCGACCAAATTCCACCTCCGGAGAGGTGTCCAGACCACTAGCATCATGCAGCGACTGCCTCAAATCGTCAAATTGACTATGGCCCGAGACAATGTCATCCGGCACCTGATCAGGAACCAGGCCAACCGAATCCTCATCCGCCTCCGAAATATAATCCAAGTGGTGGAAAGGCACCTGAGAGTGCCTGCTCTTAACCAGAGCCTTCCTAGGGGGTACACCCGAGACACGGGGCACCTCCGACATGAAAGGCGTCGAGCGAATCGGCGCCGCCGTCGAGAAAACCGGCAACGGCGCCGAGAGGATCGGCGTCGACGTCGAGGAAATCGGCGTCGACGTCAGATGCAGCGCCTCCAATATCGGCGGCGTCGACACAGCCCTCGAAGCCGGAGCCCCGAGCGTGTCTCTCGACGACCTGAACGTCGACGGCTTCGACGACTTCCTCGGAGCCGGAGCTTCGAGAAAGCCTGTCGACGCCCTCGACGCCTCAGACGTCGATGTCTTCCTCGAAGACATCACAGGTGCACACGGTCTCGATCGCGTCGAGGACCGGGACCTGGAACGGGTACGGCGAGAACGAGCCTCCTTGTCCGAACGGGACCTCTCCCGTGACTCGTGCCGACCACTCTTGCGAGCGGCGTCTCTCGACCTCACACGGCCGACCCCACTCGGGGGCGCGGACGGTTGAGTACCCTGCGACTCAAGAATCGCCAACATTTTCTTCCCGAAGGAAGCCCATTCCTCCGGCGTCGCACGGCTGGTGGGATAACCGACGTGCCGGGCAGAGTCCTCGGGAGAGGACCTGGAAGGCGACCGGTGACGGCGCTTCCGAGAACGCCTCGAAGAGGCAGAGGAGTGGCGAGACCGACTCCTAGAAGAAGACCGACGAGACCTCCGACGATGACGCGGAGAGTCACCCCTCGAATCATCCGTCGAAAGCCCCGCCGACTTCGACTTCCGGGGCTTGGACACCCGACCTACCGACAATTTCTTCTTACGTTCGCGTAAGGCCTTGGAAGTGAGCGACAGGCAGTCGACACAGTCATCCGTGTCGTGGGCCTCCCCGAGGCACCAGAGGCAGGCGTCGTGCGAGTCAGTCACCGACATCTTGGACCCACACACCCCGCACTTCTTGAAGCCCGGACGCGGGGTTGAAGACGAAGTGGAAGACATCGCTGCGAAGGAATATTCACAAACGAACAGGCTCGAAGAACCAGAAAGAACAGAACTCCAAAGAGTCGAGGCTAGAACCGAGAAACACGAAGCAACACGTTCGCGGAAAAAACGGAACTGAGGCTACTGGCGTCGTGCGTCCTACTTATCACATCGGATGACGTCGGACGTCGGAGGAGGTCCTCGACGGCGGCGCATCGACGTCATCGACGCAGGACGCAGACGCCAAAAAAAGTTTCCGAAGCAGCACAGCTGTGGTGATTACTGTCATAGATATGGAATACGTCGGAGGACCCAATCCCCTCGAACAATGCTTTTCTCAAAATTCATAGAAGCCATTGCCGTACCAAGCCAACCATGTTCACCACATACCTTTTTTTCCGGTCATTTCCCCGCTTTTTCCCCAATCTAAGGCATTTTCCCCTACCTAGTTGTTACCCGACCTGCGCAAATCACTCCTTCCTAAACTTGGAATTTTGTCTACTTTTCAGAAATGTATGCCTTTCTGTCCTCCAATTTGGCTTTCCTACCCTTTTCTTCCATTCTGTCCATGCATGTCCAATTGGCAAAAATGGCCAAAATCGCCTTCCAACAAAACGGTTGATAACCACATCAAAATAATTTTCTTTAGTTTCCACTCAACCTTTTCTTGAAAGCCAGGAAATTGGAATTCAGCACAGCAAACCATTTGTTCCTAGCTCTTACAAGGAAAAAAATCACAGGCTTCTTTGTACATCATTTTATTGGCATTTTTTGAAAAAACCCAACATTTTCGCCCTTTTTGCTTATTTTCTGTCACCCCCATACAGCAACCTAGGATTCCTGGGTGGCGTTACGACCGCCTACATGTGGGACGAAATGGGGCCAAATTTGGCTGAGATATCTCATGTAACAAAAAAGTTACAAGGCATTGAATAGCCACATACCGAAATCACCAAAAAAGGCCTTGGCACTGGGGGGGAATACCCATGGCACTTAAAGGGTTAATTGTTTACTGTGTGTTGAGGTCTAATAGGGTATTAGAGACCTCAACACCTGCCGGGAGGATAGCTCAGGGGCAACGCGTTTATCTTGGAATCAAGACAACGCATAGCAAAACGGGATTTAATCCCGGACTCCTGCTTAATAACTCGTCCCCGGTATTAAGAGCGTTATAAAAGAACAATATTAATTATAGCATGTACAATCTAATTTGACTAACTCTGTGTCTCTCTCATTGTGCCACTACACGACCCCCGTGTCTCCTGAATTCTAAGCCTTACTACCTAGCTACACTAACCTGATTGAGTTTGGCTAGACTTAAATGTCTTTTCACTACAATAGAGTGGCCTCTCAGAACCATCTCCCAAGGCTGGCTCTGTAAAATCCATCTCAACACTTACGTTCAAAAGTCAAGACAGGGTTCAAGTCAAAGCATAAACCTGTTGGGTTCCATTGATGTCAATGGAGAGAAATCTGCACAAAGAATATATATCTTTCCTTCAGGAGATTCTTAAGCCATTGTGGAGATTCATTTGCTGCAAAGTACAGTGGAAAATGCTGGTGAGATGGGCCAACTGAGATTACAACTTCTGCTGTACTCGCTTTCCTCCCGCTGATTACCTCTACCTCTCTGTGCTGGGAAACCTTGTCATAAGGTCTTCCACCTGTGCTCCTGTGATGTAACATTGGTTGCTGCAGCCTCTGGTGCCCTCATGAAGCCTCCCTGTAGGTGTGTTACTTACTGGCACTAAGGTGGGAGCCCCCGCTTCCTGGCTGTGACGGAGTGACTTTATTGCTGCTTCGCCAAATCGCTTCCTCTGTCACGAGACAATCTGACTCACACTTCTACACTGCTCCTTATCATGGTACTGTATTGCTGCTTGTGTCATGTCATTTGTCACCACCTGAGCCACCTGTGAGCCATCTTAAAGGGTCACCTCTGTGCACCACGTCGCTACTGTATTCACCTCATTGCGAGACACCTTGAACAAGTCCTTCTTTATCTTAAACCCTGTGATTCTGGTGCTGCCACCACCTTGGACTCTGCTAACAAAACAGGTGTCCGAGACAAGTGTTGAGCCAATACGGACACCCAAGTTGACCTCTGCACCCTTGCTGCCTGGACCACCTTCGCTGCATTTTTCAGAGCCTCTGACCCCATCCTGCCGCTTTCCTCCATTGCACAAACTGTGGTCTGCCTGCGAGTAGTCCATCTTCAAGGCATGCACAGACTGCAACAGGATTTTTCAGTGGGTTGGTGGTCCACTCGGCAGCCATCTGATCCCAGCCGTCTGGCCATCTAACCTGGATCAAGATCTCGTCATATGGGATTCCCAAGATACACAAGCTGGATGGTTGCTGCCTCCATTGCTCCAGTATCCTGTAGTTAATAGTGTCATCATAACCACAAGCAAATTATTGACTTTGTCATTTTGATTCCTATAGGCCAGCTTTTGCAAACGTAGAATACTCTATACGACTAGATTTAAATCATCTAATCAGCCTGCGTTCCTTTGTTTCCCTTGGGGTCCGAGAGTTTTGTTAGGTAAGAATTGGTGCAGTCACACTGTGTGAGACTAAACAAAACGTATCTGCTTGGTATTAGGTAACCCACCTTTTGGAATAGGTCTGTATGACATAAGTTGGTAGTGTGACTGAGCAGCCAGGCCCATCTAAAGAGGGGTAAATGTGAGCTGTAGAGCTGTAGAGCTGTACAGATGAAATCCGTCAATACGAGTAGCCAAGTAACATTTCTACTCAAGGTTTCAGTTATAAATAAAGCCAATTCTTTCTAACAGTTCAGATAAACTTTGGAATACTTCTCAGAAACAATAAAGACATGAATAATCTTTGGATATGCTCAATACAGTTCTACACCCGAGGTGTCATTAATCACGAAGATAGTATTTGCATTTGTATATCACACCAACATACTTTGTATAATCTGAGTTGCAGAAAGGAAGGGTAAAGGAAGCAAAAAGGTTAGATGTTTCTTAGAAAATGTGAGGACAACTGAATTCTGCAATAAAGTCTAGATAAGCCTTTCTCAGCAGTATTGTATTTTTTATTTATAAAGCGCTTATACACAAAACAAGTGTTTCAAAACGCTCCAAGACAGCAGGGTAACATGGGATACAATCATTCATAAAGCCTTGAAAATTTCAGAATGAAATAATAATAAGCATACTAGGCCTGACAACATTTCTGCCAATTCAAGTGTGTTACCAGGTAGTGGGGGGACAAAGGAGGGGGAGCAGGGGAGGAGCAGAGGGGGTAGGGGGGTAGAGGGAGGGGTTCGGGCGGGCAGCAGAAGGGGTACAAGCATAAACAATGACAATAATGCAAGTGCATGACCAGCGGTTAGGATAGGAGGGGATACAAGTAGGCTATTGTGCCTTTATGGTGAGCCACTAACACAAGTGTTTCAGGTGCACAATGCAAGAGTGGGTGGTGGTGGGGGGAGTGGGGGTTTCAGACGAGGAATAGACGGACAACAAACTTACTGGGTAAGATGCATTTAATCACGTAAGTGCCAGGTAAGAAGTGCGAGTGATGGGCCAAGGGAACTGCACCTGGTCCAGGAGGCCCGGGTTAGTGCAGAGGGTTGTCTCTTAAGCAAGTGCGTAGTGCTGCAAGTAATGGGGGGGCTGGAGGCAAGTGCAGGGACTGGTGTGGGTGCTTGTGACCTGTAGGTTCTGCGGTGAGCCAGGCGACCAGTTAGCAAACTGAGCAGAAGGAGGTGGTAGCAGGTAGAAAGAGGAGTTTAGCAGGGGAGAGGTAGAGACAAGGCAGAGAAGAGGGAGGTCTTCAGGAGTTTCTGGAGGTTAAGGCGATCTGGCTTGAGACGGAGCGAGGCAGGGAGAGTGTTCCAGAAGGTGGTCCCTTCGGAGGATAAGGATCTACCCCAAAGTCTCTGTCTGGAAAAACGGCTCACTCTCAGAGAGTTGGAAGAGGATGAGCGGAGTGCTCTAGTAACAGTATTTCAACAAGCTACAACCTATAAGGGACAAGCAATATCAAAGTCAAGAGTGCTTTTAGGGAGCCAGGACAGCCAAAGTCATTTGGACAAAGTCTATAGTTCTGATGCACTTCTTGGATAAAAAGTCTTGCACAAAGTCAAAGAGTTTAGAAAATCACTTCTAGCACACAGTTAAGCCTGTGCAAAGGGAGTTGAAATCAAGTCAGAAAGTGCCTCAAGTGAGACAGCATGACTTAAGGCAAGAAGTTAAGTACTCCCAAGCCCAAACAGTACCTCTGGTTAGAAGAAAAGGTGGACCTGCCGGGTTCTGTCTTTCTACAGCCAAGCAGACCCTGGCTGTCCCTGCTTGGTTCCGTCTTGCTACAGCCAAGCAAACCCCGGTTCCCGAGCCTCAGTTGTGGGAACAAGAGGGAGGACGTCTGGTGGGCTCCTGCGGCAGTAATCGGGAAGGTCGTCGGCAGCTACGGGCTCTTTTGGATTCAGCGGCACGTCACAGTTTAAGTGTTTCGCAAACAGCACTGATGCAGAAAAAATCTCTGGTTGGACTTTCCATGCTCTCTCGATCCTGGACTCTCATGTGGGGACTCTGGATCAGGATTTCTTTCTTCTGGAGAGTCCTTAGAAGGCTCCTTGAGCTTTTGCCCGGATTTGTTCCACAGCAGACGTTGCACTTGACTATGGACACTCAACTCCTGGTATTGGGCTTCTGCAGCAACGGAGAGGCATAGCAAGTCGGGGATTGCGCCAAAGTGTAGTTTGTCTCTGGGTTAGTTGGCCCCACTAACCCAATGGGAGAAGTTGCTCCGTCTGAGCTTCTCTGTCGAAGTGAAAAAGGAGGTCAGCACAGCAGCAGGGCTTCATCAGCAGATTCAAAGGTCCAGGAGATTGCAGCAGGCTTCTTTCATGGTTTCTTCGTCAGAGGTTTATTCCAGTGTTCGACTCTGCCTGTAGTCCCAAAACCCCCACCTTTTAAGAAAGATTTCCCATTCATGCACAGCTAGGCTGTCAATCACACAGCAGGGTGGCTGTCCTTTCAGGACAGCCAGTCGGCCAATCAGGACTGGTTTTGTGCAGGCACACCTAGACACAAAGGACAGGGTAGTTTCGGGAACCTCCCTCAGATCCTGCCCTTCCAGACACACTGGACCCAGGGGCAGCCTTCAGGGCTGAATCCCGCCATTGGCAAGACAAACAAAGGGCTTCAATCTGTCTCAACGCACAGAGTAAAAGCCAAGAAAGACCTCACGAACAGAAAACGGTGGAAAAAGACGACAGGGGCAATTTTGACAAAATGGTCACTCATGGGTGCTGTACTGCAACTGAGGGTTCCACCTGCGGTAGAAAAGGACACTGGTAGGAAATATTAAACCACTGCCACCAGCCAGTTAAAGTCGTGTGGGTAACAAAAAATGTTACATGAGAAAGTAGGACAAGGGGCTAATAAGTTACCACCCAGCACTCCACATACGATGGTGTGTGCTGGACCTACAAAGTGAAAAAGTGAAGTTAAGCTAATTTCACTTTACTATTTCTTGGGAACTCTAGTTCACCCAAGAAAAGGTATTTAAACCTTAAGAGGCATCCAACGGATTTTTCATTAACACTGCACTGAAGGTGCTGTGTCTCATCATAAAAAAACAGATGTCTATGGAGTTCGTCAGACTCCAAAAATAGTAAAAACACAAAATCCAAATCAGGTAAAACACATGAGAGAGTGAGAAAAAGGATCCCACTCACTCAGGAGTTCAAATTAAAAAGTCTTAAGTCTGGAAAAAAACCTGGGGTCTCTAAGGTTGAAGGGAATTAGCACAGAAATGAGAATTCTCCCTAACACTCGTCCCCCGCAGACTAAGGGACAGGAGGATTTACTCCATTCCTGGATGAATCTTGTATTCCAGTCGGTTATACTTTCTGGAGAGACCATCAGCATTTCGGTGATTACACCCCGACTTATGTTCTATAGTAAAATCAAACCGTTGGAGGCTGATTGACCATCCAAACAATTGTGGATTTTCCCCCTTCATCTGCAGGGTTGGTGGTCAGTCTGAATAATGAAAGTAGAACCATACAAATATGGCCTAAACTTCTTCAGTGACCACACAATGGCAATACATTCACGTTCTATAGTTGCCCATCTTGTCTCACGGTCCTTCGGCTTCCTGCTGATGAAGCAGATAGGGTGTTCCCTGCATTTCTTATCCAGATGGCTCAAGATTGCACCTATCCCTGTATTAGAAGCATCAGTCTGTACAATGAAGGATTGGTTATAATCAAGACTGGTGCTTGACAAATGGCTTTGTTCAGTCCTTCAAAGGCCTTATTGCACTCCTCATTCCACCTGACTTTCTTGGGGAATTTGGGTGAGGAGATAACATTTAAGGGAGAAGCTATGGTCCCATAGTTCTCTATGAAATGTGTGTATTACCCAGTGAGACCTAAGAAGGCTCTCAATTGGGTTTGATTAGTAGGGGTGGCCCAGTCTAGTTCAGTTTGTACTTTGCTTATCAATGGCCTTATTACACCTCCTCCTACCTCATGCCCAAGGTAGATCACTTTAATCTGACCAATTTGACATTTACTAGCCTTTATGGTCAGATGGGCCAGTTCTGACCATAATGAACCTGCAAAACATATCCTAGGTGGTGAAGATGCTCTTCCCAAGTGGGGCTGAAAAGTGCAATTTCATCCAACAATGCCATGCAGCAGGCCTCTAACCCATTTAGAACTTGATTCACCATCCTTTGGATTGTAGCAGGTTCATTCCTAAGTCCAAAAGGTATAACCTTAAACAGGTATAAGCTTCTTGGGGTGGAGAAGAACAAGTTACTCTCTTACCTGGTAACATTCTTTCGATGGGATAGTCCGACGACGTATTCCATATCTATGACAGTAATCACCACAGCTGTGCTGCTTCGGAAAATCTTTCGGCGTCTGTGTCCTGCGTCAATGACATCGATACGCCGCCCTCGAGGACCTCCTCCAACGGCCGACGTCACTGGATGTTATAAGTAGGACGCACGACGCCCATAGCCCCAGTTGTAGTTTTTTCCCAGAACGTGTGGCACCAGTCTTCTGCCAGTCTGACCACACAAAGCCTTGCGGAAACGTAAGCTGCAATCGCATGAGAAATTCTGTAGCGGGGAAGGCAGGGAGGGAGCGATATGGAAATACGTCATCTGACCATCCCATCGAAAGAACGTTACCAGGTAAGAGAATAACTTGTTCTTCGAGGGGATTGGGTCCTCCGACATATTCCATATCTATGACAGACTCCCTAAGCAGTACCAATGCAGGGAGGTGGGAAAAGAATTTAGAATACAGAAATTTAGAATGCCCAATCAAATTGCGGAGCAAAGGACCACCTTGCCAAAGGCCAGATCCTGCCCCCGGATGGAATCGAGGGAGTAGTGACGTACAAAAGTATGGACCGAAGCCCAGGTGGCTGCATCACAGATGTTACGAATAGGAACACCCCTCTGTAGGGCAGTAGAGGCAGCCATACCCCTGGTAGAATGGGCCCGCAAGCCGACCAGTGGGTCCTTACCCGCCAAGTGGTAACATTCAGAAATTGCCAGAATAATCCACCGAGACAAAGTCTGCTTAGTCACAACTTGTCCCAAACGCTTTCCAACGTAACCAATGAAGAGTTGATCGTTCACTCTGACCCGGGACATGCGTGAAATATAAAAGCTTAAAGCTCCCCTAGGATCGAGCCTATGGAGCCTCTCCTCTTCCTTACCAGGATGCAGAGGAGGCTAAAATGCCGGAAGAATAACCTTCTTGCCTAAATGAACTTCTGACACTACCTTTGGAAGAAAGGAAGGACGAACTCTAAGGACAACCCTGTCCTTATGAAATACAGTGAAGGGTGGCTTAACTGAAAGTGCCTGTAACTAACTCACTCTGCGAGCGGAAGTGAACGCAACCAAAAATACAGTTTTAAGAATTAACAGTCTCAAAGGGCACAAATGCAAAGGCTCAAACGGAGCACCCATCAGAAACTTGAGGACCAGGTTCAAATCCCAACCGGGCACCTGGAAAGGTGACGGAGGGAACACATTAGTGAGCCCTTTTAGAAACTGAGAAATTAAAAGGAATTTTAAAATAGGAACACTCTTCAGACGAGCGCTTAAATATGGACAGCGCCGCCAGGTAACCTTTAACGGTACCCACTTGCAAGCCCGTGGGCTAAAAAAAGCAAAAAAAAGAGAACCACAGGAATGTCACATGAAAACAGATCCACATTCTTAACCCTGCACCAGTCGCAGAACTTTCTCAAACGGCAACGGTACAGGGACTTTGTTGCGGGCCTACTGGCTGAAAGCAATACCTCCATCACGTCTTCAGGGAGGTCCCAATCCTTATACCTCAACCTTTCAGAAATCAAGTGTGAAGGTTGAGGGATCTGACCTCTGGATGGAGAACCTGATCCCCCTCCCGTCTCGGTAGGGAAGACGACGTGGAGGGCAGATGGACAAGTCGAGAAGGCCCGGGTACCACGTCATCCGGGCCCATGCCAGAGCAATGAGGATCATCCGGGAACCGAACCTTCGTAACCTCCGCAGCACTTGCGGGATGACGGGGACTGGAGGAAACGTGTACAGCAGTGGGAATGACCACTCCACCACGAACGCGTCTCCTAAGGCTCCTCTTGGAGGAAAATCCCGCGAGCAGAACCTTTCGCACTTCCGGTTGACACTGGAGGCGAAGAGATCCACTTGAGGGGTCCCCCAAAGGGCGAAGATCTCCAGGAGAATCTCCTGAGCCAACTTCCACTCGTGAGAGATCGCGCTCTGCCTGCTCAGAGCGTCCGCAATCTAGTTTTCGTCTCCGGCCAGATGAACTGCCGAGATCGAAACTTCCTGCTGGATTGCCCCGAACCAGAGCTGCATCGCCTCCCTGCACAGAGGAAGTGACTCTACCCCCCCCCCCACTTTTTGTTGAGGTAGTGCATGCTCACTGTGTTGTCCGTCAGGATCAGGACATTCTTTCCTCGCACCGTCGGCAGAAAAGCCTCCGACGGAGACCAACAACCGCTGACTGTCAACTCGTTGGCATGAGCTCCCCATCCCGTGAGGGATGCGTCCATCACGATCGTCACCTCTGGCCAGGGTAGCCAAAATGGAGCCCCCTTCATGCCTTCGACGGCCCACCACAGAAGGTCCTGGGCGACCGAGGACGGCACCTGAACAGGGTCCGACATCCTGCCGGAGGACTATGACCACTTGACCTTGAGTGCCCATTGCAAAGATCTCATCCGCAGCCTGGCCTCTGGCACCAGAAGAATGCAGGATGCCATGAGGCCGAGCAATCTCAAGAACTCGAACGCTGGGAGACTCTGGGCATGCTGAAACTTGTGCACCATCTGCTGAATGTGATGAGCCGTCACCTGGGGAGGAAAACACTGCCCCGGGACGTGTTGAGCACTGCTCCGATGTACTGGAGCCTTCGAGCCGTCAAGTGGGACTTTTTTAAATTCAGGGAGAAGCCCAGCTTGTGGAGGGAGTGGCAGGTGACGGACAGATGATCCAGGATTTGCTCGGGGGAGCGCGCCCTGATCAACCAATTGTCCAGGTAGGGGTAGACGTGAATCCCCCCTTTCCTGAGATGCGCTGCCACCACTACCATGAGCTTGGTGAAGACCCTCGGGACGGAGGTTAATCCGAACTGCAGGACCTGAACCTGAAAGTACGAGTCGCAACGGCGAACCTCAGGTACTTCTTGTGCTTTGGATGGATCGGCACATGAAAATAAGCGTCCTTGAGGTCGAGAGACACCAACCAGTCCTGAAGTTGAAGGACCTGGAGGACTTGAGAAAGAGTAACCATCTTGAACTTGTCCTTCCTGAGGAGTTTGTTCAAACCGCGCAAGTCCATGATGGGTCTCAATCCCCCGTCTTTCTTGGAAATCAAAAAATATGGGGAATACCATCCCTTGTTCCTCTCCGCTAAAGGCACCAGTTCTATGGCGCCTTTCTCCAGCAGGGCTTGAACCTCCTGTACAAGGAGCGGATCCGGACTCTGCAACGAGAGATTCCCCGGTGGATTGTCGTGAGGCCTCTGCCGAAAGGGAAGACAGTAGCCGTGGGCTATGATCTCCAGAACCCACATATCTGAAGTAATGGCACGCCATTCGACAAGATGCTGTGCCAGCCTTCCCCCAACTGGCGAACAATGGGACATGGCCTCATGACTGAGCCGAAGCGGCTATGGCGTTGCCTGAGGGCAAAGAGGCAACTGCCCGAGTGGCCTTGGCACCTCGAGTACCCTGCTTTCCACCTCTGGCACTCTTACGGTGGCCCCTTTGACTGGCAGCTCCTCTCGCTTTACCAAAGGATGAGTAATAACGAAAGGAAACTCCCCTCCATTGCTGTCCCCTAGGAGGAAAAGGCGGAGGTTGGAGAACTGCAGCACCCAATGACTTCGCTGCAGCTTTGGAGGTCTGCAACCTCTCAAGGCTCTCGTCAGCCTTGCTGCCAAAAAGATGTACACCGTCAAAGGGCATGTTGAGGAGCTGGGCGTGCACATCAGGAGCAAACCCCGACTTCCGCAACCATGCAAACCTGCGTATTACAGTGCTCGCGGCCATGGACCGGCTGACGCAATCTGCCATGTCCAAACCCGACTGAAAGGCCTCACACATGGCATCCTTGCCATCCTGGGCCATAGCAAGAAAACCATCCCGTTCGTCCCCTTCGGGAATATGTTCAGCCGCTAAGGAAACACAGTTCCACAGAGTGTGCGTGAAACATGACAAGGCACATATGGAGTTGGCCGCCTGAAGAGCCATACCCCCGGAAGAAAACACTTTCTTCGCCCAACCATCAAAACGCTTGTCGTCCCTATCAGGAGGGATGGTAGGATACGACGCCTGCTTTGCTGGGGCCGGAGCCGCCTGCACCACCAAACTCTCCTGAGTGGGGGTGCTTGGTCAAGTAGCAGGGGTCGCTACTCGCTGAGCGGTATTTTTGCGGCAAAGACTTGCCAACTGCCGGGAGACTCTCCGGAGAAGTCCAAGCCGGCGCCGACACAGGCTTCGAGGGCGGAGCCCCGAGCGAGTCCCTCGACATCCTGGGCGCCGATGACTTCCTCAGAGGCGGAGCCTCGAGAGAGTCCCTCGACGACATCGGCGCCACAGGCGTCAACGTTTTCCTCAAAGACATCACAGGCTCACACGGTCTCAAGCGCGTCGAGGACCGGGACCTGGAACGGGCGTGACTAGATCCATTCCCCTTGTCCGAGCGGGACTGCTCCCGCGAATCGTGCCGACCACCCGAGCCCGAAGGCGTACGAGCGGTGTCTCTAGTCCGATCACGACCGACCCCACTCGGAGGCGCGGACGGACCAGTGCCCTGCGATTCGAGAATCGCTAGCATTTTCTTACCGAAGGAAGCCCATTCCTCCGGCGTTGCATGCTTGGTGGGATAAGCGACCCGCCGACGGGCGGAGTCCTCGGATGAGGACTGGGAAGGCGACCGATGACGGCACTTCCGGGAGTACCTCGAAGAGGCAGAGGAGTGGCGGGACCCACTCCGGGACCGAGACCCACAGGACTTCCAACGACGATGCGGAGAGTCGCCCCTCGAATCGTCTGCCGAAAGCCCTGCGGACCTCGACTTCCGGGGCTTGGACACCTTACCGACCGACAGTTTCTCGTTGCGCGCCTGCAAGGCTTTGGACGTAAGCGACTGGCAGTCGACACAATCATCTGTGTCATGATCCTCCCTGAGGCACCAGAGGCAGGCGTCATGCGAGTCCGTCACCGACATCTTCGACCCGCAGTCCCCGCACTTCTTGAAGCCCGGACGCGGGGTGGAAGAAGAGGTAGACATCACAAAGGACTTTAACTTCACAAACGAACAGGTTCGAAGAACCAAAAGAACAGAAACTCCAAAGAGTCGAGGCGCGCCGAGATCTCCAAAGCAAACACGTTTGCGGAAAAAACTGAACTGAGGCTACGGGTGTCATGCGTCCTACTTATAACATCCAGTGACATCGGCCGTCGGAGGAGGTCCTCGAGGCAGCGTATCGACATCATCGATGCAGGACGCAGATGCCGAAAGATTTTCCAAAGCAGCACAGCTGTGTTGATTACTGTCATAGATATGGAATACGTCAGACGACCCAATCCCCTCAAATGCAGTTTTCTCCTTGGCATGGTCTGTCAGTGCGATTTGCCAAAAGCCGGAGGTCAAGTCACATGTGCTGCGGAACTTGGCTGAACCAAGTTTGTTCACCAGTTCATCTGTCCTTGGTAAAGGATGGGCATCAGTGGAGGTGACTGCATAAGAGCCCTATAGTTCATGCAGATTGTCAACTCTTTGGTTCCTGCCTTTGGCACTAGTACAACTGGACTAGCCCATGGGCTGGTTGATGGCTCAATAACCACAAGGTCAAGCATCTTCTTGACCTCCTCCTTTATGTGAGATCTGACATCCTGTAGCCCGTACTTTTGACAGGGAGACTGTCACCAGTGAGAATATCATGCTGGCCCCAAGGGGTCAAGCCTAGTGTCAGTGAAAATAGGGAGGCAACCTGATTTAACAGAGCCTTGCACTACTCCTGTTGCTGCAGAGTCCAATCTGAAGAGAGTTTCACTCCTTCAATTGTCTCATTTGCAAGTTGTCCCCTGAGGAGATCAGGGAGAGGCTCACTCTCCTCCCCCAGTGTCCTGACAACAGTTCGGTATCTACAGTAAACCTGCCTGTTCAACACAATATCTGTATAGTTCCACTCCTTACCAAACCAGAAACACCCATCTTGCGCGTCGACAATGATTACGTACCGCTGTACCGCTATCTATATAGCAGTAGATGAAATGAAAGGCACTCTTGTTACTAACACACATATATGGATATTGACTTATTTTTGCATATTACTCGTGCCAAATAGGTGTATGCCTATTTTTAAATGTGTGTACTCCAATTTATTAAACTTTGTTTTATAACATATCTAACCTCTGATCTTCAGGGCTAGTATATACTAATCTAGCCTTCCTGCAATACGGGTATACCGCCTGTGCTCCAATGATAAGGGTAGCCTTTGACTCTATTTTTTCTATTGCTAGTCTCCTATAACCCTCTAGAGTCAGGCCCCCATAGAAAAAAGAGGGATCTCTGCCCCCTCATATATTTTCACTCACTGTAGAGGAGGCCATCTTCCCAATAAAACTTATGCTTCCCTGGCTCTTGCCCTTACAGCTGGGAAGCTGTCTGCTGACGTACACCTTCTAAAGAGGGACATTCCTTGTCCTCTGCGGAAGGCTGCCCTAGAGGGTCCACTTCTGAAAGTAAAGTCTGCTGCTCAGGATACCCTCTAGAATCCAGATCTCCAATGCAGGGAACGTTTTCTGCCAGCTCTGGGTCACCAGTAGCTGTTTCCACAGAATTGGGTTGGTCTTCCCACTCAGCATCAGCTTCACTGGGGTGACCTGGGACAGTCCTCTCGGGGATGTCCTTGTCCTGTGTACAGGTTTTGGTTTCAGACCTTTCTTCTTTCCAGAGACCCTGGATTTCGCCTTAGTCTCTTTTCTTTTCTTGGAAGTTGAAGGGTGGCCTTCCTGTGGACTGGAGGTATTGCATCTCTCCTTAACCTTAAACTGAGAGACTCTTAAGGTTGCCTCTCTGGCAAATCTTGTTCGCTCCAGCTTCTTTCCGCTGGAAGGTCTGGGAATACTACACACTACTGCAAGAGCCTTCAAGTCATTCCCCAACAGGACTCTCCCTGGCACTTTATTCTGTACACTAACAGGGATCCTAACAGCCATATTATTGCACTAGATGAGAGCTGGCAGAATAGGAACCATTTGGATAGGGCCTCCAGCAAGTTTAGTGGGGCCTTTGGGTGCCTTAGCTACATGCTCAGGTTTGAAGAAACTCATCAAACACTGTTATGCTTACCCCAGTCTCTCTTATGGCAGAAGTCTACTGACCATCTACAAGGACACTGTCCTTAGAATACTCTTTGGTGTTATCTGGAATGTGGTTATAAACATACACATTCTGTTGTTCCCACAGACCCAGGGACACTAAAGAAACACTGGCTGAGACTCCGATGTGATCTTCAGCCAGTAGTTGAATGTGTGCACGTGCCATTTGTGCTTGCCCCTCAGGGATGAAGGCTAAGGAGGCAGTGTGGAACCCTGAAGGTTTACCCTTACATCTGGGATCCCCTTTCACGTGATCTACAGAATCACATACAAAACATTTACCAAATGTTCTCTGGAATGGGGGTTTCTGTTGACCTCCCTCTGGTTTGGCACCAGAGGGTTCACTAGACCTACCATGTTTCCCATGGGGTCTACCCTGGTTATGTTTGTGGCACTGTTTTGGATGGTTGGAATTAGAATTTTCTTTACCCTCTTTCTTGTGCTGCTTCCCCTCTTCCTTCTTGTGAGTAGCCCCGCAATTCTTATGAGTGGCCCTGTTGGCTACCCATAAGTCAGCAGCTTGTGCTAGTTTCTTAGGATCAATGTCCTTATGGTAAACCAAGTGCTGTCTCAGCTCAGGAGAGCAGGCATCCAAAATAGTTTCAAGGAAAATAAGAGGTCTCATTCCTTCAAAGGAGTTCACTGTGTAACCCTCAACCCCAACCATCCAAGTTCTTCAAACATTCACATACCCACATACCCAGGTAGCCCAAGGGTACCATCAGTCTTTTTGAGGATCCAAAACCTCTTTAGGTACTGGGAAGGAGTCTTCCCAAATCTGGCTATTAAATGCCAGCTCAACTAACTCAGTCTTTTCTGTCACTGGCACTCAACTCCATAACAGCATCACAACCATTCTGGGGGAGCCTCGACATGAGCCATGCAATCAAATCATTCCCTCTCATTTCTTGTAGACTATAGGTGTACTCAAACGTACTCAGCCAATCTAACACATCAAGTTTAGGATCATACATACTTACTGCTTCTTCAGGGAGGCAAGGCCTCTTGGGATTAGTAGACGTAGAAGACCCTGAAAGGGAAGCAGGATCAAGGGACGACATCCTCATTTCCATTTCATCCTGCATTTCTCTTTCTCTGAGTTTCACCTTCTGATGTTTGCTTTCAGAACGTTCTTCAGGTTTTTTTTTAATTCCAACTCTAATCTCAGTCTTTCAAGTGCAAGATGTTCTGGGCTTAGATTTGGACCTTGTGGGGTTAGGATAGGAAGTGGCTGAGGTACAAGGGCAGGCTGTGGAGGAGGGTAGTTCCCTTCTGGAGACTCCTCTGACTCTTCGTGCAGATTGGAGTTTAACTCTAAAGTAGCATCCTCATCATTATTTTCCATATCATTTTGGTTAGTAGGTGTTACAGGCCTACTTCCCATACTTTGGCAATTTAACAACCTTGTAATCAATTCACATTTTCTTCCTTTCAGAGGCACAGCCCTAGCTATACACAGATCTTTCAGGCGATCTAATCAGGCTAGTGAGGGGTGACTCATGAAAGTTATCCATAATAGGCATAGTACAAGGTAAGAATTGGTGCAGTCACACTGTGTGAGAGTGCACAAGACTGATCTGCTTGGTATTAGGTACCCCGCAGTTAGGGAGACTTCTCATAAATGTGCCAATTCCTCCCACCTTAGGACCCTCCAGCTCTTTTGCTAAGCTTTGGGACTTTGAACTTTTCAATTCAATGTGTTGTCTGTGTTTGTTTCTGTTTTGGTTATGGATTCTAACCAACTCCATAGGCATCATCTTTTCATTTGTATCACACAGCACCTTCAGTGCAGTGACACAGGGAAGTCTTTCAGATTTCACAAGGTTTAAATACCTTCTCTGGGATTATCTACTGTTTCCCAGAACAGTGGAGCGAAATTGACTTCACTTAGCCCTGTTAATTTCTAGACCCAGCACACTATCTTGCAATAGAGTGCTAGAGGGGTTACTTACTATCCCCTATGTCTATTTATTCATGTAACAGTCACATGTTACCCTTTCCTCTCAGAATGGCTGGTGGCAGTGGTTATACAACAAACTACCATGATTTTTCCTGACCGCAAACTATTCGTAGCGCCGGTAATGTTAAATCGCGGGAGCCATATTTTTCAAGATGGTGTCTGAGCCCCCTTTGTTCAAACAGGTCCCGGTCGTCTTTTTTCGCCATTTCTTTTTGGAAAGGTCCTTCTAGAGTTTTTCTCTGCGCGCTAAACCAGGTTTGGTCTCTTTGTTCATTCGCCTTTGGCGGGCTTCAGGAGTGAAGACCGCCTCTGGCGCCCGAGTGTCTGGGGTGGGCAGGAAGTGAGGGATGAGCCTGAAACTCCCTGTGCTTAGTCTCCTAGGAAATGCACTGTGTGGTGATTGGCTGGCTGACTGTCCGGCAAGGACAGCCACCCTGCTGGGTGAGTGCTAGGCTGTAATGAATGGGAGATAACTGAATAAAAGGCGAGTCTTTTGGCTTGGAAGGCAGAGTCGACCACTGGACGAAGGAACCAAAGAAGAGCATGAAGAGGACACCTACTGCAACTCCTGGACCGTTGGTTTGCCCGGTGAAGCCCTGCTGCAGTGACTACTTGCCAAGTTCGCATCGACAGAGAAGCCCCTGCAAGGATAACTTCTCCCTTTGAGTTGGTGGGACCAATCAACTCCAAAGTAAGCCTCCTGGACACCCATCTCAGAGCTGGTTGAATTTCCTCAGAGTTGCTGCAGGAACCGTGTAGCCAGGGAGAGGGACACCAGATTGCGTGTGTTACTTTTAACCTGGCCTAAAAGCTTTTGGAAGATCCTCCGGACTCTCACAAAGCAGGACTGACCATGCTGGAGCCCCCTCAGCAGAGTACGGGACCGCAGAAGTAAGGACAGTCCACCTTGACAGCCAGGAATCGCGCTTATTGCTATTTGCTATACCGCAAGGAGCTGAAATGCGAAACAGCCACCGAAAGTAAAGTTTGACGGTTGCCAGTTTTGACAGTGCCAGTACAGTGCAGGAGTCCCCCAGCGTCCTCCCTTTTGTCCCCACGACTGAGGCCCAGGAACAGTGACATCTGCAGAGCTGCACAGGAACGGAAGTCATCGGCTGCATCTTTTGTTCTTTACCAAGGTACTGTAAAACAAGTCTAAGAGAACTTAACTCTTACTGTGGAAGTGCTTGTAACCTTTGCAACTCAAGTCTAATCAGCTTGTGGCCCTACATTTTATTCTTCTTTTTATCAAACACTCCAAATAACTTGTCCAAAGACGTTTCCATTAACTTACCTGATGTGCTGCATCCTATACAAAGACTTTTGCCCTTTGACTTAGCCTATTTGAATTGAATGACTCTTCTAAGTGCTATCTGAAAGTATTTGCCCTGCTTAAGAATATTTGTAAGTTCTTGTGTTCTAATAACCTTTGCCTTTTAGCAACTTTTTAAAAGTGTTCTGAATGCCAACAGTAAGATATTAAATATCCTCCGCACCTGTGGTGTAGGTTGTGTCTGTGGGCCATCCCAAAATGGTCTTGTCTGATTCAGAAACTCAGTGTACAGTCTTGAAGTGTATTTGTAAGTTATTAGTATATTGCTCCCTTCTAAAGAAGGCTTTATAACTGACTGATAAATTAATAATTGTTCATGCAAGAAACCTTGAGTGTAAGAGATTATTTGAATACCTGTAATTGTGAATCTTTGTGTAACTCCACTACAGCTCACATTTTCCCTCTTGAGATAAGCCTGGCTGCTCAACACGCCACTAACACTGTGTAGTAAAAGCTTATACCAAAGGTTGGGTTGCCTATACCTGTAGTCATAGTTGTTTGTAGTGTTCCCAGAGGGTACTGCATTTAAACTTTGCCTAACAGTCCTTAGGAGGCTCCTGGAGTTTTTGGCCGGATTCGTTCTGCTGCAGAAGTTGCACTAGACTATGGACACTCGACTCCTGGTATTGGGCTTCTGCAGCAACAGAGAGGCACAGCAAGTCGGGGATTGCAGCAAAATTGATTTCGCATCTCGGTTAGTCGGTCCCGCCTAACCGAAGGGAAGAAGTTGTTCCGTCGGAGCTTCTCTGTCGAGGTGAAATAGGAGGTCAGCACAGCAGCAGGGCTTCACCGGGCCATTCAAAGGCACAGGCGGTTGCAGCAGGCTTATTTCACGGCTTCTTCGCCGGATGTTTCTTCTAGTGGTCGACTCTGCCTGTAGTCCCAAAACCCTCGCCTTTTAAGCATGATTTCCCATTCATGCACAGCCTAGGCTGCCAATCACACAGCTGCGTGGCTGTCCATTTAGGACTGCCAGCTGGCCAATCAGGACTGGGTTCGTGCAGGCACACCTACAGACAAAGGATAGAGTTCGGGAACTACCCCTCACTTCCTGCCCATCAGACACACTGGTGCCAGGGGCAGCCTTCAGGGCTGAAGCCCGCCAATGGCAAGATAAACAAAGGGCTCAAATGTGGCTCAACACACAGAGTAAAAGCAAAGAAAGACCTCACAAACAGAAAATGGAGACAGGGGCCATTTTGACAAAATGGTCACCTGTGGGTGCTGTACTGCAGCTGAGTGTTCAGCTTGCGGTAGAAAAGCACAATGGTGGGAACAATTAAACCACTGCCACCAGCCATTTAAGGTAGTAGGGTAACAAGAAATGTTACATGAGAAAGTAGGAGAAGGGGCTACTAAGTAACCCCCGCCTCCTCCCAGCATTCCACATAAGACGGTGTGCTGGTCCTACAAAGAGAAAAGGTAAGTAAAGTTAATTTCACTTTACTATTTCATGGGCACTGTAGTTCACCCAAGAAAAGGTATTGAAACTTTAAGTGGAATCCAAAGGATTTCTCAGTGACACTGCACTGAAGGTGCTGTGTTTTACCATACAAAAAGCAGATGCCTATGGAGTTTGTCAGACTCCAACAGTGAAAACACAAAATCCAAATCAGTAAGACACATGAGAGATTGCAAAAGGAACAATTTACTTACCTGTAACTGTTGTTCTCCAGCATAGGTCTGGCATGGATTCACATGCTCATGAATATTCCCCGTCGTCAGGCTGGGAATCCTGGGTAAAGAAAAAATCAGCATCAGTTTCGTTTCTGATCTGTCTTTCTTAGTAGTAACCAATCACTGGTCTCTGGGTCATACTGCGCCCAGCCAATGACTGCCCTCTCCCTAAGCCCCGCCCCTGGCAGCCATCCTCAGATTTGGTAGCACGTGAAGTGGCAGTATGACCAAGTGAAGAGCCGCAGAGGGGAAGGATGTAGGGTTCGCATGTGAATCCATGCCAGACCCATGCTGGAGAACAACAGTTACAGGTAAGTAACTTGTTCCTTCTCCAGCATGGGGTCTGGCATGGATTCACATGCTCATGAATATAAGAATACATAGCAGTACACACATGCACAACCACGGGAGGTAGAAAGGCTCAACATTAAGCATTACATAAAACTCAACATTAAGCATCTCTTACCTCCTCACCAGGCTCACCTTAAGCAAACAGGTTGCGCAGCACTGCCTGGCCGGCTCTGGACTCCTCCCTGGAATCCCGGTCGACGCAGTAGAATCTTGTGAAGGTGCAGATGTCCAGCAGGGGCACACCAGACAAGAACGCTGTGATAGCAGCGATCGCTCTGGTCGAATGGCTCTCGGACGGCCGGGCAACGGTCGGTTTGCCAACCGATGACAGTGCATGATGCAGCCGGAGAGCCATCTGGAAATGGAAGCCTTCGAGAGAGCCTTCCCTTGGTTCACAGGTCCAAAGTTCACAAACAGCTGTGATGTCTTCCGAAAACTCTTCGCTCGGTCCACGTAGAACTTCAGCGCTCTAGCTACATCCAGCAAGTGCAAAGTCCTCTCGGCCGGCGACGTAGGTGGCGGAAAAAAGACTGGTAACACCAAGGGCTCGTTGAGATGGAAGTCCGACGGCACCTTGGGCATGAAGGAGGGGAGCGTCCTCAGCACCACCCTCGTCTCGTGGAAAGTCAAGTATGGAGGCTTGCAGGAAAGGGCCTGAATCTCTCCCACGTGGCATGCTGAGGTGATGGCCACAAGAAACGCTGTCTTCCACGACAGGAACTTCAACCGAGCCGAATGCAAGGTCTCGAATGGCGGGCCCATGAGCCTGGTCAGCACCACATTGAGCTCCCATGCCAGGGCTGGAGAGCCTTCACCGGCGGGAACGATTGGAATAGTCCTTTCATAAACTCCTTCACCAGGCGATGAGACCACAGGGACGACCGTCCTGCAGTTCTGGTGTATTGGGAAATCGCTGCCAGATGCATCTTGATGGAAACATGATCTAGTCCAGCTTTGGCCAGCGACAGTAAGTACGGTAGCACTTGAGGGGCTGTAATCCATAGAGGGTTAATCTTCTGTGCCAGACAGAGAACCTCTTCCACTTGTGTCCGTAGCACTTGAGAGTTGAGGACGCCCTGGCCTTTGCAAGAACCTCTCTGCAGTCAGCCGGGATATCGTACCCTCCAAACTCTGGTGCTGCAGGAGCCAGGCCTGCAAGTTCAGCGACTCTGGGTCATGATGAAGAATGCCGCCTTCTTCTCTGGAGAGAAGATCCGCATCCGTCGACAGTTTCACTGGTGGGGACGCTGACAAGTCCAGAAGGTCCGGGAACCATATCTGTCTCGGCCACCTGGGTGCGACAAGGATCATCCTGCACCGGGACCTCTTGAGTTGGTTGATGAACCTGAGCAGCAACGGCAACGGAGGGAACGCATACAGGAACAGGCTTTCCCGGGTGAACGAGAATGCATCGCCCATGCTGCTCGGCTGGGTGAACCTGCTGGCGAACCTCTGGCACTTGGAGTTTGTCGCCGTCGCGAACCGGTCGATTAGGGGTTTGCCCCATCGCCAGAAGAGCTGATCCACTTGATACTGGCATAGTTCCCACTCGTGGCCCGAGCACAGCTCCCTGCTGAGTGAGTCGGCAATGGTGTTTTTTATCCCTGCTAGATGAAAAGGTACCAGAAACATCCCCTGGGCAATGGCCCAGTGCGACAGATCCTGGGCTTTCTTGGACAGGGCTGGGGATCCGGTTCCTCCCTGCTTCCGTATGTAGAACATCGTGGTGGTGTTGTCGGTGAAGATCCTCACCACCTTGCCCTTGAGGGACGGGAGGAATGACTTGAGGGCCAAGAACACTGCCCGGAGCTCCAGTATGTTGGTGTGGAGCGGCCTCTCCTCCGGGAGCCACAGGCCCCTCGCGTGAAGATGTCCGGTGTGGAGGGAGGGATCCGTTGTCACCGTCACCTGGCATGCTGGGGTCTGAAAGTCCGTGCCCACTGCGAGATGCACGCGGGTGCCCCACCATCGAATTGCTTGGCGGAATACTTCGTTGAGCGAGATCTTGTCCTCGAAGCTGCCCGTCGCTTGCATCCAACGGGCATCGAGGAACTCCTGCAGGGGACGCATCCGAAGCCTGCACAGGCGCACCAGATAGATGCAAGAGGACA
Organism: Ambystoma mexicanum; assembly: GCF_040938575.1. Classification (NCBI taxonomy): domain Eukaryota; kingdom Metazoa; phylum Chordata; class Amphibia; order Caudata; family Ambystomatidae; genus Ambystoma; species Ambystoma mexicanum. The sequence goes on along the minus strand of NC_090926.1, from coordinate 1,058,254,309 downwards.
TCATCCCGAGCAGGGACTTGATGGACCTCACTCTGGCCACGTCCGTGGCCAGCAGACGCTGTACCTTGCCCAGGATGGCCTGTGTTCTTTCCTCTGACGGTGAGGCCAACTGCGCTACTGTATCGAGCTTGGCTCCCAGAAACAGCGCGACCTGCGACGGAACCAGGTGGTGATGGAGAATCCCAGGTCCGTGAGCAGCCGGACAGTCTTTGCTGTGTGTTCGACGGCGATTTCCCTTGTCCCAGTCGTCCAGGTAGGGGTAGACGTGGATCCCCTGTAGGCGCAGCCGCACCGCCACTGGTGCTAGGCACTTGGTGAACACCCTGGGCGCCGACTTCAATCCGAATGGGAGGGCCTTGAACTGGTAGTGCCAACCTTGGACTACGAACCTGAGAACCTTTCAGTGTCCTTTCAGGATGGGGATGTGAAAGTACGCATCCTCCAAATCCAACGACGATAGGAAGTCGCCTTCCTCCAGCTGGCCCAGCACGTGCTGCAGGGTGACCATCCGGAACTTCTGTGCCTTGATGCATTTGTTCAGCCGACGCAAGTCCAGGATGGGACGCCAACCTCCTGTCTTCTTCCTGACGAGGAAGTATCTTGAGTATACTACGGAGCCTCTTTGGGACAAGCTCGATGGCTCCTTTCTTGAGCATCGCCCTTACCTCTAACAGCAGTTGAGGGACGTGGTTTTCCTTCCTGGCCACGGGAGGAATTCGGGGGCACTTCTTTAGAAATTCCAGAGTGTACCCGTGGGCCAGGGCGTCCAGCAACCAATGGTCGGTGGAGATGGACTCCCACACGCTGACAAACTTTGTCAGCCGGCCTCCCATCGGGGTGCTTCGGTGGGGGCCCGACGCAACGACCGGTTCAGTCTTGCTTGGTAGCAGCCTTGCCTCCTTGGCGACGACGGCGAGATCCACCTGACTTGCCTCGTCCCCTGTAGGCTTCTTGCGACGAGGAGTGGGCCGCCTGACGGTAGGTCGAGGAGCCGCCGCCAAATCCTTTGGAGGCACTTTGCTTGCCTCCGGAGTTCCGAAAGGGCGGCCGCCGTTGCTGCAGAACTCCCAAGGCCCGAGCTATCTCCGTGTCAGTCTTGATGGCCTGCAGCGACTCATCCACAGTCTTTCCAGACAGATTGTTCCCGTCAAAGGGCATGTCCAAAACCTTGGCTTGCACGTCCTGGCGGAAATCCATCGACTTGAGCCACCCCCGCCGTCGAAGGCAAACACCGATGCCCAACTGGCGGAAACCGGTGTCGGCAATGTCCGTGGCCACAGTTATGGCGTGGTCCGACGCCACCTCACCCTCCTGTAGGATTGCCAGGGCCTCTGCCCTCCTGTCGTCCGGGAGGAAGTCCCACGGGGGGGGGGGGATCTTGTACCACAATTCCCTGTCGTAGCGGGCCACAATCGCTAGGGCGTTGGCCGCCTTAATCGTCGTCGCCGCCGACGACGAGACTCTTCGTCCCACGGCGTCCAGCTTCCTTCCCTCGCCGTCCGGTGGGGAAGTTGAGGATGAAGCCGATGCCCTCCCCCCCTGTTTTCTTGGCCGCTGTGAGACGACGGAATCCGGGGTCGGCTGCGCTCTAAGGTACAACGGGGCGGCGTCGGGGACCCGGTACATCTTCTCGTACTGGTCCCTCTTGGTAGGTGTCGTGGACGGGTTCTTGAGGAGGCCAAGTCCCTCGTCCCAGATGTCATCCAGCAATGGCACCGCGAGGACCGTCGTCCTCTTGGCCTCGCGCCGTTGGTAGAGGAAGCCTTCCTCCTCCTTCTCAGGGCAGAGCTGAAAAAGCTCGGATGCCCTGGCAATCATGGCATGGAAGGAGCCAAACTCGTCGGGCGGGGACGCCCGAGGAATCGGAGACGGGAGGCCAGTCCCGTTGTCCTTGCCATCATCATTCGTCCCTGTCGTGGCCGTGTCCGTTCCCGTGTCGTCCCTCGGGATCGGGGAAGGCGACAAAGGCTGAGAACGCTGTGAGGGATGAAGGGGCACTGGATGAATTCTCCTCCTCTTGTTCAGAGGGCTTCCCGACGGACCCGGTACAGCTGGGTCGTCCGTCGGGGGTAGGGGCAGTCTCGTCCTCATCTCTGTGCATAAGGCTTGGATTGCCATCAAAATGGCCGCCGTGTTGTCCTGAGGCTCGGGTTGCGACGGGCGTGCTCGGAGCGACGGTTGTTCCTCTACGGGAACCTCGTTGTTGTTGCCACCCTCGCTCTCGTCGTCCCCCTCCTCCGGATTCCTCCCGTGGGGCTGGGCCTCTTCCAAATTCTCGGCCAATTCCTCCTCGGAGGTTGTGTCCGTGACGGCCACCGCCCCCCCTCTTTTTCCACCAGGGTCTTCTCGATGGGCTTAATAGAGGATTCCCTCCACGGAGGCAGGGAAACTCTGGGCCCCAAGGTCGCCTCCACAGGGCCTCTCCAGAAGCTTAGCCGGGTTCTCGGATTTTCTCTTCCCCGAGCCAGAGCGTTGGCTCGTGGTTGATGGTGTCGGTGAAGGTGCGCCCTGCTGGCAGCCGAGGAGCCTGACCGTTCGGTGCTCCTGGTGCCCGCGGAATTGCAGTGCTTTGCCTTCTGTTGGGCCCCCGTCGCCGGGGCGCCCTCACAGGACTTAGAAGACCGCTCGGACTTCTTCTTCTCACCTGCTGGGCTCTTGCCTTCCAGCCAGTTGGAGAGACGGGTCCGGCGATCCCTTATCGTCCAATCCGACATGTTAAAGCAAAATGCAGTCTTTCTCCACTTGCATTTTGTCCTTGTGGAGGCAGTAAAGGCATTTCGAATGCTCGTCCTCCCTGAACACATTTTGTAGGTTGCATCCTGGGCAGATCCTGAACAGCTTGCCGGGAGTCGAGCTTCCCCTTTCCTGGGCCATGTTCTTCTCGTCCACGAGGTAGGCCTCAGAAACCTCTGGAATCCTCCAAGAAGCGTAACTCGATGAAAACTTCACCCTGGAGGGTCATAGATAAATCCGAAACGGGTCCCTGTTGATCGGAAGTAGAAACGGTGGAGCTTGAGGCTCGATTAAACCGAAAAATTAGATAAATCTCTTTGAAAAAGCGCAAAAAGCAGTAAAAGCTCGAGAGCTATAGCATGAGGACTCCCAACACGAGTGTGCTGTAAAAATCTGAGGATGGCTGCCAGGGGCGGGTCTTAGGGAGAGGGCAGTCATTGGCTGGGGGCAGTATGACCCAGAGACTGGTTACTACTAAGAAAGATAGATCAGAAACGAAACTGATACTGATTTTTTCTTTACCGAGGATTCCCAGCCTGACGACTGAGAATATTCATGAGCATGTGAATTCATGCCAGACCCCATGCTGGAGAAAAAAGTCCCATTCACCCAGGAGTTAAAATGAAAAAGTCCTAAGTCCAGCAAAAGAGCTGGGGGTCTCTAAGGTTGAAGGGAATTAGCACAGAAATGAAAATTCTCCCTAACCGATGGTGACCGGGTTGGGGCCCTATTCCGGCAGCAAATCAATAGAACATCCATCAACACCACACATTCATTTGCTAAAATCTGGATATTTAAATTGTGTGTAATACAAATATGTCTTGTTTTAGGGAAATTGGTTCCAGTGCAAAGGGTATGTGGATGTTGCAGTGATACTGGTCCTAAGGTATTTGTAAGGAGTCTGTGCAGAAAAAAATCAATTACCACAGTACGGTGTATACCTGAAGATAGGCAGCTTGGTATACAGTCAGCAGCAAGACTAATGGTTAATGTCACTGCATAACTTTCTCTCTGATGGGTGCACAGATTTGTTCTTAACAAATAAAGCAATTGGTACTGAAGAAGATGATGCATGAGAGGAACAATCATTGAAACCGGTCAACCACATTCTTTGATGTCCCCTGACTAAGGGTGACACATAGTGGACTTGAGCAATTGGGAACTTTGACTAGCGATGCTGATTTTCTAATTGTTTTTTATGTGAAATCACAATCTCACAGAAAATTAATTACCGTGTTTACTCCAGAAGAAAAAGCAATCTGAAGGAGCATAACAACGTGTTGAGATTGCTATTTATAATCTTAATTGTTTCATTACCTCTTACTTTGAGTCTATCAGACACACTTCGCAGAGGGCAATTAAACTGTCCTTTATGGTGACGTCTAGTCCCACGTGAACTGCCTGATTGACCAAAGCATACAGCTCTGGGGAGATCAAACCCCAGCTGTAATTCTTACCCAACTTTTTATCACATTGGTGTTTTAAGCAAGATAATCATTTGCTAGTACCTTGCCTTAGAATTACCTCATTCATTGTAGGAATATGGCGAGTCTCTCTTCATCTGTCCCTTTGTTGATAGGCGGTGCCACATCGCTTTCTAGGGCCAGTAAGCACCATGAAGGGAAAGTGTTCTTCCGCTTAAGGAGAGTGTTAGGGCTACACATTGAATGCTTATCAAATGACTAGCTCGAGAGAAGCTTTTCTTCCGTTTTCTGTGATAATGTATAAAAAAGATAACAGAAAGGACAAAGTACCCCAGACCAGAGGTATCAACCTATAAGTTATACATTTCCCTGTTTTGTTAATAAACTGCATAACTTTGTCCATGTTATTGAAAGTTACAAGATGTTTTACAGCGAGATGTGAATTATTGACTCATTAACTTTTTCAGTTTTCGCATATGGTGACCACTTGCTTTTGAGAATTTCTGCAATTATATCAGGTTTGCATTTAGTGGTTTGTGAAAAACTCCTTCATATTTAAGCACTGTAATAATAGGTGCTACTAATAAATTATTGATACTCCCAAGTCGTCCTACTATTTGCGGGATCAGTCTTAGTAGTACCTCTTTGGTGTTTACCGCGAACCAAAGGTTTGGTCCTATTTTTGTGTCAACAGTCACTGCCAAATTGTAATCATAATTCGATGTTGGTGACCTATCCCGGTATTATTTGGAAACCCAATCAACATCCCATAAGAGTCTCCAAAGAGCTATATATGCAAAAGCTACCTCCCTAGTGGGATCTGGATGTGTCTCATAAGAAAAATTGTTTGTACATCAAAGATATCAAGCAAATGTTCAGGGAACTAGGGACCTAGACTTAAAGGGATTTTCCACGCTATAGGGGTCACCTCTGCAGCATTCCAAATAGCATTAAAGAAGAAAACTGGAAGAATTATTTGATTAATATGAGAAGAGATCATTTTGGTAGAGATAATTAAACAAGTTCTCGGGACTACCTTTTATCTGTGTAACACTAAGGTTCCCAAACAAAACGACTTGACGTATTTTTCAACAACTTTCATTCATTAATCTTTCAGAAGTGACAGTAAAACACACTTATGTACTCCTCTCACAGAAAGACATTGGCTAAAAGAAAGGGTGTACCACCTGGTTAGAAAGAGGTCACACTCCAGCAGAGGACAATACTTGAGAAGAGCCTGCAAATGAAATATATCTTTAAAGTAGTTCATGATTTGTTATTTAATCTTTAGGGAACCACTTTTCACAGAAATATTGAAAAGGATGTTGGTAAGATCTCACGCAACCCAAGTAATGTATTTATTGGACATTTGTATGGCGCCTATATACGGGTGTTTCCATGCGCCAAAAGATCTTGTGAAGTAATAGAATCTCACATGACTCAACACTGAAGAGGCAGAGTCTGTATTGCACACGGTCTCTGAACCAGGAGCACATTCTCTCTCCTCAGCTTGGCCATCAATTGCTCACCTGCTTCTTCTGTCTCATGATTTCCAGTTTTTGTGCCAATTGTATTTGGCGCTGACGCTCTGCTTCCTCTGCAGCACGGCGCAACTTCTCTTGATGCTCCTCTCGTAGGGCATTCAGAGCTCCACGAGCATCTCTGATCTGGGCCAGCTTGTCCTGAAGACTTTCGAAGTACACTATGCACAAAGATACAAAATTAACCAGATTGAACATCCAGCAGAACACGGAGGACTGAAGGTAGACATTGGTGTCTAAAGATTATTAGGGGCCAACTTGGACCATTACAAGTGGCCAAGATAAAAGGCATTCATACGATGTAAGACTGACAGGGCTTAATGCTGCATATCATACCATCCCACCTACTTTCCATCACCCTCACAAGCATCCTAGGCCCTGATCCCTCAGTGTGTACGTACATCGCCGCTCATCAAGCTGATTGAGTAGTTCCAGTAACTCTGGATGCATGTTGTTGATGGATTGGAAGAGGGACAGCACAGCAGAGTCATTTGTGATGCTTCGGCCCCTCATGTGGTTGCTCCTCATGCGGTTGACAAACGTAGTGACTGCATTCTGTAAAGCCTTCAAAAACTGGTCATGGTTCTCTTCAGAGTCTCCATTTTGGTACTGCTGCTGGCGAGGGACATGAAAGGAGTCAGTTGCGACAGGTACTTCAGGTAGGGTAACAAAAGAAGTCTAGCACAGAGGAGGGAGTGGGAATTAAAGGTATCAGAGTAGGGCTTGGTAGTGCTGCCGGGGATTTGAAGAGAAATCAATGCGTGCTGAGAACTGCTGTTGAAGGCACAAGTGGAACAAGTGAAGCAGTCATAGCAACAAGAGGGAAAAGTGAAAATATCAGGACAACGTCTGGTATTGATGTTGGTGGGTGGGGTATAAGATATGATTGGCTTATTTCAGTGCATGGTGGTGGTGCTGGTGTCAGTGAGGGAATGTGAGCAGTGTCCAGTGCTAGATGGTGGGCTGTAAATAATGATGATCCAATCGGAGCAGAGCTGCAGGGATGTTGAGGAACGAGGCAAAATGAGGAAGTTAGTACCAGGTCTGGAACTACTACTTATGGGGTTGCAGGGACTGAGGGGAAGGTATTCAGATGTCGGAGAAGGCCCCAATACTATTGCGGGTGGGGTGGGAAAAAGTGTCCGAGAACAGGCTGCCATTGATGCTAGGAGGCTGCAAGTGGGGTTGTGGAGAAAAATGATGGGGTAACTGCAGGGCCTTGGAACTGCTGTTCTAGAATGACCATTGGAGGTGTGAGGTATCACAGTCACAACTGTGGTCTGTGACAAGCTGATCTCAAAACACTTTAGTAGAGACCCCCAGCAGTTCACCATTCTGTCAAGATAGCCTTAGAAGCTTCATTTTTTAATGTGAAAGAGCATTGTGTGGCATTCACCCCCCAATCCTCTGAGCAGAGCAAAGAACAAGAGCAAGTGACCATCACATATTGCCATTACCTCTACAACATTAACCACAGTAACAGGGGTTACATGGACCTCCCCTGTTAGGGCGATCGGCTCAGTAATCATGATGGGGGCTGGTGCTGAGGGAGTGGGGCTCTTGCGAACTTCCTCCTGCTTTTTTTCCCAATAATTACGGTTTAGGTACCGAGCCAGCTACAAAAAGGAAGGAAAATAAAGACTTGTCACATGAGCTCGAAGGGAAGCACATATCCGTTTGAAGTAAAAAGGGAGTAAAGGCTGAAAGAAGCAGCCTTGTCAAGGCTTACCTCAGGATCGATATCCTCAGCTAATGGAGCGGAGGAGTTCTAGAAAGAAAGAGAAAAAAAGACCATTACAGGATATGCTCAGAGTATCACCACGACCTCTGACCTAAGCCATAATGTGCACAAACGTGCATTATGGCATTTGTTAAAGCACAAATATTGGAAACATCCAATACCTGCCAACAGTGTCGGGACTATATAGTTACATTGCTTGACAATACACACTTTACGCAAAAAAGGATAGACACTCTTCTAATCCAAAGTAAATTCGAGAATCCAGAAATGTCCAAATATCTGTCAAATAATTCACAAAGCCCATAGACATAAATGTTTTTTTCTATTTACTTCCATACTTGAACTCCCTGCACTTTTGATGAAAATAGAGTTCAGGTGGTTCCAAAGACATGTTCAAGCAGATGTGGCATGACAAGTGCAATGAAGAAAGGGTAAAGAGCTAGAAATAGGGTTAAGAAAAGCTGTAAAGATAGGAGGATACGGGCAGATAAGCGGACAAAAGAACAGAGCAAAAATGTTGTGCCAGGAATGGACAAGGATCAGTCACTTGGAGATGCAAAAGTAGGGAGAGAGAAGGACGAAAAAACACACACTGATAATAATTTGATTAACAGCTACAGTTAGACACATGGAGTGATAAATGACAAAGCAACAAGATGGCAGTGCTAAGAAACCTTTTACTGCAATAACTACTTCCTAACTTACCACTGGAGAGGAGTACAGTGTGCCAATAGTCGGAGCAGAGGAGGCTACAGGAGCAGGCTCAGTTTTGGGGAACATAGGATAGGTCGTCTTCTGTCTCTAGAAGATAAATATGAACATTTTCAGTCAAAGCAGATACACCAGAGAAAGATTTGGGTACGAAATAGAAGTCATTGGTTACAAATCAGTTACAGCTAAATAATAGACGAGTAGTATCTCGGTGAATAGAAATGGCTTAAGAATTAAAAGTACAGATATTATCATACCAGATCAGCACAGAAAAAGGCTATAACATCACGAGGAACAAAGACAATGGGGAGTTTCACATGAAGGTACCCAAGGCAAAAAATGTTCTATCACCAGAAGCCAGAGGCTATCCAGAGAGGACACACCCCAGCCCAATATGCCCTTTTAAATGTAGGTCAAATTACTGAAACTGGAGGCTGTTATGCAGTTTTGGAGGTGTCCACTTGCTGACCCATTATGTAAGGATGCCACCAACAACACCAAGACAACCTGAACCACTTCCTGTTTATATGCTGCTGGTACAGCACTTAAAGCAGTGAGACATAGCACCTATTGCTATGCAGTGCTTGAAGCGGGACCAATCATGAGGCCCTTACCTGGGCCATTGCTTGTCAATGAAAAATACTTCCAGTATGGGAAAAGTCCTAACACTCAAAGTCTTGCACCTAAGAAGCAGAATAATTCTGACAAACCCATGCCACTGAACCAGATGGATAGCCAGCACGTTATCACTGGATACGTGTGAAAACAGAACCCCCGAAAACCAGAAGACGTTGTCACAGTGAGTCAGACATCAGGTAACAAGAGACGACCCTGTCCTTCTCACCTGCACATACTCATGTTGTTTATAGACCAGTTACTGCATAACTCTGCTCCCAAACCTGTACATCAACCACAGAAACCAATACCAACTTCCGAGTTCAAACCACAAAAAGACTTTACATCCCTCAAGATGTCCCACAGACCACAGGGAGGCTACTGCTATGCCAAACAAAAACTTGACTCAGCCCAGAAAGTGAGAAAGGTGCTGCGTTACTGGATTGTCGGACGTTACTGTTTTTAACTTTGTGTTTCAGTAAGTGTACATAATTACTTTAAATACACAAATCATCAGGAAGAAGAGGGTAGCCTTGGCCAGGATGGATTCAGAAAACGGAATTCAAGTACTGCATGTCCCAAGTATGCATGATGGGAATGATTATATTGAAGAGCATGTTGCCAGAACCAGGCTGCCAAATTATTAATTTCTTAATGGAAATATATGTTAGGAAGATTCCTCTCTGTCCATGTGTTCAAGTTATGAGAGGAGTCAGCCCAGAACTAGCAAACTGACTGAACATCGAGTGCACCTGGCTCTCTTAATGGTAAAATCTCAGGAGAAGAGGAAGTCGTTTTAAAGGTTCAATCAGGGTACAAAATGTACACTCGGCACCGGTTAGTGATATTTGACTTTTGGGGAGTAAACAAAATGGTGCGTTGAGTTTACGCTCACCCTACACAGGTTTGCGGGAGTAGGTTGGTGACAGTTATTCTTTAGTTTTGGCTTCATCAAAAGATGCAAGCCATTTTGCCACCAAGCACAATTATCCTTTTTCAAAATCCTGCACTCTGCTATTTGTGTATTAGCGCTTTACTTTGTCTAGATGACCACAAGTGTTAGGCAAAGTTTTCTTTTTTGCTGCTTCCTCTCAGACATCAATGAGATAGCCCATCGTTTTTCTTCCTGGCCTGACCTTTTAGAGAAAAATAAATCACTCAGCTTTACTTCCCTTGCTTTTGCTCACTTTTAATGGGGAGAGTGATCAGTTTCTAATACTATCAGACTATAGTATTTTTAAACTGCACACATCACTTTAAAGTGAAGTGTTGTCGGGATACTTATATCTTTTTCTGTGCACAACTTTACTGTTGAAATCATGTGTCAAGTATTGGTTGGTGGCAGCGGAAATATTTCGACTGTTTTTTTACTTTCTCTCATACATGCTTGTGTTTTACCACATTATGCCATTTAAAGTACCATGTACTCTAAAATAAGGGACAGGAGGATTTAATCCACTCCTGGATGAATATCCTTACTCCAGTTGGTCCTACTTTCTGGAGAGACCATCATCATTTCGGTAATTACATCCTGACCTATGTTCTAAAATAAAATCAAACCCCTGAAGGCTAATAGACCATCTTAACAATTTAGGATTCTCCCCATTCATCTGCATTAACCATCTCAAGGGTTTGGTGGTTGTTTGGATTACAAAAGTAGATCCTTACAAGTATGGTCTAAACTTCTTCAAAGACCACACAATGGAAAAACATTCACATTCTATGGTTGCCCACCTTGTTTCTCGGTCCTTCAGTTTCCTACTGATGAAGCAGATAGGGTGTTCCCTGCCTTTCTCATCCAGCTGACTCAGAACTGCACCTATACCTGTATTGGAAGCATCCATTTGTACAATAAAGGATTGGTTGTAGTCAGGAGCTCTCAAGACTGGAGCTTGACAAAGGGCTTTCTTAAGCCCTTCAAATGCCTTAGTGCACGCCTCTTTCCACCTGACCTCCTTGGGGAATTTGGGTGAGGAGATCACATTCAAGGGAGAAGCTATGGTCCCATAGTTCTCTATGTAGTTCCTATAGTAACCAGTGAGACCTAAACAGGCTCTCGCCTGAGTTTGAGTAGTAGTGGTAGCCAGTCTTGTACAGCTTGTACTTTGCGAGTCAATGGGCTTAGTTTACCTCCTCCTACCTCATGTCCAAGGAAGACCACTTTACTCTGACCAATTTGACATTTACTTGCCTTTATGGTCTGTTGGGCCTGCTCAAGAGCCTCCAATACATAGCCTAGGTGGGTCAATATGCTCTTTCCAAGTAGGGCTGAACACTGCAATGTCATCCAAGTATGCCATGCAGAAGTCCTCCATCCCATTCAGAACATGATTTACCATCCTTTGGAATGTAGCAGGTGCATTCGTTAGTCCAAAAGGCATTACCTTAAAATGGTAGAGGCTTCCTGGGGTAGAACATGCAGTTTTCTCCTTGCCATGGTCTGTCAGAGCTATTTGCCAATAGCCTGAGGCTAGGTCAAATGTACTGAGGTACTTGGCTGAACCAGGTTTATCCACCATCTCATCTGTCCTAGGTAAAGGATGGGCATCAGTCGTGGTGACTGCATTAAGAGCCCTATAGTCCATGCAGAATCCAACTCTTTGGTTCCTGCCTTTGGCACTAGTACAACTGGACTAACCCATGGACTGGCAGATGGCTCTATTACCCCGAGATCAAGCATCTTCTGGACCTCCTCCTTTATGTGGGTTCTTACATGGTCTGACATTCTGTACCCCCTGCTTTTGACAGGTAGAGCGTCAACAGGGAAAATATCATGCTGGCCCCAACAGGCCAAGCCTAGTGTCAATGAAAACAGGGAGGCAAACTGATTTAACAGAATCTTGCACTCCTCCTGTTAGTACAAAGTCAGATCAGAAGAGAGATCAACTCCTATTTTAACATCCACAGGTTTTCCCCCAAGAAGGTCAGGCAGAGGTTCACTCTCCTCCTCTTCTTGATCAGAAGCTAAGAGCAAAGCTCCCATTTCTGGTCTGATTGCATATGCCTTTAGGCGGTTGGTGTGAAAAATCCTGGGGGCCTCCTTGGGATTGCCCAAGTCCACCAATTAATTGACCTCTCCAAGTTTGCCCACAAACTTGAAGGGTCCAATCCATTTGTCCTGTAAGGCCCTCTACCTTGTAGTTACCATAACTAGAACTAGCTGGTCTTGAGTAAACTCAACCATGTTGGCCTTCTGGTCATGCCAATGTTTAACCAGACAATGACCGGCTTTCAAGCTTTCTGAAGCTTCCGTCATCGTGTGTCTCATTCTCTTTCGGAGACCTAACAAGTCAGTCACTCTCACTGGCTTGTGGTAAGGAGCACTCTCCAACCCCCTCCTTGATTAGGGCCAATGGACCTCTGACCGGATGACCATAGAGAAGCTCAAAGGGGCTGAAGCCAACCCCTTCTTGAGGGACTTTTCTATAAGCAAAGAGAAGGCATGGCAGTAGAAGGTCCAACTTTCTTCTAAGGGGTTCTTCTAAAGCATCTATCATGCTCTTCATAGTTCTATTAAACCTCTCTACCAACCTATTGGTTTGGGGATGGTAGGCTGTTGAGAACTTGTAGATCACTCCACAGTTTTTCTACATAGCTTGCATGTAGTGGGACATAAAAGTGGTCCCCCTGTCTGAGATAACCTCATTAGGAAAACCTACTCTGGTAAAAATACCAAGTAGGGCCTTAGCCACTGCCTGAGCAGTAACAGGTCTCATAGGCATTGCTTCAGGATACCTGGTAGCCTGGTCTACCACAACCAATATAAATCGGTTGCCTGAAGATGTGGGAGGGTCTAGGGACCAACAATGTCAATCCCTACCCTCTCAAAAGGTACTCCCACCACTGGGTGGGGCACCAAGGGTGCAACGCAGGGCCGGTCTGTCATGATGCCTACCCCCGGGGACCCAGACCAAGTCCAGCAACCCCGGAAGCAGGCATCAAGTTATCCCTAGCAAGCCCAACAACCCCTGCTAGGGGCTATACTGCTAGCCTGTGGCGCCAGGCTCATATGGAGAGTCAGTCCTGGCGCCTTAGGCGCCAGGCTCATAGATTAAAACTTACCTGATGCAGACCATGCTGCAAACTTACCTGATGCAGACCATGCTGCAAGAGCTCCAAGCCAAAAGAGGCTTGGAAGGGACTATTTTTGTTTACTCGGGCAGGGCTGGGGAGGAATACTTACCTGGGACTACTTTGGGGGCTATTTAAACCACGCCCGAAGAGCAGCACACGCTTCGTGTTGTTCTGCATCCAGCAGCGTAACGCTCACCGTGCCTGCAAGTCTGCATCCAGCCTTCTGCCATGCCCGCCTCGAGTTTGGAGCTCCTAGAAAAAGGGAGAAAGAAGGAGAAAAGGTTAGAACAAGAGCAATACCTTTGATCCTTACCTGAATTCCCGATCCATCGCGCCTTCGAGCTGGAAGAAAGAAGCTATTAATGTGCATCGCCTCGCCTGCTGCAGCGCCGCGCTGAACTCACCGGCCCTCGCAGCATCTTCACATTCCACCGCATCCTCCTGCATGTTCCCGCCGCACTCCGGCACCTAAGGGGAAGACAAGAACAGCAAAGTGAGCCAAGGGAATACACAGAGGAATATTAGTTACCCCCCCATAGACTTACCTGATTTTACCACCGGGGTTACTATTCCTCTTAATGGGTCGGCGAGCTTCCACTGCATCTTCGCCGAACCCCGGCCCCTAAGGGGAAACAAAAGGACAGAAAGGTGAAACAAAGGGACTAACAAGGGGAACCCTCGTCACCACAATAGACTTACCTGATTTTACCGGCAGAGGTATTATTCCCCGAGACTTCATACTTTCTCTCAGCGCCTGAATAAGGGAGAAAGCAACAGGTTACATATTGACATTATTTTATCGAACTGTGTTGGAAAATACAAATCCTTACCAGAATACTACTGGTTGCCATAAGGAACTCTTCATTAGGGTCAAGCTGCAACCTGCAAGGAATCGGACAAATGTGAAAGTCAGGCATTTGAACTCTTACGAACTTTATACTTACGGCGTCTTGCCGGGAATCTCGGAGTCAATAGTGTTCTGCAACTCACCAATTCCTTCGAGCCAGTGAAGCAACTGGTTATCAACGCACCCCTGCGCTTAATGCAGGATGGAGAGCTCATCTTTTCAAACCATCAGGTGAGACTATAAGAGGGGACATCAAAGGTGATCTGTGGGGAGAAAAGCGGGGGTGGAGGGATTTATGCTCAACTCCACGGGTGGTTAATTCCCTTTCTCCATTTGCAGAAGAATATTCCTACGGGCCAAGCAAACGAAGCTAGGTGGGCCAGTCCAGTCCGTCATCTCGGCCCTACGCGTCACATTGGTGAAGACCGTAGCTGTCCAGTTCCGATCGACGCCTCTGTGGGAGCCAGGTGAGCGTAACACGGTCTTTGTGTCAGGCAGTGCAGGCGGCTGCCTGACGTGGCTGACTCTAGGGGGCGCTGCACCAGCTGCCTGTGAACTCATAAAAGTTAATGAAAAAGGAACAATTTACTTACCTGTAACTGTTGTTCTCCAGCATGGGTCTGGCATGGATTCACATGCTCATGAATATTCCCCGTCGTCAGGCTGGGAATCCTCGGTAAAGAAAAAATCAGTAGCAGTTTCGTTTCTGATCTGTCTTTCTTAGTAGTAACCAATCACTGATCTCTGGGTCATACTGCCCCCAGCCAATGACTGCCCTCTCCCTAAGCCCCGCCTCTGGCAGCCATCCTCAGATTTGGTAGCACGCCAAGTGGCAGTATGACCAAGAGAAGAGCTGCAGAGGGGTAGGCGGGAGGGTTCGCATGTGAATCCATGCCAGACCCATGCTGGAGAACAACAGTTACAGGTAAGTAACTTGTTCCTTCTCCAGCATGGGGTCTGGCATGGATTCACATGCTCATGAATAAAAGCACAACCACGGGAGGTGGCAAAGGCTCAACATTAAGCATTACATACCAACTCAACATTAAGCAATTCTTACCTCCTCACCAGGCTCACCTTAGGCAAACAGGTTGCGCAGTACTGCTTGGCCGACCCTAGACTCCTCCCTGGAGTCCCGATCGACGCAGTAGGATCTTGTGAAGCTGTGCGTCGACCTCCACGTAGCAGCCCTGCAGATGTCCAGCAGGGGCACACCAGACAGGAACGCTGTGGTCGCGGCGATCGCTCTGGTCGAATGGGCTCTCGGACGGCCGGGCAGCGGTCGTTTTGCCATCCGGTGACAGTGCATGATGCAGCCGGAGAGCCATCTGGAAATGGAAGTCTTCGAGAGCCTTCCCTTGATTCACAGACCCAAAGTTCACCAACAGTTGTGACGTCTTCCGAAAACTCTTTGTGCTCTAGCTACATCCAGCGAGTGCCAAGTCCTCTCGGCCGGCGTCCAAGGCGACGGGAAGAAAACTGGTAACACCAAGGGCTCGTTGAGGCACCTTGGGCATGAAGGAGGGGTGCGTCCTCAGCACCACCCTCGTGTCATGAAAAGTCAAGTATGGAGGCTTGCAAGATAGGGCCTGGATCTCTCCCACTCGTCGTGCGGAGTTGATGGCCACAAGGAACGCTGTCTTCCATGACAGGAACTTTAAAGGCGCCGAATGCATAGGCTGGAATGGGGCCCCCATGAGCCTGGTCAGCACCACATTAAGCTCCCACGCCGGGGCAGGAGCCTTCACCGGCGGAACAATCAGAATAGTCCCTTCATAAATTCCTTCACCAGGCGATGAGACCACAAGGACGCCCGTCCCGTAGTTCTGGTATATCGTGAGATGGCAGCCAGATGTATTTTGATGGAGGCGTGAGCCAGTCCAGCTTTGGCCAGCGACAGTAGGTACGGCAGTCCTTCAGGGGCCGTAATCCGCAGTGGGTTAATCTTCTGTGCACGGCACGAGACAGAGAACCTCTTCCATTTATGACCCTAACACTTGAGAGTTGAGGACGGCCTGGCCTTTGCAAGAACCTCTCTGCAATCAGCCGGTATAGCGTACCCTCCAAACACTAGTGCTGCAGGAGCCAGGCCTGCAAGTTCAGCGACTGTGGGTCGTGATGGAGAATGGCGCCTCCTTCTCTGGAGAGAAGATCCGCGTCCGCCGGCAGCTTGACTGGTGGGGATGTTGACAAGTCCAGAAGGTCCGGGAACCAGATCTGCCTCGGCCACGCCGGTGCGACGAGGATCATCCTGCACCTGGACTTCTTGAGCTGGTTGATGAGGCGGAGCAGCAACGGCAATGGAGGGAACGCGTATAGAAACAGGCCGTCCCAAGGGAACGAGAAAGCATCGCCCATGCTCCTCGGCTGTGGGAACCTGCTGGCGAACCTCTGGCACTTGGGAGTTCGTTACCGTCGCGAACAGGTCGATCTAGGGTTTGCCCCATCGTTGGAAGAGCCGATCCACTTGATCCTGGCACAGTTCCCACTCGTGGCACGAGTGCAGCTCCCTGCTGAGTGAGTTGGCGATGGTGTTTTTTATTCCTACCAAGTGGAAGGGAACCAGAAACATCCCCTGGGCGACGGCCCAGTGCCACAGATCCTGGGCCTCCTTGGATAGGGCTGGGGATCTGGTGTCCCTTGCTTCCGTATGTAGAACATCGTGGTGGTGTTGTCAGTGAAGATCCTCACCACCTTGTCCTTGAGGGACGGAAGGAACGACTTGAGAGCCCAGAACACTGCTCGGAGCTCCAGAATGTTGATGTGAAGAGACCTCTCCTCCGGGAGCCAAAGGCCTCTTGCGTGGAGATCTCCGGTGTGGGCCTCCCAACCCTCCAGAGAGGCGTCCGTCACCGTCTCCTGAAAAGCGGGGTTTGAAAGTCCGTGCCTGTAGTGAGGTGAGCACGGGTGCCCCACCATAGGATCGCCCGACAGAACTCCTCGTCGAAAGGGATCCTGTCCTCGAAGCAGCCCCTCGCATGAAACCAGCGGGCGTCGAGGAACTCCTGTAGCGGACGCATTCGAAGTCTGCAAAGGGGTACAAGATAGATGCATGAGGACATCATCCCGAGAAGCGACTTGATGGACCTCACCCTGGCCACTTCCGTGGCTAACAGGCGCCGCACCTTGCCCAGGACGGTCTTGGTCCTCTCCTCTGAAGGGGAGGCCAATCGCCCCACTGTATCGAGCTTCGCTCCCAGAAACAGTGCTACTTGCGATGGAACCAGGTGGGATTTGGGGTAGTTGATGGCGAACCCGAGCTCAGTGAGCAACCGGACGGTCCTCGCTGTGTGTTCAACGGCGAGTTCCCTTGTCCTTGCCCGGATTAGCCAGTCGTCCAGGTAGGGATGGACGTGGATCCCCTGCAGGCGCAGCCACGCCGCCACTGGTGCCAGGCACTTGGTGAAAACCCTGGATGCCGACTTTAATCCGAACGGAAGGGCTCTGAATTGGTAGTGGCGTCCCTGAACCACGAACCTGAGGAACTTCCTGTGCCGTTTCAGAATGGGGATGTGGAAGTAAGCATCCTCCAGGTCCAACGATGATAGGAAGTCGCCTTCCTCCAGCTGTCCCAGCACGTGCTGGAGGGTGACCATCCTGAATTTCTGCGCCTTGATGTATTTGTTTAACCGACGCAGGTCCAGGATGGGGCACCAACCGCCTGTCTTCTTTCTGACGAGGAAGTACCTTGAGTACACTCCGGAGCCCCGGAGCCTCCTGGGGACGAACTCGATGGCACCTCTCTTGAGCATCGCCCTTACCTCCAACAGCAGTTGAGGGATGTGATTCTCCTTCCTGGCCACGGGAGGAATGCGAGGGCACTTGTTTTTGAATTCCAGCGAGTGCCCGTTGGCCAGGGTGTCCAGCACCCAACGGTCGGTGGAGATGGACGCCCACACGCTGATGAACTTCGTCAGCCGGCCTCCCACCAGGGTGCTTCGGTGGGGGCCCGACAACCCGGCCGGGTCAGTCTTGCTTGGAAGCGGCCTTGCCGCCTTGGCCTCCCTGGCGACGACGGCGGGATCCCCCTTGCTTGCTGCGACCTCTGTAGGCCTCCTGGGAAGAGGAGCGGGCCGCCTGGCAGTAAGTGGAGGAGCCACCGCTGGATCCTTTGGAGGCACCCTGTCTTCCTCCGGAGCTCTGAAAGGGCTGTCGCTGTTGAAGCACCCCTAGGGCCTGGGCCGTCTCCGAGTCGGTCTTGATGGCCTGTAGAGACTCGTCCACCGCCTTACCAAAAAGGTTGTTGCCGTCGAACGGCATGTCCAACACTCTGGTCTGGACGTCCTGGCGAAAGTCTGTCGCCTTGAGCCATCCTTGTCGTCGGAGGCAAACTATGTTGTCCAGTTGGCGGAATCCGGTATCGGCAATGTCTGTTACCACTGTTATGGCGTGATACGATGCCACCTTGCCTTCCTGCAGAATTTCTAGGGCCTCCGCCCTCTTGTCGTCAGGTAGGAAGTCTAGCAGGGGAGCTATCTTGAACCAGAGCTCCCTATCGTAGCGTGCCACGATCGCTAAGGCATTGGCCGTCTGAATCGTCGTCGCCGCCGACGAGATGACTCGTCGTCCCATGGAGTCCAACTTCTTGCCCTCGCTGTCCGGCGGGGAAGTGGAAGTTGAAGCCGCTGCACCCGCTGCCTTCTTCTTAGCCACTGCCGAGACGACAGAGTCTGACGTGGGCTGGGGCCTGAGGCACAAGGGGGCGGCATCGGGGACTCAGTACTTCTTTTCGTACCTGTCCCTCTTGGCGGGTGTCGTGGAAGGGTTCTTGAGGACAGCAAGCCCCTCGTCCCAGATGTCGTCGAGCAAAGGCACCGCGAGGACCGTCTTCCTCTTGGCCTCTCGTCGTTGGTACAGAAACCCTTCCTTTTTCTGTTCTTCAGGGCAGAGCTGGAAGAGCTCAGATGCCCTGGTTATCATGGTGTGGAAAGAGGCAATTTCGTCGGCTGGAGAAGTCCGCGGGGGGGATGACGGGATGTCCACTGTGTCATCGCCACCGTCATCGTCCATCCCCGTCGCTGTATCCGTCACCGTATCCTCTCGAGGGTCCAGCGAGGGGGATGCGGGGTCCACAGGTCTCGCAGGGACGAAGGGAGGAGCGGGGTGGACTCTCCTCCGCTTGTGCAATCTCGTCCTTATCTCGGTACATAAGGATTGGATTGCCAACAAAATGGTCGCCAAGCTATCCTGGGGCTCGGGTAATGGCTGCGACGGACGGGATGGCCGCTCCACTGGGCCCTCTTCGTCGTCGCTATCTTCGATCACGTCAGCAGGGACTGCCCCCTGGGATCGAACCTTCTCGAACCTCTCGTTGAGGCCTATCAACCTCTCGTTGAGGCCTATGGACCTCTCGTTGAGGCCCTTCTCGGTTTCCACCAGCTCCTCCACCAGACCCCCCACTCTTTTTCTGCCAGGGACTTCACGGGGGTCTTAACGATGGGCTGGAAAGAGGATTCCCTCAGCGGTGGCAGGGATACTCTGGGCCCGGAGGCCGTTTCCACTGGCGTAGTCTTAGCCGGCTTCGCCAGGGTCGCAGCGACCACTTCGATAGAGGCATTTGCCGGCTGGATCAAAGCCCTCACCACCTTAGGTGCGTCCTGGGCCTTCGCCTTGGGGGGAGGGTCAGCGCCTCGCTCCCCCTTCGAGATCGACCGGGTCCGCTCCAACGGCTAACACGGGTTCTCGGACTTCCTCTTCCCCGAACCAGAGCGCTGGCTCGTGGTCGAACGTGCCGGGGAAGTAGCACCCTGCCTGGCAGCGAAGAGCCCGACCTTTCGGCGCTCCCGGTGCCCGCGGTGCTTGGCCTTCTGTTGGGCCCCCGTTGCCGGGACGCCCTCACAGGACTTAGAAGCCCGCTCAGACTTTTTCTTCGCCTTCTCACCTGCTGTGCCCTTCTCCAGCCGGGCGGCGAGGAACGACAATCTTGTTTGGTCTGTTCCGAAAGGTTCTTGCAGAACGCACAGTCCTTCTCCATGTGCGTCTTGTCCTCATGAAGACAGTAGAGACATCGTGAATGCTCGTCCTCCTTGAAGACGTTTTGCAGTCCGCATCCAGGGCAGCACCTGAACAACTTGGATCCGGGCGTCGAGCGTCCCTTGTCCTGGGCCATGTCCGTTTAGGTAGGCCGCAGATCTCCCGGAATCCTCCAAGAAGTGTAAACTCGACGAAAACTTCACCCTTGAGGGGCATAGAAGAGTTCCGAAACGGGTCCCCGTTGTCGGAAGTAGAAACGGTGGAGCTCGAGGCTCGATTAAACCGAAAAAATGAGAAAATCTCCTGAAAAAGCGTGAAAATGCAGCAAAAAACTCGAGAGCTAAAGCACGAGGACTCCCAACACTTGAGCGTGCAGTAAAAATATGAGGATGGCTGCCAGAGGCGGGGCTTAGGGAGAGGGCAGTCATTGGCTGGGGGCAGTATGACCCAGAGATCAGTGATTGGTTACTACTAAGAAAGACAGATCAGAAACGAAACTGATACTGATTTTTTCTTTACCGAGGATTCCCAGCCTGACGACAGGGAATATTCATAAGCATGTGAATCCATGCCAGACCCCATGCTGGAGAATACTTGTTTACCGTACGTTTTATTTATTGACACTGCGCAGCGCCAGTCAGACCCAGGCCAGTCTGACTGAGCTGTGAACGTATGATGCAATCAGACAGCAGTCTCTGCTGCATTCGGTTTCCTGATCACAAACGCTCCTGCAAAGCCAGGTCGCACCACGTTGATTTTTATTGCTAGCAATAAGCAGCCTCAGCTCAAGGCAGAAAATAGCAACATTTGTTGCTTTCGCTTCACCGTATGCACTGCACAGTGACACAGGGGGTTGATTGAGTGGGCAGCCTGCCCTGCTTTGACCCTGTGTCAATTGGCGCAGAGATTGTCAGAGGAATTGGGATCAAGGCCCAGTCAGCAGGACATAGGTTGTTGCACAGCGGAGCCCGAGCCCAGAAGCCACCCTGTGCCGGCTGCCTCTGCCAAGAAGATTGGCACGTGCTGGTAAGTAACTGCAACTAAGATCAAATGCATATACATTATCCTCCGACCGTGAAGAGGTTGTGTGCCTAAAATATCATAAATAAAACATGTAAACCTCAAATGTTATATTAGAAAAGTATGTAATTGTTCCGTCTTTACCCAGTCTCAATACTCGCTTTAAGAAGATGCTGTGCTGGGACATTTCACTCTTCCTTCTGTTAAAAAGTTCGGTCCAACATAATACAACGATTTATGAAGCATACAAATACGTTGGTTCATAGCATCTTTGCTAATGTATAATAAAAGGCATCCAAATGTGTTAGCAGGAGTTCAAAGAACGAGTGACTGCATGACAAGCCTCTCCCGATTGCCTTCACAATTATTCAAAGAAAAAGGTTTATAAATGAAGGCAGGTGCATTATTTTAAGATTCATTCAAAATTATCAGTAATTATGCAGAATGTTTTCAATTCTTAGTTGATGACACTTGTGTATATAGCTATTCTTAAAGGTATGTTGAATAGTGTTTTTTCACTCTCCTTCAACTTTTGCTAAATACCAGACTCTACTATAGCGACTCCAGTCTTTGTGTTACCTCTTCCTAGCTCCAAAACACCTGTGAGCCATGCATGTAAACCATGTTCCCAAACACCTGATGAGTAGAGGGCATGTACCACCACACCGACCCATGAAATGCTTTGGGTCAGAGTCTTCAAACCTTCTTTTGATATAAGTGCATCCCTTCACTAAAGTAAAAAATAATTGCTTCCATTTCATAAAGGGGAGTGCATAACGGATGTGCACAGTCATCGCCCCCCATGAAAATTGTACAAATCAGGGGTCCTTTTCATGCATTTAAGTAGTGTCCGCCAGTTCAGAATCGAGCTGTACTTTTATATATGTGAAAGTGAAAAGCATCCCACAGCACCTTTTTCCGAACACACAGTATCAGACAGACAATAAATGGAATGTCAGCAATATAAATGGCTACTGTCCCCTTGTATTGCAATCCCTCAAACTGGCAAAGTAGTATTACAGGGCCTGTGGTTGTGGACTTTTGGTTATGGTTAAGTTGTTCAACTCATAGAAAGAGGACTTTTTCAACCGTTTATAGTCACCCCGGAGAGGCGCCTGTGTACCCAGTCCTCCCTCTCTTATCAAAGTTGAGTCGCAGCGCCCCGGACTGCGCAGCCAATGACTAGCTTGAACTGTGCACCAGGCGATGGGCACACGCCAGCAGTCTTACAGTGCTCGCACCTGGCCTGCGCAGCATCCCTGACAGCGCAGATATTAATGAGCAGCACGCCTGTTAGGTAAGATTTCCACAGGGCTGGTAAATCTTCCTTGCCTGGTTCAACTCCAGAACTTTTTGCTTTTCTAGTGAGATATTTTCCATTAATACCTCAGTGAGTGGGAACCTTTTTTTCCACACTCACCTGTCTAACTCTTTTCATGGGTGTCATTTTTAAGACTCTCCATAGTGTCTTTTTAAAGTTATCATGTCTAACAACTTATTGGCAATAAGTGCCTGTTGTTGCTGGGTTGCCCTAGGGGCTCCCCATTTAACTTTCTTGTGCGAACCTTGAGTGAACTACAGTTCCCAAGGGTAGAAAGGATCTTTGGATCCCTTTTACATTTACTTCTGTGAAACCAGCACACCCCACCTTATGTGGAGTACTGGGGAGATACAATGTATCCCCTTTCACATTTAAACTTTAACAATTATGTTACAGTGACAAGCTTACCTTTAATGGCTGGTGGCAGTGATACCTTTTACTAATTTGGTGCACCTTTACCGCGTGCTGTAATCACAGCTGCAGTAAAGGCACCTAAGGGTGCTCATTTTTACCAAAATGGCCCCTGTCTTCTTTTTCTGCCATTTTAGTGTTTCTTGTCGTTTCTTGTTCCTTCCCCTGACATCCAGGGCGGGAAAATCCTTTGTTTGAGTTTTGTCTTCGGCGGGAGTCCCCTGGACACCCTGCCCAGGCTCCAGTCAGTCTGTAAGCACAGGAAGTGGGGGAGGGGTCCCAAACTTCCCCCTCCTTTGTCTTAGGTCTTCCTTCAACTGGGCCAAATCCCAGTGGGGGATTGGCTGTCCTGATTGGACAGCCAAACGCCCCTTTCTTGTAAAATGCGGGGAGAGAATGCAGAGGTTGTGTTGCAGTTCCTGATAAATACTGGAAACCTGGAAGCTGAAGTCATGTCGACCACTGGAACCGAAAACCGAAGAGGATGACGAAGGAAAAGTGGCGGGAATGATTTCCAGCGGCCGGAGAGCCTGCTTTGTAACCGGAGCCTGCTGCACAGCCCTTCCTTCCGATCGACCTGGGGTCTCCGAAAACGACGGCCCGAACCCAGAGCCTGGTGAGACCCACTAGACTCAAGACGACCTGCATTTTGAGCCATCCCACGGGTTCCTGCGACCTTGCGTTCTTGCAATACCCCAATACCCTGGGACCTCCTGCCACTGTGCGGTGCACGGTCTTCCGAATTCCGAATCTCGCTGAAACTTCGTGGGCATCTTGGTCTATCTCCAGAGACACGAATCGAGTCCAAAAAGTCCCCTCACAAGAGTGCTGGACCTTTTAAACGACGAGAATTCAACCACGATTTTCTGTCTTCATCTGTGCTCCTTGAAAAGGCGCCAAACCCGCAGAACCGCATTCAGCTGCGAGAGAAATCTTGCCTAGAGCCTTCTTCATCGATCCCTGCTGCAAAGTCCCTTCTGAGGTCTTGTGTTCAGTCTCCAGGACAAGGAATCCAGTGACCAGGTATTTGGCTGCAGTCCCTAAAGTTCTCCTGCTGCAATCTCTTCTTCATTGCTGAGGTACTGTGTTGGCTTGGGTATATACTTACCTTAAGCCTGTTGGGATTTCTGTGTAGTCCTGGGGTGTTTTCTGTGATTGGGAGGTCCCTCGTCCAGTACACCCAGTCCCACTGCTAGAATCCTGCTGGGGTGTCTTCTGTGAAGCCCCTGGACCCTCTTCTAACCCTAGAAGTAAAGTATTCACTTGTTTGCCCAGTTTTCCTAAGGAAACTCTGAATTTTGCTACTAAAGAACTTATTCTAACACTGCCTGTTGGTCACTAGTCCTAGTGACCCCCCTTCTGCCACTGAGAACACTCATGCTCTAAGGGAAAGACTTTGAAGGGATTGGGACTTCTGCCTAGAAAAGAAATCAAGTATTTTTACTTACTTGTAAAGAGTTGGTTGGTAACTGTAATTCTAAGAGTGAACAGTTGCAAAAGTTCTTACTGATCTTGGATGTGTGATGCACTATTCTTAAAAGTATGGTTAACATCTTTCCTTCCTTAGCCACTGTTTTGCCAGTCTAAAAGAAAGTAGATGTGAAGGTATTTTACTCTCCTGTGATTAGGTTGTGCCTCTTTACAAAAGTAATGTGTTGGTTCCACCAGATTATTCCTGAAGGGTAATTGTATGAGTGTCCTCCAACTGTTGGTATCACCAGGTTAGTCCTGTTAGGATAACTGTATGAGTGTCCCCCAACTGGGTCTTGCTTCCCCTGACTTGCTGCTAGCCTGTCTTTAATAAGTCTACATTAGGTTGTTGCCTACCTAGAATATCTATTCAGTAAAGTGTGACATTGGGTTTTACTTTTCCTCTTCATTGTGAAGTTAAAGTAAGTGGGTTTTACTTACCTTGTGTTAGCTGTGTGCCATCCAAAACAAGTTACAAGAGTTATTGCTTATCTCCATCTGGGGTTCCCTGATTTCCAAAGCATCTGTAATTGTATATTACATCCATTAGGTTTTGCTCACCTGGTATAACTGTGTGTTATGACAAAAGTAGTGATAGGTTTTTACTGCACCTAGAATAAGTGTTTCACTATTCACCAAAAGTATATTGTCCAGTTGACTGTTTATGTGATTTGTTCCAAGAGTCACTGCACAACTGGAAGGGCCTACTGTCCTTGTATTACCACAAGTAATCTAAAAAGTAACCATTGGTCTTTTACTCCCAAAGAATAGGCTTGGCCTATACTAAATGTGTATAACAAGGTTTTGACTTCCCTAAAACTACTGTTAGGTGTTCCAAATAAGGTCTATACTTGGGTCTGTGTACTTTCAAGTATAGTGTTGTGTTTTATATTGTGATTTCATATAATGTTTCAGTATTTACTTAACCCCTAGACTTATCTGGGCCTACTTGTATTTAAATAAATCCTTTATTTTTATAATACATAGTGTTTCAGTGTTTCTTTGGATCATTGTATTACAATTTTCACTTGTACTGTATCTACTGCCCTCTCTCCCTCCTAAGATAAGCCTGGCTGCTCTGCCTACGCTACCATGTACTCAGGTGGTACAGTCTTATACTAAGAGTGGAGTCTTGTACTGCCTCAGTTGAATGGTTTTACTAGGCCCTTAACTGGACTTCAGAAAAACTGTCCTAACAACGCCACATTGTGCCCTAAAGTCTTCCACTCCCTTTTACACTAGAGAGCCCGAGGTAGGCCCTTTGCTAAATATATGCTGGGATGGGCTGTCAGAGGGGCTGGGTCCGATTGGAACAACCAAGTGGGACTCACCTTTCGTAGTCGGGACATGTGTACCAAACTTGCCCCTAGGTGTGTTTTTAATGGCACATGGTCGAGTGTTTATATATTTGCATAGTCTTCATTGTTGGATTTTGTTCTCCAGAGCGGGCTATTTGTGGCTGTAACGGTCACTGTGATATCACTGCATAAAGTGGGCTGTCGCTGGATTAAGGGTGACTCCCAGTGAGATGTCAGGGAAACCTACGCCGTTGTCTGATCGCAATGAGTTAAAGTCTTCTCCTAGTGTGATGCAACTGAAATAACAGCGTCTCCAATTGTGATGTCACTTCCATATTGGTATCTCAGCATACATTGTGATGTCATTAATTTAAGGGCAGAATCAGTTATGACACTATAGTAATGGCTGTCCCCATTGGTATGTGGCAGCTGTAGAGATAGGTCCTGTTCTATCATTTCTTGTGTTTATAGTTTAATGTTTTTGTAACCCCTGGCACAATTGACCCCACATCTTTGGGTTACTTGTTACCACTTATGATCATACATGCCATACATGTCATTTAGGCACCCATTTTATCACACTAAGAAGGATGAATGGATGAGTTGGTCCGGCTGGGATTGAAACCTCTGACATGAAGCTTGCATAATGATTTCCCCAGCCATAACATTAACCCTCTGAGCTATTCAGTGCGCTCAGCCCTCAGAACAGCCTATGACCATCTTAGCTGTACTGCCTGCAGCCCAATTCCAATTCCAAATGACAAAGGTGGACGCTTTGTATAGACGCAGAGTAATTTAAAGTTTGTTTGAGAAGCCAGCAGGGACTCTCACAGCCTCACCTCTCTCCTGGCCACTCTCTTACCGTGGCTACTATCTATCGACCACCCGGTCAGATCTTCTCCTTCCTGTCTGAGTAGGCGGACCTCTCCTCCTCCCTGCTAGCCTCGACCACTCAAATCCCCCTTCTTGGAGACTTCAACATCCATCTGGATACTTCCTGTCTCTCCTCTGGACTATTTAGCGACCTCTGTGACACTCTCTTTCTATTCTTCCCTGATGTCTCTCTCAGGGAGCCAGGACAGCCACTGTTAATTGCACAATGTCGAGAGGAGCTGAAGGTCTTCTTTGCAGGTAGGTAAAAAGTCTTGCAAAATGTTTTTTAGAAATGTATTAATTCCCTTCTACCTTAGAGACACCCAGCTCTTTTTGCTGGAATTTAGGACTTTTTAACTACCGACCTGTGTAGTTCAGACTTATACCAAAGGTTGGGTCCCTATTGCCAGGAGGTCAAGGTTATTGTAGTGCACCCAAAGGGTACTGCATACAATCTTGCCTAACACCATGCCACACTAGTTTTGACTGTCCGTTGGTCATTTTGTGTCTTTTCCTCTCAACTGCCCTCTTGGGTCTGGAATTGCCATATATGGAAAGCAATTTCCTGGGCAAAGTTGTGTGTGTGGCTGGAAGTGGTGTTTGGGGCTGTCTAGACCCAGTGCACACCCAAGCCAGAGCATGTCTGTTGCTCGTCAGATGTGATTGCCAGAGGGTGTCCATGACTGAACACCCCATGTCAGTTTGAATTGCATATATTCTTACCACTGGTGGACTTGAGGGCCAAATTCTGAATAAAAGGAGGGCTCCTGCGGCCCTTCGTCAGATCATCGTTGGGGTCTAGACCCTACAACAAAGTGCAGTCTGCTGAAGAGCAGAGGACGACTGTTGCAGCAGGCCAGCATTGCTTCCAGTGAATCCCAGTGACGGCCTGCACCTCTCTACAGAAGGCCCTCGTCAGTGCTTCAACCCCTGGACTAGTGGGAATAACACGTCTTAACCCCTGCTTGAGGATCTGTGAGTGCTGAGACTTTGGATCTATTCCTAGACCACGTTGTGCACTGACCAGCTTTCTCCGGACAACCTCGTGGCACCGGACACTGTTCCGAGTTCAGCCATGAAACTTTGAACATCTTCAATTTGTGGATCAAGATGCCCGTCCCTGCAGCTTCAGCCTTACTGACAGAAGAGAAGCCATGCAGCTCCTGCTTCTTTGTTCTCACTCCACAAGTATCGCCTGTCGCCACCTGAACGTGGTGACCACCACTGCGACTTGTGTTCTTCATGTCCTGGAGGACCGCTGATGTCGCCTGCTCTGTAGAGGTCTTCATCCTGTCATGCCAAAGGTGCCCAGCTGTCCAGTCCTAAGAACCGTATCGTCATGAAACGGAACAGTCCACGAGTCGGACCCGATCCTGGTGTTTAAAGTGACATCTGTACCCACAGCCAGACTTTTCTCGACACAGCACATCCTAGAAAAAACTGGGCCCAGTCGATTCAGGAGCCAGTGAAGGGGTTGCGTAAGAAACCGGAGTAAGAGGGTTGAGTTTGCATACATATTTATATGAACCTCTCCATCCCCTGCCCGCCATAGGGTTGAATGGGCAACAAGGAATGAAGAGACTGAGCAAGTGGTGCAATAGTGGTTACTATAGATATCTATCCCTAACACTAAGGGGATTTCCCTACCTAAATTAAAGGAACTCAGGTGCTCGTCAGGAAGCCTGTGTGAGTCAAAACAAAAATCCGAGGGCGCCAGCATGTCTGGGTACATCGAAACTCTGCAGGTCTTAGTCCTCCAGTATGTCTGCTTGGATCCAGTTCTGATTGGGAAGTTGGCTGTCCCTTTCGGACAGCCACCACCCAAAGTTTGAATGTGGCATGACTGCTGATTGGTTGAGTTTGTGCATAAAGATGAGGGTCTTGCAGCAGAACGAGCGAGTCGACCCACAGAAAGAAGAATCAGAGGAAGAAGGAAGTCTGCAGCCACCTCCAGCAACCGCCAGTCACTGCTGCTGCTTAACCTCCTTTTCTGATCAACAGGGTAGATCCAGACGGGCAACTTCATACCCTGGATTCGCGGGCCGAGCCAGTCTCGAGACAACCCGCATTTTGAGCCATCCCTCAAAGAGCTGTGACCGTCCTGAGCTGCAATTCCCCAATACCCTGGAACCTGCTGTGCATCATCTCCTGAAGCACGGTTTCAGATGGAACTAATAAGCATCCTGCTGGACCTACAGTCACTCTTTCCTGTTCTGAGACATCACCCCTTCCAAGTAAGTGTCAGAGAAATGAAGTGAAGCCTGCCGTGTGACAACTGTCGCTGAACCAAAGCCTGTGTCTAGTCCCATTAAGCCAGTATTGTGAAGATCGTCTGCTGGGCGCTCCATCCAAAGAAGCAGTCTGCTCCCACCAAATGTTCTTTCTTCAGCCTCCAGACCAAGAATCCAAACAAACTGCTGTCGCCTCACCTGGAGACCCACCAGTGTCACAGTCTTCTTTCTTCATAAAAAGGTACCATCTCACTCCTAGGTACTGACATGGGTGCCTGCTGTGTTAAATCAGACTCCTCCTGAGCTTTCAGACACACATTGGGTTCAACAACCCAACTGTGTTCCCTCCGGTCTAAGGATAGTGGTCCTTTCGGTTACAATCGTTCAGTGTCTACCTGACCTCCCAATAACCATCTTTTAACTGAACATTTTACTTACTTGCAACATTGACGATTCCTGGTAATTTGAAAACTTTGATAGCGTCTGTCATTCTTTGTTCTTCTGGCCCAGGTCCCTGTTCACCCAGTGTCTCCACTGACTTGGAGACTCCCTTTCCCAGATAGGACTGGACTTTCGAAAGTATAGGTTGCCTAAACGTACTTACCAGTATCTGTGTTGCTAACTTTAAATGTTGGTTATAAGAATTGATTTGCTTAAACTTGTATGCTGCTCTAACTATTTTCCTGCATTTCATCTAAGAGTTTACTAATCTAAGAGTAAGGCCTAACAAAAATCATACTGTATATATATATGTGTGAATAAGTTTACCAGTAATTCTAATACGGTGTTAGCTGCCTTAGTGTTTATAATAAATAACATTTTTTTTAAACTACTGTGTATAAGTGTATTCTTGGCTATAGGTGTGCCCTGAGGTCTTTGTACTTACCTACAGCCCTTCCCCCTCCTAGACTAAGCTTGGCTGCTTAGCCATAGCTACCAAACCGTTTGGGGGTTTCAGGCCAAATCTAAGAATTGGAGCTTGCACATCTGAGAGCGAGTCTTCTCTAGTCCTACGATAGGTGGACTTTACTAAACTCCCATAACAGCAAGTCTTTACCGCATCTCACGCAGGCTTCTATTGGGGTTCATCCTGTTCTGCTGAATCTTCCCCTGGAGCCTGTGCCCATCTTCTGACCTCTTGAACACTTCTTTGGTGTCTCCTGTGGCCCCTTCCCTCGAGTTGCCTGTTGTAGAATCTACGCCTATGAGCCCGAACAGATGCATCTCCACTAAAATCGATGGGCCTTTAACTTTCTCCCATTCATTCCAATGGATCTTTGAACTTACCTAGAAATCTATGAAAAAGAACTCTGGGGTACTAACCTGAACCTGGACATTTTTCCTGGACTGAGGTTTGGTATTTGTGGTGCATACCTATGATTTTCATTTGATGTTTAAAGTATTCATATGTATTTCTTTCATGGAACTGTTAAGTGTAACATCGTAACTATTTCTAGGATCTATTTTTGCCTCCAAATGTTATGAATGAGGTAACTGTTAAAATGTCCTTCTTACAGTTCTTTCATCCTCTCTCCGTCTATAAATTATCGTCTGTGCCAGTGCATGATACTAGTATAATGCCTTAGAGAATTCAAAAGAATATAGAGTACTTTTTGTGCTTTAGGGATTTATTCCTTAATTTTCAATTTAATACAATGGTGTGTCCCTTCTTTTCCCATACCCTCCCTATATGCATTAGGTGCTGACCACTAGGTCCAGGGCCCTATACATATACCAGTGTTGGGATGGGTGGGTCTATAGGACATTGCACCGTATGGTGCTGACCCATAGGGGAGTTACATGCTTGTAGGTTGTATGGTTGCCTGGTTTTCTCCAACCCCAATGTATGTTGGGTGCTCACCTCTAGTAGAGGGCCCTGTGGTGACCAGGAATGCACAAACCGACTAAGTGGTGCAATAGTTGTTTCTATAGACTTATCAAATGAAAACGAAACCCATCTATCTATCCCTAACTTTAATAAGGTTTCCCTACCTAAATTAAAGTAACTCCGATGCTCGTCAGGAAGCCTGTGTAAGTCAAAACAAAAATGCACTATCCTGGTCACAAAGGCTCTGCTACTGTTCGTAATCCATGAGAATGACTCTCTTCCAGAGGCTCCTCTCCCCCATCGCCCACGCTCAGCAACAAATCGTAGGTTGGGCCACACTCTGGGCTGGCCTAGACTACCACCCCCCAATTGCCAAAATCAGCTCCTTGGCCCAGAATTACCTCCACATCCCTCTTCCTTGTCCCGGTACTTACCTATGAGGCACCTTACCTCAAAGGTAAGTACTGGGAGGAGGAAGGGTGTGATTAGGAATAATTAAGATTGCAGGTAACTAAACCAGGCATTACATCCACGTCCCTCTACTTCGTCCCAGTATTTGAGTATGAGGGAACGTGCCTCATACACAAACACTGGGACGAGGAAGAATAGGGCTTGCAGTAATGAAGATTACCGGTATGTAATCAGAGCATTCACCATACACTCACAAACGCATACCGACGCAGCCACCCATACATCATTCACTCATTCACATATGCACACTTACATGCATGCACACACTTCTGAACTTTGAATCCGTTGATGTAGGACAGGGAACGAGGCCTGCAGCAGCCAGGAGCACTTGTTCCTCTCATGGAGCTGGAGGCCTCCATGTCATGGTGTGTGGGGGACCACTACGACTTAAAAAAGAAATAGTTTATTTTTGAAGTCATTCTGCATTTATAAAGAAATTATTTCCGTTACAGGATCATATTGGAAATAATGTCTTTATAAAGGAGTGTTTTAAAAAAAAGTTTTCTTCTTAAAGTCCAAAGGCCTTCCCTCCCCCACCAGGACAAATGGCAGAGCTGTGGCCTACGCTATGCCATTGCTCCCTTCTCCTGGATGTGAAGCATCTTAACTCCTCTCAGGCGGTTCAAACCACAATAGTTCGAGGTTTTCCGTAACCCAACAGAAAATAAACTGTTGGATAAAGTTCTTGTGGGGCTAGGCGAATGACTACCTTCTCCTAGGTGGTTCTCCAATGTCTTGTTCAGTTCTTAATAGGACTGGTTGTTCCCTTATGGGTTTTTTTTACAAGCTCTCGGTTTTGCACAATTCTCGATCCGGCCCAAAGGGACGATGAAGCTGCTTACCGGAGTCCCTTTCCGACTCTCCAGCACCACAATCCCGAGGAGCTAGACTGGGAACTGTATCACAAACTGGTTCACAGTTTTCTCTGTTTCTCTACAGTTTACAGTCTCAACAGGTTTTTTCCATTTTCCTGGTGTTCGGGAGAATTCTCATGAATGTCCTAATTCCCTTCTCCTTAGAGACCCCCAGCAACATTGCTGGATTTTGAGGACTTGATTATTATTACCTGGAAAGAGTGTGAGTCTTTTCCCCCACTCTTTCACGTATTTTTATGCATGTTTTACACTGGTGTTCTTTGATTATGGAGTGTTAGGATAACTCCATAGGCATCTTTTCATGTGTGTTACACAGCACCCTCAGTGCAGTGACACAGGGATGTCCCTTTAGGCTTCCCAAAGGTTTAAATACCTTCTCTGGGATAAACTACTATTTCCCAGAGAATGTAAGGTTACATTTACTTTACTAGTCTTTTTAAATTCCTAGACCCAGCACACACTATCTTCCATAGAGTGCTAGAGGGGTTACCCAGTATCCCCTGTGTCTAGAAACTCAAGTAGCAGTCAAATGCTACCCTTTTCTATCGAAATGGCTGGCGGCAGTGGTTTTAGAACAAACTACCATGATTTTTCCCGACCGCGAACTCCGGTAGCTAAAAATCGCATGAGCCATGTTTTTCAAGATGGCGCCTTAAGCCCCTTTGTTTAAACGGGTCCCGGTCTTTTTTCGCCATTTCTTTTTAGAAAGGTCCTTCTAGTGTTTCTCTCTGCGCATCAAACCAGGTTTGGTCCCTTTGTTTCCATGCCTTTGGGCAGGAAGTGAGGGAGGTGCCTGAAACTCCCTGTGCTTAGTCTCCTAGAAGACCCAAATGCACTCTGGCGTGATTGGCTGGCTGACTGTCTGGCAAGGACAGCCACCCTGCTGGGTGAGTGGCAGCTAGGCTGGAATGAAAGGCGAGTCTCCAGGACTGGAAAGCAGAGTCGACTACTGGAACGAAAGAACCGAAGACGAGCTTGAATAGGACGGCTGCTACAACTCCTGGACCGTTGGTTTACCCGGTCAAGCCCTGCTGCAGGTCTGAATTGCCAAGTTCATCTCGACAGAGAAGCCCCTTCAAGGACGACTTCTTCCTTTGAGTTGGTGGGACCAATCAACTCTTAAGCCACCTGGATACCATTCTCGAAGCTGGTAAGGATTAACCAGGGGGAAGGACACCAGCTTGTGTGCTTGAAGAACAGCTACTCGAACTGAAGTTACTACATTTTGTCAGCGTTGTCTGACGATCCCGTGCAGTGCAGGAGTCCCCCCAACATCTTCCCTCTTGTTCACACGACTGAGGCTCAGGAACAGTGAGATCTGCAGGAACTGCCAGGAACCATCGTCTTCAGCTGCATCTTTTGCTTCATACTAAGGTACTGTGCCAACCCGATTGAGAGAATGCTTCTCTTGCGATGAAAGTTTGTGGAACTTTCCCAATTTACAGGCCTAATCAGCTTGTGACCCAACATATGATTCTTTTTCGTACAAACTACTTTTGAGAACTTTGGAAAAGACTTTACCGTTTACTTCAAGAACTGCTCTTTACTATCCAAGACACTAGTCCATTGACTTTGGCCTATACCTATTGAACTGAATCGAGTCCTCTAGTGAACTATAACTATTTGCACTGCCTAAGAAAGTATTTGTGATCTATTCTGCTAACCCGTGCCTTTTTGCTCCCATTGAAAGTAACTGAAATGGCATTTTGCTCCTATTTCAGGGGAGCCTAGTTTGTTCAGAAACTTTTTGGTTTACTATTGAAGTGTGGTTGTGTATAATATTAAGTTGCCTCCTTCTAGTGAATGTTTTCTAAATGATTGTGTAACAAATGAATATGTGTTTTACCAAGAAACCTTGAGTATAAGTGTCTACTTGAACCACTGTGATTGTAAGACCTCTGTGTAACCTGTTGTACTGCTCACATTCCCTCGCGAGATAAGCCTGGCTGCTCAGCTAGCTACCACAAAACTGTGTATTACAGACTTATACCAAAGGTTGGTTTTTGCTTACACCTGTAGTCCTAATTGTATGTGGTGGTCCCAGAGGGTACTGCATGCAATTCTGCCTAACACCTGGCTTTTTAAGCTTGAAAAAATTAACAATTTTAACGGTTTTCTTATCTTTGAGGAAGGCAAGGTTAAGGTCATGAGCTGAAAAGATGAACTCTTGAACCAAACCCTCTGCGTCTCTTGCTCAAGCTTCTCGGGCCTGGCTCCGGGTCTTCTCACAGCTTCGATCTCTCTCTGATTCTCGATTTCTCTCTCCATCTCTACTGATATTTGTATTTATTTTATTTATAAAGCGTAACCAAAGCATGGAGAATCTGGGCACATATCTTGCTCTCTCTGGTTCTCGCTCGTTTAAGAGGTCCTGATATAGTGGGGTCTGCCCTGACGTAACATCCATTCCACTCACTAAAGCTATTCTGTTTTTTTTCCCACTCGCTTGTAGCATTCTCTGGAGCTTCTTCGTCTTAGCACCTAAATCATCAGGGTAGTTCGATGTTTCACAGTAACACATGGTTTTAGACATGAGTTTAGATCCATAAAGTTCAGGTCCTACCGTCAGCCTACAGAGTTGAGGTTTAAAGGGGCTGTGCCTCCCAATTGCGTCTTTGTCCCCAGAAGTTCAGTACCTCTCCATGAGATCCTCCTGCATATTACCACCAGTAGGGGGATTATTGGTTAGCAGCCTCACCCCCCTAGCCTCATGGAGAGGGGGTTCTACCCTGGAGAGAAGTGACACCATCTGAAGGATCGTCACAGCCCACCAAGTCTTTGGGGTTATGAGAGACCGTTTTTAGGTCTTACTGCATTTATAATATTCTGGTACTCTGTGTTAATAACCCAAATCATTATTTCACCTGGAAGTATTATATGTGTTATTTAAATAAAATATGTATTTTTCAGTCCATCAAAGTATTGTACTTTCTAAAGTTATATGTGTGTAGTATTGCATCTCTGTTCTGACCTACTACCCAAGAGAATTACGTCTTGGCACTCTGACCATGTTACCTACACTAAGGGAGGTTTGGCTTCCCTTTCTTGCCAGGTGTGCTAGCATTTCCCTTATGGTTAGTGGGTGTAGCATTCTCAACAGAGGGTGGTACAAAAACTGAATTAACAGTTGAGTAGGAGTCCAAGTTCCCCTGCACAAGTGAAGCAAGCGCCAACAGGCAATTAACAAAAATTTCTTTTAAAGCACCTCTTGAAGAAAATAGTTAAGCAGCAGAAATTAGGGGCACATCTCTAATTCTACCACAACAGGATTAATCAGGAACCAGTTACCCAAGGGAGAATCCTGGGCAAGAACTCTACTGATCACAGCCCACAGGGGACAGGAAAACTTCAGAGAGGGGCACAAGTCACACTCAGACCTCATGGGATATGTTGGAGCTAAGGTGTATGGTAACCCTATAACCCAGTTTGTAATGGCAGACTATGCTTCTGGCCCAAACAACCCCAGTTCTCATGGCAGACATTGGAGAGGTTGGCCGCCCAGCCCCCTAGAGGAGCGTCCTGGAAAGAACCAATCAGAAGAGCCGCTCCACAAAGCCTGCAAAGTTTAACTACGCCGGAGCGCCCAGAGAGGGCTGGCTAGTAACAGAGAGAACTCCAGACTTGGCATCCCAGTCAGCGGTCTGTGCTATGGGAATGGAGCAAGGGGCTGCGGATGAATAAACAGAAAAGTCATGTTTGCGCAGACGAGAAAGAAGTTATTCAGTGCGTTGAGGCGAAACTGCCAACAGATTTCTGCACAGAGCGGGATAGAGGAATTGTCAGTTGCAGACGAGTGTCCAGTTAACTAATCATTTGGCGACAGATGGCCTGGGCTGAGTCCACAATCCTCCCGCACCACTCGTCAGAAGCAGATACACAGTTGCTCACGGCAAAGCAAGGAAGAGGGAGAAAAGCCTCATAGTGAGACAGAACCGCAAAGCCCCAGGTTGGGGGGTGGGGTGGACCTGCAAAGCCACAGATTGGGGGGTTGGGGATGGAGAGAAGAACCGCAAAGCCCCAGAGTAGGTCGGGGTGGGGAAAGAACTGCAATGCCCAAAATTGCGGGAGGCCGACCGCAAAGACCCAGAGTGGGGAAGAGGACCGCAAAGCCCCAGCCCCAGAGTGGGGAAGAGGACCGCAAAGCCCCAGCCCCAGAGTGGGGAAGAGGACTGCAAAGCCGCAGCCCCAGAGTGGGGAAGAGGACCGCAAAGCCGCAGCCCCAGAGTGGGGAAGAGGACTGCAAAGCCCCAGAGTGGGGAAGAGGACTGCAAAGCCCCAGAGTGGGGAAGAGGACTGCAAAGCCCCAGAGTGGGGAAGAGGACTGCAAAGCCCCAGAGTGGGGAAGAGGAACGCAAAGCCCCAGAGTGGGGAAGAGAACAGCAAAGCCCCAGGGTGGGGGGAAGTGTTGTACTCGCGTACAATTGGTCAGGCCACCTGGAAGTCGTCTAGACCGAGATCCGCCTGATAACGCAATAACACAACTTGAACGCAAGAAGGCTCCCCTCGATTGAGGGTGACCTTTCTTTTGAAACACTGTGCTACGCGTAGTATGTACAGGTACCACAATGGTTCAAAGGAAAGAGCAAGGTACAACCAGTACACGCCAGGCTGAGGGAAAGAAGAATAAGAGTATATCAGATGAAAGAATGTAGGAAAGTAGAAGAATAAGAGTATATCAGATGAAAGAACGTAGGAAAGGCAGAACAGATATGAGAACCGGGTTAACACTAACCTTATGTAAGCATGATCCAATTCCAGGCGTGTACAGGACATGGAATTAACCAGAACCTTGAAGGTGAACGTAGAACCTGTAGTTGGACTGAACGGGAATGAGGTTAGTTGGTGAGTAGGACCTATCCCGAATGGAATGAGGACGCACTACAGTTCAAAGGGGAAGTAACAACTGAAAGAAGTACTACATAGCGTCCAGATCCAACAGAAGATCAGAATCCTAGAATATCCCTGTGGCAATCCACTCCGGTGTGTAGAGATACAATGTTCCCAAAAAGTACCTGAATGAAGACAAAATATGTATGTTCAAGTAGAAGCAGTCCGTAAAATGTTCCGTGGCCAGAACGTGTGAAGACTTGAAACAAACAACAAGGAACAGACAGAGGAATCCGTAGCATTCAGAGGTCAAGAGGGAGAAATTCACTGAAGACAAACACGGAGCAGGCAGCGGCAGTCTATAGAACGTTCCGAGGTCAGTACATAGAATATCCAGCAAAACCAAAGGAGCAAGCAGAAACAGTCCGTAAGGTGTTCCGTGGTCAGTAAGCAGAAAGTAACACAAAGGAGGCAATCAGGACAGAACAAGTGCGAAGTACAACTTCAATCAGAAGCGCCGCGGGGTGAGCAAGCAAAAGAGAAATACGCTCTGGTGCGGTCACGTCATCCTATGTTGTTGCCCAGGCGATGGGACGCCGAGAGGCCTCCATATACGTGCCTGGTGTTGCAGAAGGCGCCATGGCAACCGGCAGGGACGTGGCCACAAAGAACATCCAGCAAACGTTTGACTTGGAGCGTATCGCACCAGTTTGCAACACACCGGTTTACATATCATGACAGGAAGAGAACCGCAAAGCCCCAGAGTGGGGAACAGAACCAGAAGAGAACCGCAAAGACCCAGAGTGGGGAAGAGAACCGCAAAAGCCCCAGAGTGGTGGGGGGGGACACACAAAAGCCCCAGAGTGGGTGGGGGACACATGCAAAAACCACAAAGTGATATGATATGGCATTTATAACGCACCTATACACAAGTGTTTCAAAGCACGACGAGGCAAGGGAGGGAGAACAAAGGGAGGACAGACAATGATCCTACTAGGCCAGGTGTCATTCAGATCTCGCAAGTGCATGGGATGGGGAAAGTGCAGGGTGAAGGGACAGTGCAGTACATGGGCATAGAATAAAGATAATAGTAAAGTAACGGCCAAGGTGGCAAGTGCATAAGTGCAGACATCAGGTGTGAAGTGCTGGTGGTGGGACTGTAGGGCTACAGAAACAGCCCCCAAGTGCGGGGGGTGCCAAGCAGGCAGTGCTGGAGTGAATGACTGGCGGGGGTGGGACCTGAGCCCAAGAAAAGAGGGTGGCCAGGTAGCCAGTGCAGATACAGTTTCAGCAAGGAGGTCAGCAAGGGAGAAAGGAGAAAAGGCAGAGGCAAAGAAAAGGTTTTGAGGTGCTTCCGGAACAGGAGATGGTTCTCCTCAAGTTTCAGGGAGTCAGGGAGGCTGTTCCAGAGTGAGGCCCCAGCCAAAGAAAGAGATCTACCACCAACTTGTTGCTTGGAGAAGCGACTGACCCTAAAGGAGTTGGAGGCGGATGAGTGAAGAGCTTGAGAGGGAAGATATTTAGAAAGAGTTGAAGGTATCGAGGCCTCAGGCCCCACAATGTCTTGTGCACAATGCAGAGGGTTTTGCACTTGATCCTCGCAGCCACTTGGAGCCAGTGCAGAGATTTCAGTCCTGGAGAGATACGATCCCAGGGCTTGAGGCCAACGAAACGTCTCGCAGTCCTTTCTGGAGTTGCAGAGGGCGGAGAGTAGAGGCAGGCAGATTTAGAAAGAGGCTGTTACAGTAGTCCAGCCTGGATAGAACCAGAGCTCTGGAGACAGTGAGCTTCTTGGGGAACGAGAGAAAAGATAGAAGTCTGCTGAGGAGGTGCAGCTGGTAGTGTGACTTCTTAGAGACGTCGGAGATGTGAGGAGAGAAGGAGAGTGTGGAGTCGAAGATGACCGAGGGTTTTAACTTCGCAAGTAGGAGCAGGAGGGGGGCCAAAAGTGGCCGGCCAGAGGGCGGCAGAAAAGGAGAGAGCGGGTGTTCCGATGAGGAGAATCTCAGTCTTACTGGCATTGAGGCAGAGGCCATTGGCGGCACACCACTCATGGATAGCAGACAGTCAGAGATGAGAGACGGAGGACGACGAAGGTAGCCTGAAAATGAGCTCAGTGTCATCCGCATAGCATTGAACGTTGGGGCAGAGGGCGTCAATGCGGTGGGCAAGGCGTGCCAGGTATAGGTTGAACAGCCAGGGAGAGAGGTTAGA
The DNA here is from genome assembly GCF_040938575.1 of Ambystoma mexicanum. NCBI lineage: Eukaryota > Metazoa > Chordata > Amphibia > Caudata > Ambystomatidae > Ambystoma > Ambystoma mexicanum. The sequence goes on along the minus strand of NC_090926.1, from coordinate 1,058,215,811 downwards.
CCTCTGGGGGACACCACGGTAGAGAAAAAGATAGCAGAGAGGAAGTTGGACCAGGTAGGGTCGGTCAGAGAGGAAAGAAGTCAGCCACGCCAGAGCCTGACCAGTGATACCCAGGTTATCACGGAGACATTTGAGCAAGATGGCATGGTTGACTGTGTCAAAGGCAGAAGAGAGATCAAGCAAGAAGAGGACACAGGGGGTGTTTGAATCAAGGTTGGAGAGCAGGTCTTCACGGATGTTCAGGAGAGCAGATTCCGTGTTTCTAGCTGCTCTGAAGCCAGACTGATGTCATGAAGACAACCAACCGATTCAGTGTGAAGATTGAGCTGGGAGATGGCCAGTTTTTCTAGAAGTTTGCCCAGGAAGGGAGTGATGGAAATTGGCCGGTAGTTAGCCGGGCAGGAGGGGTCAGCAGAGGGTTTCTTAAGAAGCACATGGGAGTGCTTCAGGGGGGAAGGGAAGACTCCAATGGCAAATGAGTGGTTGCAGAAGTCAGCCAGGGCAGGAACCAGGGAGTCAATGTGGTCCTTGATGGTTTTGGAGGAACAGGGGTGAACCTGTTTTGACAAGACTTTCATAGATCGGACTTGTCTAGAAAACTCGTCTGCGGAGAACAGGCGAAAGGCAGAGAAGGAGGGAGGAGAGGTTGCTGCAGAAGGGCCAGAGGAAGAGCAGGGAGTAGAGGGCGGAGGGAGAGAGGAGGAGAGTGAGGACAGGATGTCCCGAGTTTTAGAGATGAAGTGAGAAGCCAGTGCCGTGCAGAGGGCCTGGGAAGGGACAGGAGAGGTAGAGACTGCGGCAGAATTGGCCAGTTCCTTGCAGATTTTAAAGATTTCAGCCGCGTTGTTGGATACCACAGAGACGCAGGTTTGGATATGAGCTCTCTTCTTGGTGAGGACAGAGTGTCGGTATTGCCTTTGGAGCAGACGACAGGCCAGTTTGTCAGAGGATGTACATTAAGCATGCCATTTCCTCTCAGATACCCTATACTTGCGTTTAAGAGTGACGAGGTCTGAGTCGTACCAAGAGTTGCTCTTAGCTTTGGGCTTCATGCAGATTCTCATGACAGGGGCAAGAGTATCAAGAGTATCAGATATAGCAGAGTGGAGCAGGGAAAGGGCGGTGTCTGGGTGAGAGTCAGCTAGAGGGGTAGGGGGGGTTCAGAAGCTGGCGGCGAAAGCCTCAACTGACACACGCTTCATGGGTCGGATGACCGAGAAGGTGGGAGGCAGTGATGGAGGTGACTTGGCCTGAAGGGTGGAGAGGGTGAGATGGGAGGAAAAGAGAAAATGATCACTCAAGGAGAGGGGAGTGGTGAGCGGAGCAGAAAGTGGAAGGTCTGAGGTGATCAGAACATCCAGAGTGAAGAATAGAGAGTAAGAGAGAGTCGCATAGGTTGCAAGAGAGTCCAGGGGGAGGACAGGAGGCATCCAGGTGGATGTTGAGGGAGGGAGAGAGAGAGAGAGATGGCAGACGAAAGAAAGAGAGAGATGGGAGACGAAAGAGAGAGAGAGAGAGAGAGAGAGAGAGAGAGAGAGAGAGAGAGAGAGAGAGAGAGAGAGAGAGAGAGAGACTGCAGACGAGGCACTCAAAAGAGGCATAGGTTGCGAAAGAGTCCAGAGGGAGGACAGGAGGCATGCAGGTGGATGCTGAGGGAGGGGGAGGGGAGACGAGAGAGAGAGAGGGATGGGAGACGAGAGAGAGAGAGAGAGAGGGGGGAGAGAGAGAGAATGCAGACAAGGCATTCAAAAGAGGAGTAGGTTTGCGTAGGAATGACAGAGGCAGGAATCCACTTGGGGAAGATCAGGGCTACACCCCCTACGGAGCGGTTGGGCCTGGGTGCGGAGAGGATCTTGTAGCGGTCGGGGAGGAGTGGGTCAAAGCTTGTGAGAGAGCTGGCCGTGAACCATGTTTCGGTGAGACCGTGGACGTTGAGGTCTAGGTTCCTCAAGAAGGCGGCAGATGTCGAAGGAGTGTTTGACAGCTGAGCGAGAGTTAAGAGTGGCAATATGGAGAAGTTTACCACCTTTGAAGGACATCCGGGGAGGGGTACAAATCATAGGTACGCCCTGCGGGGGTGTGGAAGGAGGCCAAGGTGGTGGGGGGGGCAGAAGGGGAAGCGGAGGGCAAGGCAGCCGAGGAGGAGGCAGCTTGGGGAGGTGAGGAGGCAGTGAAGGGGGGGAGATGGGACAGCAAGAGCTGGGTGGGGGAGACACACAAAAGCCCCAGAGCGTGGGTATGGGGCACACAAAGGCCCCAGAGAGTGGATATGGGGCATACAAAGGCCCCAGAGAATTGGGGGTAGGCAAGGGGGACACGCAAATGCTCCAGAGTGGGTGGAGGGCACACGCCAAAGCCCCAGAGTGAGTGGGGGGAGCACGCCAAAGCCCCAGAGTGGGTGGGGAAGGGGCACGGCAAAGCCCCAGACTGAGGCAGAGATCCGCAAAGCCCCAGACTGAGGCACAGAACCGCAAAGCCCCAGACTGAGGCACAGAACCGCAAAGCCCCAGACTGAGGCACAGAACCGCAAAGCCCTGGGGAAGTCGAAGGCAGGCCAAAATGGGGAAAGGCTGTGTGGGGAGACCTCAGGCAAAGCCACAATTTTGGGTCAGGGAATTAACAGATCCCGGTGAGGTGTGCCTTGTGTATTCGGACTGGGTCCTCGCTCTGGAAATCACAGGACGACTACCCAACAAAGTGAGAACACAAAAGAGGGCACCAACGTCTTTGCAGAAATCAGATAACACATTTATTACAGACAGGGAAGTAGGCTTATTGCCAGCAGAGTATGTTAGGCACACTATACATGGTTGATTGTCTGCACGGGACTGCTGGCACAAGGAGGGTCATTGATGAAAGGAATACTGTCTAGGCACATCCAGAAGAATAGGGAGGAAAGGGCACTGAGAGTGACATAGTAAGGGGCAGAGAGAGAGTGGGGGGCGCAGAGAGAGAAACGGGAATAAACAGAGGGGCAGAGAAGAGCACGTTGGGGAGGAAGGGGCAAGAGGGGATGGAAAGGGAGACGTGTACCTGATTGGGTCTCTGTAGCTCCCCTGCCCCCACCCAAGTGTCCAACACTGCAGCAACAAAAAAGGGGCACCAGCCCTGATTCAATGTCCACTTATAAGGCTGTTTGTTTATTTTATTTATTAAACATTTGTATGGCGCCTATACAGCAAAAAGTGTTTCCAGGCGCCACAAGTCAAAAGAGGGGGTGGGGACAGAGGAGTAAACAATAATGGTTTGTTAGGCAAGATTGTGTGCCGTACCCTTTGGGAGACTACAGCAAACTTGACCTCCTGGCAATAGGAACCCAACCTTTGTATATGTTTGTACCACACAGGTTGGTAGTGTGGCTAAGCAGCCAGGCTTATCTCAAGAGGGGTGAATGTGAGAAGTAGTGTTTTTACACAGAGGTCTACAGTGACAAGTTTCCAAATGAACTCTTATATTCATGGTTTCTTGATTAAACAATTATTAATGTATTTAACAGTCAGTTGAATAATATTTCTTCAGAAGGGCCAATATATAGGGAAACCTACAAATACACTTCAAAATACAAACTCTTAGTTTCTCTAAATCAGCAAGTACCCATTTGGGATGGCACACGGATGATTCCTACACCCTGAGGTGACTTAAATAACTAGGACACTGTGGACATTAATATATCACTGGAACAATTAGAACAATACTGAGTTGGGTGTCAAAGAAAGGGGTTTAGGAATAACACAAAGGTCACACAAATATTCTGAAGCAGGTAAGTACTTTTGAACCCTCAATGCAAAGTAAATTAACCCTTACCTGGAGAAAAGGTAAAACACAAAGTCAGAGGGAAGAAGAGTCTTTCAGTGAGCCAGGCCAGTCAATGGTAATTGAACAAGAGTCTAGGTGTACCTAAGCACTTCTTGCAGGCCAGTAAAAGTCTTGCACAATGTTTTAGAAGTCTTTGTAGAAAAAGTACATCAATTTAGGGTCACAGGCTGGGAGGCGTGTGACGGGTAAAGCTGCAAGCAACTCTGCAAAAGCAACCAAGACAAGTCTCAACTCAGTACAAGTAAGGCTATATACCAAGAGTTAAGTCCCCTTAGTTTTACAGTACCTTTGCTTAGAAGAAATGGTTCCAGCTGGCTTCTGTTCCTCTGCAGCTCTGCACATCCTGTTGTTCCTGGGCCTCAGTCTTGGGGACAAGAGGGAGGACGTCTGGGGACTCCTGCACTGCAATGGGAAGGTCAGCAGCAGCAAAGAGCAAACTTCCATTCAGCGGCACTTCGCAGTTTCAGCTCCTCGTGTCTCAGCAAATAGCACCATTGCGGTTCTCGGCTACCACTATGGACTTTCCCCGCATCTGGGGTCCAGCACTCTTGAGGTTCCTCGGGCTTGGTCAGTCCTGCTTCCTGGGAGTCCAGAGGATCTTCCACAAGCTTGGTCTGATTTTAAAGCGATGCACTCAATCTGGTGTTCCTCTCCCTGGCACTTCGGTTCCAGCAGCAGCAGCAGAAGTACAACCAGCTCGGAGGGGATGTCCAGACGAGTTCACTTTGGGGTTGATTGGTCCCACCAACCCAAGGAGAGAAGTCGTCCTTGCAGGGCTTCTCTAGTTGAGGCGAATTCGGAGCTTTAGAGCAGCAGCAGGGCTTCACCAGGGAAACCAACGGTCCAGGAGTTGCAGCAGGTGTCTCTTCCAAGTTCTTCTTCGGATTCCTTCGTCCAGTGGTGGACTCCACCTTCCAAGCCAAAAAGCCTCGCCTTTTATGCAGGTTGCTCCCATTCATTCCAGCCTAGCTGTCAATCCCACAGGAGGGTGGCTGTCCTTGCCGGACAGCCAGCCGGCCAATCACCTTTGGGTGCATTCCTGTAACCAAGGGGATTAAGCACAGGGAGTTTCGGGCACATACCTTACTTCCTGTCCCTGCCAGACACTCTGGAGCAAGAGGCGGGCTTCACTTGTGACTCCTAACAAAGACAAAACAAACAAAGGGACCAAACCTGTTTTGGCACGCAGAGTAAATCTCAAGAAGGACCCTTCTGACAAGAAATGATGAAAAAAGAAGACCAGGCTATTTTGACAAAATGGGCACCCATGGGTGCATTACTGCAGCTGCGAACGCAGCCCGCGGTAAAAACCTCACAATGGTAGTAAAAAGGAAACCACTGCCACCAGCCAGTAATTGTAGAAAGGGTAACAAACATGCTACATGAGAAACTAGACAAACAAGTTACTCTCTTACCTGTAACGTTCTTTCGATGGGATGGTCCGACGACATATTCCATATCAATGTCATGTAATCACCGCAGCTGTGCTGCTTCGGAAAATTTTCGGCGTCTGCTTCCTGAGTCGATGACGTCGATACGCCACCCTCGAGGACCTCCTCCGACATCCAACGTCACTGGATGTTATAAGTAGGACGCACGACGCCCGTAGCCTCAGTTGTAGTTTTTTCCCAGAACGTGTGGCACCAGTCTTCTGCCAGTCTAACACACAAAGCCTTACGGAAACTTAAGCTGCAACAAATTCTGTAGCGGGGAAGGCAGGGAGGGAGCGATATGGAATACGTCGTCGGACCATCCCATTGAAAGAACGTTACCAGGTAAGAGAGTAACTTTTCTTCGGGGGGATTGGGTCCTCCGACGTATTCCATATCTATGCCAGACTCCCAAAGCAGTACCAATGCAAGGAGGTGGGAAAAGAATTTAGAAAACAGAAATTTAGAATGCCCAATCAAATTGCGGAGTAAAGGACCGTCTTGCCAAAGGCCAGATCCTGACCATGGATGGACCCGAGGGAGTAGTGACGTACAAAAATATGTATTGAAGCCCAGGTGGCTGCATCACAGATGTTACGAATAGGAACACCCCTCTGTAGGGCAGTAGAGGCAGCCATACCCTGGTAGAATGGGCCCGCAAGCCGACCAGTGGGTCCTTACCCGCCAAGCGGTAACACTCGGAGATAACCAAAATAATCCCGCGAGACAAAGTCTGTTTCGTCACAGCTTGTCCCAAACGCTTTCCAGGATAACCAATGAAGAGTTGATCGTCCACTCTGACCTGGGACATGTGTGAAATATAAAAGCTTAACACTCTCCTAGGATCAAGCCTATGGAGCCTCTCCTCTTCCTTACCAGGATGTGGAGGAGGATAAAATGCCGGAAGAACAACCTTCTGGCCTAAATGAAATTCCGACACCACCTTCGGAAGAAAGGAAGGACAAACTCTAAGGACAACCCTGTCCTTGTGAAACACAGTGAAGGGTGGCTTAACTGAAAGTGCCTGTAACTCACTCTGTGAGCAGAAGTGACCACAACCAAAAATACAGTTTTAAGAGTTAACAGTCTCAAAGAGCATGAATGCAAAGGCTCAAACGGAGCACCCATCAGAAACTTGAGAACAAGGTTCAAATCCCAACCGGGCACCTGGAAAGGTGACGGAGGGAACACATTAGTGTGCCCTTTCAAAAATTGAGAAATTAAAGGAATTTTAAAATAGGAACACTCTTCAGACGAGCGCTTAAATATGGACAGCGCCGCCAGGTAACCTTTAACGGTACCCACTTGCAAGCCCCTGTGGGCTAAAGAAAGCAAAAAAAGACAGAACCATGGGACTGTAACATGCAAAAGGATCTTAACCCTGCACCAGTAGCAGAACTTACGCCAACGGCACAGGGACTTTGTTGCGGGCCGTCTGGCCGAGAGCAATAACCTCTATCACGTCTTCAGGGAGGTCCCAATCCTTATACCTCAACCTTTCAGAAACCAAGCGTGAAGGTTGAGGGATCTGACCTCTGGATGGAGAACCTGATCCCCTCCCGTGAAGCAGATTGTCTCGGTAGGGAAGACGACGTGGAGGGCAGATGAACAAGTCGAGAAGGTCTGGGCACCACGTCCACCGGGCCCACGCCGGAGCAATGAGGATCACCCGGGAACCGAACCTCCGTATCCTCCGCAGTACTTGTGGGATGACGGGGACTGGAGGAAACGCGTACAGCAGTGGGAATGACCACTCCACCACGAACGCGTCTCCTAAGGCTCCTTTTGGAGGAAATTCCCACGAGCAGAAGCTCTTGCATTTCCGGTTGACACTGGAGGCGAAGAGATCCACTTGAGGGGTCCCTCCAAAGGGCGAAGATCTACAGGAGAATCTCCTGAGCCAGCTCCCACTCGTGAGAGATCGCGCTCTGCCTGCTAAGAGCGTCCTCCGTCTCGTTTTCGTCTCCGGACAGATGAACTGCCGAGATCGAAACTTCCTGCTGGATTGCCCAGAAACAGAGCTGCATCGCCTCCCTGCACAGAGGAAGTGACCCTGCCCCCCCCCCTTTTGTTGAGGTAGTGCATGGCCACCGTGTTGTCCGTCAGGATCAGGACATTCTTCCCTCGCACAGTCGGCAGAAAAGCCTTCAGGGCTAGCCTGATGGCCCTCAGCTCCAACAGATTGATATGGAGTCTGGACCCCGACGGAGACCAACGACCACTGACTGTCAACTCATTGGCATGAGCTCGCCATCCCGTGAGGGATGCGTCCGTCACGTTCGTCACCTCCGGGCAGGGTAGCCAAAATGGAGCCCCCTTCATCAGATTGTCTTCGACGGCCCACCACAGAAGGTCCTGGGTGACCGAGGACGGCACCTGAACAGGGTCCGACAACCTGCCGGAGGACTGAGACCACTGGAGCTCGAGTGCCCATTGCAAAGATCTCATCCGCAACCTTGCCTCTGGCACCAGAAGAATGCAGGATGCCATGAGGCCGAGCAATCTCAAGAACTCGAACGCTGGGAGACTCTGGGCAAGCTGAAACTTGTGCACCATCTGCTGAATGTGATGAGCCCTCACCTGGGGAGGAAAACACTGCCCCAGGGACGTGTCGAGCACAGCTCCGATGTACTGGAGCCTCTGAGTTGGTGTCAAATGGGACTTCTTTAAGTTGAGGGAGAAGCCCAGCTTGTGAATGGAGTGGCAGGTGACTGACAGATGATTCAGGACTTGCTCGGGAGAGCGCGCCCTGATCAACCAATTGTCCAGGTAGGGGTAGACGTGAATCCCCCCTTTCCTGAGGTGCGCTGCCACCACCACCATGAGCTTGGTGAAGACCCTCTGGCGAAGGTCAATCTGAACGGCAGGACCCGAAACTGAAAGTGTGAGTCACCAACCGCGAACCTCAGGTACTTCTTGTGCATTGGATGTATCGGCACATGAAAATAAGCGTCCTTGAGGTCGAGACACACCAACCAGTCCTGAAGTTGAAGGGCTTGGAGGACTTGAGAGAGAGTAACCATCTTGAACTTGTCCTTCCTGAGGAGTTTGTTCAAACCGCACAAGTCCATGATGGGTCTCAAACCCCCGTCTTTCTTGGAAATCAAAAAATAAGGGGAATACCATCCCTTGTTCCTCTCCGCTACAGGCACCAGTTCTATGGCGCCTTTCTCCAGCAGGGATTGAATTTCCTGCGCAAGGATCGGATCCGTACTCTTCAAAGAGAGATTCCTCGGTGGATTGTCTTGAGGCCTCTGCCGGAGAGGAAGACAGTAGCCGTGGGTTATGATCTCCAGAACCCAGACATCTGAAGTAATGGCACACCACTCTGCAAGATGCTGCGCCAGCCTTCCCCTAACCGACGAACCATGGGACATGGCCTCATGACTGAGCTGAAGTGGCTGCGGCGTTGCCCGAGGGCAAAGAGGCAACAGCCCGAGAGGCCTTGGCACCTCGAGTACCTTGTTTTCCACCTCTGGCACTCCTACGGTGGCCCCTTTGACTGGCAGCTCCTCTCGCTTTACCAAAGGATGAGTAATAACGAAAGGAACCTCCCCTCCATTGCTGTCCCCTAGGACGAAAAGGCGGAGGTTGGCGAACTGCAGCGCCTAACGACTTTGCTGCAGCTTTGAAGGTCTGCAACCTCTCAAGGCTCTCGTCAGCCTTGCTGCCAAAAAGATGTTCCCTGTCAAAGGGCATGTTGAGGAGACGGGCCTGCACATCAGGAGCAAACCACGACTTCCGCAACCACACAAATCTGCGTATCACGGTGTTCGCTGCCATGGACCGGCTGACGCAATATGCCATGTCCAAACCCGACTGAACGGCCTCACACATGGCATCTTTGCCATACTGAACCATGGCAAGTAAACCATCCCCTTCGTCCTCTTCGGGAATATGTTCAGCCGCTAAGGAAACAGTTCCACAGAGTGTGCATGAAATGTGACAAGGCACATACGGAGTTGGCTGCCTGAAGCGCCATATCCCCTTAAGAAAACACTTTCTTCGCCCAGCCGTCAAAACGCTTGTCGTCCCTATCAGGAGGGATGGTAGGATACGACGCCTGCTTTGCCGGGGCCGTAGGCGCCTGCACCACCAAACTCTCCAGAGTGGGGTGCTTGGTCAAGTAGCAGGGGTCGCTACTGGCTGGGCGGTATTTTCGCGGCAAAGACTTGCCCACTGCCGGGAGACTCTTCGGAGCAGTCCAAGCTGCCGCCACCCTCCTATGTAGAGCCATATGGAACGGCAGTACCGGGTCAGTTGGTGGACCTTGGTCGACGATATCCAAGGCCATCCTGAAGAAAATCCCCTGGGGGAGCAGACCATCCGAAGTACTCAGTGACCCTAGACATAAGGCGCTGGTACGAGGAGTCGGTGCCAGGCTCAGGCCTACAAAACTCCACCTCCGGAGAGGTGTCCAGCCCACTGGCATCGTGCAGGGACTGCCTCAGGTCCTCAATTTTGCTATGGCCCGAGAGAATCTTATCTGGCACCGTATCAGGAACCATGCCATCATCAGAGCCCTCATCCATCTCTGAAATAAACTCAAGATGGCGGTAAGAAGGCGCAGAATGTGGAACAAAGCCATGCTGGACCTTGGCCAGAGCCTTTCTAGGGGGTTCCACCGAGCCCCGGGGTACGCCCGTCGAAATAGCCTCGAAAGGCATCGTTGGCGTCGAGTGAATCAGTGTCGACGCCGAACGCTGTGCCGACAGCATCGACAGCGTCAACACAGGCCTCGAGGCCGGAGCCCCGAGTGTGTCCCTCGACAGCCTGGGCGCCGATGGCATCGACGACTTCTTCGGAGGCGGGGCCTCCAAAGAGTCAGTCGATGACCTCGGCGCGACCGGCGTCGACGTCTTCCTCGAAGACACCACAGGTGCACACGGTCTCGAGCGCGTTGAGGACCGGGACCTGGAACGGGCATGACGAGAACGATTCCCCTTGTCCGAGCGGGACCTCTCCCGCGAATCGTGCCGACCGCCCGAGCCCGAAGGCGTGCGAGCAGTGTCTCTCGACTGATCACGACTGATCACGACCGACCCCACTCGGAGGCATGGACGGACCAGTGCCCTGCGATTCAAGAATCGCTAACATTTTCTTCCTGAAGGAAGCCCATTCCTCCGGCGTCGCATGCTTGGTGGGATAAGCGACCCGCCGACGGGCGGAGTCCTTGGATGAGGACGGGGAAGGCGACTGATGATGGCGCTTCCGCGAGTGCCTCGAAGAGGCAGAGGAGTGGTGGGACCGACTCCGGGACCGAGATCCACTGGACTTCTGACGACGATGCAGAGAGTCACCCCTCGAATCGTCCGTTGAAAGCCCCGCAGACCTCGACTTCCATGGCTTGGACACCTTACCTACCGACAACTTCTTCTTGTGCTCCCGCAAGGCTTTGGACTGGCAGTCGACACAGTCATCCGTGTCATGGGCCTCCCCCAGGCACCAGAGGCAGGCGTTGTGCGAGTCTGTCACCGACATCTTGGACCCACAGTCCCCGCACTTCTTAAAGCACAGACGCGGGGTGGAAGACGAGGTAGACATCTTCACGAAGAATATACTTCACAATACGAACAGGTTCGAAGAACCGAGAAAGAACAGAAACTCCAAAGAGTCGAGGCGCGCCGAGATCTCCGAAGCGAACACGTTCGCGGAAAAAATGGAACTGAGGCTACGGGCGTCATACTTATAACATCCAGTGACGTCAGCCGTCGGAGGAGGTCCTCGAGGGCGGTATATCAACGTCATCGACGCAGGACGTAGACGCCAAAGATTTTCCGAAGCAGCACAGCTGTGGTGATTACATGTCATAGATATGGAATACGTCGGAGGACCCAATCCCCGCAAAAAAGGGGTTACGAAGTAACCCCTACATCACCCTATTGTAAGATAGTGTGTGCTGGGTCTAGAAAGTTACACAGTGGAAGTAAAGTCAATTTCACTTCACTGCTCTTGGAAACAGTAGTTTCACCAAGAGAAGGTATTTAAACCTTTGGGAAATCTGGAAGACTTTCCTGTGTCACTGCACTGAAGGTGCTGTATGCCACAATGCAAAGATGATGCCTATGGAGTTTGTTTCTTTTGACTTTGGAGTCTGTCAGAGTCCAAATCACAGAAAAATACTTGAGTGGGAAAAAAGGGTTTCACTCTCTCCAGGTTAAAAATTAAAAGTCCTTAAACCCTGCAAAAGTATGCTTTTGCAATGCACATGATCAAATGCTTTTCATGACAAACCTTGTTCTGTAACCTGCAGGTTGCACCCATCTGTGGAGACTAATTTCCAAGCCCCAGAGTGGGGTAGAGAACTGCAAAGACCCAGAGTGGGGTAGAGAACCGCAAACCCCAGAGTGGGGAAGAGAACCGCAAAGCCCCAGAGTGGGGAAGAGAACCGCAAAGCCCCAGAGTGGGGAAGAGAACCGCAGAGCCCCAAAGTGGGCAAGAGAATCGCAGAGCCCCATAGTGGGCAAGAGAATCGCAGAGCCCCAGAGTGGGCAAGAGAATCGCAGAGCCCCAGAGTGGGCAAGAGAATCGCAGAGCCCCAGAGTGGGGAGGGAACTGCAAAGCCCCAGAGTGGGGAGGGAACTTCAAAGCCCCAGAGTGGGGAGGGAACTGCAAAGCCCCAGAGTTGTCATGTGATTTCACCCAATTCTGCCATGCCATACATTCCATATTGTTTAAACTAACACTTTACCAATCCTATTACTCCTTAAAAATCATGCCCGTTTTAAATATTTTGAGGTCCACCAAAAACATAGCATGTTCCCGGATTGGTAGCAAATAGATAATGCTCGTCTCCCATTCCTGATATTTAATAACTTAAAATAGGGAAGAGGTATTTTGCTCGAAACTGAATAAACAGGGCAAAATAATTTAAAATGTCCAATATTTGCATGCCAGAGAACAATTTACATGATTTTCTATCTTCCGTCCATTTGCTAACAAATGTGCCGAATGGTAAAATCCCCAATTGAAAATTAAAAACAGCAAACGTGCACCATTATCCTACAATAAAGAAAAACATCTCTGTTCTAGATAACTGTTGGCTAAACCAAAACCATGGATTGTGCCAGTATACAAGAAAGTACCCACTCTTCGTACGTTTGTCTAACATACACTTTGGGATGTTGTTAACCTCATTTGTTAAAACACAATCCCATTTTTGATCTAAACCTAAAGCCCCAATGAGATTTCAAATATTTTTATACCATGGAAGTTTGTGTGAGCCCAACAGAGAGAAGATCTTCGCAGGTAATTCCATTTTACTGCACATCCACAATTGCATCCAAAATAATAATGATCTTAGACCAGTTGCATATGTAAAGCCATACACATCCCTATCTCACTTAACAATAGTATACTTTGAGTACTCAAGGGAGGAATGAATAATGTTTATTATCTTTAATTCATTTCTTGCTAGGGTTTTCGGAATTATAATAAACCCAGATTTAGGCATTGTATAAAGCTCCTGCCTGGGCTTTCGCTCTGTAAATTTCCACATCCTGTGACACTGCTTTCCCTTCATAGCGATCAGAGAAGGACCTTAATGCCACTATTTGCTTTTCCAAGGCAGGCTCCCTCTTCGAGATATGTTTACTCCAAGAGCCTCTCTAATCAACTCTCACAACCAGGCAGTCATAAAGGTCTACTTGCTCCAGCTTTGTATTCTTAAAACGCAAGCCTTCTATTTTTAGCAGTTAATTGACCAAATGAAATATTTTGTTTAGAAATATTGACTTCAAGTCCCAGCCGAGAACACTGATCTTCAAAACATGACAAAATATGTTGTAGGACTTTTGGGGTCTTGCTGATGAGAAGAGCATCCTCTGTAAATAATATTCTCCACCTATACTAGGACCACGCTGTGATTCTAAGATATTATTTATGTACAGGCAGAAAGGGAGCGGAGGAGTACACATCCCCTGCCTACTCTTCTGGTGACTGGGAAGACAGGGGTGCTCTCATCTCATCATCAGCCCTTTGGATCTTATTCACCACCTTCCTCAACAGAGGGGTTGGTGGAAAAGCATAGGCAAACCTCCCTGACCAACTCATCTATCGGGCATTCCCCTTGGGAGCCTGGCTGGGGGAACCTGGATGCAAAGTTTGGCCATTGCCCGTTTTCGCTTGTGGCGAATAGGTCTATAGTGGGGAATCCCCACTGAGAGAAGAGGTCTCCTACGACATCTTTGTGTAGTGTCCACACGTGTTCTTCCGGGAGGGGATCCCTGCTCAGAGCATCTGCTAGTTAGTTGAGATCCCCCGGAACATGTTGGGATGATATGCAAATCTTCCGTTTCAGTACCCATTTCCAAATTTTCTGGGCAAGCTTGGACAGATTTGGTGAACGAGTGCCCCCTTGTTTGTTTCGGTAAAACATTGCAGTCATGCTGTCTGTTAGGATCTGCACTGACTGGTTGGATAGGAGAGGTTCGAATGACCGAAGTGCTCTGAAGACTGCCAGAAGTTCTAGCAGATTGATGTGGTTCCGAGCCACTGTGTGAGGCCAAAGACCCCGAGCTGTATGGCGAAGGTAGTGGGCTCCCCACCCTTTTAGGGAGGCGTTGTTGTGACAACGGGCTGTATCTCTGGATCGTAGAAGGGTTTCCCCTTCGTAAGATTCTCTCTTGTCCACCAGCGAAGACTCTGTACTAGTGTTGGCGAAACGACCACTAGATCGTCCCACTGACCACTTGCTTGAGTCCACTGTTTCGCCAACCATTCCTGCATGAGTCGCATTCTCAGGCGTGCGTGGGGAACCAGGTAAATGCAAGATGCCATCATGCCTAGCAAACGCATCGCTTTGCGCACCCTTATTTGGCGACCGGTCTGATATTGAGGAATCTGCAGCAACAGATTTCAAATTCTTTCCTCTGAAGGGAAGGTCAACCCCTCTTGGGTGTTTAGGACAGCTCTGAGGAACTGTTTTGAGGTGCTTGGCACTAGGCTTGATTTTTTCGTGTTGATTGAGAAGCCCAATTGGAAGAGGAGGTCGATGGTTCTTTGGATGTCTAGTCTGCAAATTAAGGGAGATTCCACTGTAATGAGCCAGTCGTCCAAGTAAGGGTAGACTGGGATTGCCTCCCTGCGTAAGTGCGCCGCCACCACAACCATTACACCTTGGTGAATACCCTTGGAGCCAAGGCTATTCCAAAGGGCAGCACCATGAACTGGTAGTGCTGGCTGTCTATTTTGAAATGCAAGAATCTTCTGTGTGCTGGGAACATTGGAATGTGAAAATAAGCATCTTCCAATGTTGCCATGTAATCCCCCTTTTTAGTACGGGGATTACCTCTTGTAGTGCAGTCATGCAGAATTTTTGTGGTTTGACATACTTGTTTGCAGGGCGCAAATCTAATACTGGGCACATTGTTAAATCTTTTTTGGCACAAGGAAGTAGGTTGAATAAATACCCCTGTTTACCTGGCTGCCTGGGACAAGATCTATGGCATCCTTTGCAAGCAGAATGAGGATCTCCTCGAGGAGGATTTTCTGGTGTTCCAACGAGTGTACCTTCTGTCTCGGAGGATGGTCGTGGGGGCGGCCTAGTAGCTCTATACAGTATCCTGCGGACAGCACCCATCTGTCCGAAGTGATCCCCTCCCATGCGTGGGTGAAGGTGGAAATGCGCCCCTCTACTGGGGATGCATGGGAGGGGACCGGAAGCGGAACGTCACTGTTTACTGGGTGGCGTACCACCTCTGGCAGGGCTGCCTCTACCCCTAATACAGCCTCTGCGCTGCCCTCTGGGGAAGCTTTGTAATGACTGATTGTTGCCCCATGAAGTTCACTGATTTTGATGATAGTTTGAACCCCTCTGGGAGCTTTGGCCCCGAAAGTGACGAAACTTAGTATTTCCCCTCTGACCTGAGGGTTTGTTCGTGAGCTGTCCCGAGTCTCGTACTCGTCCTTAGCTGTTTTTAAGGCTTCCTCCACTGCCTTGCCGAATAGTATGTTTGGCTCACCACGCATGTCTATAAGGGTGGCTTGGGTTTCGGGTTTGAACCCTGACGGTCTTAACCATGCGTGACGCTTTATTACTGTGCCTTCTCTGATTAATCTTCCAGCATTATCTGCTGCATCAAAGTTTGTTTTCAGTATGCATCCTGATACGGACCTACCATCTGCTGCCAGCTGAGCCAACTGGCTCTTCAGTGGTTCAGGTGCGGATGATACTAAAGCAGCTACTTCTTCCCACTGATGGCAATTGTAGCTTGCCAAAAGAGTGGCACTGTTAGCGTTAGCAATGTGTGCCTGATAGGCGGAAGTGGAGGCGCCTTTCCTGCCCAGAGCATATAGTCTTTTGCTCTCTTTATCGGGAGGTGCTTCAGAAGAAGCAAGTGGTGTACCTGCCCTCTTTCTGGTGGTTGTTACTACCAGGGAGTTGGGTTTTAATTGCCCCCTAATGTACATGGGATCGGAGGGTGCGGCCCGGAATAGTTTTTCAACTCGTGGATTAACCGAACAATATTTGGAGTTACCAGCGAGGGGTCAATTCTATGCTGGATAGATTTCAATATAGGGATAGCCTGAGTAATGGCTCTTTTGTCACCTAGGATCTCCTCCGCGAAACCCCTGTCCTCTTGGACACCTTGTGTGTCAATATGAAAATGGGCTGCTGCTTTAGCCAGTACCTCTTTGAGGAGTGGTTGATTCCGGGGGGGTCTTTAGGAATTGGGGAGTCAAGATTGTAGGCTCCAGCCTCAGCCTCCTCCTCCTCCTCCTCCTCCTCCTCCTCCTCCTCCTCCTGGTCCTCGTCATCCCCATAATAAGAGACCCCTGTCTGGTCTTCCACCATTTGTGGTTCTGTTTCCTCACAATATGACTTAGGATGGTAAGGTTAAATGACCAAAGGGTCTGTGACCAAGCCCTGCGCAGGGGCATCAGAGCAGAGTCTTTTAGCAGGGGGCTGAGAAACCTGTGACCCCAAAGGGGCAGAGGTAGGTGGTGTGTTGGCATAACTATGAAAATAATTAGGGTCTTTTTCATAGAAGTCTGCAAAAAAAGACATTCTTTGCATAACCCTATCGATGTCAGCTGAATTCAATTCTCTGGAGCTAGGGATAACCACAACATCTTCTGTTTCCTCTTCCATGCCCATATCTTGAGCAGTGGGAGGGACAATTTTACCTTTAGTGGGAGGCTCAGGGACCTTGGACTTTCCTACTGATTTAGGGGCCTTTTGTTTTTCCTTATGAACATGGTGTTCCGAAGGCTTTTTGTGTTGTGTGTCCCCCTTTCCATGACTAGAGGAATGTTTCCCAGTGGTTTTAGGGGCTTCTGGGGGATCTGACGCCTTGCGTCGTGATTTGGAGGTGGTATCTGACACCTCGCATTGAGAATCAGAGGCGGTACGAGATTCAGGGGTGGTCTTGGAGGAAGGACGTCAAATCTCGGGAGTAGCCGCTACGCGCCTTGCCTGAGGATAGAGGTCGGAATCGTCTTCTGACGATCGGGCCTCTGGGAGTATTGTGAGTGCAACACCTTTTCCAACCACGGACGGTTGGTCTTTGTCATGAGGCGATCGCGAACGGGAAACAGAGGAAACGGAGGACCCAGAGGAAACCGGTTCGGACCCCTCTCTACAGTGTCTTCCGTTGCCGATCGCTCGACACGCATGTCCAGTCACGGCCGAGGATGATGTGTTTAGTGGAGGTAGTGGGTGTCGCGCTTATGCCGCTGGGTGTTGCCCACATAACTGTGCCGCCGGCCAGTCCTCCGGAGTCGGGGGCTTGTACGTGGGTGTCTGAAGTCACCCCTCTGCCCTCGCCGTCCGATACGGTGCCGTTGCTGCCATTGCTAAATGACACTTTGGCGTCAATGGCCTCTAGTTGCCTGGCGTAGTGGGCCCAGCGTTTAGTAGAGTGGTCCTTAAGTGTTTTCGGCTTGAAGAGCTTGCAAGCTCGACAATTAGCCTCGGGATGGTCTCATGGGAGACACAGATTGCACGTATTGTGCTCGTCTACCCAGGGAAACTTCCTGTTACACTTAGGGCAGAATTTGAAAGGAGTACTCTCCATATGTCTGAAATTGGCAGCGGGCTGGTTTATGTAGGAAATAAATGTGGGAAAGTTATGACCACCCCCAATCTCCCTACTTGTACAGGGCTGAGGCCAGAGGCCTTCCAAGGCCCGGGCCGAGGCCAGAGGCCTTCCAAGGCCCAAAGTCCGTTATGTAGTTTCAACGGCTGGTTTCCTCGATCTTCGGCGTAGGGTGGAAGAGAACGGGGATGCTTTTTAACAATATTTTTGGTATAACTGGCTAATGTCAAGGTAACTCCGCAACATGCGTCCGAATAGTATGGCGGAAAAAACCGATCTGAGGGTCGTACACATGTGAGGGATCATGGGTACAGGGGACGTCACACTAGGGATAGTATTACTGGCATGCCCTGGTTCGACGCCCCTTTTCGAGTTTTGATAAACAAACTAATACTCAGCAGCTTCCACTAGATGTCGGCCTATGCACAGCATGTGATCTAAGCAGATTCCACAAGCCTCATACACACACATATATATATATATATAATACATTACTCACTGTAATCGTATTTCTGGTGCTTGTATCTGCTTAGATTCACATGCTATGCATAGGCCGACATCTAGTGGAAGCTGTTGAGTATTACAGTTGTTGTTTTCAAAACTCGAAAATGGACGTCGAATAGGGCGTGCCAGTAATACTATCCCGATTGTGACGTCCCCTGTACCCATGATCCCTCACGCGTGTAGGTCTCTCAGATTGTATTTTTCTGACATGAGGTAGCATGAGGAGTAGCGCCAGTACAGAGTTCCCAAGGAGATATATGTATATAGTAGCCCATATAACATCTATGCACCTTCTCCAGGGGAGGAAGGGTGGGCGCATGTGAATCTAAGCAGATGCAAGCACCAGAAATATGATTACGGTGAGTAATATATTCCTTATGATGCTTGTGAAATATGCTTAGATCACATGCTATGCATAGATTAGAGAGCACGTTATGAAAAGGTTGTGGGTTGTGAGAAGGAGCAGCGGCAAATAGATGTTTTAGAACCGCTTGTCCCACCTGTATATCTGTCCTGGAATGTGTGTCACTGCAGTAGTGCTGAGTGAAGGTGTGTACTGAGCTTCATGTAGCTGCTTTGCAAATGCTGGCTAAGGGGATATTTGAGATAAAGGCCAGAGTAGCTCCTGTGTGGAGTGAGCTCTTGGTGTGAAAGGCAGTGTCTTATTAGAAAATGAATAGCATCATTTTATACATATGACTATCCATCTGGAGATGGCATTCTTGGAAATGCGGTCTCCTCTGCCTGTTGCTATGGAGACAAACAGTTGATCTGTTTTCCTAAGCGGTCTGGTCTTGTCTACGTAGTAGAGGACCACCCTCCTCACATCTAGTGTGTGGAGTTTAACCTCAGCTGAGCAAGTTGGCTTCTGAAAGAAAGCCGGAATCTCAATGGATTGGTTCACATGGAATTTAGAAATGAATTTAGGAGAGAACCTAGGATGAGTACGAAGAACCAATTTATCTTTATGGATAATAAAGAAAGGATCCTGCACTGACAATGCTTGCAATTCACTAACTCTTCTTATGGAAGTAATAGCCACTAAGAAGGCAGTCTTGCAAGTCAGGTGTTTAAGACTTGACTGATGCATAGGCTCGTAAGGTGGTCCCATGAGCTTTGCTAGTACTACACTGAGATCGCAATGGCAGGAGGTTTGAAATTGGAAGGTGGAGTCTCTTCACTCCCTGCATGAATGCCTTAATGACCAGTACTTTCCACCACAATACTTTATTCTGAGAGGTGGTATAGGCTGATAAAGCAGCCAGGTGGACCGTCATAAAGTTGAATACTAACACTGAATCTAACAAGTGGAGCATATAATTTAGAATGTGTGACGGAATACATTCTATGGGGTTTATTTGTTTTGACTGGCACCAAATTACACATCTTCTCCATTTGTCTAAATAGCAATGCCTAGTGTTAGGTTTTCGTGCCTCCTTGAGGATATCCATACATCGCTGTGGCAGATTAAGGTGTCTGAATTCTATGACCTCAGGAGCCATGCTGCCAAGTTCACCGAGTGTGGTTGTGGGTGTACGGTTGTTCCCCTGTGTTGGGTTAACAGGTTGGTTAGGTATGGGAGCTTGATGGGATCGCACATCGCCAGTTTGCGCAGATGTGGATACCATGGTTGTCTCGCCCACATAGGAGCAACTAGGATGAGCGTCATTTGTTCACTATCCTGCTCATTATGGGTGTCGGGGGGGAGGGGGGGGGGAGTGGAAGGAAGCACATTTCCCTGACCAGCTCATCCATAGGAAGTTCCCCTTGGAGTCTGGCTGGGGGAACATGGACGCGAAGTCTGGGCATTGCTTGTTTTCTCCTGTAGCAAACAGGGCTAGTGTGGGGTAACCCCACTGAGAGAAGATGTGGTCTACCATGCTCGAGTCTAGTTGCCACTCGTGTTCCTCTGTAAGGAGGTCTCTGCTCAGAGAGTCTGCTAGCGTATTGAGCACCCCTGGAACATGTTGGGAGGATAGGGACATTCCCCGTCTGAGTGGGCATTTCCATATTTTCTGCGCCAACTTGGAGAGTGTGTACCCCCCTGTTTGTTGATGTAGAACATTGCAGTTGTGCTGTCCGTTAGAATTTGAACCGCTTGGTTGGATAGTTGTATTTCGAAGGTTTGCAGTGATTTGAGTACTGCTAGTAGTTCCAGCAGGTTTATCTGATTCTGTGCTGTGACTTGAGTCCACAGACCATGTGCTGTGTGGTGTAGGTAATGAGCCCCCCACCCCAAGAGTGACGCGTCTGTTGTGACAATCGCTTGCGCTTCAGGATCGTGAAAGGGTTTTTCCTTTAACAGGTTTTCTCTTGACCACCAGCGTTGGCTTTGTACTAGTGTTGGCGAAACAACCACTAGATTGTCCCACTGCCCATTTGCCTGAGACCATTGTTTCGGCAACCAATCCTGCATTGGTTGCATGCACAAACGTGCGTGTGGGACTAGGTATATGCACGATGCCATCATACCCAGCAAACGCATTAGTTTGCGTACGGTTATCTGGAGACCGGCTTGATACTGGGGTATTTGCCGAAACATGTTTTGGACTCTTTCCATGGATGTAAAGGCTAATCCTGTTCTTGTATCTAATACAGCTCCAAGAAACTGTTTGGATGTGCTTGGAACAAGACTCAACTTCTTCTCATTTATTGAGAAGCCCAATTGGAAGAGAAGATCTATGGTTCTTTGCATGTTTTGTTTGTAAAGATGGGGAGTTTCTCCTGTGATCAGCCAGTCGTCCAGGTAGGGGTACAGTGGGATTGCCTCCCTGCACAAGTGCGCCGCCACCACCGCCAGTACCTTCGTGAATACCCTTGAAGCTGATGCTATTCAAAAGGGTAGCACCTTTAATTGGTAGAGCTGGTTTGCTATTTTGAACCGCAAGAGTTTCTGTGCGCTGGCAGCATTGAAATAAGAAAATATGCATCTTTCATATACAATGTTGCCATGTAATCCCCAGGTTTTAGCAGGGGAATTACTTCTTGTAGCGTTGTCATCTCAGAACTTTTGTGGCTTTACATAAGTGTTTGCAGGGCGTAAGTCTAATACTGGGCGCATAGTTAGATTATGTATTTTTTGCCACAAGGAAGTATGTTGAATAAATACCCTTGTTTACCTCGTTGGATGGTACAATCTCGACAGCGTCCTTGAGGAGCAGCGCGTTGACCTCTTCCATCAAGATGAGTGGTTCTTCTCTAGATGTTTTCCTATGGCGTGGTGGGAGGTTTAATGGTGTTTCTAGGAGCTCTACGCAATAACCTCCTGCTACCGTTGATAACACCCACTTGTCTGTGGTTATTCCCTCCCATGCGTGGGTGAAGTAGAAAATCCGTCCTGGGAGGGGACTTGTAGCGGTTTGTCATTGTTTGGGAAGCGTCCCTCCACCTCTGGAAGCGGAGGATCTCCTCCGGCCACGGGACCTGCGCTGGCCTCTTGGATAGCCCTGGGACGCTTGACCCTGGTTGTTCCATGAAGAGTTCTGATTTTGTCTATATCCGGATCCTCTTTGGGAATGTTGGCTGCAAAAGCGGTAAAAATTGTTCCCACCCCTCTGCCCAGTTTGTTTATTGGCAAGTTGGCCAATAGATTGGAGTGCATCATAATCCTCTTTGGCCAACTTCAGAGCATCCTCCACCGCTTTGCTGAACAGTAAATTTGGTTCCACAGGCATGTTGAGCAACGTTGCCCGAGTCTCCAGCTTAAAACCGGACTGGCGAAGCCAAGCATGGCGCTTGAGAATGGTTCCTTCTGCAATTATGCGTCCGGCATTATTTGCAGCGTCGAGATTGTTCTTTAGCAGGCTGCTGGCAGTGGCCTTGCCTTCAACTGCTACAAGAGCAAGTTTAGATCTTAGAGGCTCTGGAGCAGAGTCAACAAGGGCCGTAATCTTGTCCCATTTATTGCAGTGATAGCTCACCAACAGTGTGGAATTGTTGGCGATTCTAGCTTGGAATGCTGCTGAGGATGCAATTTTTCTACCCATGGTATATAGCTTCTTGCGCTCCTTGTCTGGGGGAGCTCCGAAAGAGGCCAAAGGTTTACCGGCCCTCTTCCGGGTAGTTGTGACAACTAGTGGATCTGGCTTAAATTGTCCTCTGATATATAAAGGATCAGATGGTGCTGGGCGGAATAGTTCCTCTATCCGCGGATTGACTGCCTTCGTTTGGCTGGGCGTTACAAGTGAGGGTTGGATCCTCCTTTGAACTAACTTTAAAATGGGTGCCAGCTTTTTTGTCCCCCATAAAATCCTCGACAAAATCTTTGTCCTGCTGAGTTTCGGGAGTCTCAATCCCGAAGTGTCTGCTGCCTTTATTAAGAGCTCATTAAACAAGGGCTGGGTATCCACTGGGGAATCAGGTAAAGGGGAGTCATGTGGAACTGGAGAGTCGATAGTATAGACTTCTGACTCATTGTCATTATTATCCCATCATCATAGTATTGATCCTCCTCCTGATCCCATTCTTTGTCTGCATGCATATCATAGAGTTGAGCAGAAGTACGTGACCTCTTTGCTGGTGGCTGGGACGAAGCTAGGGGCTAAGGAGTGGAAGACCGGGGCTGAGAGCTTGAGGCCTGATCAGTGGGAGGTGTCTTTTGTAAACGTTCTAAGGCATGAGGGTTCTCTTCAAAGAAGAATTTTGCAAAGAAAGTCATTCTAGACATCACTATGTCCTCTGCTGACCATTTGGCTGAGGGATAACCACAGGGTAAGGTACAGCAGGTGTGTGGGGTGTAAGTAAGTCCTTATTATGTAGGGCCTCACTTAATGGACCCTCCCCTTCCTCTTCTGGGACAGTTAGAGTTTCCTTGGAAGGGGTAGACTCTACCCTATGGGTCTCGTCTTTCTGGCCCTGGGCCTTGTCTTTCTGTCCCTAGTCTTAATGACTGGGACTATTAGAGGAAGACATTTTAGAATTAGAAGCTTTAATAAGGCTTTCTGGTACATGTTTTTTGATCAGGTGTGATAACCCTGAATCTTTAGGCTTCCCTGCAGATTTTGACGAAATGCGTTGAGTTTCGGCACTGGGAAAGACCTCTGCCGCGCCATCCGACATTTGGTTGAAGAAGTTTTGTGGGCGGCATCTTTCGTTTTATGTGGCCTGTCATGGGGCGAACGAGACTTGGAGTGCCCAGAGGACAGGGAATCCACTGATCTGCCCGTAGACTCTGAATCTCATCAATTGTCTGGCAGAGCCGACACATCGTCGCGGGTTGTGTGTTTAGTGTGGGAAGATGAAGTGCTCTTGCCACGGGGTGTAGTCTCCACAACAGAGCCGCCGGCCTGTCTCCCAGGGTCAGGGGCTAGCACTTGGGAACGTGGCTGTTCCACCGTCACCCACGCCGTCCGAAATGGCGGCGTTGCTGCCGTTCATGGAGGCTCCCTCCAAGTCCACGGCGGCCTCGGCCTGCATGGCGTGATGGGCTCAGCATTTCGTTCTGCGATCTTTGTGTGCCTTGGCTCGAAAGAGCTTACAAGATCGATAGTGCCCTTCGTTGTGGTCGCGGTTTAAACACAGGTTCCAAACTCTGTGTTTATCGATCCATAAAAATTTACAGTTTGGACAGAATTTAAAGGGTGTCTTATCCATGTTTGGGGAAGTCAGCCGGGCGATAAAGGCAAGGGGTGGAAAAATACATTGTATAATGACCGCCCCCCCACTCTTCCCTACTGTAATAGCCTAGACCAGGCCGAAGAGATCCATTGAAAGTTGACCTCCTCCGACGGATTGTCTTGTCCTTTATCGTGATTCTTCACCGCGTCGAGAGCACAGCGTCAGGCGAAGAAAGGACAGAAAGTATAACTATATTTTAAACTTTGCATAAGCAAATGGTGTTAGCCGAAATTGAACTCTGCGAGAAGCGACCACTCACGATGGCGGAAAAAAACAATCTGAGGGACTTTGATGAGTGAAGGACCATCGGTACAGTGAACGTAACACTAGGGATAGTATTACTGGCACGCCCGGTCAACGTCCCTTTTCGAGTTTCGAAAACAACAACTGTAATACTCTGCAGCTTCCACTAGATGTCGGTCTATGCTTAGGATGTGATTTAAGCAGATTTCACAAGCCTCAGAAATATATATAGAAATCTCGGCATTAAAGTAATTTTTATGGCCGTCATGCGCGCAAACCATGAGAGTTCCTGCATGTCTCACACCTCTTGAGGTCGTCCGATAAAGCTTTCAGTAATCTCAGGATGTTAGCCCTGTATAGGAAGTCATATGTGGGTGTTATTTTCACTCCCAAATAGTTTATTGCTTTCAGTTCCCATGCTAGCGGGTAGAGTTTACTCCATTTGACTCCCTATCTGGGATCCTCGGTAATGTTGAGCGCCTTCGATTTGGTATAATTAATACGAAACCCTGAGACACTTGCAAATTTGTTTAAAGGAGACATAACCCTCGGGATAGAGCGCGTTGTGTTCCCTAGGAATAATACATTGTCTGCGTATAAGGCTATTTTATGTGTGCCTCTTTTGGATATTACCCATTGTATCTCTTGATCTGCCCTGACTGCCAGCGGCTCCAGGGCAATGGCAAATATCAGTGGGGATAGTTTGCCGGGTACCCTTTCTTATTGGGATACTGTCAGAGAGATGACCGTTCACCAGTAACCTGGTGGTCGGGATACGGAAATTAGCTAAGACCATACAGGTGAAAGTCAGCCCACAACCAAACTTCTCCAACGTTAATTTCAGTAAGTTTCAATCTAAGTTGTCAAAGGCTCTAGTGGTGTCTAATGCTAGCATGTACAATTTTTGGTGGGACCTCCGACCCCAAATTGCTACATTTATCGCTCTCCGAACATTGTCTTGAGTGCGTCGCCCTAGAAACACTTGTGACGCGCCTTGAAAAACTTGTGTGCAGGTGTGTTATAAATGTCTCATCATTTATATCATAAATCCGGCTTGGTCCGGGTGAATGATCCTCAGAAAGATCCCCATTAACCTTTGCGCTAGTATCTTCCCATAAAGCTTGGCATCCCCATTGAGTAGCGACATTGGGTGGGCGGTAGCTTGCACAATCCTTTGGCTCTTTCCCTGGTTTTAGTAGTAACACCATGGTGGAGGGTCCCATATAATTAGTAATTAGCCCCGTATCTCTTATTTGATTAAACAGTTTTGTTAGGGGACCGACTAGTATATTCCGGAAGGTTTTTTAATCTGCGTTCCTGAAGCCGTTCGGTTCCAGGGTCTTATTACCTACCATTGACCATATAGCCAGACCGACTTCCTCCACGGTTATCGGAGCTTCCAGTAATAACCTATCCTCCTCCGAGATCAGCGGCAACTCCAGGTCTCTCAAAAGGCCTGCTGGGTTTCTCCATGTACATTTTCTTTGCTGAGATTCCATGAGAATAATATCTGCTTTTCCTGGTTTCCCTCGTTTAAGTTCTCCTGCTGAGTTCTCCAATTGGCTAATCTAGTTCTTAGTTCTTCTTAATTTCTCCACCAGGTACTGATTGGCTTTGTCCCCCTTTATATAATATATCGGTTTCATTTGTTTGAATACTTGTGCAGATCTATCTGCATTAGTACTCGCCAGGGTCTTATTTTATGATGCGCCTCAGCTTTTTCAACCTGCTGTTCTAGCTCTCATTTCAAAATCTCCCTTTCCCTCAAGTGTGCTGTTTGGGCAATGAATTCTCCCTGTACCACTGCCTTACTGGCGTCCCATATCGTGCGCCAGTCCATCCGTGGCTTGTTATCTTTTAAATTATTCCTCAAGTTGGTTTCCATGTGAATCCTTAGGTCCAGGTCCCTTAATATTAACTCATTTAACCGCCACGGTTTTTGGGTCGTTGGGGTGAACACCATCGGTGCCGCTTCGAGTGTAACCAGCGCATGATTTGTCAGCTATCGTACCCCAATCTCCAACCTTGTGATTTGTGGAATGAATGTGTCTGAGACCAGGATCATGTCTATGCGCCAGAAGCCTTTGTGTGACACAGAGAAATGGGTGTATGACCTGTCTTGTGGGAGGAAGAAGCACCAAGTTCCTATGAGGTGTAGCTCTCCAAGTAGCGTTCCAATGCTTGCCTATATTTGCCGTCATTAAGGGTGGCACGAAAGGTTTTGTCCATTGATGCGTCCATCACGCAATTAACATCCCCCCCTTATCAGTACTTGTTGCACACACCACTCTGCCAATTTGCCCAGCAAATTGCTTAGGAATTGGTATTGCTTTTCATGGGAGGCGTATATTGTGACCAGAGTTACTAGTTGGCCCCTCAGTTTCCCTCCCAGGACCAGGTAACGCCCATCTGGGTTTCAGTGTAGAAATGGTTTCTTGAACTGCACCCCTATCATGATCAAAATCTCCACACTCCTTTTCTTTGTACCACTGGACGCCATTAACTGTGTGGGGAATGCTCCATGTCTCAATCGGGGTTCATCCCCCAGGAGCAGATGAGTTTCCTGTAACCACACCACTGAGGCCTGCAATTTATCAGTCGTCTCATAATCGACTCTCTCAATTGGTGAGTTCAGGTCCTGGGTATTCAGTGAGATTAGTCGGATATCAGCCATAATCGGTTTTCAGTTCTGTGGAGTGTATTGGAGCCAAGACAATATACTTATTCCCAGCCTGCGAGAACCTCTTATAAATCACCACCCCATCTATACAATAAGCACCATAAACTAGTTTTCTCCCCACTCCCCTTCCAACTATAAAACCCAACATCAAACAAAAATGTCACCTTCCTCCGGGTTCTGTATCCTACCCGGGTTATACAGCTTGATTCCCTCCCCTGTTCCCCCATTCATTTGAATATTGATTAAGCCTGAATAAGCATGAATACCCCCTGAATTCTCTGGATCATCTCCATTTTTAAGCTAGCATAACAATTCTCTGGGTCAGTTACAAGGGAATTGCCCCTCCATCCATATTCAACCCCCCTCCATTCTGATCTCCTCAGGTGGGGTCTGTGTTTATTACCCCTTTGTTCATCCATTTTGGGTATGGGTGTCCCAACTTCCACTTCTCCATCTTGGGAAACGCTGTCGCAGTTAAGTTTTTGCTCCGGCTCTCCTTTTGGTCGCTGGGTCGCCTGTCCCCCTCTTCACCCATCAGCTCGGCAATTCTTTCCTCGTTGGAGATAGAGTACAGTTGGCCTTTCCACTCAAAAAGAAGTCCGCATGGGAACGTCCACCGATATCGTACATCTTTAGATTTGAGCCAGCCATTTCATCTTCCGAAGAGTCGCTTGCGCCAGGTCCTGATAAAGTGAAAGAGAAGCGTTCTGAAATCAATTGGTTCCTTTTTTTGTGCTGCCTGTATCCTTTCCTCTTTTAGTTGGAACAGATGGACCCTAGTTAACACATCTGGGGTCAAGTTATTATTCAACTGGTATGAGTAATACACTCTGTGTGTGCGATCCAAGTCTATCTCTCGCTCACTTGATGACTCCAGTATGTGAAGGAACAGCGTCATGACGTATTGTAGATCTGTGTCTGTTATGCATTTAGGGATCCCGCAAATGAGTATTTTATTATGCCGGGATCCATTTTCAGCATCCTCTTGCTTATTTAGGACCTGTTCCATTTGCTGTTCTAGAGAGTTACCTCTTTGAGCTAGTTCGTCCAAATCATGCCCCTGTTCCACCACCGCTGTTTCCACCTAATCCACCCTTTTTTCCACCCCCAAGACATTTCTGTTGAGGTCTGCTATTGATTTGGCAAGGTCAGATGTACTATCTTTAATATTCTTTTTAAGTTCCAGTAGCATAGCCATCAGATCCGACCTCCTCGTCGGTGGGTCCTCACAGTCAGGTGGTGGTTGGAGTGGTGAGTGTATCAGGGCCATTGCCAGCTGTTGTGAGCGTTTGTATCTCAGGCCCTTGCATGAGCACCTTAAAGTCCACTGAGATGGGCCCCTATTGCTTTGCTGCTTGCTATGACATCCCCGCACTCATGCCACCTCTAGAGCAAGGGCACAACGCTACTGATTTTATTTGGATTTGACCATCTTGGCAGTGGAGACCCTGCACTCTTGTCACTTTAGTGCAATTCCGGATCTCACTTCTTCCAGCAGGGGTGAGGCCTGTCGTAGAATTTTGATCAAGGGTACCTCCACTAGGCCCATTAAGTAGTAGATGCCGCTGTGTCACAGGTATGGGCCGTTGCGCTCCTGCCACTCTGGTATGTTGGTTGTTTTGTGCCCTGCGGCCTCTCCTGCAGTGATGATTCCCATTCCAGCCAGGAGGGCCCAACAGCCCGAAAGACAGATGCCCAGTATGCCGGTAAGGAGGGGCTTGGGGCAGATGTGAAAAACTACTGTATGATGGCATAGCCCCCCTCTGTACTTCCAGGACCCCAGACAGGTTCCAGTGCTCCGCTGCATGGCATCCCGTCTATCAGTCCTCAATTGCCTCTATTTCTGTACTTCCTGGTGGATTTCCTGTTAGGCCGCCCATCCCTCCCCCTGCGGGGGAAGCTGGACTTTTTACTGTGGCCTCAGCCTACACCATTCCGACTTAGGATCCAGTCTTTACATGTGTGGCCTCCAGAGAGCATGCAAGGTCATTGTGGGCCAGAGGGAGACCAGACAAAGCTGCCAAGAAATTGGGCACTTCTGCCAACACCACGCGGGGCGCCGCTCCCTCCAAACATAGTTGTCCAGATATGTATTGTAGGCTCACAGTCCAGAGAGTGTGCCTCACCTGCTTTAGGGTGCTCCGAGGACCTTAGCCACGGTCATTGCCAATAGGCTGCTTCACATGTGCAGATTGTCTCGGGAGGATAGCTCAGCGACAACGTGCTCGTCTTGCAAGCAAGCCACACAGAGCAAGACAGGTTCGATCCCCGGGTCCACGCTTAGAAACCTCTGGGTATTAAGCGCGTTATAAATAACCCATCATATCATATCATATATCCCAAACTGCCAGCCATCTGTGAGACATTTCTTGGAGCTATGTACCCTGCTCTTGCTGCAACCCCAGGCACAATTTAAAAGCCATATGCGAGATCCCACATCCACGGGCCAAATTGTCTTCAAATCGTAGAAGCAACGCGCTCCACCGTGCTGTCATGTGCGTCCGCTATCACTGCAGTACTGTAGAACAGGAGCCAAGTACCCCCACCTCAACTACTACGGCCATATTGCCTATACGTTGGGAACCGGATTGTGAGACACATGCGGTACCAGTGAAAATACTGATACCGAAGAGAATCCAGGGGGCAAGGTTCCCATTGAGAAAACCATACCTGCATACAAGACAGTATGATGGGCATTTGAATGAAATCACAGAAGAAGCAGGACCAATAAATGGAAGGGAAGAATGGTGACGTCACTACCATCACCGTCGCTCATGACGGACTGCCGTACATAGAAGAGATGCAGAGACAAGAAAATGGAAGATATTCTATGAGGCATCAAGAAAGTATCAAAGATAAGTGACATCTTGGGATCAAGATGAAGAAACGTATGTTACAGAAAC
The DNA here is from genome assembly GCF_040938575.1 of Ambystoma mexicanum. Lineage (NCBI taxonomy): Eukaryota > Metazoa > Chordata > Amphibia > Caudata > Ambystomatidae > Ambystoma > Ambystoma mexicanum. Next base: position 1,058,186,581 of record NC_090926.1, on the reverse strand, counting down.
GAAGATATCAAATTATTTTATACGTGTACAGATGCAAAGAAACGCAAGCAGACTAAGTATTCTTGAGGCTAGCTTTATGGTGAAAAGATTGCGGCATGCGCCAACAAATACATATATTGAAGTGAGCAAAGAATGTCGGTTTCCACTACGTATTAGAGGAGAGCTGGACTGAAAAAAGGAAGGCCTCTTTTCCAGTGTGTCGCAGTTAAAAAGCAATTGAATTACAGAAGCAGATCTCAGAGAGGCAAGGCTGGACGAGCCCCAAGAAGCCAAGGTCTTATCAGGCTGGGGTGAGCAGACACTGGATACAAATCGTGTGAAAGAACGAAACTCCTGTTCAGAAGACATGGACAAAAACATGGAAGACGTCGGAGGTATATTAGAAAGTAGTATTTTAAACGTACTAGGGCTCGATTTTGTGGTCTTCAATCACATGGAAAGATGAAGTTGGACGAACATGACGACCACACCTACGCATGAGGGCACAGCGTGCCTTCACTCCATTGAATTCTCCAGAGCAAAAGAACACTCCCATGGACAAGTTCAAAGGCTTAATTGACAGCAGGTTCTTACTGCAGACGCCGACGCTTATGAACGGAACCACCTCTTGCGAGGCGGGATTCATCCCATGAACATGGCAACTGACAAATTGTAAAATTGACTTACATTGACACCCACTAGCCCTGATTGAAAATGGCGAGTTTGTCGCCGAAACATGTCTCAGAAAGGGCACTTTTTAAATATATTTTCATCGTTTTCACCATCACTGAGTGTGTTTCTTTACTGACCTTTGGCGCTACATTGTAAGTGGAGTGGGGTGGGGTTCACCTGAGCCCCGAACATGTCCCGTTATTACCGGAGTAGGGGGTTCTACTTCGTTACTCCACTGAGCAGCTGCCACCCTTCTCTCAGCGCAGGACACAATGGTTGATATCTCAAAAAAAAAACCCTGTTTAATCTCACTTTCATATTTCATGACTCACATCTCCATTCAAATCATAGCATACAACTCTGATATATCTCATAATACATTAAGTAAAAATGTACAAAGGAAGAATCGCTTGCAAATTAAAAACCTCATCTAAGATAGTGATCACTGCAAAAATCAAGGGGTACTTTGCACCCAGTAACAGAGTATTCCGCCATTCCTCTACCGTCAAAGTCTCTGCCTCAATAACATATCTACCTAGGTAGCGCGTTCCTATGGAGGTCAACCCATAACAAAATAGAAAGTGCTTAATCGTTTCGATTGTGCCCAGCTTTAAGCAGAACCTGCAGGTGGAGTCATCCATGTCAAGGTACTTGCGTATAGTCAACACCTCCATCGTGAGGTATAAATTCAAATGCAAGCGCATGAATTGATTTTGATGGTAAGAACTTTGGAACTTAGTATTTTGGACTATATTAACAGACCTCAGTTATCAAAATTTAGAGACAACTTATATTTCTGTCTACTATCTTGAGTGCCAATCCAATTCTGTCTGGCACCATAATTGAGCTTTAACTGCTTCAGGATGTGTTACCAAAGTATCTAATGTGGTTCCCAGGTCATTCAAGCAATTTATAAATGTTGACTTCCAGATGTTCAATAGCCAATTTGACTCCTTGCTATGCAAGCTTTTAAATATTTAAAAATGAGGGTGAATATCTGCCATAACGCATTTCCGAAGGATGGAAAGCATCTTCCAGTGTACCACTGAGTAGACTGATAAACTCAATTCATATCTAATAGAAGAGAATGGTAGCTCCCTTGGACGGTGAAGAACCTTCCTCCAAAAGACACCCTCCAATTTCTCCCAAATTTGCCATGGAAGATTCAAGCCAGCTTCTGCTCCACAGGTTAAATTCGGAACAATCTTTTTTTTGTAAAAAGTTAAAATAGGAAGAATTGTAAATTTGCCATATCTTGCATGCAACACCAGCAATTGGGCAGCTAAGATTTTCACTTCAGATCTTAAGTCGAAGGCCTGTGGATTGTCTTTTATACTACTGTTCATGTGGACCCCCAGGTACACAATTGAGCTTACACATTCTAGCCTTACTGGCCGAACAAAACATTTAAACAAACATTTTTGTTTACCGCTTAGTGAGCTCAAGATCATTATTTTTAATTGTTTTACATTTACGCTAATTACCTTCTACCTTAGAGATCCCCAGCACTTTTGCTGGACTGTAGGACTTTTAATTTCTAACCTGGAGAGAGTGAGACCCTTTTCCCCACTCTCTCATGTATTTTTTCTGTGATTTGGACTCTGTTTCTTTTAACTTTGCAGTCTGACAAACTACATAGGCACCATCTTTACATTGTGCCACACAGCACCTTCAGTGCAGTGACACAGGGAAGTCTTCCAGATTTCCAAAAGGTTTAAATACCTTCTCTTGGTGAAATTACGGTTTCCAAGAGCAGTGAAATGAAATTGACTTTCCTTACATTTTGTAACTTTCTAGACCCAGCACACACTATCTTACAATAGGGCCCTGGAGGGGTTGTCTAGTTTCTCATGTAACATTTTTTATCTTACCCTTTCTACAATTAATGGCTGGTGGCAGTGGTTTATTTTTCACTGCCATTGTGTGTTTTTACAGTGGGCTGTGTTCGCCATTTCTTGTTGGAAAGGTCCTTCTTGAGATTTATTCTGCGCGACAAACCAGGTTTGGTCCCTTTGTTCGTTTTGTCTATGGCGGGATTCACGAGTGAAGACTGCCTCTGGCTCCAGGGTGTCTGGCAGGGGCAGGAAGTGAGGGAGGTGCCCTAAACTCCCTGTGCTTAATCCCCTTGGTTACAGGAATGCACCCAAAGGCGATTGTCTGACTGGCTGTCCTTGGAGGACAGCCACCCTGCTGTTTGATTGACAGCTAGGCTGGAATGAATGGGAGAAACCTGCATAAAAGGCAAGGCTTTTTGGCTTGGAAGGCAGAGTCGACCACTTGGAAGAGACGCCTGCTGCAACTCCTGGACTGTTTATTTGCCCGGTGAAGCCCTGCTGCTGTGCTGAAGCTCCGAATTCGGCTCGACTAGAGAAGCCCTGCAAGGACGACTTCTCCCCTTGGGTTGGTGGAACCAATCAACCCCAAAGTGAACTCGTCTGGACATCCTGCCGGAGCTGGCTGTACTTCCACTGCTGCTGCTGTTGGAACCTATGTGCCAGGGAGAGGAACACCAGATTGAGTGCATCGCTTTTAAGTCAGACCCGAGTTTGTGGAAGATCCTCCGGACTCCCAGGAAGCAGGACTGACCAAGCCTGAGCCACCTCAAAAGAGTGCTGGACTCCAGATGCGAGGAAAGTCCATAGAGATAGCCGGGAAACGCAGTGGTGCTATTTGCTGAGACGCAAGGAGCTGAAACGGTGAAGTGCCGCTGAATTGAAGTTGGTCCTTTGCTGCTGCTGACCTTCCCATTGCAGGAGTCCCCAGACGTCCTCCCTCTTGTCCAGATGACTGAGGCCCAGGAACAACAGGATCTGCAGAGCTACACAGGAACAGAAGCCAGCTGGAACCATTTCTTCTAACCAAAGGTACTGTATAACTAAGGGGACTTACCTCTTGGTGTGTAGCCTTACTTGTTCTCAGTAAGTTCTTGAGATAAGCCTGGCTGCTCAGCCACACTACCAACCTGTGTAGTACAGACTTATACCGAAGGTTGGGTTCCTATTGCCAGGAGTTCAAGCTTGCTGTAGTCTCCATAGATTACTGCACACAATCTTGCCTAACAAATATTTAAGCCGACTTCCACGAGTTGGGTACAACTCTCACCCTCATCACCTAGGGCCTAGGTAAACAATAGAAATATAAGATCAGTCCAAGGGCCAGAGGCTTCCTTTAGCATAGTATTATTAAGACCATCTGGGCCCGGGGCTCGAGAAGAACTTATTTTTAAAAACAAGCCTTTAGCATAATTTTAGCCTCGTATTGCGACCTCTTTTCTTTATCTGATCTTCTCTAAGCAACCTTTGGTAACCCGAGTTAAAATCCTAATATCAGCGCATAGCAGTTTCCTTTCTTCAACCAATTTCCTATTATAAATATGTTTAAATAGGAATTCAGGTTTCCTATATGCTTTGTTGACTTCTTCAAAGTCATGAAGTATCGAGGCATAATGAGAAACCTGGTTTATGCTGCTCTAAATTCCTCATATTCAAGAAGAATATCAGGTACATTGTCAGGTTTGATAACCAATTTCTTTCTTCGTTGAGACACCAGAAGGTTATCATTAACTCTTCCTTATAAATGTTCTTGTCCGCCTTGTTAGGACAGTTTTTCTGAAGTCCAACTAAGGGCTTAGTAAAACCATATAACTGAGACAGTATAAAACTCCACTCTTCGTATAAGGCTGTACCACCTGAGCATTTGGTAGCATAGACCGAGCAGCCAGGCTTATCTGCGGAGGGTGAGAGGGCTGTAGGATGGTACAAAGAACCTGTAGCATACAAATGGTTCAACAGAAACCGTTAAACCCAGAAGTATTTTAAAAAAAAATAAAGGTTTATTATAGATATAAATAGGCCAAGATAAAACTTGGTAGGTAAGTACTTTGTCACAGAATCATAAACACAACATACAAACAAAACAAAACGCTCAAGGTACACTAACAGTATATCTAGGTAAGTCAGACCTAATCATACACATTTAGAATAGAACAGACCTATTCAGGGGGAGTAAAACCACAAGTTTAGATGACTTACAGTAATTCAAGGCTAGTAGACGCTGTCAGTCATGCAGTGACACTCAGTTAAGGAATCATTTAGTAAACCAACCCTGTTACCAGGATACTTTTCTGAATAGTGGAACACAAATTCATGGAACAGTATAAACCTATAAAATTTTCAGCATCTGCGTCGATGACGTCGATACGCCAACGTCATCGGATGTTATAAGTAGGACGCACAACGCCCATAGCCTCAGTTGTAGTTTTTTCCCCAGAACGTGTGGCACCAATCTTATGGCAGTATGACCACAGAAAGCCTTGCGGAAACGTAAGCTGCAATCGCATAAGAAATTCTGTAGCGGGGCAGGTAGGGAGGGAGCGATATGGAATACGTCGTTGGACCATCCCATTGAATGAACGTTACCAGGTAAGAGAGTAACTTGTTCTTCGAGGGGATTGGGTCCTCCGACGTATTCCAGATCTATGACAGACTCCCAAAGCAGTACCAACGTATGGAGGAGGGAAAAGAATTTAGAATATAAAAATTTAGAATGCCCAATCAAATTGCAGAGTAAAGGACCGCCCTGCCAAAGGCCAGATCCTGCCCATGGATAGAATCTAGGGAATAGTGTCTTACAAAAAAGTATGGACCGAAGCCCAAGTGGCTGCTTCACAGATGTTACGAACAGGGACACCCCTCTGCAGGGCAGTAGAGGCAGTCATACCCCTAGTAGAATGGGCCCTTAAGCCTACCAGAGGGTCCTTACCCGCCAAGTGGTAACATTCAGAAATTTCCAAGATAATCCATCTAGACAAAGTCTGCTTAGTAACGGCTTGTCCAAAACGCCTTCCAGCGTAACCTATAAAGAGCTGATCGTCCACTTTGACCCGGGACATGCATGAAATGTAGAAACTTAAAGAAAGCTCTCCTAGGATCCAACCTATGGAGCCTCTCCTCTTCCTTATCAGGATGCGGAGGAGGATAAAATGCCAGAAGAATGAACTTCTGACTTAAATGAAATTCTGATACCAATTTCGGAAGAAAGGAAGGACGTACCCTAAGGACAACCCTGTCCTAATGAAACACCGAGAAGGGTGGCTTAACAGAAAGTGCCTGTAGCTCACTCACTCTGCAAGCGGAAGTAACCGCAACTAAAAATACAGTTTTAAGGGTTAACAGTCCCAAAGGACAAGAATGTAACCGCTCAAATGGAGCACCCATTAGGAATTTTAGAAGAAGGTTCAAATCCCAACGGTGCACCTGGAAAGGTGACGGTGGAAACACATTAGTGAGCCCTTTCAGAAACTGAGAAATTAGAGGAATTTTGAAATAATAACACTCCTCAGACGAGCGCTTAAATATGGACAGCGCCGCCAGGTAACCTTTAATGGTACCCACTTGCAGGGCCTTGTGGGCTAAAGAAAGCAAAAAAGACAGAATCACAGGAATGTCACATGAAAAAGGATCCATATTCTTAACCCTGCACCAGTCGCAGAACTTTCTCCACCGGCAACGGTACAGGGACTTTGTTGCAGGCCGTCTGGCCGAAAGCAACACCTCCATCACGTCTTCAGAGAGGTCCCAATCCTTATACCTCAACCTTTCAGAAGCCAAGCGTGAAGGTTGAGGGATCTGACCTCTGGATGGAGCACCTGACCCTCCTCCCGTGAGAGCAGATCGTCTCGGTAGGAAAGATGACGTGGAGGGCAGATGGACAAGTCGAGAAGGTCTGGGTACCACGTTCTCCGGGCCCATGCCGGAGCAATGAGGATCATCCGGGAACCGAAACTCCGTAACCTCTGCAGCACTTGCGGGATGACAGGGACTGGAGGAAACGCGTACAGCAGTGGGAAGGACCACTCTACCATGAACGCGTCCCCTAAGGCTCCTCTTGGCAGAAATTCCCACAAGCAGAACCTTTCGCACTTCCGGTTGACACTACAGGCGAAGAGATCCACTTGTGGGGTCCCCCAAAGTGCGAAGATCTCCAGGAGAATCCCCCGAGCCAGCTCCCACTCATGAGAGATTGCGCTCTGCCGGCTCAAGGCGTCCACCGTCTCGTTTTCGTCTACGGCCAGATGAACTGCCGAGATCGAAATTTCCTGCTGGATGGCCCAGAACCAGAGCTGCATCGCCTCCCTGCACAGAGGAAGTGACCCTGCCCCCCCCCCCTTTTGTTGAGGTAGTGCATGGCCACTGTGTTGTCCGTCAGAATCAGGACATTCTTCCCTCGCACAGTCGGCAGAAAAGCCTTCAGGGCAAGCCTGACGGCCCTCAGCTCCAACAGATTGATATGGAGTCTGGACTCCGACGGAGACCAACGACCACTGACTGTCAACTCGTTGGCATGAGCTCCCCATCCCGTAAGGGATGCGTCCGTCACGATCGTCACCTCCGGCCAGGGTAGCCAAAACGGAGCCCCCTTTATAAGATTGCCTTCGACAGCCCACCACAGAAGGTCCTGGGCAACTGAGGGCAGCGTCTGAACGGGGTCCGACATCCTGCCGGAGGACTGTGACCACTGCATCTTGAGAGCCCACTGCAGAGATCTCATCCGAAGTCGAGCCCAGAAGAATGCAGGATGCCATGAGGCCGAGCAACCTCAAGAACTCGAACGCTGGGAAACTCTGAGCATGTTGAAACTTGTGGACCATCTGCAGAATGTGATGAGCCCTCACCTGGGGAGGGAAACACTGCCCCAGGGATGTGTCGAGCACTGCTCTGATGTACTGGAGCCGCTGGGTTGGCGTCAAGTGGGACTTCTTTAAGTTGATGAGCCTGTGAAGCTTGTGAAGGGAGTGGCAGGTAACTGAAAGATGATCCAGGACTTGCTCGGGAGAGCGCGCCCTGGTCAACCAATCGTCCAGGTAGGGTAGACGTGAATCATCCCCTTTCGTGAGATATGCTGTCACCACCACCATGAGCTTGGTGAAAACCCTCGGGCGGAGCTCAATCCGAACGGCAGGACCTGAAACTGAAAGTGCGAGTCGCCAACCGCGAACCTCAGGTACTTCTTGTGCTTGGGATGGATCGGCACATGAAAGTAAGCCTCCTTGAGGTCGAGAGACACCAACCAGTCCTGAAGTTGAAGGGCCTGGAGGACTTGAGAGAGAGTAACCATCTTGAACTTGTCCTTCCTGAGGAGTTTGTTCAAACCACGCAAGTCCATGATGGGTCTCAATCCCCAGTCCTTCTTGGAAATCAAAAAATAAGGGGAATCTCATCCCTTGTTCCTTTCCGCTACAGGCACCAGTTCTATGGCGCCTTTCTCCAGCAGGGCTTTGATTTCCTGTGCAAGGAGCGGATCCGGACTCTTCAAAGAGAGATTCCCTGGCGGGTAGTCGTGAGGCCTGAAAGGAAGACCTTAGCCGTGGGCTAGGATCTCCAGAACCCACACATTTGAAGTAATGGCATGCCATTCTACAAGATGCTGCGCCAGCCTTCCCTCAACCGGCGATCCATGGGACATGGCCTCATGACTGAGCTGAAGCGGCATTGCCTGAGGGTAAAGAGGCAACTGCCCGAGCGGCCTTGGCACCTCTGGCACTCCTACGGTGGCCCCTTTGACTTGCAGCTCCTCTCGATCTACCAAAGGATGAGTAATATCTAAAGGAACCTCCCCTCCATTGCTGTCACCTAGTACGAAAAGGCAGAGGTTGGTGAACTGCAGCTCTCAACGATTTCACTGCAGCTTTGGAGGTCTGCAACCTCTCAAGGCTCTCGTCAGCCTTGCTGCCAAGAAGATGTTCACCATCAAAGGGCATGTTGAGAAGCCGGGCTTGTACATCAGGAGAAAACCCCGACTTCCGCAACCACGCAAATCTGCGCATTACGGTGCTCGCTGCCATGGACCGGCTGATGCAATCGGCCATGGCCAGGCCCGACCGAACGGATTCAAACATGGCATCCTTGCCATCCTGAACAACAGCAAGAAAGCCATCCCATTCCTCCCCTTCGGGAACACGTTCAGCCGCCAAAGAGACAATTCCACAGAGTATGAGTGAAACGTGCTAAGGCACACACGGAGTTGGCTGCCTGTAAAGCCATACCCCCTGAAGAAAACACTTTCTTCGCCCAGCCATCAAAACGGTTGTTGTCCCTATCAGGAGGGATGGTAGGGTACGACGCCTGTTTTGCCGGGGCCGTAGCCGTCTGCACCACCGTGTGGTGTGTAGTCAAGTAGCTGGTGTCGCTACTGGCTGGACGGTATTTTTTCGGCAAAGACTTGCTCACTGCCGGGAAACTCTCCAGAGCATTACAAGCCGATGCTACCCTTCTTTGCATGGCCATAGTACCGGGTCAGTTGGGGGACCTTTCGTCAAGGACATCCGTCAGGTCATACTGCAGAAAATCCACTGGGGGCGCAGATCACCCAAGTATTCCATCACCCTCGACATAAGGCGCCGGTACGAGGACTCGGCGTGCGTGCCAGGCTCAGGCTACCAAACTCAACCTCCGGAGAGGTGTCCAGACCACTGGCGTTGTGCAAAGACTGACGCAGGTCTTCCAGCTGGCTATGACCAGACATGAGTTCATCAGGAACCATGCCTTCATCAGACCCTTTCATCCACCTCAGAGATGTAATCCAGAGGCTGGAATAAATCCATGGATGAGGGCACAGAAAAAGGCTCAAATACAGGCCTTACTGACTTCTGCAGGGCCTTTCTCAGAGTTTCCACCGGTCTCCGGGGCACCTCCGACAAAGCCTCCTCAAAAGGCATCGACACAGGCCTCGAGGGCGGAGCTCCGAGCGTGTCCTTCGACAGCCTGGGCGCCGATGGCTTCCTCGGAGGCAGACCCTCGAGAGAGTCCTTCGAAGACACCACAGGCTCAGAAGGTCTCAAGGGCGTTGAGGACCAGGACCTGGAGCGGGCATGGCTAGAGCGATCCACCTTGTCCGACCGGGACCTCGAAGGTGCCCGGTGATCGCGACGATCGGCCGAGCCCGAAGGCGTGCAACCAGTGTCTCTAGCACGTGCCCTCCCGGCGTCTTTTGACGGCGCGGACGGAACGGAGCCCTGCGATCGTCTTCATCTCCTTACGAAATGAATCCCATTCTGCATTGTTGGGACAAGCAACCCGCCGACGGGCGGAGTCCTCGGACGAGGAAGGCGACTGGTGACGGTGCTTCTTTGAGTGCCTCGAAGACCCACTCCGGGACCGAGACCCCTTGGACTTACGCCGACAATGCGGAGAGTCGCCCCTCGAATTGTCAGTTGAAAGCTCAGTGGATTTCGACTTCCGGCGGCTTGGGGACCTTACCGACAGAAAGCTTCTTCTTACGCTCCTGCAAGGCCTTTGAAGTTAACGACTGACAATCGTCCGTAGCATGGTCCTCACCGAGGCACCAGAGGCAGGCGTTGTGCGGGTCCGTCAGCAACATCTTGGAACCGCAGTCGCGACACTTCTTGAAACCCGGCCGCGGGGTAGAAGATGACGAAGACGTCATGTAAATCTTCACAAACTAACAGGTTCGAAGAACCGAAAGAATAGAACTCAGAAGAAAAGAGGCGCGCCGAGATCTCCGAAGCGAACACGTTCGCGGAAAAAACGGAACTGATGCTACGGGCGTCGTGCATCCTACTTATAACATCCGGTGACGTTGGCTCGACGGAGGCCCTCGAGGACAGCATATCGACGTCATCAACATAGGAGCCAAACATTTTTCAAAGCAGCACAGCTGTGGTGATTACCTGTCATAGATATGGAATACGTCGGAGGACCCAATCCCCTCGAAGGACAGTTACCAAACCAACTCTTTCACAAGTAAGTAACTTTTAAACACTTGCTATACCTTTCAAGACAGAATCCTTTTCTTCCCCAGTCCTTCCCTATTTTTTTATTTTTTTTATTTCATACAGTTTATACAAACTTTTGAAATGTAAAAACACTAATACCCATCTTAAATTAACTTTTTATCTTTCATAGCATTAACTAATACTTTAACCTTATTGTATGTGGATATACTATGGAAGTCCAATAGTCTCTTTTCAGATTTACTTCTTGTTTTGCTAAATCTCCTTTCACATAGTATTTACAGGAACTGACTCCAATGAAATTTGGAGTTGATCTAAGAACCGCATCACTGCTATCAGCAGGGATTTACTCTAGGTGATGTGTAATTGCTTCCACCATTCTTCCAGATTAAGGGACTGGTATCGATTCATCTCCCTCTTTAGGCAGATCACGCGTTGATCTTTCCATCCGACACATGCAAGGACAAGATGTTTTAGGTTTTCTTCTCCAGACGCACAGAATCTACACATATTTCGTGGTGGGATCTGCAGTCTGTTTATCAGAATTTCTTTAGTTTCGAAGCTGATTAATCAAAATTTTAAATATAACCTTCTTAAGCGTTTGCAAAGAGCAATAGTCAAGTATTTCGGCAGGATGGTGCGTTTTTTGGCTTCTGGGGGAAGATTGAGCATAGATTTTTGTTTTGATCTTCTCTCCCCAATTTCAATCCAGTCAAGATCTAACAACTTTCTTTTCACTGCATCCGGATTGTACCAAAGTGTTATTTCATCTGTCCCCAGCTGGCTCAAAATGTCTTTACATTGTTGTTTCCATTCGTCAAGAGCCGAATTCCTTCGCGGATTTGTCTCCACCAGAATTTTCAAAGATGGTAGATTGGCTTCTTCATAGATCTTTCTAAATACCGCCAATTTATTCCAAGCTATTCTCGCGTCAGTGAGGAGATCCCCACTTCATACAAAACGCAAGCAGTCGGCGTGCTTTGAGGGATCTGAAGAATTTTCCAAAAAAAAAAGCCTTCGCAACGTGACCAGATCTTTGCATCACATGCAAACATATTCTCCGCTCCATATGTTAGAATCTGAGTAACTTTGCTTTCGTAGAATCTTTTTACTGGCATGCAGGAGAATTTGCCATATTTTTTTTGTATTATGGCACCCTGAGTTGTTAGGTGTTTGCAATTGTTTAGGAGTTTGTTCCTCATGGGTTCGTCATTTATGTTGGAATTGATGATTATTCCTAGGTATCTTGTGTAAGGGACTTTATTCAGTTTCTTCGTCCCTAGGGCCCAATTTAACCTTCGGTTTCTTGCCATCCTTCCCCTTTTATTTTCCAGAACTAGGATTTCAGATTTTGCCACATTAATCTCCAATCCTAGTTCTTCAGTGATCGTTTTTAAAGCTGTCAACTTTCTTTGTAGGCCAAGGGGTGCACAGTCCAAGATGACCAGGTCATCAGCATATAGAATGTGATGTATCTGCACTCCGTTTATCAGTGGTGGAAACGACACCACTTTTGTAAAGGCTACTCCAACTTCCATTATATAGAAGTTGAAAAGCGGTGCTCCGAAAGGGCACCCCTGCTTCACACCGCTCTCCGTTCTTATGGGTCCTATTAAGTTTCCATCGCTGTCCAGACGAACTTTGATAAATGTATCAGAGTATAATTCTTTGATGGCTTGAATTAGACTCTCATTATATCCCCTCTCTTTGAGTTTGGACCACAGCATTTCTCTGTCAACGCCATCAAATGCGCTTGCCATGTCAATAAATGCTAAATATACTTTTTTCCTTGTTCTGATGGCGTCGATTTTCAAGAGATTCAAGATGCAGAGATTTACGCTGCATCCTACTCCTTTGATAAACCCGGATTGTCGTTCATCATAAATCTTCTGTTGTTTAATCCATGCTGTAAGTTGAGCAAGTAGCAAACTTGCAAACACTTTTCCCACAACATCAAGTAAGGCAATGGGCCGATAGTTTGCAGGATCATTACGGATTCCTTTCTTGAACATCGGAACAATAATCCCTGATTTCAAGGTCGATGGAATCCGTCTTTCCTTGATTATTAGTTGAAATAGAGCATTGCAAAATTCAGTCCACTCCTCGATATTCTCTTTCAAATCGACGTTGGATAGACCATCCAGTCCTGCTGCCCTTGAGGCACTCCTTTTTTTGATTGTAGCTCGAATGTCCTCTCGATCAATCTTTATTTCCCAAGGACTTGTTGGATGTTGATTCTGAAAGCTTGAATTTTTCACTTTTTTAAATAGCTTTGTATAGTGACTTTCCCACTCTTTTTCAGTCACCATGTTTGATACCATTGCCTTTTCGGGATTCATCGACTCATTTATTATTGCCCAGAATCCTCTGGAGTTCTTTTGATTTATAGCCGACAACATTATCTCTGCATCTCGCTGTTCCAATAACACTCTACGCTCTTTACACCAGTTGTTGTATTGATTTTCGCTTTCTTTAGCAGACTCTTGCATTCTGTTTTTTTTTATGCAATAATTTCTCTTATTAATTTCCTTAGCTCTTTTTTTTCGAGCGATCTCCGGATCATACTGGTGTCTTTGATAGTTGGGTCTATTTTGAACATTCTTCTTTTTGATTTTATATATTTGTAGCAGCTGTTGGTATTCAACTGTGTCTACTGGCCCTTCTGCCTGGTGCAGACTTAATCATTCAGTTGCTGCTATAATATCGGCGTTTCTTAGACGTCATCTGTTTCAACCAGGTTCTACCGCAGATTGTTGTTTCCATTGTTCGCGTCGAGCTGGTTTAGTCGTGTGTCATTCTATCGAGACGATGTTATGGTCGCTTTGGTTAGTCTTACTGACTCTTAGAGTCCCAATTTCATTTGATAAGGCTTCAGAGGCAAAGATGTAATCTAAATGGAGTTTTGAGAGCCTCTTTCCCAAGTCGGCTTTGCAGGGATATCACCCTTTGTAACTGCATTCAACATTATTAGGTTTCTGTTTGTCATCTCCTCCAGCCATCTTTCACTTTTACACCTCTCTTTCTGATTTATTTGTGCCTTAGAGTGGTTAGTTTCAATTAATTTCATATGAAGATCGCCACATAATATGATTAGAGCTTTCGGGTCTCCTATAAGGATGTTGCCGATGACATCAAGGAGATCATCTTCGAATTTTTGGTGGGTTTTAGGTGTTGCTTTCCAATATACATTTAGTAAATGGAAACTTGATATTGCTGTCACTTTTTGTTCCACTGGTTCAATGCAGACTGCCTGAAGATGCGGGGATATACATTTTGCTGACCTAATTCTTAACCCACAATTTCTTTTGACAAGGATTAATTGACCTGACATCGGGCGATCCTTTGTTTTTGTTGATGGCTGGGTTTAATATGGTTTCGAAGCCCTCGACAAGTTTCTTGCATGCATATCACATCAGCATTTGCTAGAATTTCAGTCGTCGTTCTCAAGAGATGTGAAAAGCCTCTCGTGTTCCAAGTAGCTATCACCAAGTTTGACTTTTCGCTATCCAAGCCCAGTTGTTACTTTCATCCACATTGCTTTCCACTTCTTCGCTCGTTGGTGCCTTTAAGTTCATAGATGGTGTTTTCCACTGTTATTTTAATTTTCTTTAGTTTTATCTCCTCATTCGAGTGTGTTTTGTCCTCATCTTCTTCAGAGCTTGACTTATTGTTAGCCTTGGCATCCATTCTCTTTGTCATTATCGTAGATTTATTCTGGAGGACTTCCTTACCCATTTTTGTTGGAGATTTGATGATTTTGGTTTTCATGTTCTTTCGCCTCCAGGGCATTGTCCACCTCATAGATTTGGTAACCTGCATCCAGCAGTTGTCGTTCACACATCATTATCCTTAGCACAACCTTCTTGTCGTTGATTTGTAATAACACACATTTTTGATTCATGTCAGGAATAATCTCCACTCTATCAATTAGTGAGCTCTTTATGGATTTCAGCACAGGAATTGTTTGAAAAAGTTGTAGTATGGTATATCTATTCAATGAAGTATCGCTTTCCTATTTTCCATTCTTTCTACCAATATTCTGTATGGTTCGATTGTTGGTAAGCCATTCTGGACCGAAGGTAAAGGAATGGACAATTGGCCGTCACTTTCGTTAAATTCTTGGGTAGGAGTCTCTCCTGTTTGCACGGTGGTCAGCTTCTTTTTCAACGATTCAACATTAGCAGTAGTTTGCACGGATTCTTCACTTAACTTTTTTCGTGTTTCCGTAGGGTTGCTAAGCTTAGTTTTCGTTTTTTGTAGGCTAAGCACTCGTTTCTCTTCTAATGTGAGGAAGATTTGTGATTCTCCAATCATATCTTTTTCTTGGGGTTATTGGCCACAAGAATACTCTTTTTCCATTTGAACTATCTCCTCTCTCATTCTCGCCTTCTCCTGCGGGCGTCCGAGGAAGTTTTAGGTCGACATCTTGATTGGATTGTATGATTTCCTTATCCATTCTCCCTTTTGTCTTTGCCACGTTCTCGTCATCTATTGCATCTTCAACAGGTGAACTGTATGTTGACATATTCATTAACTCCTCAATTTCATCATCATCATGTGCGATTATCTCCGGGGCGGAGTTGTGTTTCGCCATTCCCATTTCTCCAGGTTTATTGTTTGAAACCTGGTCAGCTATATCCTCACTATTTTTTTTTTTTTGTTCTGTGTTTACTGTGATATTCAAGGCTTTAATCTTTCTGAAGAAGTTTGCTGAGCTTTGCAGATTTTTGTTCTTATGTATTTGCTGTTTTTTTTGGTTTCTTTTGTTTACTCTGCATCAAATCAACAGACGAGCCTTTGGAAATCTTTGCAACTCCTAACTGTGATTTGGGTTTTTCGAAGATGTTGCGCCACTCTCCTTCAATTGTTTCTTTTACCGCAGATGAAGAGTTACTTTCTGATGATATTGTTTGCGGGTCACAGTCCCCTTGTTCTATAATGGAGGCATTTAACAGCTGATTGCTCACTTCCTTTTCTTTTGTGGACGAGGCAACATCCAGTGTCTCCTCAATTATTGGCAATGTCTTCAAAGTAGCAGACTCGATCGTACCAGCTAGTTTAGACCTTCTGTTTTGATCATTCTCTTTCATTGGACTATTCGAAATTCTCTGGAGTAATTATTAGATCTTTTTCGTAACAACAGTTCTGATGTAGGTTTGTCATGTGATACACTGTTGTTTCTTCGGGCAATTGTTTGGTTCTTCTCACACTTTGTGGAATTACAATTGGATCTATCTCAATCACTGTTTCCAAAAGTGGGTAATTTTTGCTACACGGTCGTTTGTGATCTTTTTCACCCGTGCCATCACGTTCTTTTTGCAGTAGTAAGAGTGCATGTCTCGTTACTTCAGCAAAAAGTCTCTGGTCTTCAGAGCTGTTCTTTAGAGACTCCTTCAGGGCTATCAATGAGATATCATTGCCTCGCCTTATCATCACAACCTGTGACCTCATTTCTGTCAAATCAGTCTCCAATTTTACAATCTTAGAATTGAGTAGGGCAATGAAAGTTATTTGGTCTCTAATGTTCTCATTTAAGTTCTCATATAACCTCATCAATGGAGCCACCGCTATCGTTGTGGCAGACATCAAGATTGGGCTTAGATTTGAGATTAGCTTGTCCAAGAGGGCTGATCTATCATTTGGGCTCCTTGATCTTCTCGGGCGTGTCGAGTGCAGACTTTGTTTTTCTTTCTTGTAATCGAGGGGCTATCATTGTCCTCTGGCTCCGAGGAGGTTGATCTCGTTATGCAATCCCAGAGTTTTTTGGGCATTCGATTTTCTTCCACCTCTTTACTCTCAGCTTCGGCCTCTTTCCCCCAACCTTTGAATCGTTTGGTGGGACCTCCAACTTACTTGTCTGAACTTGCTGCACATCTAATCCTTTTTTGAGAGGCCATGATCTCCTCATTCCTGGCCTCAAATACAGGTGTGTTACGCTCCAGGCTCATCACTTCACAAATACCCCTGTCCACATTTTGCGCCCACTCAGCGTACAGTGTTGTTCTTCCACTGGAGCTCGATTGGGAGCATTAGTTTATTGTTGAGCTCTGCCAGATCTTTTATCTCCTGGTCCGCGATCCCCAGCGAGTCCCTGCGCCTGGAAGGTTGCGTGGTATTTTGAGCAGCCGTTCTCTCTTTCCAGGTATCTGGATGACTCCAGTCGTCAACCATTCCTTCTGCCGTGCCGAATGATCTGGGGCCCTCGTTTCCAGGTATCAGAGTTTGGCTGTAATTCGTCACCAGCTTCTCTCTAAGGATTTGTTCCTCCATCCTTAAACACATTCATATTGGTTTATTTTTTTTCTTCAAGTCTGGCTTGTGCATCTCAGCAACTCTTAGCCACGCTAGTAGTTCTAATGTGAAACCTGGTTGTCTCGCCTCTTCTGACTTCTTCGATTGGACAGCGGAGTCCATTATTTCTATTACACCCATTGTAGGTGGTGTTGGTGCTTTCGACTGTTCTGCAGCCACCTTAGACCCCTCCTGATCGTTCTCGGGGCACTCCAGCATACCCTTTGGGGGGCCAAGAGGTTTTGTACCACGGGTGATTTCGCTACTGCGGGCTCTGTATACAGTGCTCCATTGCCTGACTCTGACACTTTTTTCAATTGTTTTCCCTGATATTCCTGCGGACCGTGAGATTTTTCTGGTGTCAATCTAATTGTCTCTCGCTCCTTCGATTTTAGCTTGTCTATTTCTTGTGTTCTTTCCAGCCTCTTTGATGATGTAATAAAGGACGGGAGGGATGGGAAGCTAGCTGATGAGGGAGCGCAATGTATGAGCACGGAGCACAGCACTTAAAGGTTGGGTGCTAGCTCTCCTCGGTTCACTCAGGCCACTGCCTCTTCTGCGAGCACTGCAGTTGACTCTGGTAAGGGCGGCTCTTTCCCTCCACATCCTCCACCTCCTCCTGCTCCTCGTCCTCCTCACTCACACTCATACTCTCACCTTCGTCTCCCGCTACAATGTCTTCCGAAAGCAGCCGCGTAGATGGTGTCCGATCCCTCCTCAAGTTCTGCTTTCCGCGGGGCAGCGGCCGTTCAACTGGGAGGCGTGGCAAGGTAGGGGGAGCGACGGGGAGCATTTCGGGATTGACATCTCTTGCGATTTCTTGCCGATAACTCGCCTGCTTGGGTTTTGGGCGTATGGCATTACATTCAATCCTCGTTTCACTTGGGCGCAGGTCAAAACAGTCAAAGCGGTCAAAGCAGACAAAGTGGCAAGCGGCTCGCCACTATGGGTCACCACAAGCACATCGACAGACCGCCGATCACGCACGCATGGACCCCCAGGGAACACAGGAAACGCACTCCTGCACACTCCACTACGCTCCGCGTAGCCAGGGGGTTTTTGTAAGGTAACTCCTCCTTCAAATAGTAACAGTGAACAGACTGTAGTGCCAGGAACAGGAAACACTCCTGCACACTTCACTAGTCTATTGCATGAGCTCTCTCGGAGGCATAAGAGGGAACCTAGTGGTCTGGGTGCCAGCTGTATGCAGGGTGAGATCAGGTTCAGTTGCAGGAAAAGACAGAGTTCCTGAGGAATCCTCTTCAAAACAAGCAAGTAGTTCACTTTAGTTAGGGTCCAGGGACTTCAGAGAAGACACCCTAGAGGTATTCAAGCAATGGGCGAACACGATGGGGACTCCCAATCACATGAATCACCCCCATAGCTTCACAGGAATCACAAAAGGACTAAGGTAAGTAATACCCAAGCCAACACAGTATCTCAGCACAGAAAGAGTTTGCAGCAGAACGTCTTCAGGATCTGGCGCCAAAAACCTGGTCGTTAGATTCCTTGTCGTGATGATTGGGGACAGGACACTGGAAGGGAATTTGCAGCCGGGATCAACAGGGAAGGCTCCAGGAAAGAGTTTCTTTGTGGCTAAATGAGCTCTGTGGTTTTGGTGCTCTTTTCAGGAGCCAGGAGAAGACTGTCGATTCTCGTTGCTAATCTGGTCCACCACTCTGGTGAGGGGACTTCAAGGACTCAAATCGTGTCTCTGGAGAGCCAAGAGGATGCCACCACAGTTTCAGACATATCTGGACTCCGGAAGATCATGCACTGCACAATGGCTTGAGATCCCAAGGTATTGGGGTATTACAGCCCAGCAAGATCACAGCATGTCGTGGGATGGCTCAAAATGCAGGTCGTCCTGAGACTAGTGGATCACACCAGCCTCCGGGTTGGAGTTGTCGCGTTCGGGACCCCCAGGTCGATTGGACAGAAGGGTTACAGTAGGTTCCGGATACACAACAGGCTCTCTGGTCACTGGAAATCTCTACAGTGGTCTTTTCTTCATCTTCCTCTTCAGTTTCAGCTCCAGTGGTCGACTTGACAGCAGCTTCCATGTTCAGAGTCTTTATCAGGTACTACAGCACAACCTCTGCATTCTCTCCCTGCATTTTACAGCAAGGGGCGGACTGACTGTCCAATTCGGACAGCCAGACCCCCACTGAGAGTTGGCTTCTTTCCGGCAAGGTGAAAGACAAAGGGCTGCAGAGTTTTTGACTTTTCCCTTGCTTCCTGCCTTCTCAGAGACTGTAGAGCCTGGGTAGGGAATCCAAAGGATTCCTGCCGAAGACAAAACTTCCACCAAGGTTGTTCTGTTGTTCCCACCTAGAACGGCAAGGGAAGACCGCAGAAACAGCGGCCAAGCAAGAAATGGCGCAACAAAGAAGGAGTCCACCATTTTAGCTAAATGCTGGCACTTCTGTGCATTACCGAGCACTAAACGTCAAAGGTAAAACTACTGCCATCAGCCATTCATGTAAACCCGCAATTTTAACACAATGTTACCAGGCAAATAAGAAAAGGGATACAATGTATCCCTCCAGCACTCCACATAAGGTGGGGTGTACTGGCTCACTTATACAAAATGTAAAGGGGATTAAAATCCCTCTTTACTACTTTGGAGCAGTAGTTCATCCAAGTATAGGAAAGAGAAATTAACAGGTGAGCCCAAAGGAGTATCCCAGTCTAAGCCCAAAGGTTATAGGAAACTATAACTCCAGCCATACACTATGGAGAAACATAAAAAGGTCATGCATAAAAAGAGTAAAAGTCTAGGTGAGAGAGGAAAAAGATTCCCACTAACTTACGGACAAGGTAAAATATTTACCAAGTCCAAGTAAAAGGTTCTGTGGTTGACACAGGTCAGGAAGATGTACCACTAATATGAAAAAAATCTTACCCAACACCCCTTTGCCATATCATCTTCAAAAGGGAACTATCCCTATGCCTTGTCAGAACAACCAGAAGCATTTCTATCAAAGGGAGCAAATGACCTGAGTCAATGAACGCACTTTGATTTCTCTGGAACCAGGTTGGCTTCCCTGGGATATCTCCCTTAGTCTGACCATTCAACAATGTGGAGTTTCCTCTCCATTTCACTCAGCCATAACATCGCCCTTTCTTGTAGCAGTAGGCCTTGAGGGGGAACGAATGGTCTACCTTTCCCGTCCAAACCTTTTATATTTCAAGTTATACATATAATGAAGAAAGGATCTTGAAAATAATCATCTACTATGTCTGTTACACAGTCCACAAAGTCAGCTGAATCCATCAACGCAGGGTTCCAATATAAATGAAATCTAACCCACACTAGCATTTGTTTAATTCCCTGTGCTGTACCTTGATCAATATTCAAGACCAACATTTGACCAAAGGGATTTGGATTCCTTATTTATATAACAGTGAGCACTTGACAGTTTTTCACCAGGGTTAATAAACCTGAAAATGGTCCATCTCTATCCCCTTTAAAGGCCGCAATTAAATAAGCACAAAAGCCATCACATATTGAGGGTGGTCAGAGCCAGGTTTCTTGCAGATACAAGATATCATACCAATCCACTACCAGTGCTTCATCATTAAACAGATGTGAGAAGACCAGGTTATTCCAAGAGCCAACTACAACATCTGTTTTAATTTCCACAGCCTCATATTAATTATTATTAGGTCCAGCAGGTGCCCCGGTTAACCATCTCCAATCCTCATTTTCAAATACCAGGGGAGACATCCAATTCTTCAGTAACCTCATCCAATTCTTCAGTAACCTCCCTTTCTTGACCCTTTTCATTAAAAGAAAGTCACTCTTAAAGGGCAGGTATTCTCTCCTTTGGTTCTAGGTGGGTTTTCATGAAAGATCTTCTCTTGTAAATCATGCTTTACTGTTTGGCTTCTCAACTTTTCTTGCGTATGATCAAGAGAAGATTCTCAAAATGACATGCATTACTCACCATAATAGCATTGCTGTATCGGCTTAGATTCACATGCTGTGCATATAGTCTGACATCTAGTGGAAATCAGGGAGCATTGCATCTTTCTAACGAAGATCAAAAGTGGACGTCGACATGGGCGTGACTGTAACACTATCCCTAACGTGTCATGTAGTGCACCCAAAATCCCTCATGCGCTGAGGTCCCTCAGATCGTTTTTTTCCGCCAACCTAGTTGGTCGCCTGTGCGGGGCTCGCAAGAGTTTTCTATTGCTTATTTTGTCCCTTCGGCCGTCTCGTCTCCAGACTAATCTTCGGTTGTTTCCATCCCGGCCTTTATCAACTATGGTTGTTGACTGCATTACAGTTATATGTTCCCTTAGTTCAAAACCCAAAGGTAACAGTGCTGGGTCAGCCTCCAAGAGTGTGGTCTGCACCATATCTGATTTTAAATGGAGTATGACCCAATCCATTCATGAGTCCTTCACAAATTCCACCACCCGTATATCATCAGAGTCAATGAAACATAGTTTTGGATTGTGGTGAGATAAATCTTAAAACTTTACTAGGATTTAAAATTAAACCATCTTGAGAACATAATATTCTCTATAAAGATAATTTGATTTCATCCTTTTGGGAATGTTTCTTCCGCACGCTGTTTTCTTTGGCCTTATTTACTGGGTTTAGTAAATATGACATCTAGGTTGGATTCTTCTGTTTTAGGTTTTAAAACTACATCCTGCCTCTTAGAGGAAGCATTTTAAAAGTCCCAGTACTTACATCCAGACAAGTAGAAGGTGTGATTTCATTGTTCACTATCACTGGTTCCTTGCCAGATTGGATCTTCGACTAATTACAGAGGTCAACCCTTCCATTTTTACCTGCTCTTCAAATTTAACTGTTAGGCAAAGTTTGAATGTAGTGCCTTCTGGGACCACTGCAGACAACTATGACTACAAGTGTAAGCAAAACAAACCTTTGGTATAAGTCTGTACCACACAGTTTTGGTACCCAGGTTTATCTCAAGAGGGTATGTGAGCTGTAATGATGTTACACAGAGGTCTACAATTACAAGTGTTCAAATAAACTCTTACACTCAAGGTTTCTTGGTTAAAAATACTTATTAATTTATTAACCATTGAATTATAAAACATTCAATAAAAGGAGGCAATTATATCATACACACAAATACACTTGGATACCAATTCATAAATACTTTTCAAGAGGAGTAAAAGGTAAAGATTATTAGAACATGAAAGGTTACAATATTCTTTAGACAGTGCAAATAATTAGAGTTCACCAGAAGAGTCAATTCAATTCAATAGGCTAGGCCAAAGTCAACTGCTTGGATAGGACAAAGCAGTTCTGGTAGGTAAACGGAACAGTCTCTGCAAAGGTTCTTAGGAATAGTTTGTAGCAAGAAGAATCATATGTTGGGTCATAGGATGATTAGGCCTGTGAGCTGGGAAAGTTTCAAGCACTTTCACCGCGAGAGGTAAGTACACGCAGTCTGGTTTTACAGTACCTTACAAATGAAGAAAAAGAGGCAGCTGATGACTTCTGTTCCTGGCAGTTCCCACAGATCTCACTGTTCCTGGGCCTCAGTCGTGGGGACAAGAGGGAGGACGTCGGGGGACTCCTGCACTGCACTGGGACTGGTCAAAAAGCTATAGCAACTGGCAAATCTTCGATTCTGGTAGCTGTAAATCAAGCAAACAAACTGGTGTCCCTCTCCCCGGTTATTCAGTTTCCTGCAGCACTCTGAGGAAAATACAACCAGTTCCGAGATAAGGTGTCCAGGTGGCATATGGTCGAGTTGATTGGTCCCACCAACTCAAAGGGAGAAGTCGTCCTTGTGGGGGCTTCTCCGTCGAGGTGAACTTGGCAATTCGGGACTGATCAGGTCTTCACCGGGCACACCAACCGTCCAGAAGTTGCAGCAGTCGTCCTCTTCAAGCACGTCTTCGGTTCTTTTGTTCCAGTGGTCGACTCTGCCTTTCAAGCCAAGAGCTTGCCTTTTATTCAGTCCTCTCCCATTCATTCCAGCCTAGCTGTCACTCACCCAGCAAGGTGGCTGTCCTTGCCGGACAGTCAGCCAGCCAATCACCACAGAGTGCATTTGGGTCTCCTAGGAGACTGAGCACAGGGAGATTCGGGCACATCCCTCACTTCCTGCCCACCCAGACACTCAGGCGCTAGAGGCGGTCTTCACTCCTGAAGCCCGCCAAAGGTGAAGGAACAAAGGGACCAAACCTGGCTTGGCGCACAGAGACAAACTCGAGAAGGACCTTTCCAAAAAGAAATGACGAAAAAAGAAGACCGGTCCCGTTTAAACAAAGGGGGCTTAGACGCCATCTTGAAAAACATGGCTCCCGCGATTTAACGCCACCAGAGCTGCGAATAGTTCGCGGTCGGGAAACATCATGGTAGTTTGTTGTAAAACCACTGCCACCAGCCATTCTGAGAAGAAAGGGTAGCATTTGACTGCTACATGAGTATCTAGACACAAGGGATAACAAGTAACCCCTCCAGCACTTTATAGGAAGATAGGGTGTGCTGGGTCTAGGAATTTAAAAGACTAGTAAAGTCAATTTCACTTTACTTTCTCTGGGAAACAGTAGTTTATCCCAGAGAAGGTATTTAAACCTTGGTAAAGCCTAAAAGGCTTCCTTGTGCCACTGCACTGAGGGTGCTGTGTGACACAAATGAACATATGATGCCTATGGAGTTCTCTAAAACTCCATAACCAAAGAAAACACAAGAGTAAAACACATATCAAAATACATGAGAGAGTGGGAAAAAGGCTCACACTCTCTCCAGGTAAAAAAATCAAGTCCTCAAAATCCAGCAAAGTTGCTGGGGGTCTCTAAGGTGAAGGGAATTAGCACATTTTTGAGAATTCTCCCCAACATCAACCTCTTCATGTCCTGCTTCATTTGAATAAGATGACAAATTCAATAATATATTTATTTCAGCATCTTCGTTGCATGGGCTTTTCCTTATTCGGGGTGGTTCCATTAAAGTTGTTGCTTTAGGATCTTTTTTCTTTCGTTGCATTATTGTTTCATGGGACACCCTTGGTTGAGGGGTGGAATTTTCAGGTTATGCAAAAAGTTCAAAGAATCATTAGATTTTAGATTCTTTCCCATTTGCATCTTTTTTGATGTTTTCTTCTTTTGCTTCTCGTTTCCCTTGGAAACAAATTGCTTTTTCCGCTTTTGTCTACAGAAAATTGGAAAATCATTTTTAGAGGGGCCTACCATAGCCATCGGTGATGATATTTCAGCATCCACCACCAATATGCACAACCCCTGACCAGATGACGAGACAATATTATCCAATGACACCTCCTGGCCAACATCGATCATGCCAATGCATACCTGTATGTTTGAATCCATAGGTATTGATGATAAAAAATCTTTTTATCTGCATAGATTTAGAAAGGGTCTCAGCCTGTTGTATTGGGGCAGCAGCAGATTCCAGACACGACAATGCATGGGAATTTATGCTGGATGGTTAAGTAACAGCCGCGTTATATAGATATCCATCAGTGTTTCCCACTTTGTTGATAACTCGTAGCCACTTGAAAGATTCCAATAATGCACCCATCAAAATAGTCTTATTGGCAGCCTTACCATTCGCTAGATCACACAGTCGTCCCAGCCATTGTGAGGCAAGATTAGCTTTGTGATCTATTTGTTTGCAGGGTTGCAGTGCAGGATTCCCAAAAATGTGTTTCAAATGCATCATAGAGACCAGGGTAGCTTGGTCCTTGAAACTTTCATTTATAGACTTGTAAAGTTTCATAAAAGGTGGCAAAGCAATAGTCAGTGCGGACATGATGATATTTTGAAGTTGGAATGCCGCTATAACAGATGAAGGCATCCGCTTTGTGTTTAAATTCGGGGAAAATACTGAATCCCTGGCAGTTGACACGGACGGTAAAGAAGAGGTCCGACCTAAAAACGTGATCCTTTGTACTAACACCCCATCGAAATCCAGCCTGTAGATCCTAGACTGCCTCATACTCACTTGCCCAAATATACAGTCGTTTCAATAGAATCTTGCCATGAATGTTGGCACTGGAATCAATTCATGAAATGGGGTGATAATTATTTGTATCCTAGCGATCTCCCTTCTTAAATAGCATCATTCCATGTCATTGATATATCTTCCCTATTTTGAATATTATTAAAAAGTTTAAATGGAACGAGAACCTAGATAGCTGGTTCGGAGAGAAAGCGTTCAACTGATACTCTCTCTGTACCTGGGGCTTTGTTGGCATGCTGTGTCAACAAAGCCTGTTCAATTGCATTCACTGTAATCATTAAGGAAAATTGCAGCCGAAGGTTGAAGGGAACGTTCCTTTATACTCAGGGTTGAAACATATGGCTTATTATTAAGTTCATAAAAATGATCTATCCACATATCCTAAGTTATGTGTGTTGCATTATTACAGGACCCATTAAGAAACCCTTTTGCGACTAAAGTCCAGAATTTCTTTGTCAGTTTATTGGCACATACGTCCTTCATTAGTGTCCACCTATCATTAATGAGCTGCGTCTTCCTTTGAGTGACTAAACATGAATATTCTTTCCTTGGTTCTTTTTTCGTGACAGTATCTAGAACATCCTTCTCTTTCAAGGCAACAATAAGTTGGGTTTTATGTTACCTGTTGTAGAGGGGACAAAAGAATCCATACTTTTCACAAGTCCCCATGTTTTATTCAAATCTAGCCTTGATTCCGTTAAGAAATATTAAAAGCTGTCTCTGGTATTTTGCTGTCATTGATGATTTTAGCCCATTTCACTTTCCTACAAGAGGACAGTTCAAGAGCATTGGTCATATTTTCCATTGGCAATACAATTCTACTAGGTCCAAGAGTAAGAGTAATTTTATAACCTTATAGCATTTAACCAATTGCCAGCTTTCTACCTTAATTATGGCAATCAATTGGTGCAGGGATATCTTCCAAGAAATGTCTTGTTACATGGAAGATACTGTCTAGTTAACAGATTTTGTATAAGGCTGTCAATTTATTACATGGGTTTATTTTAGCACACTGAACATTCGGAATAGCCCAAACTACATCAACATCTTTATATAGCAATAAATATGTATCAGCAAAGAACAACTGACAATTAAAATATGCAGCTAAAATGATATGTGACTTATGTTTTCTGGATTTATAGTTGTCCAGTTGGCCCAGCAATTCCCCAAACAAATCAATACTTTTATTCTGTAGTCACATATAGATATTCACAATACACAAAACAGTGGTAGAATCATAGGTCTACTGTGCAATCTGAGCACCAGGATAGTTAGTTTGATAAGTGGAAAATGAGCCCTGCAAAGGGTTTGATATCCATATAGTGAGTAACCCATTGGGCCTTCCTCGTAACCCAGTCTCATCGGGTATGTGATAACTCAAATAGCCTTGCTTACAGATATTACCTAAAAGTCAGGTTTCTTGGAAATGGACAATATGGAATTTATCGATGAACCACTGCCAAGTGAGGTCATAAATCTTGTTATGTAGACCTGCTGCATTCCAAGATATTAACATAATTTCATAGGGCTTTGAACTAGTAGATGTATTCTGTGCATGAAGTATAGACATGTGATCCATTTTCATATCCCAAAGAGATTTTGTTAAATATGGCTGAAGGTGTGACTGGAATCAAGATCGAATTACAGAAATATCTGGACAACTGTGCTAGACAGGTGAACATAGATCTAACAATATGCTGTCGTGTTCGGGAGATTTTTCATTTCAATGTCAAATTCGCATCATCTGCAAGTCCCCCAGGACTTTTTGCTGGACTTCTGAATGCTTTGGTCTCTCTCCTGGGTGAGTAGGAATTTTTTCCAACTCACTCATTCTTTTCCTCTGTTTGTGGGAACCTTTTTTTGTTTTAATCTCTTTTTATACTTTTACATTGGAGTTCTGTTTGCCCCCAAGTGTCTGGGGAATCTGTAATGTCCTTTTGCAGCACACAGCACCTTCTGTGCAGTGTTGTTGGGAGCCCATTGGTCGACCATTTGTATGTTATCTTATTTTCCTTGTGGGAGCACAAGTTCCCAAGGGTAAGGGGATACTTTTTATCCTTCTTACATTTAATCATGTCAGATAAGCACACACCACCTTATGTGGAGTGCAAGGGGGTTACGTGGTTCTCCTCGTTCCTGGCAGATCGTACCCAGGCTCTCTCTATGCCCCCTTTTCTATGCACCCCCTGCAATCTGAGCTGCGGGGTGCCGCAGTGAGACCCCTTGTCTCAGATTCTTTTTGCATGCTGGCCACCAGCCACTATGAGGCACTGCCAAGGCCCCGCCCCTGACACTAGCAAAGACGTGTGCCAAAATATTCTCGTTTAGAGGGACTCACTGCCCCTTCGAGGTAAAAAGGGCAATGACAAGGAGACACCTGAACCCAATAAACAATCACTAACATTCTTTAAATGGGAATCAAGGGTTATGCTTTGATACAGTGAAGTCTTGACTGCTGTAAGGATATATGGACCAGGATTATTTATGTATGAAATGTTTGTCGGGTACCTGCATATTGATTTATGCAATGTGTGTCGGATACAGGTATCCGACAAACATTGCATAAATAAATGCATTATCCGTCTCCATGTACCCAACAAACATTGCATAAATAAATAAACCGGTTCATAGCTTAAAGAATATTTACTCAGCAACACTGGTCAAAACTATTATCCGCACAGTGAAGTAAATCATCACAAGTGCCATGGAAGTGGTTGAAAGTGTAATTGATATATAGTTTGGAAAAGAAGCAGCATGAAAGAAATAGCGCTGCTTTAAACTATTATTTTGGCCATTTTCTGGGCTTGCAGGGACGCACCATGGGCCAGAACGGGTCGGGGCCCACGGTGCGTCCCTGCAACGCACGCACACTCCCCACAGTCCACTGCACCTCCCCCTCCCATCTCAATGCCAGCACTAAACCATTTAGTGACTAATGGGCCACCATTAGCAGTTTCCTGCCGGCATTGTGATGGAAGGGGCTGGTCTTAGCTGCAGGGGGACCTAAAGTGTTTTTATTGGTGTGCTTATGCCTCCACCCCAAGTGGTGCAAAAGTGGTCAAAGGGAGCCTCTGACTTCTGTAATGTCACGTAGCACTTTTGTACTACGTGACATTACAGTTGGAAGGGGCAGCGCCAGCACCTGACCTGCAGAACTTTCCCCACGTCAATGCGCCGCCCCACAAACTGGGGAATTCCATCCCGTCCAGAGGCTCCTGGTACCGGGGCAATTGCGTCCCCCGGGGCTATTGCACCCCCGGCAGTTGCCCGCCTCGTCTGGGCCAAGAAACAGGCCTGGCCTCGGCCCTCAGGCAGGGCGGGGCAATTGGCAAATAAATTAGCGACATTTGTTGCTTTATTACCTTCCCCCGGCCCCGGGTGGCGCCGGCGCTGCTGGTGCCAGCCAGGCCCATGGGCGCACGTGCGGTGTGCCCTCCTACAGGCTATGGGCGCGCACTAACACTGAAGTGTGGATCGATTGGGGCTGGCTGGTGTTGCCAGCCCCGGCCAGTACAGAAAAGAGGAGTGAGTGGGTGGGTCACTAAATCCTGAGGTTGTTCCCATCACAAGCACACACGGCCAAGCAGGAGCAGAATCAGCAAATACAGTTTCTGCATCCTGCCCTCACTGATTGGCCTTGTTTCAGGAAACCCGGCAGTAACAACAGCCTGCCGAGGCAAGCACACTTCCTTTCCTCCTGCTCCCGTCCTCGCAGGTGAGGCCTATTGCTGCAAAGGCATTTTATTTATTTTAAAATGGTATTGCGGAGATGACTGGGCCATCCAAGAACAGCCGCTGGAGGCCACAAAGCTAGACACTTTTGTCAAGGCTCAAGTAGTCATGAAAAAGGAAGCGAGCACTGGTGGTGGACTCTCCTCAGGAGATCAAAAGGTCGGTTCTCGGAAGACCTGGGCAGAGTGTCACCGTCAGCAGATCTTAGACAGTTGCACGTTCCAGCAGGGTTGAATTGGTCGGTCCATTGGCCCGGCCAAAATCACTTCGAGGGTGAGGCCCTGGGGGCAGGTATCACGCTTGGGCTAGTTTGGGGGTTACCACGCCCCCCTAGGACCCGCTCCCGAGCATATTGTTTGTCGTTCCCTCTTTCCTGGGCAGTTTCATACATTTCACTGTTCGCTCAGACTTGTCTTATACTCTTCTTTGTCATTGTGCTTCTTTTGTTTGGAATAGCAATCACGCTAGTCTAACGAGATAAACACCTATACGAACGCGCCTTGTGAATGTTGGTGTGAAGGATGGATGCAGGCGCTGGACCAAAAGCTGAGAAAAGTCTGCACAGCAGCTGGCTTGGGAAAGCGACTCAGCAACTACAGTAGAAACCGTCTCCGTGGACGGTTAGACCGTCTTCCGTATAATGCAAATACCCAGACTTGTAGGATGAATGCTTCACTTCCTTTGTTCCATTGGGGGCGACATGCTGTAGCATCAATTCATGGCCTTTAAAATACCCTGCATGGTGCAGCTTCCGATCTCCTTTAACACAAACGCTGGGATATGGCTATGGCTAGCTAACACCTCATTAATCAAAGCCAGGTCTCTAAAGAATGGTTCAAGTGTTGGGAAATCACCTGCTCACACTTTCTGCCGTGTGACCAACCAGTGCGCAAAAGATGTTTCAGAGCGTGGGGCTCTTGATGCCACCCATTTCTGCATTTGATACACCAGCAGCTAAACACACCCTGGGGAGGCAGCTCCTTCTGCATAGTCCATTTCTCTCCCAAGCTCGGGACAATGTTATTTACCATAATGGAGAACGTGAAAAAGCGCAGGGCTGCAAGGCTGGGGGTTGAGGGTGGAGGGCAAAGCGCACTACGCTTGGGGTACACTGGAGATGCTTCCCCTGATACTTGCAGTACTCCAAGTCCCTTGAAATGAAAGTAGTCTATACACTGCACAATGTGCAAGGGCCGCTGTTATTCAAGCAGCACGCGACTAGTAATTTGCAAAAAGTAAACTTAACGAGTCCCAAGAAAAGGTCATCTTCCACCCTTTAAGAATTTGATTGTTTTTGTTTTCATGTTGGGATGGTAGACATCGTTTTTCTTTGCGATCTTACCGTTTCATGGTGCTGTCGGGAGCTAAAATGAGTGATCACCAAGGAAACATTTAAGAATTTGGAAAGTTCACAAGCATGAGCGAAACAAACCCCAATACTCGAACTGCCATTTCTCTTCCACAGTAATGCAATGCAGTGTGTTTCAATGTTAAGTCCTCATTGTAATGCCATAATATTGTAATGCCATAATTTTGGAACGCCACCTCTCCAACATTAACATTGGGAGCTATGTTGAATTGTACATGCATGTTAACTCTCTGCATATGTTTAAAGTAGACTTTACCACTCACATGGAGTAGTGATATGGTTTATGTGTGTCCCTCCTAAATATATTTAACTTCCCGTGAAATATTTGATGCAATACATATTGCATAAATGCATGTATTTTAATGCTGAGATAGACGGGCTTGCACAGCTATCAGTGGGTGTGTTGCTGGCGCTTGTTCTTGGAGGTTTGAGTAACACTGTTCAAGACCAGTTCATCACCTTTTAAGAGTGGCTAAATGTTTGAGGTCATACGAATGACATTAGTGTAGATCTGAAATTGTCGATTCTCTGACCTGAGTCACAGCAGCAAACTGGTAATTGTTACTAAAAATAAAGAGCAAAAGCAGACTAACATAACCAGGCCTGTTCGGGTTTGACCCTCTTATTGCTGTTTTCTGAGGTTCATGAAATTCAGCAGATGCCAGCATTGACAATTTTGTTAACTCATAGTCCTCCACTCCCGCTGCTCAGCCCATGGCACATGCATGAAATCACAGGTCGGGGTAGGGGGGCGCCAACGATGCTTCCCGCCTAGGGTGCAAACTGTTGTAAGACCGGCCCTGACAGCACTGAAGCATCGGCGAATACCGTTCCACCTGAGACAACCGGTAGAAAAACCTGGTCGATATGGACATCATAGAACGTGTGGAGGGCCCCACCCCATGGTTGTGCTCCATTGTCGTTGCTGCGAAACCAAAGCAACCTGGATCCGTCCGAATTTGCATTGATATGAGGCTGCCCAACCTCGCAATCAAGTGCAGGAGACATATGACACCAACACTGTATGATGTGGTGGGAGAGTTGCAAGGGGTGAGAGTGTTTTCCAAACTGGACTTGCGGTCCGGGGAATCAGCTGGAGCTACACCCGCATTCTGCTACTAGCGCTCGGCCCGAGAGACCACATCTCCCCAGCCCTCAAAACTCTGCACTGGCTTCCGGTTGCCCGAAGGGTGACCTTCAAAACCTTATGCATTTCTCACCGAGCACTGCATAAAACCGGACCTCAATATCTGCAAGACAAACTAAAACCCTATCACCCTCCACGTACTCCAAGATCAAGCACAGCTGGCCTCCGAATCACACCTAAAACAAACTCAGTCAGGTAAGGCGTATCTTCATTCTCAGCCTTGGCCCCCACACTGTGGAACGCACTCCCACCCCACATCCGACTCACTGTCTTTCCGCAAATTACTGAAAACTTGGCTCTTCCCCTAAAACCGAACACAAACTCAAACTAACGGAAACTGGATAACAGCATCTCAATGACTTTACCAAATACTAGATCATAAATAGCAATGCAGCATCATGATCCAAGCGACAAATCGAAAAACAATTAACCTCTATTGGTTAGCTAAAAAGGACAAACAAAATAGAACGAGTAAAAAGGATCAAACATGCGAAGTAGAAAAAAAAAAGAATGTGTTGTACGAGAGCTTAAAGTGGATGAAATTATGGAAATGGACAAATAAATGTAATGGATAAGAGGAACAATGTGGACATGAGGAATAAAGTGGATAACAATTCAACTAACCCAAACTACTAGATCTTAAATAACAATAAGACTTAACTGTCACGACCCTCGCCCAAAAAACCCTCTGGCAAACCCATTCGCCAGGTGGAGTCAGGACTTGGGCCTCTAGAGCCTGGCATCCTCTTCAAAAGCCCTCATGGGGCCAGTCCTGGCGCCTAAGGCGCCAGGCTCATACACCATGAAAAACAATGTGCTTGGGAACTACTTTATTGTATTGTCAACCACCATGGAGGCATCCACATAGCTTGGTTCCTAAGAACCAAGCTACGCGGTCTAGTGTTTTGGGTGTGGTAGCCTAGGGACTACTTTACCTGGACTATTTTGTTGGGGCTATTTAAACCACACCCGAGCAAGACAACACGCTTCGTGTTACTTTGCAGCTTGCAACCTGATGCTCACCGTGTCCAGCTATTCCCTCGAACCTCAGAGAAGCAGAACCTGCAAGGAGACAAAAGGAACATCAATAGCAGCAGCATCTTACCTGCAGTCTTCATCTTTAAACACTCGCAGCTACTGAGAACAGCTTCCTCAAATCTGCACGCCTCCCGGACAGAATGACCTGAAAGAGGAAGATAGAGGCAACATTAAAGAAAGCAGTAGAGACATTTACAAATTATGAACTGCTCAAAAGGCTTACCTGGTTGGTCGCCTCGCGGCAGCCACCACTCCGGACATTCCACTCGCGCTGAAGAACACCGCCTCCTACAAGGAAGGAAAACACAGGTTAGCAAAGGCAAGACTTTGCAGCGCTGCGCATAGCGCTTACTTACCGCATCATAGCGATCTTAATGCGCCATCATTTACCAGCGGGCTCAACCAAGCCAGTTCGCCGCGCTGACGCTCCGCATACCTAAGGGAGAAAAAAAGACATTTTACACAAAGAAAGGCATGCAAGATAGCAACAAAACTAAAGAACAGCAATAAGACCTACCTGAACAATATCAAACAGGCCGGCGTCAGTGAAGTAACTGGACCGCACTCGCCCATGAAAGACAACGCGCCCCTGCAAAGAAGGCAGGACGGAGAGCACGCTTAATTCTACCACAAGGTGAGGAGAGGGCGCCAGAGGGTCTGAAATCATACGGGGGTGGAGGGAGGATACTTACCCCAGTCGGTCAGTCTTGAACACAGTCCTGTATTTTCAGGCAGAACATTCCCCGCAGACCACATCAGGGCAAAGCTGAGAAGCATACCAGCGCGTAACCCGGGTGACCAGGTGAGCGTAACATTAACAATACAACATCGAGATCCAAGCGAAAAATCAACAACTAACCTCCAATGTAAACTAAAAGACAAACTGAATAAAATGAGTAAACTAGATCAAAGCAGTTAAGTGGAAAAAAAAGAATAAATTGTTTGAATACAGTAATGCGCTTGAAATTAATGAAATGGATGTAATGATTGCAATGGACGAAAAGGAATAAAATGGATGAAATTAATAAAGTGAAGAGGATGGAAAGATGAATATACAAGACTGATGAGTACACAGACAGATGGCACGGAATGTTTAAGTGCATGGTATAAATGGAAAGTACAGCATAGACGATTTGACTACATAAAACGGGTATAGTGCATGAGACTGATGGAGAGCAAGGAACGGATCGAGTGTGTACGACAAGTGTCATGGGCTGTACTGATAATGCAAGATGAATGAAAGACGGAGTGGACGAAGTCGGTGGAGTGAATGAAGCGCGTTGTGCAGATGAGTGCGCAGAGCGGAAGAGTGCGCAGAGCGGAAGAGTGCGCAGAGCGGAAGAGTGCGCAGAGCGGGAGAGTGCGCAGAGCGGGAGAGTGCGCAGAGCGGGAGAGTGCGCAGAGCGGGAGAGTGCGCAGAGCGGGAGAGTGCGCAGAGCGGGAGAGTGCGCAGAGCGGGAGAGTGCGCAGAGCGGAAGAGTGCGCAGAGCGGAAGAGTGCGCAGAGCGGAAGAGTGCGCAGAGCGGAAGAGTGCGCAGAGCGGAAGAGTGCGCAGAGAGGAAGAGTGCGCAGAGAGGAAGAGTGCGCAGAGAGGAAGAGTGCGCAGAGCGGAAGAGTGCGCAGAGCGGAAGAGTGCGCAGAGCGGAAGAGTGCGCAGAGCGGAAGAGTGCGCAGAGCGGACGAGTGCGCAGAGCGGACGAGTGCGCAGAGCGGACGAGTGCGTAATAGCAGACAAATTAGATGAATGCACAGAGTGGATGGGTGCGCAGAGTGGATGAGTGCGTGGAGCGGATGAGTGCGTGGAGCGGATGAGTGCGTGGAGCGGATGAGAACGCAAAATGAATGAGGGCATGGAGCAGATGAGAGCATGGAACAGTTAAGAGCATGGTACGGATGTAGGTTGTGGTGCAGATGTAGGTTGTGTGAGTGGATAATATAGTGGAGCTGAATGTAGGGTGCTTGGAACGGATTGGTGTGCATGGAACGAACTGGAGTGCATGAAATGGATTGGTGCGCATGCAACGGATTGGTGCGCATGCAACGGACTGGAATGAATGGAACGGACTGGAATGAATGGAACGGATTGGAGTGCATGGAACAGACTTGAGTGCATAGAAATGCGTGACTTACATGGAACGGTCTGGAGTGCGTGATACGTTTGAAAGAGCATGGAAAAGAATGGTTCCGAGTGCTTGAAACGGTCGTAATGCATGGAACAGTCGGAGTACTTGGAACGGATGAGTACATGGAACTATTGGAGTGTGCCCGATTTCAAACACCTAAGGTAAACCACCATATCACATCTCCACGCTTACTCTCTTCTTACACCACCACTCAACTAGAACACAGCCATACTATGACACCATTCGGTATAGTTGTTCTCATACCATCATCTGCCTCATACTCCCCATCACTTTAACTAAACACTGCTGGTTATGCACCCTCCAGCCTAGGCGTTCTCCTCAGGCCAAACGCAGCCAGAGTCGGTCTGGATAAAATCTGCCAGAGCGAACACATACTCTTGATCTCTCAACCACCACACCTACCGCTAAGAAGCAGCTATCACACGAATGCCACACCAGCTGCACACATATCAGGTGCTCACAAGCACCTTTGACTCTCTATTCTCTCTACTGACTTGAACTTCGATTCCTGAGGCTATTCAACCTACCAGCGCCTTGAGACCATACCAATGGTACATAAGGCGCTATATAATTGCAAATTAACATAACATATACATCTGGGCACTTGTGGGTCTTATCCGCTCCTTCGGCGTCAGGCGCTACTCTTATGCCGATGACACCCATATCCTGATCAGTTTTGATCTGGATCAGGCTGAGGTGTCATCACGCCTTCAGGATGCCTGGCGTCCGTGGGCGAGTGGATGAACCACAATTGGCTAAAATTGAATGGAGACAAGACAGAGCTTCTGGTGGTGGGCTGTCCTTCACTTTGGGTGTCTTCCTTTTGGCCTTCTTCTCTTGGCCCTCTTCCTACTCCGGCGGTGAAGGTGAAAAACCTGGACATTGTCCTATCGGGGTCCTGGTCCATGGATGCCCAAGTCACCTCAAGCTGGTCATTTTCAGCTTAAACTTCTGAAAAAAGCACTCCCAATGATTCCTGACGCCCTCCGTCCACCGGTGGCGGCCGCTATGCTGCTTAGTCGGCTTGACTACTGCAATGCCCTTTATCTGACCCAGCCTAAGGGGCTGATCCTGCGACTTCAGCGCCTACAAAATCTAGCTGCACGGGTCGCTATAGGGAGGCCTTATGGTGCCCATACGTCACTGGTGTTGCTGGCCCTGCATTGGCTCCTAATGGCCCAGTGCATCAGGTTTAAGGCTTTAAGCATCGTCCATTGGGCACTGCATGACCTGGGTGCGGAATATCGCCACACAAAGTTTACTCAGTACTGCCCTAAACGCTGTTTGCGATCTGCCTCTGCCAACTTGCTCTGTGTTCCTTCCTTCTGCCGTGTGCAGGCTGGGGGCAAGCCTTCTCTATAGCAGCGGCTTAGCTATGGAATGAGCTACTTTCTGCCAAAAAAGTTCTAACCATCTGGCTTTTAGAAAGTCTGGCAAAATGTATCTGTTTTAATCGCAGAGTTGGTTTGGCTGTAGCCTTGTCTCTCTAGCACCATTATACCTTCGGGTGGCCGTGCGCTGTAGAAGTTTTCCTAACGTAACAGGCTGTCAACCCTGCCGCAGTAATTCACAGAAGGATCACCATTCATCTAGAATGGTGGCTGTATTCTTTTTTTGCCATTTTTAGTGTGCTTGTCCATTATTGGTCCTTCTTCTGCCATGCTGGGGGGAGGTCTTGGTTCGATTTCTTTCTTCGGCAGGAACCGCCTTTGCGTGACCTGGGAACAGTTAACAGGTTAGCATAAGGAGTTCTGGAGGACCTGAGTGGTAGGTTTGGAGAACCTGTGAGCAAGGTAGGGGGGGCCTGATCGTGTAAACATGTGTGCGTGAGGGTGAGGGTTTTGAAGATGATTCTTTGCTTAACTGGGAGCCAGTGGACCCTTCACCTGAGCTCTGAAATGTGATTTCTACGTGAGAGGCCAGTGGCGACCCTGAGGGAGTTGTTTTGAGCAATTTGAAGCTCGGCTATATTTTTGCCTGACGTTCCTACAAGGAGGGCGTTACAATAATCTAGTCTGGAGCCAATTATAGCCCTGGCAATGGTGATGCAGTTATGCTGGGACAAGAATGGTCTCACCGAGTTGATGAGTTTGGAATGATATGCTGAAGTGGAGGCTATGGCGTTCACTTGCTTATTCATGGACAGATCAGGTTCCAGATATACGCCCAAGGTTTTGATTGATTGTGACACAGTGATGGGGATGTTGTCAATGGTGAAAGAGGTGTATTCAGGGTCAAGCTTGCTCAAGGTGGAGGGGGAGCAAACCAGCAGAAGATCGGTTTTCTCACTGTTGAGACAGAGCCAGTTTTCTGCCATCCAGGACTGGGTTGTTGTGTAAATGGAGTTGAGGGTGTTTTGGTCAGACAAGTAATCACCCGATAGGGGGGATAAGTACCTGGGTGTCATCAGCATAGTTTGTATATAAGACATCCAGGGCGTCCAAAATTTTTAAAAGAGGCCTAGTGAAGAGGTTGTACAGGGTGGGGGCAATGCAAGAACCCTGAGGAACACCACATTTGATGATGCTTGGGTTGGCGCAGGAGCAATCGGAAAAAACCTTCATTGCTTTGTCTTGCAAGAAGGAGGTTATCCATTTACAGACACTAGGGGAAAAGTTGGCATTAGAAGTAAGGTGATGAGTGTCTTGTGGTCTACCAGATCAAAGGCAGCTGATAGGTCCAAGAGCAAGAGAGGAGCGCAGGGTTGCCTGTGTCTCTTAAATCATCAATCTGTTTTTTTAGGTCCAAGAGGGCAGTTTCAGTCCCGTGACGTGGCCTGAACCCAGATTGCCGTAGTCCAATGTAGCCTGCGGAGGCTCCAGAGTGTTTGTGAGAACAGGAAAAAAGGGAGGAGCCCGAACCTCTGCAGCCCTTTGTCTACTGCCATTCCTGCCTGGAACCCATTCCAAATGGGAGGCTAGCAGTTCTGAAAAGGCAGCCACCCCTCAAAGATTGAATGTAGCACGAGCGCTGATTGGATAGGTACCTGGAGATATGGCCTAGATCTAGGAGCTGAAGACAAGCTGACTACTGGAACAGAACTACTGATGAGGAAGAAGAGTGAAGACGTCCGGAGATGTCTCCTGTGTAACCACTGCTGCACAACCCCTCCTTTCAAGCATCAGGGGGCTCAGAAGAGGACGGCATTCTCCTTTGGGCTGGTGGGACCAATCAGCCTTAAGACGACACGCAATACCTGCCATCCCACAACGTGCTGCAATCTTCCTGGGCTGGGAACCGCCAATACCCTGGGAACCGCCAATACCCTGGGAACTCCGACCCAAGTGAAGTGCATCATCTTCTGAAGAACCAATACCCCTGAAACTTCAGTGGCCTACTGCTGGACTTCAAGAAGCAAGATCTGAATCCTCAATGCCCCCTCATCTGAGTGCTGGAAAAAGCAGGAGAGAAGAATCAATCAGGAGGTCACTGTTGTTCATCTGTTGTGCTGAAAAAGGAGCCAAAACCACATATTCACATTGGAGCACAACAAATCCTTTGCTGGAAAACTCCTCTATTGACTGCCGCTGTGAAATCCCTTCTAGTGTCCCTTCTTTCATCACCACGACCAAGGAACAGGCGACCGGGTCTACAGCTGTTGCATCGTGAAGGAGTCCAGACTGCGAGTACTTTCCTCTCGCTGTGAAATTGCTTGGAACTTTGCCAATGCACAGGTCTAATGAGCTTGTGACCCAACATAGGATTCTTCTTGCCACAAACTATTCCTAAGAACTTTTGCAGAGACTTTTCCGTTTAACTACCAGAACTGCTTTGTCCTATCCAAGACTTTAGCCCATTGACTTTGGCCTAGCCTATTGAATTGCATTTACTCTTCTGGTGAACTCAAAGTATTTGCACTGTCTAAGAATATTGTAACCTTTTATGTTCTAATAACGTTTTCCTTTTACTCCTCTTGAAAGTATTCTGAATGCCAACAGTAAGATATTCATGTTCCCAGCACCCTTGTTACTAAAGTTACCTATGGTTGTAGGTTGTGTCTGTGGGCCATCTCAAAAGGGTATTATCTGATTCAGAAACTTAGAGTGTACAGTATTGAAGTATATTTGTGTGTTATTATATGATTGCCTCCTTTTATTGAATGTTTTATAACTGACTGGTTAATAAATTAAATAATACAATACAAGGTAAGGAAATACATTTTCACTTTACTATTCTTGGGTACTGTAGTTCACACAAGAAAAGGTAGTTAAACCTTATGAGAAATGTAAAGGATTTGTGACACTGCACTGAAGAAGTTGTGTGTCGCTATACAAAAAGCAGATACCTATGGAGTCTCCAAAAACAGTGAAAACACAAAAATCCAAATCAGGTAAAACACATGAGAGTGAGAAAAAGGTCTCACTCACTCCAGGTTGAAAATTACAAAGTCCTAAATCCAGCAAAAGAGCTGGGAGTCTCTAAGGTGGCAGGACATTGGCACTAAAAATGAAAGTTATCTTAAACTGAACACAAGATCATATGTATTGGTAAGTCTCAACATTTATTTTCAGAATATTAGCCAACACGTCTTTCGACACCTACTCGGGTCTTCCACAGGGCTTGCAACAGTGAATTCCAGTACTCATGTCATGTAAAGTGCGCACGAGATCGCCCAAGTGCTGTGTTTCTCCAATTACCAACTACTCCTGTCGGCTCGATGAACCAAAGATGAAGGCAGGACAGAGCATATAATTCAGAACAAGGACAACGACTAGAACCACCCTCGCACATCCTAAGCTGGAAGAATGGGGGCAGTGAAGTATCAGCACCCCTCTGGATACCAGCAGCAACCCACAGGCAAGTAGAAGATCTTGACAGGAAACCGCAGAATGTGGCACTAAAACAGCTTACAAAATGGGTTCAGAGTGGACGGCTTAACCCAGTAGATGTGGGGAGTCAGCAGGGGTCTTCAGAAATCACGAACTGGACCTCCAGAGGCAAAAACCCAAACCTGGATATACTCAAGCCACTGCACTTAGCAAGACCTGCGAAGTACAGGCTTTAAAAACTTTCAAGGCGTTGGGAAAACTCCTTCAAATTCTATTAACTGTGTTGAAGTGTGTAGCAGAACGGGGGGTGTGTCGACCTTACAGTGACAGAGTGCAAATGAATATAGCCATGGAAGTGTACACTGCAGAATCCCCGGCAAAAAAAAAAAAAAAGTGGACCAGCTGAATATGTTTTTCCTGAAACAGGATAGGGTACCTCCGTGTTAGGAAATATTTCTCTTTCAGCAACTTTCCCTCCATATTCCATGGATCCCCAAACCTTTTGCTTTTCACACTGACCTGCCTTTTTACAGTTAAGTGAAGCCTTCAGCTTCACTCCACTGGGCCTTTGCTCACATGCTAAAGGGAAACTGACTAGTCCTTCAGGCTGTCAGTACTGGGAAACTAGGTTTTCCTTAGTCTTTTGACTTCGTTATTCATTTTAGTAACTTTATATCACTGTACAATGCATCTTACAACGCAGTGAAATGGGGTTTCCTTTGCATGACCCTAGACTACACTCAAAGGGATTTTTCTGGTTACCTAAAATGTGCTGAAAGAGTGTGTTTTGGAGAACTGATTCTGCACCGCCGTATTTGCTTGGAAGGAGGAGAAGGAGGAAGAGGAGGAGGAGGAGGAGGAGGAGGAGGAGGAAACTTGCTTGCCTGGCCCGGTTCAGTGGACAGCGAACATTGATAGCTTGAAGTGCGAAGCAAGAACTGAGAGCCAACCCGTTTGAAGGAGTGTTGGGAGTTTGTCTGCGGTGCTGGATTGTGGATACTTTTCCACCCAGTAAAGACATTCTGAATCCGGTGGAACACCATAGCTGCTTACTGATCCACGCTATCTGAAAGGTCAGTTAACGGCCTACATAACATTTTGAATCTCTGTAGCAGTGATAATCACACTTCGTAAATGCTGTGAGGATTTCTGGGAGTGTGTTTCTGGTGTTGGGGGCCTGAGTCATAGCACAGAATAGTCACAGTTCACTGGTGGAAGAGCCAGTATGTACTTAAGGAGCAGCTCTACGCTTTCTGCATATCTGGTCGCTGTCCCCCAAATCTCTGACCAAGATATGTTGAGAGCGGTAATGTCACCTCTGCCTCAGTCTCCCATTTCACCTTCAGAGCGTGTGCTCATGGGCATAGCTCTGAATGACTCCAGTACTCGTTTAACAGCGGACGGTCCACTTAATATTGTGGGGGAGAAATCATTCAAACAAGTGAAAATCAATATGTTTTTCCCACAATAGGAAAATCGGTGTGTCAGCAGGAATTAGCGCTATTGGTGCACTCGGAGGCACGTAGGGAGATATGGAGGCTCAAGTGGATCTGGTATCTGCATTTTCATCTTTTTCCTCGTCATCTACGTTTCTCCTGAGTGGGCGGCTCTCGGCAGCCTTTAAGCATACTAGTAGGCTGGAAGAGTTTTCTATCCCTGAAGCACTGGGGGAAATCAATCAAGTCTTTTGGAATCATTATTATTCAAGTTTGAAAATGTGCAATTACATTTGAATGAACGATTGTAAACAGATTTGTGCAACAATCTGCTCAACAAGTCAGGCAGATACAGTCGATTTGGTGAAAGTTATTAAGTCAGTGAAGTCTCATCAAACTGAATTAGGCTTGATACCTCAGGACAAACACATTGACTGACTCATCTCATCTGGGGGAAGACTACTTCCCGTATATCATCAAACCTAGTCTCAAAAGTCTTTAATTATGACCTCTGTTTCAGTTCCGGATTTGGGTACTGGTGCTATTTCTGGTTAACGGACTTTGGATTCATTAGTGGTTAATTCTGTGGAGGGATTGAGTGATAATGTAGAGGGCAATGATTCTTATGTTGATCTTAAATGGGGGGGGGGGTTGGCTGTTTGGCCAGGATAAAAGCGTATTGCAAGTTAATGGAATGCCTAGTAGGCCGTTCCCACAGCTGGGCAAGAGGGTAAACATCTGAGGAAAACCAAAAACATTGTCATGCCTGCAAAAAAGCCACAAGTCTTTAAAAAATGGTTTTTGGTGTTTGCTAAAAAATCCTGTAGTCAAAGGGAAATTAAGAACTAGCGATGTACAACTTAATTTTGTTAAAGTGGTACAGAATACACCTTGAAGGGACTTGGGGTTGCTAGGGGCCCAGGAATTGGTACAGGGAATATGAAGAACAAGTCATCAGGTTGTGAATCGTTGGCCATACCAATCCCACTTCTGGATTATGTACAGGCACTTTGGGGGTGGTACAGATTAACCATTGTTGGTCAATGAAAGGCCTTTGAGGTTGATCTCTGGTCCTATGGCTACTAGCAATCCTATTCCTCCCTTGGCAGGAAGAGGGGCCGGGGGGCAGGAAGGTACGACAGTGATGGTGAAATACAGTGCCCCACCTCCCCCAGAATATCAACCCTTGTAATGCTGCTGACATTAAAGCGCCATTGGAATGCCTTTACTCACAATCGAGGTATGACTCAGACTCTCCATCCGCATTTAATCCTTTAGTGGCAGCTTTAACTACTTCCTCCACTACACTGAAAGAGTCTACACTAATATTCAAACCCCTTGTTGATTATTCAGCATTAGTGTCACCCTTACAGCCATTTCTTCAAACTTTATGTCAAGACACTTTGAACTCCTGTTAGGGGGATTTATCATTATTGTGCTTCGTCCCCTCTCCTAGTGAGACCCCCCAACACTTTTTGCTGGACTTCTGGACCTTTTTCTTTTAATCCTGAATGAGTGGAGCCTTTTTCCACTCATTCACTGTTATGGGCTCGGTCTATTGGAACTATATTCTTCGTTATCTACCTGTACTATAGAGTCTGTCTGCTCCATAGCTCTTAAAGGCATCTGCATTTTAGTATTGCAGCACACATCTCCTTGTGGGCAGTGTTGGTGGGGACCCCTAGGTTCCTCTAAGATTATTTTTCTATATCCTTAAGTAACTACAGTTCTTAAGGATAGATGTCTCTCCCAAAACGTGTAGTCTGAGAGATTGGCACACGTCACCTTCAGAGGAGTGCCAAAGGGATACTTAATATCCCCCTTCTCTCTGCTCCTGTGACTTTTTAGTCACATAGACAATCACCTAGTTCTGGGCTGGTGGCAGTAGACGTGTTCTACCAACTATTTTTTTTTTTTTTAACTTCTTTTTATTGGTTTTACAACATAAAAGGAATGGGAGAGAACAGACAAAACAGAAACAAAAGTCACCCTCCCATTTTCCTTTCCCCCTTCCTCCCCCCCTCCCTCTCCCCAAAGGCTGCCGCAGTATGTTCGTGGTCCGTTGCCGCCTCGGGGCCGGCGCCGGCCGTTGTCAAGTTCGTAGCGGAGGGGCCGGTCTCCCGGTGGCCTCCCTCCTTTCCCTGGGAGTTTCCCTTGGTCTTGTCTTTGCATGTGTTTGCTGGTCTTTCCCAGTTGGATTTGCACTGTTCAGAGTCCGCGCTGGTCACAACGTCGTCTCTTTCTTCCCGTTAGTTCTCTTCCTCTGAATTATGTAGTGCCTCCCGACGTGGGCGGTTCAATTTCATCGTTTCCTGAGTCGCCTGGATCGCTATTGTCAGTCGTATCATCCTCGCCTCCGCTGCCAAACAGGTCTTGCACCAGGGAGTTCCATGCTTGTAGTCTGGCTCCGCTGTCGCTCTCTCCCCTTTGTGTAGCTCTCGCCCAGACTGCCGTCTCTGCTATTGCCCATTTTTGTAGGTCGGCCCACCATCCTTCCTTCGAGGGGCCTTCGCTCTTGTTCCATGCCATCGCTATGCGGCGTTTCGCTAGTATTGTCATTAAATCCTTCATTTTTGCCACGTGTGTCATCTGCCGGTGCCCCCTTGGGAACAGGCCCAATAAGTATGTTGCTGGCGTTCTTGCTGGCATCCGTATGTCTGCTGTCAACGCCTTTTCTCTCACCGTGTTCCAGAAGTCTGCTATTTGCGGGCACGACCAGAACATGTGCACCATGTCGGCCTGTTCGTCTCCGCACCGCGGGCAGCTCCGGGTTTGTCCTTCTCCCATCTTTGACATTCTCTTGGGAGTTAGATATGCTCTATGTACTATGTATATCTGCAGTTGTCTGAACCTGGCGTTTCTGGACACCTTTTTTGTGTACATGAGGATTTTGTTCCATTCCTCGTCTTCGAAGGGTTGTTGCAGTTCCTCTTCCCACTTCATCCGTGCTGTTAGTGTCTTTTTGTTGGTGTGTCCCAGTATTTGCTCATAGAGTCTGGACACCGTATGACCTCCTTCGGATATATCGTACCATGCCTCTAGTACCCCTTCGGTGTCCTCAGGCTCTGGCATAGTGCTCCACCTCTTCTTTATTGTCCGAACTAGGCTATTGTGCAGGATGAATTGGCCCCTGTGTACATCTTGTTCGTCCATCAGGGTCTGGAATTCAGCCCACTGTCCGTCACGCCACAGGTCCCCAATTTGGGCCACACCTTTGTCTTCCCATTGTGCCCTGTACGTGGTCAGGCTGGCCACTCGGGTGTCCACCAGCCCCGCCAGTGGGATATGTCTTGAGCAGGGGTCTCGTATGCCCTGTGTCTTCCAGGCTCTTTTCCATAGTGTTCGGCCTAGTTGGGCTATTTTGGGTAGGTCTTTGGCTTGGGCGGCATTGACCCATAATAATTCTCTCAGGTAATACCTCCGGAGTGTTGGCCCAATAATTATTGCATCTATTGAGGTCTCCTCGCCCAGCCATCGCACCACAAATTG
Organism: Ambystoma mexicanum; assembly: GCF_040938575.1. Classification (NCBI taxonomy): domain Eukaryota; kingdom Metazoa; phylum Chordata; class Amphibia; order Caudata; family Ambystomatidae; genus Ambystoma; species Ambystoma mexicanum. The sequence continues at coordinate 1,058,142,786 of NC_090926.1, read as the reverse complement.
GAGTTGTGCTGCCAAATAGTAATATTCAAAATCTGGGAGTTTGATGCCCCCCCACTCATAGCTTCTCTGTAGTGTGCTTAGTGCCACCCTGTTTCGCCCCCCTCCCCATAGGAAGGTTCTCGCCATAGTGTGTAGGCGCTTGAAGAAGGGCCTTGGTATGTTGTATGGGATGTTCGTGAAGTAATATAAGAGTCGGGGTAGGACTGTCATTTTTAGTAGTGCCGCCCGGCCTATCATGCCCAACGGTAGCGTCTGCCAGAATTTCATAGCCTTTTCAATTTTGTCTAAAGCTACTTGTGTGTTACCTGCGTGTGTTTCCATGGTGTCGTGATAGATGTCCACTCCCAGGTATTTGAAGGTGTTCGGGGCCCATGTGATGCCCAGAGGCGGTAATTGATCTGACGGCACTGCGCGTAGGCCTGCCAGGGGAAACAGCAAGGATTTTTCTCTGTTGACCACTATTCCAGATAACCTACCAAACGCGCGCAGCGCCTCTAGTAAGTCCTGCAGGTGGGTGCGTGGGTTCTGTATGTAAAGGAGTATATCGTCTGCGTATATGGATATCTGGTGTGTTTCCCCGTCTATCTCTATGCCCGTGTCTTTGTAATCCGTTCTTAGGAATACTGCGAACGGCTCCAGGGCCAGGATATATAACATTGGGGACAGGGGGCATCCCTGTTTTGTGCCTCGCTCTATGCCCCATTCCCTAGAAACTTGTCTACCCGTCTTGACTCTCGCTCTCGGGTCTTTGTATAGTAGTTCTATCCATTTTGTAAACCCTTGTCCAATCCCATAGTGGGTGAGCGTTCCCAGGAGCCAGTCCCATCCCACCGAATCGAATGCTTTGATTGCATCCAGTGAGGCTACAGCACACTCCCCTCCCTCCTGGTTTGTCCTTTCTATAACATAGTGGAGTCTGCGCAGGTTCCAGGACGTGTTCCGTTCTGGCACGTACCCTGTCTGGTCTGTGTGGATCAGGGTGGGTAGCACTCTTTTCAGGCGGTTGGCTAGTGCCGCCGTCAGGATCTTGGAGTCCTGGTTTATTAGGGAAATCGGTCTGTAGGAACCGCATTCAAGGGGGGGCTTGTCTGGTTTAAGGATCGGGATTATTATAGATTCTGACATACTACTCGGGAGTCTTCCTTTCTCGTATGCTTCTTCTAGTGTTTCTAGCAGTCTCAGGACTATGTCATTTTTATATTGTTTGTAAAATTCCCCCGGGAGCCCATCTGGCCCCGGAGATTTCCCTGTCGGGAGCTGGGCGATTACCTCTGTTAGTTCCTCTACAGTGAGAGGGGCGTCTAATATTTGGGCCTGCTCCTCCGTCAATTGTGGGAGTCTAATTTCCGCGAGGGCTTCCTTCAGGTCCCCTTCCTCTGCCTCCTGGAGTATAAGTCCTCGTAAAACTGCGAGAACACCTCGTTTATTCCCTCTTGGGATCTTATCACCTCTCCCTTTCTGTTCTGAATTTCATTAATTGGCTCCCGCTTAGTCTCCTGCTTGGTTAGCCAGGCCAGGAGTCTGCTAGGCTTGTCCCCCTCAGCATGTAGTTTCTGTATATATTTCCCATAGTCTAGCCGTCCCAATCTTTCCCAGGTCTCCACGCACTGTTGTCGCAGGGTGGTGAGGTTCTCTTGTTCCGCCCCCTTCTCCCCCGCTTGTCTCTCAGCCTTCTCGATTCTCCTTTCTAACTCATCTAGTTGTGCTAGGGTTTCTCGTCTGAGACCTCCCATTTTCCCCATCGCCTCCCCTCTGACTACCACCTTGAAGGCCTCCCAGACCATTCCTGTGCTTTCCACACTACCCTCATTATGTTCAAAATAATCTTCTATTACGCTTTGGATGTGTTCCTGGAAGCCCGCGTCCAATAATGCCTCTGCCCTCAATCTCCATGTTGGTATAGGGGCTCTCCTGTGTGTGTGCGCCCATGTGATCGTCTGGGGGGCGTGGTCAGATAGGGTTCGCGCGTGTATGTGTGCCTCAGTGAATTCCCCCAGTGTCTCCTTGCCCGTAAACAGGTAGTCTATCCGTGTGAATGTCTTGTGTGGGGCACTATAATGCGTGTATCCCCTCTCTTCCCCATGTACCTTCCTCCAGACGTCCCCGAGCCCGAGCCGGTCCAGCATCTGTTGTAGTGCTCTCGCTGGCGGCGCCGCTCTCTTGTGCTTATTGTCCGACCTGTCCAGCCGGGGGTCCAGTGTGCAATTATGGTCGCCTGCCCAAATCATCGTTGCATTCCTGTACGGGGCCAGCCGGGGCGGGAGCGTCCTGAAGAAGGCTGTAGCGTCGTGGTTAGGGGCATAGGTGTTCACGAGGCATATCTCCCGATTTTCTAGCATCCCATGGACTACCAGGATTCTCCCTTCCGCGTCTTTCTCTTGGTTGATGAGCTGGAATGGGACGCCCGGGGCGACCCAGGTTATGACTCCTCTAGCGTAGTTGGAGTATGTTGCACTATACATCTGGCCTCCCCATTTTTTCTTTATTTTGGCCTGTTTTTCCGCCGTCAGGTGCGTCTCTTGCAACAGTGCAATGTGGGTCCTTGTTTTGTTCAACCAGGTATAAATCCTTAGCCTCTTGACATATGCGTTCATCCCCCTGACATTCCACGTGACAATTCTTAAGACATCTCGGTCCTTGTGGGGACTAGCGCTTGCGGCCTGTTCTTTCCCATGGGCTCGCTCAGTGTCTTATTCTCTCGGTGTATTCCTGCCGGGGATCTGTGTCCCTTCTTCTGGCTGTTGAGTTTTGAATCGTCCGTTCGTTTTCTCTCTCGGGTCGTTTCTCTCTCTGTTGGCCGCTCTTTGTTGTGGGCGGTCTTGCCTCGTGCTTTCCGCCAGCTTTTTGTTTGTGGGTACTGTCCCCTGAATTTGTTTTCCTTGCCGATTCTTTGTGTGTGACAACTGTTAGTTCCTCTTCCGCTCTCCTCCTTTCTTTGCAGGCTTTGCCTTAACTTCCCAACTGTTATAACTGTTAACCCAAATAACGTCAACAAACGCCCAGCCTCCCCTCCTCTGCTCGGGCTCCACCACTTTCCAGGTGCCGCTTTTTCCTCCTCGGCCTTGCCTGTCGCGGCGTAGTGTCTTGAAACTGACACTATAAACATTGTTTTTACTGGGGCTTCTCTGTGGGTCTTGGCGGTTCCCCTTCCCCGAGTCTTGTGCTCCCTTTGTAAGTCTCTTTACTGTGGGCTTTTCAACTTGGAGGCTGTCGGTTGCTCCTTTTCGTTACTTCCCGGTAGGGCATCTCTACCGTCTTGTTCTTGCTCCTGTAGCGTTGGGTGTACTTGTCGTGCCCGGTTCTAGTCTCTATTTTGCCGGGGGTGGTTTCTGTTTCGCTCGTTCCTCTCTGCCGACTGTGGAATCCCACGCTGGTCCATCCACTCCTGGGCGTCGGTCGTTGTCTCGAAGATCTGTGTTTTTCCGTCATGCAGTATTTTTAGTTTGGCTGGATACAGCAGCATGAATTTCACCCCTGCCGCTCGAAGGCGCTCTTTGGTCTGCCAGAACTGGGCTCTCTGCTTTTGCACAAGTACCGTATAGTCTGGATATATCGTTATCCTGGCCCCGTTCCTTGTGATGTTCCCTCCTTCTCTCGAGAAAGTCAGGATTTTTTCCCTGTCCTTAAAGTTCATAATTTTTGCGATCATTGGTCTTGGTGGTGCTCCTGGGCGCGGTCTTCTAGTCAGCGCCCGGTGTGCCCTTTCCACCACGAAGCCTTGGGATAGGGTCTCTGCTCCCACTTCTTGGATCAGGAGGTTCTCTATGTAGTTCGTGGGGTCCCTTCCTTCCTCCCCCTCTGGCAGCCCCACTATTCGTACGTTGTTGCGCCGGGCCCTGCCTTCTGCGTCTTCAGCTCTGCGTTCTAGTATATTAATTCTTTCCAGTGCTTCCGACATTTGTGTTCGCGAGGCGGACACTTCCACTGAGTTGCTCTGTGCTTGTTGTTCCACTGTTGTCATCCTTTCCGCCAGGTTTCTCGTATCTTGTCTAAGGAGTCCCACATCTACCATCACTGCGTCCAACTTGCCTTCTATCGACGTCTTTAACGCCCCTATGGCTTCCAGTATGCTGCTTTCCACTTGCCTGATCTCTCCTTGCGTGGCGTATGACTTCGGCGTGTCTTTCTCCCCAGCCTCTGGCTGCTGGTCGTCGTTCTTCCGGGTGAATGTCTCCATGACTGTTTGTCTCCCTCTGCCGTTTTTAGGCTTGTCTGGCATGTTAGTACCCACTGCTCTTGGCCTGTAGTTGGGCCCTGTTCAGTCAGGTTTCGTTTGTGCTTCAGTGGGTCCTTGCTCAATTCTCACACTCGCTTCCACTCTTTCCTGCGTGTGTTGCCTTTTTAATAAGCGATTTCTCTCTGTGTCTTTACCCTCGTTGTCCGTTTGCCGTGTCTCTCTCCGGTGTTCTCTTCCCTCTCGCTTTTGGGTGGTTGGAGTCTGTGCCTTGCGTGAGGCGGCTCATCCCCCAGTTTCTGCCTGTGTGGGGGGGGTCTGTTTGTGCTGGATGGATTTGTGGTTCGTAGTGACTGTTACGTTCTCTCCCCCGCTTGCTGGTTATCCGTGAGGCAGCTGGTTGGGGTGGTGTCCGGGTCTATGTGTAATTCTTTTGCTCTCCTCGTTACGACGGCGGCTACCTTTTTCTCTTATGTCGTCTCTGTTAGGTCTCGGCTCTCCTGACCTGCCCCGCGGTCTGTCTCTTGTTCCCTGGGCCTGGTTCCTGTGTCTCGGCGTTACCTCCCTTCTCGGGATCTTCCGCTGCTTTGCCGGCTCTTCGCTGCTGCTAGTCACCTCTGCGTCGGCAGGGAAGGGCTCTTCTTCGGTCCGATCTGTGGGCCGCTTCCTGTCCGTGGGTCTCGACGCCTTCTTCCTTCCCAGTTTGGTGTCGCGCTGTTTCTGTAGTGCTGTCTCGGGCTTCTCTTCCTGTTGCTGCCGTCGGTGCCTTGTCTCGCTGCCGGTCGGGTGCTGCTCCGATCCTGCTTGGGCTGGGCGTTGATCTGCTGTCTCCCTCGGTTCCGCTCCGGACTGGCAGGTAAGGGCTCTTCTTCAGCGATCCGGTCTGTGGGCCGCCTCGTATTCTTCACTGCTTCTCCTATCGGGTTCCGCTGCTGCTACGCACCTCCGCGTTGGCAGGGGAGGGTTCTTCTGGGTCTAGTCCGTGGGCCGCCTCTCGTTCTCCGCTGTCTCTCCTCTCGAGGTCCCTCGTTGCACTGCTGGGTCTCCGTCGTTGCTGCTCACTTCCGTGTCGGCCAGGAGAGGCTCTTCTGTGGTCCGGCCTATGGATCGCTCTTCGTTCTCCGTTTCCTCTCGTTGTGGGATCCCTCGTTGCTCTGCTGCTGCTCACCTCCGCTTCGGCGTGAGGGAATCTGCCTCGGTTTGGTCTGTGGGCCGCTTTCGATCCGTTCTGCCTCGCCTTCCGGGTTCTCCGGTTATTCTGCTGGGCCTCCGCTGCTTCTACACTCCTCCGCGTCAGGGGAGGGCTCTCTTGGTCCGGTCCACGGGTCGTCTCCCAGTCTCCGCCGCCTCGTCTCTCGGGGTCCCACGTCGCTCCGTTGGCTCTCCGCCGTTGACGCTCACCTCCGCTCTTCTGAGGCTCGGTCTATGGGTCGCCCCTCGCTTCCGCTGCCTCACCGCTCAGGTTCTTTCGTTGTTCCGCTAGGCCTCCGCTGCTGCTGCTCGTCTCCGCATCGGCTGGGGAAAGCTGTTCTCCAGCCCCGGTCCGTGGGCCACTTCCTGTTCTTGAGCCGCGCCGTCTTCACCTTCTCTGGGTCGGTGTCGCGCGGCTATCTCCGCAGTTGGCGTCTCGGATTTCTGCCACTCTGGTGGTACTTCGGTCCTGCCTGCGCTGGATGTTGATCGGCTATCTCGCCCGGTTCTACTCCTTCCCTTCGGCCTTCTTCGTGTGTTGAGACGCGGGTCTCTTTTTCAGCGTTGCGCGCCCGCCATTTTGTTGGTGTTGCCGCGCGTCTCTCCCTCTTCTCGTTTTCGCTCTTCTGGCCTCCGTTTTTCCTCGGGTCTTCTCCCGTGTGTGCCTTGGGTCTTCCGACGCCTTTTCCTGGCGTTTGTTCGGGTTTTTTTTGTCCTAATATACGCCTTTCTCAGGATCTTTGGTCGGATCTGGTGGGAGCCTCTCGGAGTCTGCTCACTCTCGCATGGCCGCCAAGCCACGCCCCCGTTCTACCAACTATTGGGTATTTTTTATACCGTAGGCTATGTCCATAGCCCCAGTAGTGGACAATACAGTCACCCAAGTACTAACTTGGGTGTCTCCCTTCTTTTTTCACCTTTACTAGCGTGGTTGTTCTTTGTTAGCCCTTCTACCATTCTTGGAGGGGGAGGTCTGTGTTTTGCCTTTGGCGGGAGCCAGTAGGTATCCCCACCTAGGCTCCAGAATGTCTGGGCAGGCAGGAAGTGGGCGAGAAGTCCTTCACCCCCCCCTGTCCTTTGTCTGCCAGAGTGCCTGAATAGGACCAGCTCCCAGAGGGGGTCTGACTGTCCTGGTTGGACTGCGAAACGCCCCTTTCGGTAAAATGCTGAGCGATTGCAGACGAGTGTGTGCTGGAACTGTATAAAAGGTAAGGCTTCTGGAGTGTAAAGCAAGTCAACCACTGTAAACAGAAGTAACCGCAGAAGACGACCAGAGACGCCTGCAGACCGTTTGCAAGACCGCAAATTGACCACTGCTATCCAGACCACGGTTTTCTATGCGATAGAGGAGTTCCATAGAGGATGAACTTTGAAACAAGCCATCTCCCGAGGTACTAGGTGCTTCCAGAGCTGCGGAACCACAATACCAAGAGACCTGCTTCCCATTTCGAGTGCATCGCTGTGCAAAGGCTGACTCCGTCCAAATCTGTGCTGGGCCAATTAAGACACTCCAGAGATTTGATCCAACTCGACCAGACCCCCTCACCAGAGTGTGGGACTGCAGGAAGCGAAGAAGATTGACCGGGCATTCCATGTCCTTTGTTGGTGCCGCTGAAAAGGCGCCAATACCACAGAGTGAACCAAGAAGTTGCTGAAAGTTGTGCTACAGGTCCTGCCCGAGACTGCTGCTGAGAGACACCGTCCATTGTCCTGCTTTTCGTCACCAGACCAAGGAATCCGGAGGTCGGGTCCAGAGCGGCCACATCATGGAGGATCCAACACGAACTCTTTCTTCAAACCGTGGGGAAAAAGGTATTGCTTACCTGATTCCAAGAAGTCACCCCAGAGCATTGGAGTGCACATAGAAGTGTCCAGGGCATCCCCAGCTTAGCTTTGGCGCAAGCTCCTGCTTGTGTCCCCTTCTCAAGTCCGTTTTTAGGTCTCCTGTTTTAGTTGCTAACCTGCTGCTTCAATAACTTTAGACACCGGAAGAAATCTGCAGGAACTCTTCATTATTCACTGTTTGCCAAGACTTCAAGCCCTCTCCGAACTGCCTTTAGCTACAGCTGCATTTTTGGACTTAAAAGACTTGCCAGGCGAAGAAACAGTTTCTAGAACCTTGAACAAAGCTCATGTTGCACTAACCAGAGTAAATGCATTACCGTATAACCTGTTGAAAACCGCATGATGGTGCAATTACAGATAATCCGATAACCTTGTCTTTTCCCTATCTAACGTTGCTACAATTGTAACCACGAACAAAACGTGAAAGTGCCCTTTGAAGTGTATTATCAAATATTCCTAAGTGTTCTACTGTAAACGTCTGAAGTATTTAAAGTGATACAGGTGTAAATATAATATATATCTTTTATATAAATATATGGGTAAGTGCTTTTTTAATGTGCCAGTCTAAGATTCAGAGTACTTACCTAGAGCTCACATCTTCCTCTTAAGATGAGCCTGACTGCTATGCCACACTACCAAGGTCCTGAGATAGCACAAACTGATACTAAGAGTTGGGGGATCTACAAAACAATAGGATATCTTACTAAAGTCTTACACAATCCCCACACTACACAATCTTCCCCCACTCATCTAGAAAGGGAGAATGGGGAGTTGAGACTGTGAGGGTGCCACGAGGTCCATTTGTAATGAGTCAGTTGAGAGAGGCCTATTTCTATGGATTGTTCTCCTACAGATTCCTCATCATGATAGATATCCATCATCCAGATCTGCTGTTCGGAAACCTTTCGACAGGGGGCATTAGTGGACCTCGGATCGGACATCGATCCATCTTGTCTGGCTCTCGATCGTCGGCTCCGGAAGTGACGTCCGGCATCGTATATACAGTACGTCACTACTCCCCATGCTGGAGTTCCTCAAGTTTTTCCCGTCCCGCAATGGAACGCTGCAGAAGGAAAAACCACAGGAGGAGGCTAACCTGCCGTTAAAATTTTAACAAGGATACAACCCAACAGGGTGAATCCCCACAAAAATTTTATGAACAAATAATTATATGTTACTCACCGTAGTGACTAACGTACTCTTAGTCCATAGTCCCCTTTCCTCCATACTGTATGGGGGTACCTTCCAAGGGACAGGAGACAGAACCTTTTTCACCAGAAAAAACCTTCTTCCCCTTTAAATTTAGAGGCGCCGCCCAGGGAGCATGCGCTGCCCTGACTCCGCCCTCCGGCGCTACACCTCAGTCCCCATTGACGCGTCGACAATAGATTTAACATTGCCTAATGACACCAGTATTATTAGGAGGGAGTTTGGTGGGACGTATGGAGGGAAGGGGTCTATGGACTAAGAGTACGTTAGTCACTACGGTGAGTAACGTATAATTACTCTTACGTCCCGTCCCCTTTCCTTCATACTGTATGGGCGATTACAACTGAATGTAGCCCCATGGTGGAGAGGAGACCCTCCTTAAGCAAATAGGTTCCTGAGAACCGCCCGTCCGATGGCCGCCTCAGATCTAGAGCCGGCATCCAAACAGTAATGCTTACAGAAAGCTGAGGGAGAGGCCAAGTGGCCGCCCTGCTTATGACTTACCAAGGGACATGGCGCTGGAATGCAATGGCCGTTGCCTTGGTCCTGACTGCGTGGGCATTCATGTTGGCCAGAAGTGGCTTGTGCTGGCCCTCGTACGCTTTCTTGATGGCAGAGACCATCCAGCAGGCTATGGAAGCCTTTGAGGCCTGATAGCCTAGTCTTGAGCCTCTGAAAGTGACAAACAGGGCATCCAACTTGCGGAAGCCCTTGGTCCTGTCCAAGTAGAATTGTAGGGCATGCCTGACATCCAGGCAGTGCAGCACTCTCTGTCCTTTGTCCTTGGGATCGGGAAAAAACGTAGGAAGGACTATTTCCTTGTTCAAGTGGAACGCAGACATAACCTTGGGAAGAAATGCCGGGTGCGTCCGCATGACTACCTTGTCCTTGTGAAAGGTGGTATATGTTTCAGAGGCGACCAGCGCCTTGATCTCGCTGACTCTGTGAGCCGACGTAAGTCCGACTAGTAAGGCCATCTTGATGGTGACCAGCCTGATGTCCACGGATGCCATTGGCTCGAATGGTTTGTGCGCCAGGGCGCCTAAGACTATGCTAAGGTCCCACACGGGGTGCGGTCTATTGGTGGGCGGGTAGAGCCTAGCGAGACCCGTCGGATGTTTCTTGACTATAGGGTTGGAGGAGGAAAAAATGCCCTCCTCCGAGTTCCTGTAAGCCCCAATGGCTGCAGGGTATATGCGGCAGGTGTCCACCTACACGCCTGAATGAGCGAGGTGCGCTGAGAAGGAGAGCATGTCTTTCAAAGTGCACGCCAAGAGGTCGATACCCTTGGAGTCTGCCCAGTGGCAGAATCTGGTCCATTTGCTCCTGTACTGGGCGCTGGTGGCTTTGCTCCTGGCACCCTGTATGATCTCCAGGTTTGCCTGTGAGAGGCTAAGGTGCCGAAGCGTTGCCTGCTCAGGTACCACGCTGTGAGGGCGAGTTTCCCTGGGGGAGGGTGGATGACTCTGCCCCCCTGCTGCACCAGAAGATGTGCTGGGCCCGTCGGAAGGTGAATAAGGGGCACCTGAGAGGCTGAGAAGTTCTGAGAACCGTGGCCGGGCCGGCCACCATGGAGCAATCAGAATAATGAGGAGTCGCCGAGACTCTGATTTTGCAAATTACCTACATGCCGCTCCACTGGAGGTGAAACGCGTCGCCCAGCGAGCCAGGGCCCTGACCTTGCCAGGATGCAAACTGGGGACACTTCTTGTACCAGGTGGCAAAGAGATCCACGTGGAGGTGACCCCACCTGCTGAAGATCTCCTGAAGAACAAGGTTGTTTAGCTGCCACTCGTAATTGTCTGCTCCCAGCCTGCTGAGCCTGTCCGCTTCCAGGTTGGATTCCCCCGGGAGGTGGACTGCCGTGAGGTAAATGTTTTCTAGTGCCCACTCCCACATGCTGATCGCCAGTGTGCACAGAGGAGGGGATCTGGTGCCTCCTTGCTTGTTGACGTAGTACATGCTGGTCGAGTTGTCTGTCTGGATGAGGACAACTTTGCCCCTGAGAAGCGGTAGGAATGCTCCGAGCGCTAACCAGATAGCATTCAGCTCCAACCAATTGATGTGGTATTCCTGCTCCTGTTGAGTCCAGGTGCCGTTGACTGATAGGCCATCCAGGGTGGCTCCCCAGTCCTCGAACAAGGAGTCTGTGGTGATGGGAACCTGCGGAGAAGGCGGCCGAAAGGGCTTGCCCGTCCGTAGGTTGCAGTCCCTGGACCACCATGTTGGGTCCGGGTGGAAAGATGGAGGGACGTTGATCCTCTCGGATTGAGAGCCTCCCCCCAAACCCCCTTATCCTGGTTCCATGAGGCCACGAAGTGCAGCTGAATCCTCTGCATCCTTAGTCTGGTGTGCGGAACAGCTAATAGGACCGCTGCCAGTAGACCCAGTAGATGTTGGTACCACCAAGCCGAGGTCACCTCTCTGCTAAGGAAGTGGGCGGTGGCCCTCTTGATGGCTGAGATTTTATCCTCCGACAGGAAGACCTTCTCGGAGCCTGTGTCCCAGATGAGGCCCAGGAAGGTCAGAGTCTGCGTGGGCTGCAACTGTGACGTTTTGAGATTTAGCGAGAAGCCCAGATCGTGTAGCGTGTTCATAAGAGCATGGGAAGAGTGGTGAACCGCTTCCGGAGATGAAGCCCTGAGAGCCAGTCGTCGAGGTGTGGGTAGATGTGGAGACCCTGCGCTCTGAGGAGGGCCGCCACAGCATTCATGAGTCTGGTAAAGACACTGTAGGCCACGTACCTGGTTGAGGCCGGTCCCACCTTGACACTCGTTCTTCGCCGAATCCCTGGAATAGGGTCAGACGGGTGCCTCTTTCTGGCGTGGCGGCCATTTTGTCGAGCTGCCTGCCACGTGCCTGCGATGTGGTGCTCAGCCCGTTGAGCCCGGCCTCGTCCAAGACTATTGCGTATGGATAACAAGGCCTACCCTGCTCCTCGGGCCTAGGCCCAGTAGGTGTAACACCCTCGACCCGGGGGTCAGTAGAGCTGCGTTTAGGCACCCCCTCGGACGTATTGCCGGTATTAGGGCGTAGCCCCTCGGCCATGGTGCCGGTAAAAGGGCAGAGCCCCTCGGGTGTAGACCCGGTAAAAGAACCTTCTGGTCCCTCAACACTGCGCACAGGAGAATCCGAGGATCCCTCGACCCGAAGGCCGGTAGCTGAAGCAGCCTGGGTGCACGTGTCGGTAGAAGGACCTGACCGGTCCCTCCCACCCGGGAGAGTCCCTGGGAAGGAGTCCCCCTTGCGGGGTGCGATAAAGAATATAGGCCCTACCTTGGGCCTGGTTCGATACTTAACGAAGTTCTTGAGATCCTCTCGAGGAGACCTTTGGAAGAGCTCCCTCCACCTGGCTAATCTTTTCTTCAGCACCTTCGAGGACAGCGAGTCACACTCCGAACATGATTGCCAACCGTGGTCTGGGCCAAGGCAACGTAGGCAGAGGGCATGGGGGCCAGAGGTTGGGAAGAGCCTGTTGCAGGATGGACACTGCTGAACCCTGTAGAAGTCGACATGCGCCGGGGAGGAGCATGACGCCTGAGGATCGAGGACCTGAATGATAGAAAAGACAAAAAAGACAAAGAAAAGAAGTATCAGCACGTGGAATTACATGGCAGAAACAAAACCCAGGAGCAATGGAAAATTTGGTCCGTTCCCATCGACGCGGAAAAGGGGACTGAGGCGTGGTGCCGGAGGGCAGAGTCAGGGCAGTGCATGCTACTTGGGCCGAACATCTGCGCGCCTCTAAATTTAAAGGGGAAGAAGGTTTTTTCTGGTGAAAAAGGTTCCGTCTCCCGTCCCTTGGAAGGGACGCCCATACAGTATGGAGGAAAGGGGACGAGACGTAAGAGTATGCTTTTTTATTTTTAATGATACAGGAGCAGGCATCCCAGAGTCATCACCAGGTGCTTTCTCATTCGGACAGAAGCGACAACTCTCAGAACTTTCTGAGCTGGGATGGATGGGAGCACGATGAGGAATCTGCGGGAGAAGAATCCAGAGAAAGATCATTACGTTGAGTAATTTCTCCTTCAATGGATTGCTTTTCTCCCACAGATTCCTCATCATGATAGACTCCACAAGCAGTTAGGATAACGGAGGAGGGCAGAAAGAGTAGATTCTGTAGAACCGCCCTACCAAACCTTGCATCAGCTCCCTGTGCAACATCAGGCATAGTGCTTAGTTACGTTGTGTAAGGATGACCAAGTGGCTGCCCGGCATATATCCCTAATAGGGACCCCTCTCTGGAGTGCTGTAGAGGCTGAGACCCCCTCTGGTGGAGTGGGCCCTGATGCCCGCTGGAAGCTCCTTGCCAGACGATTGGTAACACACTGATATGCACACAATAATCCAACGTGACAGGGTTTGTTTAGTGATGGCAAGACCTTTTCTAGACAAGGAATGGAACTTCCTAAACTCAGATGTGCAAGTGACATAGAAACTGAACGCTTTCTTGGGGGTCAAGGCATTGGAACCGTTCTTCCTCTTTTGAGGGATGTGGAGGAGAGTAAAAGACTGGTAAATCAATAGACTGGGACAGATGAAATTCTGAAACCACCTTAGGAAGGAATCCGGGACTGACTAAGAGAAACTTTCTCACAAAGGAACTTCAGAAAGGGAAGTTTGCAGCACAAGGCTTGCAGTTCGCCAACACACCTTGCAGATGTGATTGCGGCCAAAAAGGCTGTCTTACGGGACAACAGCCACAAAGAACATGAATGCATAAACTCAAACGTAGGCGCCATCAAATAGGTCAAAACCAGATTTTGGGACAACAAATGGGGTTGGCGGAAACTTGTTGAGAAGGCAATTCAGGAACTGGGCCATGACCGGAATAGTAAAAGAGGAACCTTGTTCTGGGGACCTCTTGAACACAGACAGGGCTGCCAAATACCCTTTGACTGTGGCAGCCTGAGGACCTGAAGAGGCCAGTGACTGAAGGAACTCGATCACCATGGTGGTAGGGAAAGAGATGGGGTCAGTATCGCGTTCCCTGCACCACACCTCAAATCATCTCCACCTGCACGCGTACAAGGTCTGCATGCAGCCAGCAATACCTCAAGTACCTCCTCTGAGAGGTCCCAGTCATCATACCTCATCCTCTCAAAAGCCACGCATGTAGGCTGAGGGGATCTGGGGTCGGGTCGAGCACTCATCCATCCGACTGGGTTAGGAGATCCGGACGTTGAGGCAATCAATGAGGCGGACAGATGGTCAGATCCAGGATATCTGAGTACCACGTTCTCCTTGCCAAATCCGGGGCGATCAAGATCATGGTTGCTCAAAATCTCTTCAACCTCCTAAGAACCCACGGGATGATGGGAATCAGGGGGGTTGGGGAGGAGGGGCAGGCGTAGTGGAGAGGGAAGATGCAATCCACCAGAAACACGTCCCCCAGTGCACCGTACGCTGAGAATTCCATGGAGCAAAACTGTTTGCACTTCCTGTTGCACTCCATGACAAACAGATCCACCGCCGGGGTACCCCAGGAAGCAAGGACCTCCTCGAGGATTTCCTGGCACACTTACTGAAACAGAGCTCTGCCTGCTCAGAGCATCCCCCAAAGGTGTTCTCTGTCCCTACCAGATGAACTGCCAAGACCGAGATGTGGTTCTCTCGCAACCAAAACCACAGCTGAATTGCCTCTTCGCAGAGTGGGCTGAAGTGCACACAACCCTGCTTGTTGAAGTTGTGCATGGCCACCGTGTTGTCCATCAGGATGCGGAAATGCTTCCCTCTTAGAGACGGGGCAAAGGCCCTCAGGGCTAACCTGATGGCCCGCAACTCCAGTCTGTTGATATGCCACTTAAGTTCTGATGGAGGCCACTTGCCTGCAAATCCTTGCAGTGGGCGCTGCAACCCTTCAGGGACGCATTTGTGACCAGTCAGGCTTGGGGCCAAGGAGACCAGAAGGGTTCCCCCGCAACAGATTGCTGCGTGTGTTCCACCAGCTGAGTTTGCGGACTACTTGGTTGGACATTGAAAGTCGATCGGTGAGAGCTCCCAGATATGGAGAACACTGTTCCCTCAGGATCCATTGCAGAGATCTCATAAGAAGCCTGGCCTCTGGCACTAGAAAAATACAAGAGGCCATGAGACCCAAGAGGAAGGAAGCCGCTGGAAGAGTGCCATGGTTCTGAAACAAATGCACCATCTGGGCTATGTTGCTGACTCTCTCCTCGGGAGGAAAAGCCTTTTCCCTACCCAGGTGTCTAGGACTGCTCCAATGAACTGGAGCCGCTCAACTGGTGTCAAATGGGACTTCTTCAAGTTGAGGGACAAGCCCAGCCTGTGCAGTAGTAGGCAGATGTCCTCCAGTTGGGACAAGACTTGCCCTGCTGTCTTCCTCTGATCAGCCAGTCGTCCAGATACGGAAATACATGGACTTTGTATCTCCTGAGGTGAGCCGCAACTACCGCCATGAGCTTGGTGAAGACCCTTGGCGCGAAGGTCAACCCAAAGGGAAGCACTTGGAACTGATAGTGCTTGTTGCCTATGAGTAACCTTAAGAACTTCCTGTGCTTTTGATGTATCGGCACATGTAAATAAGCGTCCTGTAGGTCTATTGACACCGAGCCAGTCCAGTAGTTCAAGATAGAGGAGAATTTCGCTCAACGTCACCATCCTGAATGTGTCCTTCCTAAGGAACTTGTTCAAAGCCCTGAGGTCCAGGATGGGACAGAGACCTCCTGCCTTCTTAGGAACTAGGAAGTACCGGGAATACCAACCCAACCCTCTCTGATCGGGAGTTACCTCTTCCACGGCACCCTTCGACCACAGGGCCCTCAGTTCTTCCTGCAGCTCCTATCCAAGTTGGATTGTGGGAGGTGGAGGTCTGTCTGGAGGCCTTTTCATAAAAGGCAGACAATAACCCCACCAAATCAACTGCAGGACCCAGGCATCTGAAGTTATTTCGTGCCACTGGGACCAATGCCCTGCCAAGCGGTGCATTGTGGAAGAGGAAATCAAAGCAGCTTCGAGGGCGCGGGTGAATCTGCCGCTCCTGCTTGTTGGCCTCTCGAGGCCTGTTGCCCGTTCCGAGACGCGTGAAACGCCTCTTCCCAATCCTGGCTTGCTAACTGCACCTTCCTGCCATAGTGAACATCTCTATAGCCTCTGTCGCTGGAGACAAAGATGCAGGTTTGTCCGGCTGCGCTGCTAGACCCAATTATTTAGCAGCCTACTTTGATTCCTTGAATTTCTCCAAGGATTCTTCTGCTTTTTGCCCGAAAAGCATGTCACCTTAAAAGGGCTCATCCAGCAAATTGTTTTGAACATTTGGAGATAAGCTAGAAGTTTTTAGATAGGCTTGGAGTCTCATTACAACTACTGAATCCATTGCTCTGCCAACAGCGTCTGCTACGTCCAGGCCCGTTTGTAATGACTGCTCGGCTACCTCCTTCCCATCCTCCACCTGCTGTAAAAATCCGTCCCGCATGGCACCTTCAGGGACCCATTCAGCAGCATGTTCTACAGCCTTCCATAAGCCAAAAGAGTACTTTGCGAGTTCACTTATTACGTTAGTGGCCTTGAACTCTATGCTACCAGAGGAGAACACCTTTCTGGCCAATGTGTCAGATTTCTTCCCCTCTATGTCTGTAGGGAGATTAGAGGTGGATGCTGCAGGTCTGGTGGAAATAGTGCCAGTCTGTATAACCAACCCTTCCCGGGAAGGGTGTGTGGCGAGGAAAGAAGGGTCTCCTTTTGCCAGCCTACACTTCCCTATAAAATTGCAATTCACAGCGCAATGGTACAAAGGTGCTGCCATAAAGAGGCCAAAAAGGTCTGCAATCGCTGGGTTGAAGGGCATGTTATGCTTGACTGTAGGACTCTCTGTTAGGCAGAAACCTGTGCAGTTCCCTTAGGGACCACTGCAAAAAGTTTAAGACTACAGGTGTTAGCAGTAAACCCAATTGGTAGCAGTCTGCACCACCCAGATTTAGCTGGTAGCTGTGGCTGAGCAGCCAGACTTCTCTCAAGAAGAGTTAGGCAGTATATAGAGCATACACAATAGGGCTAAAAATACAGTAGCACAAGCAAACACTGACCAGATGGTATAAAAGTATATAATACTTTTGGTATAAAAGTATATAATTATTTATTTAACAACACACTTGTAAAAATACACTGGCACTAATATGTCAAGCAAGTTCAAACAGTCACTGGAAATATATACACCTCCCTACTTAATTATTTGACAAGTCTAGGTTAAGACACCACTTATTTAGCAAAACAGAGGTGAGCGCGTAACCATAGATGGCACTCCAATAATTTGTTTAAAAAGGGAGAGAAAAGGCAGAATAGGAAAACCACACAGTACCAACACTTTTAAGAAATCACAGCAAGTCAAGAAAGGCAGGGTCTACTGTAGAGCAAAAAGTTCATAGGCCAAGCCCACTCTTGGAGAGAGCAAGGCGGAATGTGCCCAAGATCACACAGTGGAAATGCACTCAAAGTCTTTGCAGAAAAGTCAAAAGGAGGTTGGATCAAGTTAGAAAGGTAATGTTAACAGATCCGAGGTCACCCCAGGATAGAGTCAAGGATTTACGGGACACCTTGGACAGTGTTGCAAGGGAGACCAGGTGGGACACAGTACCTGAAAGGGTGAGAAAGCTCCAGCGGGGGCAGTTGTTCCTGGCAGCGGGTGCAAGTCGGGGCTTTGTCCAGGGAAGAGAAGATCTCGACATGGAGGAAAGCAGGTCGTCGTTGCACTGCCAGCGAAGAAACCAGCCGCGGAGTTTCCCGGTTAAAAGGTACTACCCTTTTATTCGCGATAGTGGTGAAGCGTGGCTATCCGGCCGCCGGGGTGCTTGGCACGGGCAATTCGACCACGAGACGATCCAGGAAGGCGAAAAAGGCAAACTGGTTGGTCCCACCAGCTCAAAGGGAAGAAGACTCTCCTGGAAGAAGATCTTCTCTGTCGTTGGGAAAGTGGTGAGTTTCGTACAGCAGTGCTCCACCGGTGGTGTCGTCGTCGTAGATGGCTCAGCTTCTCCCCTCTTTGGATTCTTTAGGTCCTGTGGCGACTTCTGAAGTTCCAGTCCCCAAAGCCCTGCTTTTATGCAGAAAAACCCCCATTCATCAGCCTGTCAATCAAACATGCTAAGTGGTGAGCCGGGCGGCTCACCACTGGGCCAATCACACAAGAGTGCGACTTGAGTTGCCAAGGCAACTCAGTCCAGGGTGCCTATTCCCCCCCCCCCCCTCCCACACATCCTGTAGACCCAGACGGAGTGGCACCACTTTTGGAGGCTTCTGTGCAGAAGCCCGCCAAAAGTGGAACAAAGGGCTCGACTTGGGTTAGGGTTTCAGAGGCGAACACAAACGCCATTTTAAAGCAGAGTCCTGGCAAAAAGACCCAACCGGAGAATAAATATTAAATAAATAACCCGGCGGTATCTTTAACATTGCACCAAAAAGTGGTGCGTTTAAAATGAATGGGAAAATCCCATAGGAAATATTCTGGTGGAATATTTTGCGTGGTATCCACTGCCACCAGCCAGAAACTCGACAAGGGGGGACTGGACAGTGCCCACTTGGAAAACAGACCCAGGGGCAATCGAATTACCCCTACCAGTACTTCCACAATATGATGGTATGTACTGGTTCTGTTCACAATTTAAGACTAGTAAAGCAAATGGTGACTTTACATGCCCTGGGAGACAGTAGTCAGTCCCAGGGTATGGAGTCTGTTTGGGGGCCACTATGACACCCCTGTGTTACTGCACTGAGGGTGCTGAGTAACACACTTAACAAAAACACATGAAGCCCTATGGAGTAAAAGACCCCATAGCCCATAAAACACATTACAGAGTCAAAGGACATTCTCAAATCATGCCTATGAGTAGGAGAAAGAGTCTCACTTAGCAGGAGAAAATAATAAACCCCAAAAATCCAGCAAAGTTGCTGGGGGACTCACTAGGTTTGGGAAATTAGCCTTTACAGAGAATTCTCCCTAACACTCTCGTCCAAACTGTCAGCAAGCTCATACCCCTGAAGAGAGGTTGTGGACGCCTTCAACCACAGGGTGTCAATCACCCTGTGAACCAGATGCCTGAACCCAATATTAGCCTAGGTATAGGGCTGGTTGTGCTGTAACTCAAGGTCTGGGGAAGTATCTAGACCACTGCCGTCATGTAACCCATAACAAATATCGACCCGGAGCAAGAGCCAATAAATTGGCCTGGTCGTCGAGAAAATCGATGCCGCTGGCTCCCGTGTAGATGGGGTTGTCTGAGTCCTTGGGGTCATCAATGCCAAATATGGAATGCATCAAATCGGAGAAACCCGATCTCGACACAAATAAACTGTTGCAGACTGTCGGCGCAGAGGGTTTGGGAATAGGTTTAGAAGCAGAAGCCTTTGATTCTGAAAGGTTCTTTTGGCACCGAGGGATGCTCTGAGAACTGATGGGCGTCATGGGTCATGGCCTTACGGCACTCTGGCGACTTATGCCTAATATGCATAACACCCGAAGACATTTTCGACGCTAACAATGTCGACTGAGTGGCTGGCTTGGGGTCGGGAGCAACCAGTGTCGCTTTTGATGCCAAAGTTTGCTGGTAGGAGGCCGGAACCGCACCTACTGTAGCTTGCCTCTTAATTTCTAACATTGAAGTTTTAAAACTCTCCCACTCTTTCCGAGTGGCCGACCCCGCCAAGGGCTTACCTTGGTGCAACGGCGAGCTGGACTCGCTTCGATGGTGGTGGTGGTGCCGCTTAATCTTCCGCGAGGAAGACGAGGAATGGCTCCTGTAATGGGACTGTTATTGGTTTTCTTGCAATGTCGTTCCTTCCCCTCATCAGGAGTGGGCTCCTCAGTCTGAGCCTCCGAAGATCGGGCGAGCAACCGCCCCTGAGTCTTGGTGCATGGTCGGCCCATGGACAGTTTCCCAGCCCGCTCACGTACAGATTTCGGCTGCATCTTTGCGCACGATGCGCAGGCGTCCGTGTCGTGACAAACACCTAGACACCATAGACAGACGTCGTGGGGGTCGGTCAATTACAGTTTGGCCTTGCAATCCCAGCATCGCTTGAAGCCCCGAAACCCTGTGAGACGATATTGCGTGGAGGTTTTCTAAGAAAAACGTACTACAGTAGAAAAAAAACATCGAGTAAACTTGAGTCGTGTTGCTGATGCAGTGTGTAAGCATGTGGAAAAAAAGGAACAGAAGCATGGGGCGTAGTGACGTACTATATATATAGGACGACTGACTTTACTTCCAGAGCCGACGAACAAAAGCCAGACAAGACCAATCGATGGCCGATTCAAAGTCCAGTACGCCCCCGGTTCAAAAGATTCTGACAGCAGAGCTGGATGATGGATATGGTTTAAGTTACTTATTGTTCTCCAGCATGGGTCTGGCATGGATTCACATACTCATGAATATTCCCCATCGTCAGGCTGGGAATCCTTAGGGGGCGGGGGACGGTTTCACTTTCACTTAAAACCAATCACTTCCTCTGGGTCATACTGCCCCCCATCCAATGACAGTCCTCTCCCTAAGCCTCTCCTCTGGCAGCCATCTTCAGATTTGGTAAGCTCATAAAGTGGCAGTATGACCAAGAAGTGCTGCAGAGGGGTCAGAGGGAGGGTTTGCTTGTGAATACATGCCAGACCCATGCTGGAGAACAATAGTTACAGGTAAGTAACTTGTTCTTCTCCAACATGGGATCTGGCATGGATTCACATGCTCATGAATAACGAATACATAGCAGTACAACATTACACAAACACAGGAGGTGGCAAGACTTACCTCAAGCCAACAGGTCGCGTAGTACTGCTTGGCCGACTCTGGACTCCTCCCTGGAATCCCTGTCGACGCGGTAGAACTTAGTGAAGGTGAGCGTGGGCCTCCACGTAGCAGCCCTGCAGGGGCACACGAGACAGGAACGCTGTCATCGCAGCGATTGCTCTGGTGGAGTGGGCTGGGCAGCGGTCGGTTCGCCAACCGATGACTGTGCGTGAAAGAGCCGTAGGGCCACTTTGAAATGGAAGCCTTGGAGCAGGCCTTCCCATGGTTCAGAGGACCAAAGTTAAGCCTTCCGAAAACTGTTTGTGCAGGTAACGTACAACTTTAGGGCACGAGCAATGTCCAGCGAGTGCAAGGCCCTTTGGGGAAAAAAACAGGTAACGTCAAAGGCTTGTTGAGGTGGATTTCTGACTGAACCTTTGGCATGAAAGATGGGTGCGTCCACAGCACCACCCTCGATACGTGAATGGTCAGGCATGGTTGGTTGAAGGATAGCCCCTGGTTCTCGGCTACCCTCCTGGCAAAGGTGATGCCACAAGGATAGTCATTTTCCACGAGAGGAACGAGAGGGACCTGATGCATAGGCTCGAAGGAGGGCGGCCATGGGCCTCGCCAGAACCACGTTGAGAACCCACGCCATGGCAAGAGCCTTCACAGGCGGGAAGGATCGAAAAAGTCCTTTCAGGAATTCCTTGACGAGTCAACGAGACCAAAGTGAAGATCTTCCTGGAGACCTGGTGTAGCGGGCGATAGCCGCCAGATACACTTTCATAGAGGCATGCGCCAAGGATAGCAAGTATGGAAGTACCTGCGGGCCGTGACCCTCAGAGGGGTAATCTTCTGAGACCGGCACCACATAGCCAAACCCTTCCACTTGTGACTGTATCACTTCAAAGTCGACAACGTCCTGGCCTAGGCCAGGACTTCCCTGCAGACCGCAGGCAACTCATACCCTCCAAACTCTAGGGCTGAGGAGCTAAGCCCTTGGGATCAGCAATCCTGGGTCGTGATGACGGACGCTGACAGGCCAGATACCAAATCACCCGGGGCGATGAGTATCATCTTGCATGGATACTGTCTGAGTGTGTTGATAACTCGTAGCAGGAGAGGGAACGGGGGAAGGACGAGGGGCGGGGGAACTCCTTGGCCCCCCCTCTTACGCCCCCCTGAGGGTCTTAAACTAGCGTCTGGGCCGGTTTCCCCCTTCTGGTGGGCCAGCAGACTTTTACAAAGTCACTGCGGAAGGTATCGTGCCTTGGGGGTAGGAACACATTTTGAGCTGCGGGGTCTACCTGTCATGATTCCTGCCCCTCATGTCCCCAGCCCTCCAAGATGTCAGGCTGGAGCCAGGCCACGATCACATACATGGCCCTCAAGGGCCTCTCCATCCCTCCAAAGACCCACTTGGAGTCAGACTTGGCGCTTGTGCCACCAG
Organism: Ambystoma mexicanum; assembly: GCF_040938575.1. NCBI lineage: Eukaryota > Metazoa > Chordata > Amphibia > Caudata > Ambystomatidae > Ambystoma > Ambystoma mexicanum. The sequence goes on along the minus strand of NC_090926.1, from coordinate 1,058,121,179 downwards.
ACTCACTCACTCCCATAGGATAACATTGGGGATTGGCCTTGTAGTGCATTGATGGGGACAAGATGGATGCCCCCACATATTTCAGTTCCCAGAACTGCATGTGCGGTCTAGTCTTTTGGGTGTGGTTCAGCCCAGAGACACCTGGGATATCCAGAGACTATTTAAGCCACACCCAGGCTGAGAAACATGCTTTGCGTTTTCTGCACCTGCAGCGTGACACTCACCGTGTTCAGATCGGTCTCCAGTAGGCCTGCATCTTTCTTCTGCGCTCAGCTCCTGCAAGAACAAAAACACTGTTAGGAACAGCCTTACCTTGCGGTGCTTCTGCCCATCAGTTATCGCTCCTTCTGTTCTGCGGGCATCTTCGGCGGTGTCATTCCCATCCCGGCACGCTGCTTCCTAAGGAAAAGGGAAAAAAACAGAAAAAAGGCATTAGTAAGCATTCAGCAAATCTTCGCTTATTTTTAAATACTGTACGAGGTTCAAACGCTTACCTGAATCCCAGCCGCTCTGGGGGAACTCTTTCTCTGGAACTTCTCATCCATCTGCAAGATGGAAAAGACACTCCAGGTTAGCGCGGAAACATCTAGAGGCGCCGCATACCGCGCTTACCCACCGCATTTGTTCTTCATAACCAGCATCCACGCTGAAAAAGTCGCGGCACCTAAAAGACACAGAAAAAGAACTCAGTTCAATGCAAATACGAAAGGGGTGCATCACGCATCGCGCTCTCACTCACCTTCAGCGCTACGCCGCCATCCCCGGACGCTGGCCATCATCTAAGGAAGGAAAGGAACGAAGTTAGAGAACTGTTCAAAAGACTCATTATATACTTACCTGTCGGACTCTTGTCAGTGAAGTAACTAGGCAGCAACGGGCCCGCATCAATCAACGCGCCCCTGCGCTGAAAGCAGGACGGAGAGCACACTAAGAAAACAAGGCCCAGTCTCCAGTTGAATAGCCTCCAGGGAAGGGTTCGAGGTCGTAAGATGTCAGAACAGGCTGAGTGACGTCCCCGTGGATACCAGGTGAGCGTTACACTACCTTTGCAGAGTCAGCGCCCTTAGCTGTCGTGGCAGTAGCAGCCGCCAACTCAGTCGCTGGCCAGATCTTAGCCTGTGCCGACTGGGCCTGCTTGGGCTGTTCGGCCTTCTCCTCCGTCTGGGGTTTCTCCGATTTCTCACGAAGTTTAGCCGGGGTAGATGACTTTGAGGAGGAGCTTGATTGCTGGCTGGCAATGGAGGCGACAGTGATGTCGGTCGTGCCCTATTCACCTTGGGACTTGCTTCCGCGGCGAATCCAGTGGACTCGGACTTGCGGTTCTTGGCCTTATCTTGGGCCTCCACGGATGAGGCGCCCTCAAAGGACTTGGACGACCACTCCTCAGACTGGTCGGTCCTGGGTGAGGCATGACCCTGCTTGGATCACGGGTCAGAGGCCTTGGTCTGAGCCACGCCGCCAGTCTACTGTGCCTGTCCCTCTTGGTCTTCTTGGAGAACCCGAGGCAAATTTCGCACTCCACCTGCTTGTGGTCGAGGTGCAGGCAGTAGAGGCATTGTAGGTGCTTGTCCTCCACAAACACGTTCCGTAGCCTCATTTGGTGCAGGGCCTAAAGAGGAACCTTCCCCCTCCTTCTCCTCCGTCATGGTCAGAGGGTGCGAAGTAGGCTTGATGGCCTTCAATCTTTGCCCTTGAGGGGCGCTGAAATTTACTGACAACAGATCCCTGCTATTGTCATGAACCGTCAATGCGTCCCTTTTGGACTTCCTGGTCCCTGACACATCGAAGTCTGCACTCAGCAGTACTACCATCATGGCCAACGGACACGGAACGTTGTTTACCAGCTTCTGCGTCGGACGTAGCACACTCTATAAAGAAGCCACGCCCGCGCGGGCCCGAGCATCTCAACACTACTGCTTGCAGTGGCTAGACGTGCGTTGCCGTAGTTCGCTCTTGCTGACTACCTGTTCCCAGTTCCTGGACCCATTGTTCTTCCTCCTTCAGTCCCTTCCTTTCCTTACCTCCTGTATCCTGGACCCCCGTGTACCCGTCTCGAGTACACATTTCCTGGATTTCCCGGACATACTGAACGTTCCAGGAGTCGAAGCGCCGATCACACGCTGGAACCCGAAGAAGCCCACACGGGGCTCTACAAGACCGGACGGTATGCAAGAAAACTCCTTCAAGGAGCTCCAGATTGAGACACCAACGAACCAAAATAGACACAGACATGGAGGCGGCGCTTCAAGATCTTATGCGCGGCATGCAGGAGTTAACAACGGAAGTGGAGAATCTTAAGGCTGAGAACGCCACGCTAAAACAATTAGTCTTGTCCCGGGATTCCGCGACCAAGGAAAGTGTATTGTTGGGCGGCGTAGTTGATAAATACGACGGTTCTTCAAAAACCCTTTGCGGGTTCCTTGACTCGTGTTTAGTCCATTTCACCTTCAAGCCCTACTACTTCTCCAGCCCCAGGGCAAAGGTGGGCTTCATGATTTCGCATCTCTCTGGGAATGCTTTGATTTGGGCCACGCCCTTAGTTAATTCTGGGGATGCCCTCCTGGATGACTACGACGGATTCGTACAGGCTCTAAAGACCATGTTTGACCGCATAGAACAGATCTATAGTGCCCAGGAACGCCTACTAGATTTCCAACAAGGTTCCCAAGACATGCTGACATTTGTGACACGTTTTAAGCAATTGGCCAAAGAAGCGGATTGGTCCTCAGAAGCCTGCTTTACCCTTTTTCGAAGAGGACTAAACGGAGATATAAAAGATGAGCTAGCCAGAGAGGCTTGTCAAGGCACATTCCAGGCTCTCGTGGATCTCTCTCTATAGATAGAATTCCGTATCCAGGAACGGAAGGCAGAGAAGACGACCAGAATGTCCTTCCAAAAGACCTCCATGGAAACTTCCTCGAAGGCTGAGCACGCTCCTACCCCTGCAAACGAACCTGAACCCATGCAACTCGGGGCCTTTCGCAGACCCATATCCCCGCAAGAAAGAATGCGATGGATTCATACCGGGCTTTGTATGTATTGTGCCTCAGATAAACACCGAGTGAGAGAGTGTCCATTAGCCCCTCCACGGCGTTCGGGAAACGCCAGCTCCCGATCCTAGATGGAGCGCAGTTTCGGGAGAGAGAGGTTTGCTCCACGTCTATTCCATCCTTGAACTCTCCTGGACAAAATAATCTTGTAGTTTTACAGGCCTTTCTATCGCCATCCAAGAACAAAACCTACCCCATTTTGGCATTGGTGGATTGTGGAGCCATGGGGATATTTATAGATCAAGATTGGGTCACTGCCCACCACATTCCTTATGAAACTGGAGGCATAACGCAACCAGTAGAGGCGATTGATGGAAGACCACTTTCATCTGGACCCATAACTCTACAAACCCAGGAGTTGCAACTCTTGATAAATCACCATCGAAAGTCGATCAAGTTTGACATCATTAAGTCTGCTCACTACCCAATGGTGCTGGGTATGCCCTGGTTACAAAAGCACAACCCATACATCAACTGGGCAGCAGGTTGCTTGTTCCTGGGTTCAGAGCATTGTATGTCTCATTGTCTATCCTTGGATTCCTCGCCGACATCTCCTGGGAGGTACACCGTCAGACCATCAAGGGCCATTCATGGTCTCAAATATCATCCAGGTTCCTAAGGCCTATCAGGACTACACCGATGTGTTTTCAACTGCTATAGTTCAGGCCCTACCACCTCACAGACCTGAAGATTGTGCTATTGACACAGAACCCTCCGACGTGATTCCCTTTGGAAGAATGTTAATTTTATCCGAACCGGAAAAGAGAGCCCTCCGTGAATATTTGGATACCAACCTTGAAAATGGCACTATACGACCCTCCAAATCACCAGCAGGAGCTTTGTTGTTTTTCGTTCCTAAAAAAGACACCAAGGAGCTTAGGCCTTGTCTCGATTTATCGCGGGTTAAATCAGTGCTCCCTGAAGCTACCCTTTGCCCTTAATCTCAGACATCCTGGAAGCAGTGAGAGGAGCTGTAGTCTTTACGAAACTGAATCTCAGATGTGCCTACCATCTGATCCGTATTAGGGAAGGAGATGAATGGAAAACGGCCTTTAGAATGCCCTTTGGTCACTTTGAGTACTTGGTCATGCTCGTTGGGCTCGCCAATGCTCCAGCAGTCTTCCAACGTTTCATGGATCGGGTGTTCTCTGATATGCTGTTCATCTTCGTTATAGTGTACCTGGATGATATCCTAATAGTGGTTACGTGAACACAAGCTCCTGGCTAAACCCGAGAAGAACAAGTTACTTTCTTACCTGGTAACGTTCTTTTGATGGGATGGTCCGACGACGTATTCCATATCTATGACATGTAATCACCACAGCTGTGCTGCTTCGGAAACTTTTTCGGCGTCTGCGTCCTGCGTCGATGACGTCGATGCGCCGTCGTCGAGGACCTCCTCCGACGTCCGACATCATCCGATGTGATAAGTAGGACGCACGACGCCCATAGCCTCAGTTGTAGTTTTTTCCCCCAGAACGTGTGACATAAGTCAACTGCCAGTCAGACACAAAGCCTTGCGGAACGTAAGCTGCAATCGCAAAAGAAATTCTGCAGCGGGGAAGGCCGGGCGGGAGCGATATGGAATACGTCGTCGGACCATCCCATCGAAAGAACGTTACCAGGTAAGAAAGTAACTTGTTCTTCGAGGGGATTGGGTCCTCCGACGTATTCCATATCTATGACAGACTCCCAAAGCAGTACCAAAGCAAGGAGGAGGGAAAGAATTTAGAATCAAAATGTAGAATAGCCAATCAAATAGCAGAGCAAAGGACCGCCTTGCCAAAGGCCAGATCCTGTGCTCGGATGGAATCAAGGGAATAGTGACGTACAAATGTATGTACTGAAGCCCAGGTGGCTGCATCACAGATGTTGCGAATAGGAACACCCCTCTGCAGGGCAGTAGACGCAGCCATACCCCTGGTAGAATGGGCCCGCAAGCCAGCCGGTGGGTCCTTACCCGCCAAACGGTAGCACTCCGAGATGGCCAAAATAATCCAGCGAGACAAAGTCTGTTTCGTCACAGCTTGCCCCAAACGCTTTCCAGCGTAACCAATAAAGAGTTGATCATCCACTCTGACCCGGGACATGCGTGAAACATAAAAGCTTAAAGCTCTCCTAGGATCAAGCCTACGGAGCCTCTCCTCTTCCTTACCAGGATGCGGAGGAGGATAGAATGCCGGAAGAACAACCTTCTGGGCCAAATGAAATTCCGTCACTACCTTCGGAAGAAAAGAAGGACGAACTCTAAGGACAACCCTGTCCTTGTGAAATACAGTGAAGGGAGGCTTAACTGAAAGTGCCTGTAACTCACTCACTCTGCGAGCGGAAGTAACCGCAACTAAAAACACAGTTTTCAGAGTTAACAGCCTCAAAGGGCAAGAATGTAAAGGCTCAAACGGAGCACCCATAAGAAACTTAAGAACCAGGTTTAAATCCCAACCGGGCACCAGGAAAGGTGACGGAGGGAACACATTAGTGAGCCCTTTCAGGAACTGTGAAATCAAAGGGATTTTAAAGTAAGAACACTCTTCAGACGAGCGCTTAAAGATGGACAGCGCCGCCAGGTAACCCTTAACGGTACCCACTTGCAAGCCCCTGTGGGCCAAAGAAAGTAAAAAGGACAGAACCATGGGGATGTCACATGCAAAAGGATCCACATTCTGAACTCTGCACCAGTCGCAGAACTTACGCCAACGGCAACGGTACAGAGACTTTGTTGCCGGCCTTCGGGCCGAAAGCAACACCTCCATCACGACCTCAGGGAGGTCCCAATCCTTATACCTCAACCTTTCAGAAGCCAAGCGTGAAGGTTGAGGGATCTGACCTCTGGATGGAGAACCTGACCCCCCTCCCGTGAGAGCAGATCGTCTCGGTAGGGAAGACGACGCGGAGGGCAGATGGATAAGTCGAGAAGGTCCGGGTACCACGTCCTCCGAGCCCACGCCGGGGCAATGAGGATCATCCGGGAACCGAACTTCCGTAACCTCCGCAGCACTTGCGGGATGACGGGGACCGGAGGAAAAGCGTACAGCAGCGGGAATGACCACTCCACCACGAACGCGTCTCCTAAGGCTCCTTCTGGAGGAAATTCCCGCGAGCAAAACCTTTCGCACTTCCGGTTGACACTGGAGGCGAAGAGATCCACTTGAGGGGTCCCCCAAAGGGCGAAGATCTCCAGGAGAATCTCCTGAGCCAACTCCCACTCGTGAGAGATCGCGCTCTGCCTGCTCAGAGCGTCCGCCGTCACGTTTTCGGCTCCGGCCAGATGAACTGCCGAGATCGAAACTTCCTGCTGGATGGCCCAGAATTCGAGCTGCATCGCCTCTCTGCACAGAGGAAGTGACCCGGCCCCCCCCTTTTTGTTGAGGTAGTGCATGGCCACTGTGTTGTCCGTCAGGATCAGGACATTCTTTCCTCGCACAGTCGGCAGAAAAGCCTTCAGGGCTAGCCTGACGGCCCTCAGCTCCAACAGATTGATATGGAGTCTGGACTCCGACGGAGACCAACGACCGCTGACTGTCAGCCCGTTGGCATGAGCTCCCCATCCCATGAGGGATGCATCCGTCACGATCGTCACCTCCGGCCAGGGAAGCCAAAATGGAGCCCCCTTCATCAAGTTGCCTTCGACGGCCCACCACAGAAGGTCCCGGCGACCGAGGACGGCACCTGAATCGAGTCCGACATCCTGCCGGAGGACTGCGACCATTGCGTCTTGAGTGCCCACTGCAAAGATCTCATCCGCAGGCGAGCCTCTGGCACCAGAAGAATGCAGGATGCCATGAGGCCGAGCAACCTCAAGAACTCGAACGCTGGGAGCGTCTGGGCATGCTGAAACTTGTGCACCATCTGCTGAATGTGAAGAGCCCTCACCCGGGGAGGAAAACACTGCCCCAGGGAAGTGTCGAGCACTGCTCCGATGTACTGGAGCCGCTGTGTTGGCGTCAAATGGGACTTCTTTAAATTGAGGGAGAAGCCCAGCCTGTGAAGGGAGCGACAGGTGATCGATAGATGATCCAGGACTTGCTCGGGAGAGCTCCCCCTGATCAACCAATCGTCCAGGTAGGGGTAGACGTGAATCCCCCCCTTGCCTGAGATGCGCTGCCACCACCACCATGAGCTTGGTGAAAACCCTCGGGGCGGAGGTCAATCCGAACGGCAGGACCCGAAACTGAAAGTGCGAGTCGCCAACCGCGAACCTCAGGTACTTCTTGTGCTTGGGATGGATCGGCACATGGAAGTAAGCATCCTTGAGGTCGAGTGACACCAACCAGTCCTGAAGCTGAAGGGCCTGGAGGACTTGAGAGAGAGTAACCATCTTGAACTTGTCCTTCCTGAGGAGTTTGTTCAAACCGCGCAAGTCCATGATGGGTCTCAATCCCCCGTCTTTCTTCGAAACCAAAAAATAAGGGGAATACCATCCCTTGTTCCTCTCCGCTACAGGCACCAGTTCTATGGCGCCTTTCTCCAGCAGGGCTTGAATTTCCTGCGCAAGGAGCGAATCCGGACTCTGCAAAGAGAGGTTCCCCGGTGGATTGTCGCGAGGCTTGTGCCGAAAAGGAAGACAGTAGCCGTGGGTTATGATCTCCAGAACCCACACATCTGAAGTAATGGCTTGCCACTCTACAAGATGCTGCGCCAGCCTTCCCCCAACCGGCGAACCATGGGACATGGCCTCACGACTGAGTGGGAGCGGCTGCGGCGTTACCTGAGGGCAAAGAGGCAACTGCCCGAGCGGCCTTGGCACCACGGGTACCCTGTCGTCCACCTCTGGTACCCCTGCGTTGGCCTCTTTGACTGCCAGCTCCTCTCGCTTTACTGAAGGATGAGTAATAGCGAAAGGAACCACCCCTCCACTGCTGTCCCCTAGGACGAAAAGGCGGAGGTTGGCGAACCGCAGCGCCCAACGACTTCGCTGCAGCTTTTGAGGTCTGCAACCTCTCAAGGCTCTTTTCAGCCTTGCTGCCAAAAAGGTGTTCACCATCAAAGGGCATGTTGAGGAGCCGGGACTGCACATCAGGAGCAAACCCCGACTTCCGCAACCACGCAAACCTGCGTATCACGGTGCTCGCCGCCATGGACCTACTGACGCATTCAGCCAAGTCCAGAGCCGACTGAACGGACTCACACATGACATCCTTACCATCCTGGACCATAGCAAGGAAACCATCCCGTTCATCCCCTTCGGGAATATGTTCAGCTGCTAACGCAACACAGTTCCACAGAGTGTGCGTGAAACGTGACAAGGCACAAATGGAGTTGGCCGCCTGAAGCGCCATACCACCAGAAGAAAACACTTTCTTCGCCCAGCCATCAAAACGTTTGTCGTCCCTATCAGGAGGGATGGTAGGGTACGACGCCTACTTTGCCGGGGCCGTGGCCGCCTGCACCACCAAACTTTCCGGAGTGGGGTGCCTGGTCAAGTAGCAGGGGTCGCTACTGGCTGGACGGTATTTACGCGACAAGGATCTGCCCACCGCCGGGAGACTCTCCGGAGCAGTCCAAGCCGCCGCCACCCTTCTCTGTAAAGCCATATGGAACGGCAGTACCGGGTCAGTTGGGGGACCAACATCAAGGATGTCCGTCAGATCATCCTGCACAAACTCCCCTGGGGGAGCAGACCATCCCAGATACTCAGACACCCTAGCCATAAGGCGCCGGTACGAGGAATCGGCATGGGAGCCAGGCTCAGGCCTACAAAATTCCACCTCCGGAGAGGTGTCCAGTCCACTGGCATCATGCAGTGACTGCCTCAAATCGTCAAACTGACTATGGCCCGAGACAATTTCATCTGGCACCTGACTAGGAACCAGGCCATCAGAATCCTCATCCGCCTCTGAAATATATTCCAGGTGGCGAAAAGGCACCCGAGAGTGCTTGCTCTTAACCAGAGCCTTCCTAGGGGGTACACCCGTGACACGGGGCACCTCCGACACGAAAGGCGTCGAGCGAATCGGCGCCGACGCCGTGAAAACCGGCAACGGTGCCGAGAGGATCGGCGTCGACGTCGAGGAAATCGGCGTCGACGTCAGATGCAGCGCCTCCAGTATCGGCGGCGTCGACACAGCCCTCGAAGTCGGAGCTCCGAGCGTGTCCCTCGACGACCTGATCGTCGACGGCTTCGACGACGTCCTCGAAGCCGGAGCCTCGAGAAAGCCTGTCGACGCCTCAGACGTCGATGTCTTCCTCGAAGACTTCACAGGAGCACACGGTCTCGAACGCGTCGAGGACCGGGACCTGGAACGGGTACGGCGAGAACGAGCCTCCTTGTCCGAACGGGACCGCTCCCGTGACTCGTGCCGACCACTCTTGCGAGCGGCGTCTCTCGACCTCACACGGCCGACCCCACTCGGGGGCGCGGACGGCTGAGTACCCTGCGACTCAAGAATCGCCAACATTTTCTTCCCGAAGGAAGCCCATTCCTCCGGCGTCGCACGGCTGGTGGGGTAACCGACGTGCCGTGCAGAATCCTCGGAAGAGGACCTGGAAGGCGACCGGTGACGGCGCTTCCGAGAATGCCTCGAAGCGGCTGAGGAGTGGCGAGACCCACTCCTAGAAGAAGACCGACGAGACTTCCGACGATGACGCGGAGAGTCACCCCTCGAATCATCCGTCGAAAGCCCCGCCGACTTCGACTTCCGGGGCTTGGACACCCGACCTACCGACAACTTCTTCTTACGTTCGCATAAGGCTTTGGACGTGAGCGACTGGCAGTCGATACAGTCATCCGTGTCGTGGGCCTCCCCGAGGCACCAGAGGCAGGCGTCGTGCGAGTCAGTCACCGACATCTTGGACCCACACTCCCCGCACTTCTTAAAGCCCGGACGCGGGGTTGAAGACGAAGTGGAAGACATCGCCGAAGGAAATTCACAAACGAACAGGTTCGAAGAACCAGAAAGAACAGAACTCCAAAGAGTCGAGGCTTAGAACCGAGAAACACGAAGCAACACGTTCGCGGAAAAAACGGAACTGAGGCTATGGGCGTCGTGCGTCCTACTTATCACATCGGATGACGTCGGACGTCGGAGGAGGTCCTCGACGACGGCGCATCGACGTCATCGACGCAGGACGCAGACGCCGAAAAAGTTTCCGAAGCAGCACAGCTGTGGTGATTACATGTCGTAGATATGGAATACGTCGGAGGACCCAATCCCCTCGAAATGCCTTTTTCACGTCTCTACTGTTCACTATCTAGGATTCGTCCTTAGCCCAGAAGGAATCGGAATGGACCAATCAAAGGTAAATGCTATACTTTCCTGGCCTGTTCCGACTACTGTGAAGCAGATCCAATCCCTTCCTGGGGCTTGCCAAGTTCTATCGGAAATTCATACCCTCCTTTTCCGAGATAGTCCAACCGATCATTACATTGTTGAAGAAAGATACTCCTTTTCGCTGGACAACATCCCAAGAGGAGGCATTCCAACGGTTAAAGACAGAGTTTACACAAGCCCCCATCCTGGCTCAACCTGACATCAATCGACCATTCCTAGTGGAAACGGATGCCTCCAACTACGCCATTGGAGCTGTTCTAAAGCAGGAATTCAAGGATAAATTAGAACATCCCATCGCTTACCTTTCACGAACTAACTCCCAGAGAAACCCACTATTCCGTTTTGGAAAAGGAATTGTTAGCCATCCGTCAAGCCTTCAGAGTGGCATCATCTACTTCTAGGAGCAAAACATCCTGTACAGGTCCATACGGACCATCGGAATCTTCAAGTTTACAGTCGCTGGAATGTAGAAACAGCCGCCAGGCTCGCTGGGCCTTCTTCTTTGCCCAGTATCAGTTCCAGATCCACCATGTCCCTGGAACACAAAACATAATTGCTGACGCCTTATCCGGCGTCCCGACTATGAAACTCTTGAGGGTCGGTCCTTCCCAAAGAGGTTTCCCAGCACAATTTTTGTAGCCCAAGCAATTAGCCTCCTGGAAGACGTTCGGATACAAACCCAGTCCTCTGACTTCTGGAAGGAATTTACATGGCAGAATCGCTGGAGTCTAAAAACTAAGGACGGGTATCTGTTTAAGGATAACAGCCTGGTCATCCCCACACAGAAACTACAACAAAGGATCATAAATCTCTGCCATGATACCCATTACTCAGGACATCGCGGCGTCACCAATACCCTCCGTCTGATACAGAGACAATTCTGGTGGCCAAGAATGAAGACTGATGTTCAGCTGTATATCCAATCCTGTGCAGTCTGCAATCAAAATAAACATGATAATAAGAAGCCGGCGGGTCTCCTACTTCAACCTTTGTTACCAACAAGAGCTTGGGAAGTCATTGCTACGGATTTCATAGTAGAATTACCCCTTCAGGGGATACACGACCATCATGGTCACCATTGATTTATTCACTCACATGGCCCATTTTACTCCACTGTATAAACTACCATCTTCATCAGAACTTGCTGGAATCCTCCTGTAACACATATTCTGACTTCATGGACTCCCCTCCAAGATTATTTCAGACAGAGGGCCCCAATAAATTTCTCAGTTTTGAGAAACACTGATGCTGAATACTAGGGATCTAACGCGCCCTCTCCTCTGGTTATCATCCACAGACCAACGGAGCTACGGAACGGGTGAACCACAGTATCTCCGTTGCTTCACTACTAAGGTATAGGACGATTGGTCACTCCTAATACCTCTGGCTGAATTCGCCTACAACAATTCGGACCACTCAGCTGTCAAGACCAGCCCTTTTTTCTGCAGCCAAGGATGCCATCCTTCAGTCCTACCTTCTGTTCTTCCACACCCTACACCAGTACCCACACTCGACACCTGGATCGAAACTCTCATTAATATACACAAGGAGGCCAAGGAACACCTAGAAAAGGCCCAAAATCACACCAAGCAGTATGCAGATTCCAAAAGAAGACCAGGACCATCCTACGCAGTGGGTGATAAGGTTTGGCTATCCTCAAAACTACTGCCTCGCCATCTACGACCTAATGAGCTGGCTCCCCGGTACTATAGCCCTTTTTCCATACAGGAAATCATTAATCCAGTGGCCTTCCGGCTCAAACTACCAGACTCTTGGAAGAAGATCCACCCAGTGTTCCATACGTCTTTAATGAAGCCATACATCCAATCCTCCCGGACTGCCCCCAGGCCTAATCCTGTAATCATCAATGACCAGCTGGAATACGAAGTGTCCAGGATATGTGACTCCAGGTACAAACATGATCAGCTGCAATACCTGGTTGAGTGGAAAGGGTACCCTCCTAGTGAACGCACCTGGGAACCAATCTCAAATTTAAATGCTCCCAGATTACTCAGAAGGTATCATCTCATACACCCGGGCAAGACCGGAGGGACGGGTCTTCGGAGGAGGCATGCTCTCATGAACCGTCGGATGCGTCCCTTTTGGAATTCCTGGTCCCTGACACATCGAGGCCTGCACTCAGCAGTACTATCATCATGGCCGACAGACACAGAACGTTGTTTACCAGCTTCTGCGTCGGACGTAGCACACTCTATAAAGAAGCCACACCCGTGCGGTCCCGCGCGTCTCAACGCTACCGTTTGAAGTGGCTAGACGTGCATTGCGGTAGTTCGCTCTCGCTGACTACCTGTTCCCGGACCCTTTGTTCTTCCTCCTTCAGTCCCATCCTTTCCTTACCTCCTGTATCCTGGATCCCCATGTACCCGTCTCGAGTACACATCATCATTTCCTGGATTTCCCGGACATACTGAACGTTCCAGGAGTCGAAGCGCCAATCACATGCTGGAACCCGAAGAAGCCCACACGGGGCTGTACAAGACCCGGACTGTACGCAAGAAAACTCCTTCAAGGAGCTCCAGTAAACAACAGCAACAGGTGAGAAGGAGGGAAAGCTGTGACAGCTATCGGCAGATGGAGAAAAGAGTACAGGGTCTCCTTTGGAACAAAAATAGAACTGTTTCCATTGAAAACCATGAAAAAACATAAAAATAGCTCAGAGAGCAATCTCGAGGACTCCCAACACTGAAGCGTGCGGTAAAATCTGAAGATGGCTGCCGGAGGAGGGGCTTAGGGAGAGGACCGTTATTGGATGGGGGCAGTATGACTGTAAGGAACTCATGGTGGCAACAGTAAAGACAAACACAAGTGATCACAGTTCAAAGGTGTTTATTAAACTCTATATGCGGGCTGAAAAACGTCTAATCTAAGCCTAAATCTAAGATGGGAGCAAGCAACAATCATCAAATAATAAGGCAATCCTAGTGGCGTCTTGTCAAATAAAAGGGCCTATACTAAGAAAAACCTATTACCAATCCTTATGCTAAATACAAACAGAGTGTGGGATAGGATTCACAGGAAAGAAAGAAGTGGTCACAAATAATGTCAGGATGCAGTAGTCTGGTCTCCCTCCCCACGTTTTGAGCACGGGACAAGGTAGTATTCTGGAGCACAGCACAAGCTCGAGCTTTAACATCATGAGCTAACAGTTCCGCTCTCTGCTTATCATGGCTTTCAGTGGTTTCTACACACAAAAAAATAAATAAAAGTCTCTTGCCTCCTAGGACCAGATATCTTCAAAAAAATAAACAAAAGTTCCTTTCCGCTTGCCGGTTGGGTGATGTCTTTTTACCCTTGCGTCCCCCTCGTTCGGGCTCAGAGCTACAACAAGTTTGCAATCAGTATCTGGCCCTTCGGTAATTAAGCGTCTGGCTTCCGAGGATCTGATGAGCTCCATAAATATAAAACAAAAGTTTTCACTAGTTCCAAACTTCTTCTCCGACTGTCTCTATTTCCATTTGGGTGATGGTTCTTCACCCCTGGCTTCCCCCTATTTCGGGCTCAGACCCTTCTCGATTGTTCGCCTCCCTCCGCCGGGTACACTATGGCTTTCAACACAATGTTCATCTGCAACACTCACACATCTTAATGTCTTGTTAAACAGTTTACTTCTGACATCCCATGGTCGGGTTCACTCTTGCCAACTTTACGATGCGGGATTCGCTTCTCTTAGTTTCACAATCATGATGATTTGACGCCTGCATGACCCCTTCGACCCCCTTCTCGCCTCCCCCCCCCCCCCCCCCAAGGCCATCCGGTTACGGTAGTTCAACAATGGGGTAAATCGTCCAGAGTTTCTTGATTGAACACCCACGCTTTACTCTGCTATGCTGGCTTTCCCCTTGTATATCAATAGTTATTTGTGATTGCTTTAATCAGACGCTTGCCACTTTTGTTCAACACAGTTCGGTTTCTTATCGGATGTCCCCTCGACTCACCGGCTGTGATGAACTGCTTGGCTTTCTTGTCTCTGGAGTCAAGTTCGGTACCATTGGGCAAGGCGACTCCCCCGGCTTTGCTGTCAGCGGAGGAGGCGGCAAGTACCGTTGGCATCTGCTGCAACAAATGCTGGCTATTGTTTGCAGTGTTACGATTCCTTCTATGGAGGTTTCACGGGCCTCTGTCAATAAGGGCAAGGTCACTTCTCTCCTTGGTATCCTCTCGATTTGCACAGTCTTTCTCCTCCTCTTGAATTGCTGTGCTGAGTAAGCTCTCTCGTTGTGCGGTGTGCCTTGCCGGTATTGTGCTCTCTTTCACCACCCGTTATCCCTGAGGGGAAGGGAACGGGGCATCGGGCGTGTGTGAGATTCAGGTTATTTTGCCTGACCCTGGCATTGGGACATGTCAGGTAAATGGCCTAGGTGTTTGTCCATCGTCTCTCGCGGTCTGTCAATGTGTTTGTGTTGGAAAAGGGGAGGGGGTTAGAGTGCTATTCCTACAAGGTAGGATGGGGACAAGGTATAACAAGAAGGGGGATACTGTGTCTCACCCATCGGTGTCGCACTTTAACTCCACAAGGATCCCCCATCCAGGTGATCATCACTGGTCCAACCCCAGGAACTGGATCCAGTAGCGATGGCCGGGTCCTGTCCACCTGGATGACAGATCCCTCGGGACTAATACGTGAGACACCTTCAGGTGTCTCACAATGACCCAGAGGACAGTGATTGGTTTAGAGGAGAAACACAGTTTTTAAGTGAAAGTGAAACCGTATTTTTCTTTTACTGAGGATTCTCAGCCTGATGACGGGGAATATTCATGAGCATGTGAAGCCATGCCAGACCCCATGCAGGAGAACTATCATGATGAGGAATCCGCGGGAGAAAAGTAATCCATTAAATCCTTTTATGGCCATGCACTGCCCAGGAATAGCATGGGTTTTCATGGGCTAGTGCAGGGCTTGGGTGTGGGGTCCCAGGAAATGGATGAGGACTTTCTGGTCCCAAACCACATACTTGTGCCTGAATGCCTGGTGTGCATGCTTACATGAGACCAACAGTATTTCCTGATTGGACCACTACTGGTGTACATGTGTGGGGCAAATCTTGCCACTGGAGAGCCGAGTCTGATCACTCACCTGATTTTTGCTTAAGCGGTGTCCTGCAGCGATTACAGCAGATCAGAAGAGGAGCCAAGTATCCTGTGGAGCTATGAAGACCCTGAAGGAAGACCCATGGACGATCCCTGATGAAGCGTGCAACCAACTCTTGCTGAAGTGCAGGTGAAGCCCCGTCAAGCTGCTGATCCCATAAGACCCTTGTCGGGGCTTCGACCCTCTGGACCATCGGGAACAACTGGTTCTGGAATCTCCTGGTGCCCAAGCCAATTGAAGTCTTCAGAAGCGTCCATGGGCTATCCAGTGGGCTGACCAACTACAAAATTGGGCTTCTGATAAGGGAGCGTTGTGGTTCCATGGTTGGCATGGATCTTTGGGGACTGTCAGCCTGTCCAACTTCCAAACGACCCGAGAAACGAGGCTGACTTTGAACATGACAACGGTGTCTTCTGCTGTCTTCCTGCAACGGTCACTGTTGTCAGAAACTGCTTTCCCGCATCCAGTCATGTACTGAGAGGAGGCTTGCACCTCAGCTGCATTATGCAACTGGAACACGTCCTCAGGAACCCCCTCCTAACTTTTTTTCCAACTTACAAAACCGTGCAGAACTTTTGGGCACACAGCCCCATACAATTTAGGGTTGGACTTGTAGATTTAGTATTGTAAATCATGTGGACAGTTGGTGCTATCTCTAACCATATGCCTTTCCTTTCAAGTATTTGAGGGGTGGGGAGGGGTTATTGGATTGTGCTACACCAACTATAGTGACTGTATACATGTTGTATAGTATTTTAGTACTATATGATATTACTTGCTAGTAGCCATTTTTCATGCGTTTCCTGGGCCTATAATAATTGTGTTACTTTTATAACTAACTGTCTCGTGTAATCCTTGGAGTTTTATTGTGTGGACCCCCGACCCCACCCAGATCTCCTGAGATTTAGTCTTGGCCTCTCTCCATGCTACTTTGATGGGTTTGGCTAAACTCCCAGAAGTTGCTCCCTGTTCACAATACTAACGGTGGTCCCATAAACATCTGTAAACAGGCCAGCGTTTAGATATCCATTATAACACTCAGGACAAAAAGTGAGTTGGTCCAAAGACTTAATATCTACAGGATTCAAGAAAGGTTGGGCTTCCTACTGATTAGGCGAGTGGTGCTGCTGCTGGGCGTAGTAGTATTGTCCAAATTATTCAGTTACCAGAGCTTGATTACCCCTCTACCCAATCTAATTTCACCTGCAAGCCATAAGGCCTCATGAGATTGAATAAGCAGCAGTTTAGAATCCAGGAAATTAAGGTTATGCTTAGATTTGTGCAGATTGAAACAGACAGGCTTGAGAAGGACAAGCAGCGAGCGAGGCAGAGGAAAGGGGAAATTCCAGTTAGAAATGCTCAAGGTGGAGGGTGGATTGGCTAACATAACTGTTGAGGGTCTACACATTGATGCGTCTCATTCCACTTTCATCCAAGATTCCCCAAGGATCTTGATGAACGTTTATTACATTTGTTCAGTCAGAGCTCTTATTTTTGGCATTCTAGGGTCAATTCGTATTGCCCCTCCAAAAAACCTTTTTCTTTTTCCCCCTTTTTAAGTTATTTGGATCACTGATTTGTTTTCGCTGTCCAGAGAGACTTCTCCTGAAGCCCCCCTGCCATTATGTACCTTTTTACTTTGCTTAAAAGTATGTGGTATTCGGTCAACCCTAAGGCACCCAAGTGCCTGGTGAGGAACCCAATATTTTTCAGCCCACACAGGTTTCGGGAGCAGATTGATGGCAGCTGTACCTTACTTTTGACTTCAGAGATGATAGCCATGTAGCACATTGGTAGCCAGGATAGTAACCATCCTGTTCTTGGACATTTTTTGGAAATATTTTCTTTTTGGACCTTTTCATCCATAGATTTCCATGGGACATCGTTTGTTTTTGCTTGTTCTGAAGCTGGTCCTGAATCCTTGGAGGTAGGTAAAGCCTTCTGCTTTACTTCCCTTGCCTGTTTTGCACATTCTTATGGGGGAAATGACTAGTACTAAGACTATCAGTACAGAGAGACTATTTCTCCTTTTGTGAATTCTTGTATTGTTACAATTGAACATATCACTTTACAGTGTAGTGCAGTTAGGATACTTAGTATCCTTAGATCTTTGTATATAATGGATTTTGGTTACTTTTCATTTGTGTCTAAGACAAGCTGGTAGCAGCTATGATATTTTTACAATTTTTGTGTTATCTTAATTGCACAATTTTGCATTTACCGCAAATGGCTACAAAAGATGGCTGCCACCCAAACATGGCTGTGTCACTAGGTGTTCTGCTTGTTCTTTGGGCATACAGTTCTTTGGCCTTCTTAGGTCAGGAAATGCATGTGGCAACAATAGCAATGCTTTCCATGTGCTGCAATTGGGCTGGGTCAGCGGGCTCCAACATGGCAACCGTTTCCAGGGTTAGCAGGATAGTTGTTTCATCCCCGACATGGTACGTGGACGTGGGGGCCCAGCTGATCGCAAAGATGTCATTGTTTAAAGCTTCCACTGATATGATTTTCATATCAATGGACCTGTGTCAGTCCCAGAACGTTTTGCTTTGACCAGGTAACTATTTCACCTTGTCCCTAGGTAATGGGGAATCTTTTTCCCCTCTTACCTAGTCCTTTACTCTTTTTATGGGTGGCCTTTTATATCTCCCCATAGTGTATGGTTGAAGCTATAGTTCCCTACAACTTCTGGGCTTAGCTTGCCCTGTTGGGCTACCCTGTTCATTTCCCTTTCGTATACTTGGGTGAACTACCGTTCCCAAGTAGTAAAGAGGGATTTTCATCCCCTTTACATTTTGTATAAGTGAGCCAGCACACCCCACCTTATGTGGAGTGCTGTGGGGATACAATGTATCCCCTATCTTACTTATCTGGTAACATTTTGTTACAAGTGTGAGCTTTACATGAACGGCTGGAGGCAGTGGTTTTGCCTTTTATGACTTTTAGTCTTCATTACTCGCAGGCCCTTAATTCAGCCTCGTTAATGCACAGAAGGGCCACCATTTTTCCAAAATGGTGGGCACCTTTGTTAAGGATAATTTTCATTTCTGTGCTAATTCCCTTCAATCTTAGATACCCCTGGGTCTTTTGCTGGACTTTAGGACTTTTCAATTTTAACCCTGGAGTGAGTGAGACCTTTTTCTCACTCACTCATGTATTTTGACCTGATTTGGATTATGCATTTCCTTTGATTTTGGAGTCTGACGAACTCCATAGGTATATGGCGAACCACTGCACCCTGAGTGCAGTGTCACAGAGAAATCCTTTAGTTTTCTCTTAAGGTTTAAATACATTTTCTTGGGTGAACTGCTTTTCCCAAGAATAGTAAAGTGAAACTGACTTTACTTACCTTTTTCCTATGTCGGTCCAGCACACCCCATCTTATGTGGAGTGCTCCGGGGTTACTTAGTAGCCCCTTTTCCTACCTACTCATGTAAAAAAATATATGTTACCCTCAATAAGTTTAATTGCTGGTGGCAGTGGGTTAATTTTCCTACCATTCTGCTTTCCCACCGCAGGCTGAATCCTCAGCTGATGTATAGCACTCATGGGTAACCATTGTGTCAAAATGGTCCGGTCTTCTTTTTTCGTCATTTCTGGTTTGAGGTCTTTCTTGGGTTTTACTCTGCGCGCCAAACCAGGTTTATCCCTTTTGTTCATTTTGCCTTTGGCAGGCTTCAGTACTGAAACCCGCCTCTAGCTTGAGTGTGTGTGGTATGTCTAGAAGCGAGGGAGGTGCCCGAAACTCCCTGTCCTTAGTCTCCGGGACAAACTGAATGAACCCAGTCCTGATTGGCTGGCTAACTATCCTTGCAGGACAGCCATCCCACTCCGTGAGTGACAGCTAGGCTGTGGATGAATAAGAGAAACCTGCATAAAATGCGAGGTTCTTGGACTGAAGACAGTCGACCACTGGAATAAATATCCGACAAAGGAATCGTGAAGAGAAGCTTGCTGCAACCTCCTGGAATGTTGAACTGCCGGTGAAGCTTTGTTGCTGTGCTGAAGCTCCCTTTCCTAAATCAACAAGAGAAGCTCCGGAAAGGACGACTTCTTCCCTTGGGTTGGTGCAACAAACTAACCCCAAGACAAACTTTGCTGGAAGACCTTCCCCAAATGGCGGTACTTCTTTGCTGCTGCTGGAACCGAGTGCCAGGGGTCGAGAAATCCGTATTTGAGATCGTCATTAAGACAGACCAAAGCTCCAGGAAGATCCTGAGGACCCTCCCGAAGCAGGGCGACCCAAGCTCGACTCACCTCACCAGAGTGCGGGACTCAAGGAGTGAAGGAAGCCCATCCAGTGTCCAAGATCTGCAGTGGTGCTATTTGCCAGTAGCTGAAACCGCGATGTGCCTCTGAATTGAAAAGAGCCCATAGCTGCCTTACCTCCTAACTGTCAGCAAATATACAAGGTTAGATATACATATCAAATGCTCCAGGTAAATAGAGAAGGAAAACAGAAAATCACCTACCTGGGCAGAATGGACGAAGAGAAATGTCCTATGGCCCGGTGGGTACCTGGAATGGATCTCGCTGACTCTCCCTGAAGATATTAGGAATTCCCCTGAAAACCCCTCCGGAGTCCTGCTCAAAGGCTTGATCCCCGAGAGGTGCCCAGGGAAACCCTCACGGGGGAAAAAACCCTGTGGAGAGCTGCTTGAGAGCATTGTATCATCGGGATGTTCCAACGCGGGCTGAAAATTCACCTTCAGAGTTTGGGAGCTCCTTAGCGATTGATATTAAGTTCTAATGAGGAATACAAAGTAGATTAGAATATAATTTCCTTTGTCTATCAGAGGTCAGATCCCCTTAGAAACTTTAGTTCTAATTCTTACCCCCAATTAGTAGAAAGGGAGAAATCGATGTGGAGGAAGGGCGAGGTAGCCTGGAGTTCCCAGAAGTACTGAATTGCTGGGCTAAGGAAAATAGCAGAATAGAAAAGGACGGGTAGAGAGAGAGAAATAGCTAATGATCACTACCAATAGTAGAAACAACCATAAAATATAAAGCCTACCAGTTCGTAAACAAAGGTAGTCTCCTGGAGACTGCTCAAAGAAGTTCGGCAGTGGACCTGGGATGTTGAGGTAGGTATCCGTGCTAAAATGACAACGTGAAGAGGAAAAATAAAACGATAACTAGATTCCCTAGACTGCTAATGAAAGAAGAAAGAATATAAGATGTATGGAATACCTCGTGGAGGGCGAGGATCTGTATTCCTGAACCAAAGAGAAACTGAGCTGGAACCGCGCTCCAAAGGGGCGTGGTTGAAGTCGTCCAAAGTCTGACAAGTATTTTCCCGTGTTTTTGTAGCGGTCTGGAAGTCAAGAGTAAAAAGGGAAAAGTAACGAGATGAGAGAGTGTCAGCCGAAGTCAGGAATAAGAAATAAGGAAACACAGAGGTAAACTAACAAACTGACGCACGAAGCGCTTGTATACTCCTAAGAGAGTAGCAACGCACTGGACTCCAGGAGGATCCTGTTGATAAGCTGCTTGGGAGGATGTGACATCAGAGCGCTGCAATGTGTTCTGGGAAAGAACATCTAGACTGTTGCGTGTGTTATAATCGCCAGACACGGCGGCCATGTTGAAGTGCCTCCCGGGAAACGGATCTGCCGAACAGAACATGACAGTATGCCCCTTCTTAGGACCGCTCCCTCCTGGTTTGTCAGGATGCAATAGATGAAACTTTTTTACTAGTTTGGGCGCATGTACAGCTGATTTAGGTTCCCAACTCCTATCCGCGGGTGTGTAGCCTTTCCAGTCAATTAGATATTGTAAGTGGCCCCGGTGATACCGTGAATCACATATCTCTTTGACCTCGAATTCAGGTCCGGAAGCGGCCATAACTGGTGGAGGACGGGTAGAGGTTTTAGGGTGAAAGGAACTCCGATTGTCTGGTTTTAATTGTGAAACATGAAACACCGGATGGATGCGAGCCCATGTGCTCGGTAGACGGAGTTTGAAGGAAACTGATCCTATTGTGGCGATCACCTGAAATGGTCCAAAATATCGGGGAGAAAGTTTGGACGGGACTAGATGTCGAGGGAGAAAACGTGATGACAGCCAAACCCAGTCTCCTGGTTTGATTATCGGGGCTGGGGACCGGTGACGGTCCGCAAAATGCTTTGTTCTTTCCTGGGATTGTCGAAGCGCAGTGATAGCTGTGCGATGACCCTGCCGGATTTGATCCATCAGGAAATCTACATCAGGAAATTTGGACTCAGACTTCTTCAAGGTAGGAAATGACGATGGGTTGAACCCATAGGAACAATGGAAAGGAGAAGTACCGATTGCCGAGTGAAAAGAATTGTTATAAGCGAACTCCGCTAAAGGTAATAGATCCTTCCAATCATCCTGAGCCGCGGAGACATAGCTCCTGAGGTATCCTTCCAAGGTTTGGTTGAGTCTTTCTGTCTGGCCGTTGGATTGGGGGTGATAGCCTGAACTGAGAGCCTGTGAGATTCCAAGATGACGGCAGACAAGTTTCCAATACTGGGAGGTATATTGTGAACCTCTGTCCGAAATGATTGTCTCTGGTAAGCCATGTAAGATGAAAATATGGTTGATGAAGAGGCGAGCCATCAAGGCAGCAGACGGCACTCCGGCAAGTGGAATGAAATGTGCCAACTTAGTAAAAGTATCTATAGTAACCATTATGGCTGAGCATCCTCGTGATGGTGGTAGATCCACTATGAAATCTGTGGAAATTATTTGCCACGGTCGTGAAGGCAAGGGCAGCTTGACCAAGAGTCCTAGAGGAGCTTGTCGAGACGTTTTAGTTTGGAGACATATGGGACAGGATTTAACATATTCTTTTATGTCCTTTCTTAATGATGGCCACCAAAAGAAACGAGAAACCAATTCTTGGGTGGAGAAAAAGCCCCTATGTCCAGCTGATTTTGAACTGTGGCACATATTGAGAACTTCTTCCTGAAGTGTTCGTGTCGGAATATACGCCCTGTGCCCAAAGAAATAGCAACCGTCTTCCAAAGTTAACGCCAGTTGTGTAGACCGTGGTAGTTCTTTTTTGGCAATAGGACAGGATTGTGATTTCAGACGTGAGAGGAAATCAGGCACAGTATGCAGTTCCAGAGCCATACAAGGGAAGATGGGTTCAGACCTAAAAGGGTTGTTCGGGAGCTGTTCCTTACGGGATAGAGCATCAGCCTTGAGATTTTCCTTTCCTGGGATAAATGTGAACATGATTCGAAATGGAGAAAAGAAATGAGCCCATCTGGCTTGACGGCTGTTACATGTTTGGGCATATTGTAGGATCCGGAGGTTATGATGATCTGTCCGGACTTCCACTGGAAATTTGGCTCCCAATAGTAGATGGCGCCATTCTTCGAATGCTCGTTTGATAGCCAATAATTCTTTCTCCAGTACCGTATAGTTTAGCTCCGCCGGAGCAAGGGTTTTAGACAGATACGCTACAGGTCGTTCAAGATCAGAGTTATCTATTTGAAGCAAGACCGCCCCTAGAGCGTATTGAGAGGCGTCGGTTTCCACAATGAACCGACGGTTCTGATCAGGGGTTAGCAACACTGGAGCTGAGGTAAAAAGATCCTTAAGCCTCTTAAAGGCTTTATCTGTTGTTTCTGTCCAAAGATAAGGGACCCCTTTCTTCAGAAGATTTGTCAAAGGCTGTGTAAGTCTGGAGAATTCAGGTATAAATCGTCGGTAGAAGTTCGAAAACCCCACAAAACGTTGAATGTCTTTACAGGAGGCAGGTGTAGGCCAGTCCTGAACAGCAGACACCTTCTCTGGGTCCATAGCTATTCCTTTGGCGGATAGAACATACCCCAAATAAGAAACCTGGGGCTGATGGAAAGAGCACTTTTCCAGTTTACAGTATAAATGATTCAGTTGGAGTCGCCGTAGAACCTCTTCTACATGTTTCTCATGTTCCTGTGCTGTGTTGGAGTAGACTAAAATGTCATCTAAATAAACAATGACATTGTGAAGGAGGAGGTCGGCGAACAGATGGTCCATAAATCGTTGGAAGATAGCAGGAGCATTAGAAAGGCCAAAAGGCATCACTCTATATTGGAAGTGGCCAAAAGGGGTTCGAAATGCCGTTTTCCATTTGTCCCCTGATTTTATTCGGATAAGGTGGTAAGCTCCTTTTAAGTCTAATTTTGAGTAGATGGTGGCCCCT
The DNA here is from genome assembly GCF_040938575.1 of Ambystoma mexicanum. Classification (NCBI taxonomy): domain Eukaryota; kingdom Metazoa; phylum Chordata; class Amphibia; order Caudata; family Ambystomatidae; genus Ambystoma; species Ambystoma mexicanum. The sequence goes on along the minus strand of NC_090926.1, from coordinate 1,058,097,590 downwards.
TTAACAGCCTCTAAGATGTCAGGAATTAAGGGCATCGGGTACTTATCGGGAACTGTGATCTTATTCAGTCCCCGAAAGTCTATGCAAGGACGGAGTTCAGTAGTGTTTTTCTTTGCAACAAAGAACAGGGAAGCGGCTGCTGGTGAGGTTGACTCTGTGATCAATCCATTCATTAAATTGGTTCTAAGGTAGTCTCGTAAAACCTCTTTTTCGTTATTAGATAGGATGTACATCCGACCAAAAGGTAAAGGTTGATTTGGAATCAGCTCAATAGTACAATCATCTCTTCTGTGAGGAGGTAATTGATTGTATTCAGTAGCAGCAAATACCTCTCGGTATTGTTGGTATGCTTCTGGAAGACCGGCAATCTGGTTTAGAATCGTAACCCTTGGTGAATCCTGGAGAGTGGACATCGAGTCTACGAGTACCTTTTGTTGATCCTCTATGCAGTGTGCCAGACAATATTCAGACCCTAAGAAAAAAGAGCCCGCGGTCCAGTTTATGAATGGATTATGCTTTTTGAGCCAGGGTATACCCAAGATGATGGGATGATGAGCTGCTCGGATGATATCCAAGGTAAGGTTCTCCCGATGAGATGCAATGGACATCAACAGAGGGCTGGTCTGGTCTTTGATAGGTCCTGAAATCAGTGGACTTCCGTCAACGCTTTCCACTGGTATTGATTCTGCCTTTGAGGAGCGTGGGATGCCATGTGAAGCAGCCCAGTGGTCATCAATGAAGTTCCCTGCAGCTCCGCTATCGATAAGTGCTGGGATATCCCGTAAGATTCTATCTCCAAAGGAAAATGAAATCCTGCCATCACCTCAAATCAGCCGCACACTTCTCAGAAAATGCCGCCACTTGGATCAGATCCTTCCTGGATAATAGATCTATGCGTGTATTCTCCCCACTTGCGGCCGCACCACCCGCTCCGGTCGCCTGTGGTGTGCCTCAAGGGTCTTGTATCTCGCCCACGTTATATAACGTGTTTACCAAACCCCTTTTCGATATTTTGGATCACTTGGGCGTCACGTATACCAATTACGCTGATGACACACAGATACTCATCCCCATCACAGGCGATTACACAACTGACTCCCTTGCCATCAACGCCATCTACCAGGTCATCCAAGCGTGGATGGCCCAGCACGGTCTCTGCCTAAATGATGAAAAGACAGAGCTCCTCATTCTTGGTTCACCACAAAAACTCACTAAACTTAACCCTGCCTTCAAGTCTTTCACCATCGATGGGAATACCATCCCGATTGCTAAGGACACGAAAACCCTTGGGATTTACATCGACTCAACCCTATCCTTGACTAGACAATCCAACGCAGTCTCATCTGCAGCAGCGCTTACTTGCAAGCTCATCACCGCCTGTCGCCCGTTCCTAACCACTGCCAACTGCGTAACCTTGGCCAGGACCCTTGTTCTATCCAAGGTTGACTACTGTAATGCCCTCTATCTAGGTACTAATCTCCGCAACTTAAATAAGCTACAAATTGTCCAAAACAATGCGATCAGAGCAGCCCTTAACATTCCTAGGCGCCAGCATATATCTGACACCAGGCGCAACCTGCACTGGCTCTCTATCCCACAGCGCATCTCCTTGAAGTCCTTGGCTCTCACACACAAATGCCTCCACAACCAAGCCCCTCGCTACCTGGCAAACAGATTCTCTTTCCACAATTCCACCAGACCTCGCAGAGCGGCCCAAGCCAACTGCCTTGTCATCCCGCGCTTTAATCTCCTAAGATCTGGTGGAACCAGCTTCCCCATCCTGGCAGCCAAACTTTGGAACTCACTCCCCAATGACCTTAGAGCAGAACCTTCCTTCCTGAAATTCAAATACCTTACCAAAGCATGGCTATCCGCCCAAGACTGCTAACATCAGCTTACTGCCCTACTTGCACTTTGACCTACTCGGCATCCCTTATTAACTATCCTGTAAATCACTGCCTTATCGATATTCATTTGAATGTATATGTTGTAAATTTTGTAAATCCTCCTGTAATAATCTTGTAATACTCTGTCACATTGCCTTGTCATGCTTTCATCTTGTTGTAACTAAGTTAAGCGCCCGGATGCCCCTGGGCCTGGTGCGCTATAGAAATAAATAAAATACTAAATACTTAACACTACCATGTTGGTATCAGGATGGCTAGTACACATAGAAGAATGAAAAGACTGTGAGGAACCTGGCTGAAGAGTGGGATCCCGGATCGTGGTTCCTCTTACGACCGGGCGCTGGCGTTTCCCGAGCGCCTAGGTGGTGTAATCGGGCAGTCTTGTACAGTATGAGTATTGGCGCCACAATACATACACAAGCCTAAGGTCTTTCTGCGATTCCGTTCTTCTGGCGTTAAAGGCCCTCTTGCTGTTGATCCTAACTGCATAGGTTCTTCTGTAACCTGAGTCCGGGGCGAGTGGGGAAAGTTAGATGTGAATCGAGGAATCCGGCCTTTTCTCCTTTCTAACAGTCTCTCCTTCATACGGTAATCTAGCTGTAGAACTAGAGCGATGAATTCTGTTAGATCGGTGGGCCGCGGTACTCTGGACACTTCGTCCTTAAGTTCTTCCGATAACCCTCTCCTAAAGATCGTAACCTGGGCATCGTCGGACCAGGTGGTCTCACTTGCCATCTGCTTAAATTTAGTAATATAGGTTAGTATATCAAGATTTCCTTGTTTGAAATCAAGGAGATGTTCTTGGGAGGCCACCCGGATTTCTTGTCGGCCGAACATGGTGCGAATACTGTTACAAAAGGCAGTATGAGAGTCCAGAATGGGATTATTACTAGTAATCAAAGGGGTTGCCCAGGCTAAGGCTGGTCCTGTCATTTGTGAGACCATGTAACCCACACGGTCTCGATCGGTATGAAAAAATGCCCCCTTGAACGTAAATTGTACGGAACAAGAATCTAGGAATTCTTTGACCTTATGAGGGTTCCCATCGAACTGACCGCCTGGTAATGGTCCAGGCGGAACCTCTGAACAATGAGGTACGCGAGAGGCTAAAGCCTGTTGAGCTACCTGCTGAGCTGCCTGTTGTTGGTGCTGTCGGAGGGAATTATTCTCCTGCTTAAGTTGTTGCACCTCAGTCGTTAAAGACTGTACCGCAGCAATAAGCTGCTGGATCTGCTGCTGTTGAGGATCCATTTTAAGGGGTTTCTCTGAAACCGACTCTAATCACTTGGAGCTAGTCAGAGATTCTGACTACTTTCTTTTCGGGCGTTGCTAACTGTCAGCAAATATACAAGGTTAGATATACATATCAAATGCTCCAGGTAAATAGAGAAGGAAAACAGAAAATCACCTACCTGGGCAGAATGGACGAAGAGAAATGTCCTATGGCCCGGTGGGTACCTGGAATGGATCTCGCTGACTCTCCCTGAAGATATTAGGAATTCCCCTGAAAACCCCTCCGGAGTCCTGCTCAAAGGCTTGATCCCCGAGAGGTGCCCAGGGAAACCCTCACGGGGGAAAAAACCCTGTGGAGAGCTGCTTGAGAGCGTTGTATCATCGGGATGTTCCAACGCGGGCTGAAAATTCACCTTCAGAGTTTGGGAGCTCCTTAGCGATTGATATTAAGTTCTAATGAGGAATACAAAGTAGATTAGAATATAATTTCCTTTGTCTATCAGAGGTCAGATCCCCTTAGAAACTTTAGTTCTAATTCTTACCCCCAATTAGTAGAAAGGGAGAAATCGATGTGGAGGAAGGGCGAGGTAGCCTGGAGTTCCCAGAAGTACTGAATTGCTGGGCTAAGGAAAATAGCAGAATAGAAAAGGACGGGTAGAGAGAGAGAAATAGCTAATGATCACTACCAATAGTAGAAACAACCATAAAATATAAAGCCTACCAGTTCGTAAACAAAGGTAGTCTCCTGGAGACTGCTCAAAGAAGTTCGGCAGTGGACCTGGGATGTTGCGGTAGGTATCCGTGCTAAAATGACAACGTGAAGAGGAAAAATAAAACGATAACTAGATTCCCTAGACTGCTAATGAAAGAAGAAAGAATATAAGATGTATGGAATACCTCGTGGAGGGCGAGGATCTGTATTCCTGAACCAAAGAGAAACTGAGCTGGAACCGCGCTCCAAAGGGGCGTGGTTGAAGTCGTCCAAATTCTGACAAGTATTTTCCCGTGTTTTTGTAGCGGTCTGGAAGTCAAGAGTAAAAAGGGAAAAGTAACGAGATGAGAGAGTGTCAGCCGAAGTCAGGAATAAGAAATAAGGAAACACAGAGGTAAACTAACAAACTGACTCACGAAGCGCTTGTATACTCCTAAGAGAGTAGCAACGCACTGGACTCCAGGAGGATCCTGTTGATAAGCTGCTTGGGAGGATGTGACATCAGAGCGCTGCAATGTGTTCTGGGAAAGAACATCTAGACTGTTGCGTGTGTTATAATCGCCAGACACGGCGGCCATGTTGAAGTGCCTCCCGGGAAACGGATCTGCCGAACAGAACATGACACTAACTGCTGTTCAGAAGTCCTCCAGACGTCCTCCCTCTTGTCCCCACGACTGAGGCTCAGGAACACAGGATCTGCAACACTGCAACCAAGCCAGCTGGATCCTCTTCTTCTAACCTAAGGTACTGTTCCAACTAAGGGGTACTTACCTCTATCTGTAGCATGTTTTTCTCATTGGAGACGTGCAGTAGCTGCTTCTTCAAGAGTTGTGCTCAGCTCTAACTTTCATATGTGTAACAGCTTGTGACCCAACAGTGATTTCCTATAACAACTCTCTAACTTTGTGGAAGACATTTTGTTATCTAAGAAGTGCCTCAGCTCCATAGACTTTGTTCTAAATTGACTTTGACTGTCCTGGCTCCCTGCAGACTCTTCTATTCCATTGACTTTGATACTTACTGTCCCTCATAGGTAATACATTGGTTGGTTTTTAACTAATATTTGCTGGGAAAGGTTGTTATCTAGACTTCATAGGGAGATTTAAAAGTGCTCACATGCTCTGAGAACCTGTTAACCTTTTTATCCTTCCTATAACCTTTCCTTTTTGTCAAGACTCAGAATGTACCAAGTGCAAAAGTGATAAATAAATGCCAATTCCCCTCGGGGTGTAGTGTGTGTGAATCATCTTTAAAGATTATCTACTTGCTTGACTAGATTCTGAGAAAGTATTTTGAAGTGTATTTTTATTGTTGCACATTGCCCCTTTTAAAGAATGCTCATTTAAAACTGACCGTTAAATAATTATTTTACTAGAAAACATTGAGTGCAAGTGTTATTTGGATACTTGTATTTGTGGATTTCGATACTACAGCTCACATGTACCCCTCTTGAGATAAGTCTGGCTGCTCAGTCACTCTACCAACTTGTGTAGTACAGACATATACCACCAATAGGTGAGTTACCTAATATCAAGAGGACAAGACTGGTGTAGTCTCCCATAGGGTTATTGCATCAAACCTTGCCTAACATAATATTTCGACATTTATTGTGTGCTTGCTATTTCTGAGGCCTTCCCTTGCCATTCTAGGTGGGAACGACCTCAGTGGATGTTCTGTCTTCGGAGGGAATCCTTTAGATTCCCTGCCCAGTCTCCACAGTGTCTGGAAAGGCAGGACGAGAGGGAGAGGAAAGGCAACAACTCCCAGTGGGGGGCTGGCTGTCCTGATTGGATAGCCAGACTGTCCCTTGCTGTAAAATGGGGGGGGGGGGTGCAGAGGTTGCGCTGTAGTTCCTGATAAATACTCTGAACCTGGAAGCTGCTCACAAGTCGCCCACTGGAACTGAAACCAAAGAGGAAAATGAAGAAACGAAGGCCGTAGCGATTTCAAGCGACCGGAGAGCCTGCTGTGTAACCAGAGCCTGCTGTAACCCTTCCCTCCAACTGACCTGTGAGTGCCAAAAAGGACGACCCCAACCCAGAGCATGGTGAGATCCACTAGACTCAAGAAGACCTGCATTTATTAGCCATCCCACGCTGTGCTGCGACAGTGCAGGGCAGGGCTGCATTCCCCATATACCCTGGGACGTCGAGCCATTGTCCGGTGCACGGTCTCCCAAATCGAGCTGGAACTTTGGTGGCATCCTGCTGGACCTCCAGAGATGTGAATCGATTCCCAGAAGTCCACTCGTCAGAGTGCTGGCCCTTGCAGACAACGAGAAGCAGACATTCAGTCTTCTTCTGGCTCCTGAAAAAGGGTGCCAAAAGCACATAGCTGCATCCAGCCACAAGGAAACTCTTGCCTGGATCCTTCTCCGTTGATCCATGCTGCAAAATCCCTTCCAAAGTCCTGTCTTCCGTCTTCTTGACAAAGGAAGACATTGATCGAGTTTTTGGCTGCAGATCCTTAAGTCTTCCTACTGCAACTCTTCTTCTGTGATGAGGTGCTGTGATGGCTGAGGTATTTACTTATCTTAAGCCTGTGTGATTTCTGTAAAGCTTTTGGGGTTTTTCTGTGATTGGGAGTCCACTCATCCAGTTCACCCGCTGCTGAAATCCTCCTAGGGTGTCTTCTCAGAAGTCCCTCTACCCTAACTAACTTTAAAGTGAAATACTCCCTTGTTTGAACAGTCTTCCACAGGAACTCTGATTTGCCTGCAATAGAACCCTATCTCACCCTGCCTACAGCTGGCACCTAGACCACTAGGGTCCCTCTTCTGCCTCTGATTGAACTCATGCAATAGAATAGGGATATAAGTAAAGTATTCTGGCTTGAAAAGTATAACAAGTGTTTAAAAGTACTTACTTGTGAAAGAGTTGGTTGGTAACTGCAAATCTGACTGTGAACAGTTCTTGCTTACCTTGAATTTGTGTTGTTCCATTCTGAAAAGTATATATAAGGTTAATTTACTCACCTGTGAATTGGTTGTGCCTCTTTCTCAAAAGTAATGCTGTTGGCTTCACTAACTATTTCTTTCAGAGAATAGGTGTATAAGTGCCCCAACTGGGTCTTGCTTCCCCTAACTTGTTGTATAGCCCGTTTAGAATAAGTTTGCCTTAGGTTTTACCTACATAGAATAACATTGAGTTATTCGGAAAGTGTAACAATGGGTTTTGCTTTCTCTGGTCTGTTGTAAACAGATACTAAAACAGCCTTAGGTCTATACAAGCTCCTTAAAAAGTATACAGGTTTTACTTACATTGAGTTATCTGTATGCCATTCTAAAAAAAAAAAGTTAAAGTTATTGCTTACCTCAATCGCTGTTCCACTGTTCTAAAAAGCAACTGTAATAGTATATTACAATATTAGGTTTTACCTGCCTATAATAGCTGTGTACCATTTTTGAAAAGTGTTCTGTAGGTGTTGCTGACCTTGGTCTGCCTGGTGCATCCTAAATTAGTGTAAAGAGTTCTTGCTCATCTTAGACTGTGTTCCACTGAGCTGAAAAGCAACTGTAATTATATATTACACAAAAAGGTCTTACTCAGCTAGTACAACTGAAGGTTATCATAAGACATGCATTACTCATCGTAATAGCATTTCTGCATTTCTGATGATTGTATCTGCTTAGATTCACATGCTGTGTGTATAGTCCGACTAGTGGTAACCGCAGAGTATTGCATCTTGTGTTGAGGATCGAAAGGGGACGTCGACATAGGCGTGTCTATAACACTATCCCTAATGTGACGTGTAGTGTACCCAGAAATCCTCACGGATCGAGGTCCCTCCGATTGTATTTTTTCTGCCATGCGGGAGCCTTATGACTATCGTGAGTGAGTACAGAAAGAGAGAAGTAGTAAAACGTCTATGTTCCTTCCATCCGAGCGGGGTGGCAGGGTGGGCGCATGTGAATCTAATCAGATACAATCATCAGAAATGCTATTACGGTGAGTAATGCATGTCTTCTGATGCTTGTGAATCTGCTTAGAATCAAAGGCTGTGAATAGACTAGCGAGCAGTACCCAGAGTTGGAGGTGGGATGTGAGAAGGAACAGTAATGAAAAGATGTCTTAGTACTGCTTGTGCCACCTGGGAATCAGATCTAGAATGAGTACCTAGGCAATAGTGTTTTGTAAAGGTGTGTCCAGAATTCCAACTTGTAAATGGACTCTAAGGGAACAATCGCAATGAATGCTATGGAAGCCCCTATGGCCCGAAAAGAGTGTGCTCTAGGCTTGAAGGGCAGTTCTCTCTTGGCAAGAGTGTAGCAGAGTGTGATGCCGGTGAAAATCCATTTAGAGATGGCTGATTTAGAGACAGGGTCCTTGTCTCTACCAGCTGCCACTGAAACGAAAAACTGGTTTGTTTTCCTTAGTGGTTTAGATCTATCCAGATAGTACATGACGGCCCTGCCCACAGCCAGTGTGTGTAGGCTTCTTTCGGCCATGTTGGTAGGGTTCTAGGAAAATGTAGGCAGTTCTATAGACTGGTTCACATGGAACTTTGAAATGAATTTAGGCGCAAACCTCGGGTTAGTGCGCAGAATTACCTTATCTCTGTGAATTGTGACAAAAGGGTCTAGAATAGAGAGGGCCTGTAGTTCACTAACTCTTCGTATAGAAGTGACAGCCACTAGGAAGGCTCTCTTGTAAGTGTGTGCTTTAAAGCTTGCTTTGTGCATAGGTTCAAAGGGAGACCCCATTAGTGTGGTTAATACCACATTTAGGCCCCATCCGTGAGCCGGGTTGGAAACAGCTTTAATTACTGCGATCTTCCACCATGACACTTTCTGCTGGGACGTAGTGTAGGCTGAAAGTGCAGCAAAGTGGACCTTCAGGGAATTGAATACTAGACCCGAGTCCAGCAGGTGAGTCAGGTATAACACAAAATGTGTAGGAGAACATTCAATGGGATTGATGCCCTTGGGGTTACACCATATGACAAAGCGTTTCCATTTATTGGAGTAGCAATGTCTGGTTTTAGGTTTCCTTGCTTCTCTAAGTATGTCCATGCATCTCTGAGGAAGCTGGAGATGTCCAAACTCTATGATTTCAGGAGCCAGGCCGCTAAGTTGAGAGTTTGCGGGCATGGATGGAGAGTCCCCCCCCCCCTGTCCTGAGACAACATGTTGAAAGGGCAAGGCAGTTTCATCGGAGGAAAGAGACATTTCCATCAGATGGGAGAACCAGGGCTGGCATGGCCATAATGGGGCCAGCAAACTCATGGTATCTGATTCCTGGTGCATCTTGTGCACAATCGTGTTGAATAGGGGAGTTGGGGGGGGAAAAGCGTAAACAAATCTCCCGGACCATGTTATCCAGAAACCGTTCCCCTTGGATTGGTTCTGAGGGTACCTGGAGGCGTAATCTGGGCATTGTGCGTTTTCCAGAGTTGCAAACAAGTCGATCTTTGGGAATCCACATTCTGCGATAATGTTGGAGACGATGTCTTCGTGTAGTCGCCAATCGTACTCTAAGGGCAGTGGGAAGTCTTGGCTGAGCAAGTCTGCCAGAAGTTTGAGTTCCCCTGGAACGGGTTGAGACAATAGAAACATCTTGTGTTTGAGAGCCCACTTCCTGGAGAATGAGTGCCCCCTTGCTTGTTCAGGTAGTACATGGCTGTGGTGCTGTCCGTGAGGACCAGTACTGTCTTTCCCTGTAGCTGCATCCGAAAGGCCTTCAGTGCTTTGAACACTGCTAGTAGCTCCAACAGGTTTATGCAGTTGGAAGCTACCGCTGGGGGCCAAACCCTGTGCGCCGTCTGTTCAAGAAGGTGAGCCTCCCGCCCCGTGAGGGATGCATCCGACATGAGAGTGGCTTCTACTGTGGGGGTGGTGAAGGGTTTCCCCTTCAAGAGGTTTTCCCTCGACCACCACCGGAGAAGGAGAGAACGAGGGCTACCGAGACAACCACTAGATCGTCCCATAGTCCGCTGGACTGACACCATTGGCTGTTTAGCCACTCTTGCATTACAAACACCTGTGAGCTACCAAGTAAATGCAGAACGCCATCATACCCAACAGTCGCATGGACCTTGCGTACCATCAACTGGCGACCGGCTACATACTGAGGGATTTCAAACACCATGTTTTGAACCCTTTCGTTGGAGGGGAAGACGAGACCGTCTTCTGTCTGAATAAGAGCTCCTAGAAAATGCTTGACTTGGCTGGGGTCGAGGCTGGATTTCTTCTCGTTTATGGAGAAGCCCAGACTGAATAAAAGGTTAACCATGCTTTGAGTATTTGCTAGGCATGTTTCATAGGAGTCCCCTGTTATGAGTCAGTTGTCGAGGAGGTAAGGATAAATTGGGATGGATTGCCTGCGCAGGTGAGCGGCTGCTACTGCCAGTACCTTTGTTAATACCCTTGGGGCTGAGGCAATGCCGAAGCGAAGGGCTTTGAACTGATAGTGCTTGCCCTCTATCATGTACCTTAGGTACTTTCTGTATGCCGGCAACATTGAAATATGAAAGTATGCATCTTTCATGTCCAATGTTGCCATGTAATCCTCTTACATGAGAAGAGGAATTACTTCTTGCAGCGTCACCATACAAAACTTTTGGGGTTTGACAAACTTGTTTGTTGGGCGCAAGTATATAACAGGGCGCATGGTTAGATCCTTTTTTGGGTACAAGGATGTAAACTGAATAAATACCCTTGTTTACTTGTATAACGGGGACGACTTCGATAGCGCCCTTTTCCTGCAGAATCTTGACCTCTTGCAGCAGGATCTTGAGGTGTTCCGGTGTCAGGTGCCTGGATCTTGGAGGTCTGTACCGAGGTGGCCGGCTGAACTCGATACAGTACCCGTGGGTGACAGTCTTGAGCACCCACTGGTCTCATGTGATCTCCTCCCATGCATGCAGGAATTATGTTAAGCGTCCCCCGACCAGGGAGGCATGGGAGGGGACCCAGATTCGAGAGTCCTTTTTGACCAGATGCCGTGTAGACCTAGGGGTGGCATTACGACCCCTTCCCTTTCCCGACGACGTCCTCTGGGAGGACAAGTACTGGGGGTGTTAGAACCTTGTCCCGAAGACCAATTGTTCCCTGAGCCCTACTGATTATGTGGGGAACGTCGATAGGATTGCCCACGAAAGGAGCGGCGAGAACTCCCCCCCCACCTCTTTGTTGAAAAGGTCTTTGAGTAATCGGGTTCAAAGATCTGAAAGTCTCATGTTCCTTCTTGGCGGTCTCTAGCGCCTCGTCAACCGCCTTTCCAAACAGATTGGAATCTTCCACAGGTCTGTTAATCAATGACGCTTGAGTCTCTGGTTTGAACCCGGAGTTCCTCAACCAGGCATGGCGCTTTAAAAAGGTACCTTGTACCAGGGTACGACCAGCTGTTTCAGCAGCATCCAAGATATTCTTGAGGATGTGGTGATTGACTTGTTTACCCTCCAACACGATTACGTGTAGGCGGGAGCACACTGGTTCCGAGACGTCCTGCAGGCCCTCCTGCAGTAGGTTCCACTGGACAGCCGAATAACTAGCCTGGAGCGTGGTATTATTGGCTATGCGCGTGGAGTAAGCCGCAACAGTGGTGATTCTGTTCCCCAAAGCATACAACTTTTCACACTCTGTCTGGTGGTGATTCACCTGTTGACAAGGGGACGCCCACCCTCCTCCTGGTCGCTGTGACCACCAGAGAATCTGGTGTGGCATGATCCCTAATATTTAGGGGATCGGTTGGGGAGGGCCGAAAAACGTTTCTCCACCCTAGGATTAACAGCTCTGGTTTGAGAGGGTGTCAATAAAGAGGGGGCGATGAGCCTCTTGATGGAATTGAGAAGGGGAATAGCTTGGCTAGCCGGAGGCTTTTCTTTTAAAACGTTGTTCACAAAATCTGAGTCTACCACTGTCTCCTGTGTGGCTATCTAGCCACCTTTCGAAGAATTGCGTTAAACGCCATTTGGTCGTCCACAGGAGAGGCCTGAAACAGAGGAGGAGAGAAGGGAGAGTCAAGGTAAATGGCATCTGGGTCCGGGTAGGGGATAGCCAAGGTGGGTTCTCATCAACTGGTTGGTCATCGCCCCAATCCGGATTGTGATCATGAGGATCGTCAAAAGGATCAACCCCCTGTGCATAAGGGTCAAGAGGAAACTCTGCAGGATCTGATCGGCTGAAGACCGCCTCATGGAGAGGGTCTATGGTCTTCTGGTATTTAGTTATTGTGAGTACATCATAAGGGATCTCCTCACAAGGCGTTTTTGGAGTGAACCTCTCTGAAAAATCTCAATATTTTTCTAGCCTGTTCATACAACCCTCAAATATCTTCCCAGTCCATATAGATGACCCAGAGGTATCTAAAGGGGTTGGGGGAAGGGCTCCTCTAGAGGATCTTGCAGCCTAGACTGTCCAGATTTTTCACTGAGAATTTTAGACAAAGACTGGGGACTCTCCGTAAAGTCCTGCCGCTCTTTCGGGCGTTCTGGCTTCTCCTTTGACATATTCTTGGGCCTATCCCACCCTTCTGGGTGTCCTGATATGTATTTTGATGTATCTTTGTGTTTACAAGCAGCTGAGACAATCTTTGCAAGTCTTTTGCTGATGCTCGGCGTTACGGGAAGGTGTTTTGGTCGGAGGGCGGCTGCGTCGAAACTTTTGGCGCAACCAGAGCTTTTTTAAGCATCGGCATGCTCTTGGAAGGCACGTCGACGGCCTTGAGGGATTTGGTGCTGGCGCCCTTACTTACAGAGTGCCCGGATGCATGCTATTGGCGTGGTTGCGGGGAGGGCTGCCGATCCTGCGTATCGGCGGGTGTCGTCGAGGAACCCGATGCACCCGTTGGGCCTTGGACCGCTTCGACTGGGTACCGGGGGGTTGTGCATTTAGTCCAATGTGAAGTGGGTTTGTCCTCGTCGCCGGGGTGCATCTTCCCCATAGCAGGACTATCGGGGACTGTCTTGGAGCAAGTCTGTCTGCTCTGTTGTAAGGTCAATGGTGCCCCTGTCGGAGCCATGGTTGTCTCTATGGGCCTCATCACTTTCGGTGGATGTGGCGGCGGGGGAGCTACCCTCAGCCTGCAACCGCATAGGCCGCCCAGGACGCCTCAACATGATTGGGCGTGGGGGGCGACACTTATTGCACCGAGGGTGCTAGTCTTTCCAGGGAAATGTTCCCTTACAGGAAGGGCAAAATTTAAAGGGAGTCCTGTCCATAGTGCAGGTAAACTAAAGCGAGGACCAGAAGGCCCAGCCACACGGTCGACAGTGTCAAACAGAACCGCCAGCCGTCGAAGTCTGTTCTGAATTCGGTGGCGGTTCAGTAATCGTCGAAGGGGGGACGAATGTTCTATAAACGACCAAAGGCCGGGATTTTAACAAATTTGCAATTTAGGTGAGAGCTCCGCATAAGGCGACCATCTAGCTGGGCGGAAAAAAAATAAATCTGAGGGACCTCAACGTGTGAAGATTTCTGGGTACACTACACGTTACGTCGGACTATATGCACAGCATGTGATTCTAAGCAGATTCACAAGCATCAGAAGAACAAGTTACTTACCAACTGGGAACGTTCTTTTGACTGGATGTTCCTCCAACGTATTCCACATCTTACATGTATTTGCCCAGCTTTAGCTGCTTCAGAAATGTTTTCTCGCCAGAGGGTGCCGTGCGTCGATGTCGTCGAGTCGAAGTCCCTCGAAGGCCTCCGTCGAGGGTGATGTTGTTGGGTATACAAGTAGCACGCGCGGCACCTGTTGGCCTCAGTTCTGTTTTTCGCCGCTTGCTCTGCTGTATAGATAGTGTAGGTAGCCAGGTGTCAGCCTTGCGAGAGTTGAAGTGGTAATAACAACGGAAAATCTAGAGTGGTAGGATGGGAGGGAGATGAGGAATATGTTGGAGGAACATCCAGTCGAAAGAACGTTACCAGTTGGTAAGTAACTTGTTCTTCGAATGAATTGTGTCCTCCAACGTATTCCTCATCTTAGGAGGAGGGAGTAGATTTTTAATATTATATAGCTGAATACAACACTGCTTTACCAAAAGCAAGCTCTTTAGAGTGGGAACCATCCAGATTATAGAATTTAGTAAAAGTGTGCAGCGCAGACCAAGTTGCTGCTTCACAAATAGATTTTATGGGAACACCTCTTGAAGGGCCGTCGAAGAGGCTATACCTCTGGTTAAATGAGCCCTCAAGCCTTCTGGTGGATGTTTTCCCCCCAATCTGTAGCATTCTGAAATGCAAAGCACAATCCAACGTGATAGGGTTTGTTTTGACACCGACTGACCCAACTTCCCTCCGGTGTAGCCAATGAAAAGTTGATTATCCACTCTAAGCTTGGAGAGCCTAGAAATGTAAAAGCTTCGAGCTCTTCTCGGGTCCAGCCTGTGCAATCTTTCCTCCTCCTTACTGGGATGAGGTGGAGGATAGAACACAGGCAGAATGATTTTCTGATTTAAATGGAAATTAGACAACTTTAGGTAAGAACGAGGGTTTAACCCTCAATACAACTCTGTCATTGTGGAACACAGTATAAGGTGGCCCAAAAAACAGTGCCTGCAACTCGCTCACGCTTCATGCAGATGTTAAAGCAACCAAGAAAGCGGTTTTCAACGTTAGTAATCTTAAATGGCACGTGTGCAAAGGTTTAAAAGGGGCACACATCAAAAACTTTAGAACCAGATTAAGGTCCCAAACAGGTACTTGAAAAGAAGAGGGAGGAAACACATTGGTGAGTCCCTTTAAGAATTGTCAAAGGAATTTTAAAATAGGAACACTCTTGCAAAGAGCGCTTGAAGATGGAAAGCGCTGCAAGATAACCTTTAATGGTCCCAACATTGAGACCTCTTTGTGCCAATGAGAAGAGGAAATCTAATACTTCTGGAATAGGACACAGAAAAGGATCAACATTCTTTTCCCGGCACTAGATGCAAAACTTCTTCCAGCGGCAACAGTACACAGATTTTGTTGCTGGCCTTCTCGCCGAAAGCAACACCTCCATGACGTCATCCTGAAGGTCCCAATCCTTGTATCTCAGCCTTTCAGATACCAAGCATGAAGGTTGAGAGTCCTGACATCTGGATGGAGAACCTGGCCCTCCTTTTGAGAGAGAAGGTCCTCTCTCTGAGGAAGAAGTAACAGAGGGCAGATGGACATATCTATAAGGTCCGGGTACCACGTCCTCATGGCCCAATCCGGGGCAATAAGGATCATGTGGTTTTTGAACCGTCTTAACCTCCTGATGACATGAGGAATGACGGGGATCGGAGGGAACGCGTATAGCAATGGGAAGTTCCACTCTACCCACGAACGCGTCCCTTAGAGCTCCTCTCTGGGGAAATTCCCTTGAGCAATACCTTTCGCACTTCCGGTTGATTCCGGTCGCAAACAGGTCTACTTGAGGGGTTCCCCAAAGGGTGAAGATCTCCTGAAGGACTTCCTGAGCCAGTTCCCACTCGTGGGACACAGTACTCTGCCAGCTCAGAGCGTCCACTGTCATATTCTTCTCCCCGGCCAGATGAACTGCTGATAAGGAGATTCCTTCTTGAATTGCCCAATACCAGAGCTGCATTGCCTCTCTGCACAGAGGTAGTGACCCTACACCTCCTCTTTTGTTTAGGTTATGCATGGCCTCTGTGTTGTCGGTCATTATCAGGACATTTTTTCCCCTGACAGACGGCAGAAAAGCCTTCAGCGCTAGTCTGATTGCTCTCAGCTCTAAAAGGTTGATGTGTAGTTTGGACTCCGATGGAGACCAACGACCGCCGATTGTCAGATTGTTGGCATGAGCACCCCACCCATTAGTGAGGCGTCTGTCATTACTGTAATCTCCGGCCATGGTTGCCAAAAATGTTCTCCTTTTAGGATGTTCTCTGTGTAAGTCCACCACAGAAGATCCTGCCGAACCTTGTTCGGAATCTAAAGGAGATCTGTAATTTGTCCTGAGAACTGGGACCATTGAGTCTTTAGAGCCCATTGAAGGGATCTCATCCTCAGGCGTGATTGTGGCACTAGGAAAATGCAGGATGCCATGAGGCCAAGCAACCTCAAGAAGTCGTAGGTCTGGAGATTTTGGGCATTTTGGAATTTGGAAACCATCTGAAGAATGTCTTGAGCCCTCGACTTGGGAGGCAAGCTCTTTCCCAAGGATGTGTCTAATACAGCCCCCTATGTACTAGAGCTGATGGAAAGGTGTCATTTGTGACTTCTTGAAATTGAGGGAGAAGCCAAGTCTGTGGAGGAAGTGGCAGGTGACTTTCAGATGATTCAGGGCTTGCTCAGCAGAACGCGCCCTGATCAACCAAATGTCCAGGTAGGGGTAGATGTGAATCCCCCCTATCCTGAGGTGCGCTGCTACCCCTGCCATTACCTTGGTGAAGACCTTCAGGGCGGAGGGCAACCAGAATGGTAGGACTGGAAACTGATAATGCGAGTCGCCAACCGCGAACCTCAGGTATTTTCTGTGCTTGAGATGGATTGGCACATGAAAATAAGCAAGGCTTAGCCTTTTCAAAAACCTCCACCGTTTTAACTCTAAATGCTTCCCATTCTTCGGAGGAAGAATGTTTTGTGGGGCATTTAATTTTCTTGGGGGATTCGTCCAAAGACGAGGTGAAAGGGAACCGGTGGCGTCTCTTTTTGGACTTTTTGCGTCGAAGACGAAGAGTGGTATGAACCACTTCGGGACCTAGACCTATGTTTTCGCCTTTCGCATCGAGGAGATTTCTCCTCATGGGATCTCGACGCAGAGGATTTTCTGTTGGCTTTTTGACCTACCTGTAGTTTTCCCTTCCTCTCTCACAAGGCCTTGCCAGTCATTGCCTGACACTTCGTACAGGCCTCCATGTCGTGGTTTTAATAGAGGCACCCACCACAGACATTCTCGGTGCGGATCCGTGATCAATATTTTGGAACCGCAGGTTTTACATTTTTTTAACCCCGAACGCGGAGGCCTTAGAGGTTCTTTGAGTCCACGACATTGACGCACGGCGCCCTCTGCTGAGAAAACATTTCCAAAGCAGCTAAAGCTGGGCAAATACATCTAAGATGAGGAATACGTTGAAGGACACAATCCATCTGAAATGTATTTATAGGTGTATACTGTTCCTTAAATCTGTGTTCCACTATTCAGAAAAGTATCCTGGTAAGAGGGTTGGTCGATTATGTGATTTCTTTGCTGAGTATCACTGCATAACTGAGAGGTTCTACTACCCTTGTATTAAAGAAAGTAATATAAAAGTAACTTATGGTTTTTACTCCCCATGAATAGGTGTGGCTTATACTAAATGTGTATGATAAGGTCTGAATTCCCTAGAACTACTGTTTTCTGAACAAGGTCTATGCTTTGGTCTGTGCACTTTAAAGCATGCGTTTATATGATCGGTGATAGTACTTATTTACCCAAGATTTACCTTGGTCTACTTGTATTTAAACCCTTTATTTTGACAATACATAATGTTTCAGTGTTTCTTTGGAACATACGTGTACTACAATTTCTTTGCACTGATTCTACAGCCCTCTCTTCCTCTGAAGATAAGCCTGGCTGCTCGGTCTATGCCACCAAATACTCAGGTGGTACAGCCTTATACTAAGAGTGGAGTCTCGTACTGTCCCAGTTGAATGGTTTTATTAAGCCCTTATTTGGACTTCAAAAAAACTGTCCTAACACTCAGGTGTGACGATCAAAAAGCAACGGAATGGAAGGATATGCTTTGTCTTTACTTAGCCCCCTGACTCTTATTTCCAGAAGACTGGATTGGTCGACTGGGTTTACCAATGGTAAGGACCGGCCACTTGTGGGATGGCCGTCTTTGGGTGCTAGCCACCATTAGTAGCCATTCACAGTAAATGCAATAGTGCACAAGTAAAATACATAAACGCTAAAATGTTACTGCTGACAACAGCTTCTCTGAGGCACAGATAAATGTAACCAAAACCCATAACATCAAAAGTTAAGGGGATGCATTGCACTGCACCGTAAGGTGCTGTATGCAATTGAAGAAACACAGGAATTGCTAAATGTTAGGGAGATTTATCAGTTGTATGCTTAATCACCTCTCCTAGTGAGACCCCCAGCACTTTTTGCTGGACTTCTGGAGCTTTTTCCTTCCATCGTGAATGATTGGAGCCTTTTTCCCCCTCCTTCATTCTTATTCGCTCTGACTTTTGGAACTCTGTTTTCTGTGTTACACCTTTTACTACTGAATTCCAACACATGGCAATCTGGCTACCATTTAGCAAGTCTATATGTTAAATCTTTATACACATCTACACAGCTCAAATTGGCAATGGAAACTATAGATTTTTCGTTTCGCAATCACTCTGCATCATACAGAAAACACATTGACATGATACAAGAATGTCTTGATTTCACATTACAACACAATTATTTTCTATTTAATCAAGAATATTTTTTACAGACCCAAGGAGTAGCTATGGGTGCTAAATTTGCGCCATCTTTGGCACATTTGTTCATTGGTTATTTTGAGTACCACCACATCTTTGTTGTTCACAAATATCAGGCAGAACTTGTCACCTGGAAACGATACATAGATGATGTTTTTATCATTTGGAATGGGACGAAAGAACAGCTTCTAGACTTTACCGAGGAATTAAATATCAATACCTTTGGTATTGAATTTTCAGGAACGATAAGTACCACTTATATGGAATTCTTGGATCTCAGAATGGATATTCATAACAATACTTTGCAGACCAGAACTTTTAGGAAACCCACATCTACCAATGCCATCTTACATTTTGAGAGCTGTCATAAACAAACAGTCAAATCTAATATCCCTGGGGAAGAGTTTGTACGAGCTAAAAGGAACTGCAGTATGTGGGAAGCATACGAACAAGAGATTGCTTTGATACAAGAGAGGTTCAAGGAAAGAGGATATTCTAACAAATGTCTACAAAAAGCATTACATAAGACTGATTTGGTATTGAGGGAGGACACATTACGAGATCGTCCCAAAACCATTAGGGACAATAATCTGGTTTCTCTGATCACTAAATATGTACAAGACAGTAACATATTGTACAACATGCTCCAGAAACACTGGCATCTTCTCAAATTAGATCCAGACTTGCATTCGTATATTTCGAACTGGCCGAATTTTATTTTCACTAAAAACAAAACATTTAAAAATAAACTCAGTCCATCTTTCCTTGAACCCTCTGGTGACAAACCAGGACATAAAGATTGGCTTAAGAGTGGCCCCTCTGGGATTTTTAATTGTGGTACTTGCAATCAATGTCAATATGCCCTATCACCTACCAAGAAATTTTGTTGTGAATCAGGCATAGAGGTACACATTTCAGACTTTATCAACTGCAAAACCTAATTTATTGTATATGCAATACTATGTGTATGCCACAAAATGTATGTGGGTAGCACCATTAGAGAGCTAAGAATACGCATATGGGAACACCTGGCACATTTGAAAAGTCAAGATCCTAAATTACCACTATCCCAACATTGGCAGAAGCATCACCAGACGGACAATGTAAAGGACATCCGTTTTGTTGAACTACAGCAGGCGCGTACCCATGCCAGAGGTGGGGACCGACAACAAAGGTTACGTCACCTTGAGGCAAAAATTATCTGTAAACTCAGATGTACAGTTGATGGTCTTAATTCTGAGCAGGAACTTAATGTTTTCTTGTGAGTTCACTTATGTATTCATGCTATAATATCACAACATAACTATTTCCGGATCCTGCTACGTCTCGTTATCACATATCGTCCCAAACTAGTGGGTCATTGGTTTTTGTTGTTGAGCCATCACTGGAGAGAGAGAATGTTCTAGGTTGGGGCACTTGCCTTGAGCACCCTTGAGGTTTACGCTCACCTGGTATCCACTCGCTGGTATGCTTCTCAGCTTTGCCCTGATGTGGTCTGCGGGGAAAGTTCTGCCTGAAAATACAGAACGACTGTGTTCAAGACCGACCGACTGGGGTAAGTATCCTCCCTCCACCCCCGTATGATTTCAGTCCCTCTGGTGCCCTCTCCTCACCTTGTGGTAGAATTAGGCGTGCTCTCCATCCTGCCTTCTTTGCAGGGGCGCATTGATAGGCGAGTGCAGTCCAGTTGCTTCACTGACGCCGGCCCGTTTCATATTGTTCAGGTAGGTCTTATTGCTGTTCTTTAGTTTTGTTGCTATCCTGCATGCCTTTCTTTGTTTAAAATGTCTCTTTTTTCTCCCTTAGGTATGCGGAGCTTCAGCTCGGCAAACTGGCTTGGCTGAGCCCCGCTGGTAAATGATGGCGCATTAAGAGCGCTATGATGCGGTAAGTAAGCGCTAAGTGCAGCGATGCAAAGTCTTC
The DNA here is from genome assembly GCF_040938575.1 of Ambystoma mexicanum. Lineage (NCBI taxonomy): Eukaryota > Metazoa > Chordata > Amphibia > Caudata > Ambystomatidae > Ambystoma > Ambystoma mexicanum. Next base: position 1,058,077,468 of record NC_090926.1, on the reverse strand, counting down.
CCTTTGCTAACCTGTGTTTTCCTTCCTTGTAGGTCGCAGTGTTTTCAGCGCGAGTGGAATGTCCGGAGTTGTGCCAACCGAGAGGCGACCAGCCAGGTAAGCCTTTTGAGCAGTTCGTAATTTGTAAATGTCTCTACTGCTTTCTTTAATGTTGCCTCCATCTTCCTCTTTCAGGTCGTTCTGTCCGGGAGGCGTGCAGATTCGAGGAAGCTGTTCTCAGTAGCTGCGAGTGTTTAAAGATGAAGACTGCAGGTAAGATGCTGCTGCTAATGATGTTCCTTTTGTCTCCTTGCAGGTTCTGCTTCTCCGAGGTTCAAGGGAATAGCTGGACACGGTGAGCATCACGTTGCAAGCTGCAAAGTAACGCGAAGCGGGTTGTCTTGCTCGGGTGTGGTTTAAATAGCCCCAACAAAATAGTTCAGGTAAAGTAGTCCCTAGGCTACCACACCCAAAACATTAGACCGCATAGCTTGGTTCTTAGGAACCAGGCTATGTGGATGCCTCCATGTTGGCTGACAATACAATAAAATAGTTCCCAAGCACATTGTTTTTCATGGTGTATGAGCCTGGCGCCGTAGGCGCCAGGACTGGCCCCATGAGGGCTTTTGAAGAGGATGCCAGGCTCTAGAAGCCCGAGCCCTAACTCCACCTGGCCAATGGGTTTGCCAGAGGGGGTTTTGGGCGAGGGTCGTGACATTGTGTATATATCGTATTGATATAACATTGATCAGCTCAGCTTTTCACTGTTTCATTCCCGAATATTAGATACACTTATTCATACATCTTTTGCATGGACCCTTAGTCTTTCGCTATAACAATATAAATGTTGTAATCTAACATGGGTGCTCTAAGAATATTTTGACTACAAATCACCATCTAATGTCTAAAGCTTCAGATTAGCTTTTTTCCTATTTAGCCTCTGTCCATTTGGCATCTATGTGCTCATATTCACTGGTTTATTAATATATCAAATGTATAACAATCCTTTGTATTACCCAGTATGGTTTAGATAATCATCTTCAGAACCAGGCAATTCGTTGCCATCTGTAAAATCAATGGTATTTTACAATATGCAATTTTTCATAACATCATATTTATCTGCCCAAATGGGTTTGTTCACTATTTTACATTCCCCTATCCTCTAGACTTACTCTGACATCATAACACACATTACTTGCACTCTACACAAGATTGCAGGAACGGACACTTGTATTTATGACTTGTTCTGTCGCCATCGCATCACCTTTGACCAGCCAACATGCTTTCTGCATTGTTAATGCGCCATCACGTTCACATCCTAATACGGATGTAAATTTCCTTCGCGCATGATTGCAGGAACGGACACTTTGTATTTAATACGTGTTCTGTCGCCATTGCATCATCGTTCACTAGCCAACTGGCATTCTGCATTGTAGATACGTCACCACGTTGACGTCTCAACACAGAAGTAAATTACCTTTGCCGCTAACGCCACATTCACCCATTTCCTCACGGACGGAGCAACATACAGAATACTTGCGGGCATCAGAGCCATTTGATATATTCTGCCATCAGGCACAGGTAAACTTACATCATTTGAGTAATCCTTCCTAACACATCAGATCTTCGGAGATAGGGAAATGGCCCGACATATTTATTTCTGTTTTAATTTCCATGTAGCATTACAGCTTGACATCCTAACGTGGCACTTCTATATTGTAACATCAGGATATTACGGATCCTTTTCCCACATGCATTGGAGAACAGGAATCAACAGGAGTACTATTAAATGTAAGGAATACTTCAATCCCTCAATTCATTATTTTATTATATTCTGTTAGACAGACGTACTAATAGACATAAGACCCCTTTTTTCTAAATCACAGGTCCTGGTATTTTTCAAATGAGGTCCATACAATCGTTCTTTTACAGAAAACGCTAGATCTCCCTACCAAGACCAATCATTTTTCCTTTGACTCTTCTTACAGTCAAGGTAATCATAATCACCAATATTTAGATTTTTTCACTCTTATATTCACATCCCAACCAAGGTACCATCTGACTATAGTTTTCCTTGTCATGTTACATGTATCCTGAACTGACAACAGGAGAACAGCAGGTGACTTATGAGACACATTTAGACACCACTTTACTAACCGATGATCACCTTGTCTAATTATTTGCGTAATTTCCACGTCACTATTGGACTCTGGGTACCATTACGGTCATTTTCTCTTCCAGGCAACGTTGCATGTTCACATTAATTGATTTAGCCAATTGGATACGGGGCACCAACCATCCCCTCTCTATGTGGCTCAGACTACTTTAAACTGCTTTGATTGTTTGTATTTTTGGTATGCATCACAGTAGCCAAACTGTATTGTCTCTATTTAAAATGTTGGTACTTGTTAACACAATATTGAGGAATTAGTGTTTCCCTTTCTAGGGACACAAACAGGAAACTAATGTTTGTTATAATTTTTCTCCCCATCCTTATTTCGCTTTTGTTCTGATTTTGAATGTGTGTTCAGCTGTTTTCTGTTTGTTGGATTGTCTATGCTATACATGGCTCATAATATTCTATTTTAATTTGCTTATTGGACCTTCTCTCTTTTCATTGTAACTATGTTTTTAACAATATGTGTTTCCAGTGAACCAATGTTCCATCTCATTTGTATCGTTTATGCTTTACTGATATGCTAATCATGCATCTTTTCACATGTTTCTAATGTGCTATGTCCTTCCACCCTCCCCTCCCTTCCCTCGTATTTTACCCAATTTCTTATGTACTATCAGTTTTTTGGTTTCTTGGTCCTGCGTTAAAGAGGACCAAATCGGTCGAAACACGTGTTGGCTTTTTTCTGGGCCCATCCTTTGATTTAACTTGATTGAACAATAAATGTGCATTTGGACCAAATACTATATTTCGTAAAAGTCTTGGACATCTGTAGGACAGCGCTTTCTTTCCACAGATCACCAGTCTGTCTATTTCTTGCATATGGTTGGGTAACCTATGATCTGATGGTTAAGCAGCAGCAGTCCATTTATTATAACACAACAGTCACACCTTCTCTATGCAGTCTTCTTTCCTTCATATCTCTTTAAACGTATCAGTGTTTAACTTTTGCAGCCCACTGCACCCTATGTGCAGTGTTGCTGGGAACCCTTTGGGTTCTCCTTTGAGATTGTTTCACTATTCTTAACAGCTACTGCTCTTCAAGATAGAGGGATACGTTGTATCTTTCCTAAAACTTTATCTTATGAGAGATAAGCACACACCACCTTATGTGGAGTGCTAAAGGGATACCTAGTATCCCCCTTCTCTCTGCTTTTTAGTCACAGTGACAACCCTACCGTTATGGCTGGTGGCCGTAGACGTGTTCTACCAACTATTGTGCTATTTTTTAGCGCAGACTGCATTTGCGGTCTTGGTTGTTCACAATAGGGTCACCTATGTTCTAACTTGGTGGCTACGTTCTTTTTTCGCCATTTCTCATGTGGTTGCCCTTTTTAAGCCCTTCTTCTAGCATTCTGGGAGGGGGAGGTCTGTGTGTGTGTTTTGTCTTTGGCAGGAACCATTGGGTGTCCCCACCTAGGCTCCAGTGTGTCTGTGAAGGCAAGAAGTGGGGGAGAAGTTTAACACTCCTGCTCTTTGTCTGCTATAGTGCCTGAAGGGAACCAGTTCCCACTGGGGGGCTGGCTGTCATGATTGGACAGCCCCCCCCCCACTTTCTGTAAACTTCTGAGAGAGTTTGCAGAGGAGTGAGTGGGAAATCCGAATATTAGGTGAGGTTCCTGAGGTAGAAGGCAAGTTGACTACTGGAACAGAAGTTCCCGAAGCTGAAGACGACCAGAAATGACTGCAGACCCTTCTAGTACACGTGAAGTCACCAATGCCGTCCTATCCCCGTTTTCTTATCGACAGAGGAGCTTCAAGAGGACGAATCCTTCCCATTGGCTGTTGAGACCAACTAGCCTCAAGACGAACTACAAATCCAGCCATCTCCCGAGGTGCCGTTACTCTCCAGTGCTGCAGACCGGGAATACCAGGAGACCTTCAACCCATTTTCAGTGTAACGTCTTGGCGTGGACGAATCTCCCCAGAACTTTGGTGAGCTCCAGTTGGACCTCCATAGGCAAGATCCCCATCAACAGAATGCAGGACGACAGAAGTGAGGAAGATCGACAGGCCGATAACCGTCCTAAATTGGAGCCAATAAAAATGCGTAAAAACCACAGACCAGAGTAAAAGACCAAAGAAATCCAAGTCAAGTTCCTCTCTCGTGAATGCTGCTGCGACATCCCATTCAGAGTCCTTCCTTTCATCACCAGACAGAGGAATCCAGAGACCGGATCCGTCGCTGCTGCACAAGAGAGAATCCAGCTACGTTTGCTACTTGGGGCTAAAGGTATAACTTACCTTGTGTCGAACAGTTGCTCCAGCGTGACTGGAGTGCTTAAAGAGGCGTGTCCACTCTACCCCTGGCCCAGGCTTGACAGCTTGTATTCTATTAGGGAGTCCTTTGCAGGGCCTCCCTACTTTGTGTTATATTACTAAATATTTCCATTTGTGTGACTAAAGTATCACTTTACCTGGCCGGTTGCTACATAAGACTTTGGTTCCGCTCCTACAAAGCCTTTTTGGTATAGTTAGGGACTGGACTTTAAAAGCATATAGCATTGAAAAGTGTCACTACAACGTGAAGATTTGCTAAAGTATATATAACCAACTATTTTCCTTCCTGCAAACTTTATTTGATGTGGTTTTACTAAACGAATACAATGACTATATGTTGTAAATCTATGTGAGCGCGTGGTAGTACCGTTAATATGGTAGACCGGTCATTAGTGTCATCCCCACCTTCTCTGGTCCCCCCGTGTTGTTCCCTTGTGCACCCCCCCCCTTCCTGCACACAGGAATCTGTCCTGATACATTCTGGTTTCACCATCACCGTCTTGTGGCCAATGCTGGATTTTACTTTTATGGACTTCATTGATTCATGGTGCGTCACACTTTCGCAACTCTCATGCTGGACTTCCTTTGCATCTTGTACTCATGATGGCCCTGAATCATGCTGTTCCATCTTCATCTTGTATCCTGGCTTGCAACATTATGTGCTACTACTGACTTCTGCAATTGTATTCGCTCTCCTCTCTTGCTTCTCCACTCTTTTTGACTGCTTACTCTCATTTCTCTCCTCCCCTCCCCTCTCCCTTTTCCCATCTCCTCCCCTCCTCCCCTTACTTTCTTCTATGCACTTACTCTATCAGAATTGTCCCTGGACCTACTATGATAGCAACCTCGTCTGTCGCTCCCCTATCCCTTTACTGTTGCCCCCCCCTCCCTCCAGCACTATCTGAAATGTTGTCAGGCCTAGTACGATAGTCACTTGTTTTGTTCCTCCCTTCCGTTTCTGCACCCCTCTCCCTCACCTTTTGTTTTCCTCCAGCTCTACCAGAAATGTCGTCAGGCCTAGTACGGTAGTCACCTGTCTTTTTCCAATTCCTTCCCACTCTCCCCTTCCCTTCATTATCTATGTCTTAGCACTTGCACTATCTGAAATGTCGTCAGGCCGAGTACGATAGTTAATTTCACATCCTTACTGTTCATGGCCTGTAAGAATGTCGTATTGTCCCTTGTTCCCTTCCTTGCCTTGAAGCGCTTTGAAACACATTGTGTATAGGCGCTATATAAATAAACTAACATAAACTATCATATCATTCTCTGTAACAAATGCAACCGCAAGCCACTTCTATTGAATCAATCACCTCTAAAATGTACTGCTATTAATTCCTGTGTGTGTTGGTAAGTATGTATCTACCTTCTTTGTGTAGACAAAAATAAATGTATATTTTTAACATAACATTTACTGTGTAAAAGTTTCTTAGGAGTATTGTATTTACTGGGTTCAGTGTACTTACCTACAGCTCACATCTTCCTCCTATGATAAGCCTGACTGCTCTGCCGTCCTGCCAATATCCTTTGGTTAGGACAGACTATTTTATTTTAATTACATGTACAGACTTATACTAAGAGTTGGGGACCTGTACACCAAGGGATAGTTTTATAAAGTTGTACCTCAAGTGGATTTTAGGAAAACTCCCCTAACACAAAGGAGTAACAAAGTTTCTCAAGACTGACAGAGACAGCTTCCCCATAACAATGAGCAAAAGGCAACGGCAGTGAAACTGAAGGCTTCACTTCCCTTCAGAAAAGCGAGGACAGGTTCAAACAAGGAGCAAAAAGGGTGTCCAACTGAAGTCAATAGTGGAAAAGGGGCAAATTAGAAAAGCTTTCCTAACAACTATATTGACTGAGTTTGGCTAACCCAAAATGCCATTTTCCTCTTCAATAAAATAAGATGGCCTCTCTGAACCCTCTTCAGGACTCATTCTGAAAATCCATCTGGATACTGCTAAATACTAATGATAAATAGCCAACAGAAATAAATGGGCGCAAACCATAGGCTGACAAAATAAGCTTTGCATTGGGCGCTCTCATGCTTACGGTTTACTTAGTGCCTAATAGTACCAGAAGAAGAGCACCTTCTACCCACTATTCATCAGTGTGGACTTACTGCACGCTCTTTCTCCTCTGCCTCCGATTGTGACAGAGCAATGGCAAGCTGAAGCTCTTCTTCCTCCTGGAGCGCCGCTTCATCTCGCTTGGGTGGTGTCTGGGCACAAGAAAAAGAAATATGGTTAGCTGGGCCGACGAAAAGTGTGGAGAACTGAATAGAGCGAAGCAGAAAGTACCTTAAAAGAAGGTTTAGAAAAGATGCTCACAAGAAACTCCAGATTCACAGAGTCCAATTTCGTTCTACACAGGGAAGACCCAAAATCTATAGATGGCAGTCCCTAGGAGACACCATACACCTTCCTCCCATCATTCAGACGTGTGCATTACACTACATCCCGTACTCTGAAAACGACAACTCCAAAGCAGCACCCATTCGGCAACCACCACACAAGCCCAGATGTACAATGATAAATGAACACCAACTAACAATACAAATGCAAAGTGGCGCACAATAACATACGCACACAGCTCCCAAAAGACAATAATACACACAAACCGATATATGGACTTGATGCTAGGTAAATGATACAAGAGCACAGATCCTGATGCACAGCGATTCAAAAACTCTACTTAAAATAGTCTCATGTGGGCACTGATACATGCACATCTATAGTGTCTTAAGTGTCCCAACACATTTATACAACCCCATATACCCACCAATACATGCACATCCGTTCATATAGGGCCCAATACAAATGACACACACACCCATTTAGACATACTCTGATACACGCTGATACAAGCACACAGACTCCAATACACACATGCATGCACGTCGATTTACAGACTGTCTGATGCACCGTTATGCATAGACATCTATTCAACCTACAGGCCCACATATAATCCAATATATGCCTACTCATCATTAACACAGAACCAGCAATCCATGTACCGATATTCACACAGGTCCAGACACACAGTAATATGTACATAATGATCCATAAAGTAAACAGACAAACACACATAATAAACAGAGGAGTAAGGCAGCGACCAAACATAGGGATATACATATCAACTAAGTCTATTCATCAATCCAGTGGTAAAGGTCACTTTGCAAGAATGAGACCTTGTGGCCATACTCTCTGAATCAAAGGTCAACAATTTTGTTGGAGAATGATAGAGTGGACATGTAAGTATTTGAACTTGGGGGTTCTGTGCATGCAAGAGCATATATTTCCAGTTTCAGCAGGAGAGAAAAGGAACTAATGTACAAAGCTAACTAAACATAAACAGTGTGAAAGTGGGGGTGCCCTGCTTCCCTCAAGACACACAGGATGCTGGGTTATTACTATCCACGATGTATGGGAACAAAGAGTAGGGATTATGGGATGCTCCAGTCATTTGTAATTATGGCAAATGAGACTGAAAAAAGATCAAAAAAGGAGCACTCACAGAAATAGAAGCGAAACCGGCCATCATAAAAGTTACGGGGGGTGAGGCGGGAGAGGCAAAGAGGAGAGGGAGACGGAAAGAGCAGTAAGGGGGAACGAAAAGGAATACAAGGAGAGAGGAGAAGAGATGGATGAGGGGGGGAAGAGATGGACGAGGGGGGGAAGAGAAGGACGAGGGGGGGAAGAGAAGGACGAGGGGGGGAAGAGAAGGACGAGGGGGGGGAAGAGAAGGACGAGGGGGGGGAAGAGAAGGACGAGGGGGGGGGAAGAGAAGGACGAGGGGGGGAAGAGAAGGACGAGGGGGGGGAAGAGAAGGACGAGGGGGGGGAAGAGAAGGACGAGGGGGGGGAAGAGAAGGACGAGGGGGGAGAGAAGGAAAAGGGGGGAGAGAAGGAAAAGGGGGGAGAGAAGGAAAAGGGGGGAGAGAAGGAAAAGGGGGAGAGAAGGAAAAGGGGGGAGAGAAGGAAAAGGGGGGAGAGAAGGAAAAGGGGGGAGAGAAGGAAAAGGGGGAGAGAAGGAAAAGGGGGGAGAGAAGGAAAAGGGGGGAGAGAGGGAAAAGGGGGAAGAGAGGGAAAAGGGGGAAGAGAGGGAAAAGGGGGAAGAGAGGGAAAAGGGGGAAGAGAGGGAAAAGGGGGAAGAGAGGGAAAGGGGGGAAGAGAGGGAAAGGGGGGAAGAGAGGGAAAGGGGGGAAGAGAGGGAAAGGGGGGAAGAGAGGGCAAGGGGGGAAGAGAGGGAAAGGGGGGAGGGAGAGAAGGAAGAGGGGAGAGAAGGAAGAGGGGAGAGAAGGAAGAGGGGGAAGAGAAGGAAGAGGGGGAAGAGAAGGAAGAGGGGGAAGAGAAGGAAGAGGGGGAAGAGAAGGAAGAGGGGGAAGAGAAGGAAGAGGGGGAAGAGGGGGGAGAGAAGGAAGAGGGGGAAGAGAAAGAAGGGGGGAAGAGAAAGAAGGGGGGAAGAGAAAGAAGGGGGGGAAGAGAAGGAAGAGGGGAAAGAGAAGGAAGAGGGGAAAGAGAAGGAAGAGGGGAAAGAGAAAGAAGAGGGGAAAAGAAGGAAGAGGGGAAGAGAAGGAAGAGGGTGAAACAGAAGGGCAAGAGGGTGAGACGGAAGGGGAAGAGGGTGAGACGGAAGGGGAAGAGGGAAGGAGAATTGAAGACGGGAGGAGAAGTGGAGAGAGGCACGTGAGCTTTCACTAAATGTAAAGTGTACATTTGCAGCAAATGAGCAGTAGTTAAAGGGGGCAGATTGTCAGTAGGACTGAACCATAAAACAGAAGGTGCCCACAAAAGGAAGGAAGCAAGCAAACACCACTAACAGACTTTTGCTAGCCATTAGCACACAAACAATAAGTGTTGGAGGTAAATGAGCTTTAGGGATAAGCCAAGAAAAGAAAATGACCCAGAGAGATGGTTGAAAGTATACTCTCAACAACAGAGGGCCAAGGAGAAAGAATGGACAAACAGATTGTACGCATCTGGGGACCAACAACTAACAGCTGAGAAGCATACTTATCTCAAGGGTGACATAAAACCTTCAAATTAAAAAGGTAGAGGGGCAAATTAACCGTTTAGACTCCATGTTTAAGTTATGGGGGTGTCAGTAGCATTTTTCCTGGTTGTGAGTTACAAACCCTATGTGTTCAGTGTATCACAGGCTGCGTTCTAGTCCTCGGTGGTAGTTGCCGATAGTGTGCTGGTCATTATAAGGTGCATGGGTTCTGTGGCATTCAGGGGCGGAGACAAGGACTGTGTTGTAGGTGCAGAGAAAGTTGATTTTCCCTTGCATCAAGTCTCACCTTTCGGCTGCTCTGAGCCTCTGTCCCTGCAGCTCCTTTCTCCTCTTCCCCAGCCTGGGTCTTATTCAAGATTAAAAAAACAAAAAATAAACATGTAAGAAGAGCCCATTTGCACCCATGTTAGCACCCATGGGTAGCACGCTCGCCATGCAAGCTGCACAAGGTGGCACGTCCCCAATGGCAACATTATAATGTGCCCCCAACACTTACTGCCTCCCCTATCAAGTGCAATCACATTTGATGGGGCTCCTACTTCCTTCCACTATCAGCCATGACATGTCCATTGAATCAGTTTACATTTGTTAGGTGTGATTGTGTACAGTTATACAGCTCCTCTGACACCTCCCATTATCAGTGGGGATTTCGGGTGTAGCAGCTGCTCACTGCTTCCATTATATGATGTGCCTGTTAAGTCAAAGCAGCTTCCACTTGGTGCAACGTCTACCTACTTCATTAACAACTCTAACCATATCATGAGAAGCTCCAACTTCCTCCAAACCTGTATCTGCTTCCCAGATGTCATGTGTAGCTGGTAAGTCCTCTTGCTAACAGGGCATGGAGTACCTACCACCTCTGCCAGGTGCAATTCCAAAATACCCTAACTCTCACATGCATCCCAGTCAGGTTCAGCACAAACTCCACTCAATATCAATGTGAACGTGCGGTAAGATCAACAATAACAGTGTTGGGTGCAACTCCATCAACTATCAACCAAAAAGTGTAGTTTCTACCTCGTCCCACAACCAGAAACCACTCCCAATTCTGCTCCAGCCTCCTCCTCCTTCTAGCAACTGAAACCTGCTCAAGTATGGCTCCTACTTCATCTCACTAAAAACTGATACCACGTCACATGCAGCTCCACCCACCACTCACAATCAGCTGTAACCATGACAGATGCCATTCAGAGATCCTCTCGTCAGATGCAACCACATACGATGCAGCTCTTATTTGTTATAATGTATGTTGGGGCAAAGAGTGCCCTCCCTTTAAAGAACGCCCACATCTGATCTTTCCTTAGAAACCTTGAAAACATGAATTATTAACCCAAGTATCCCCCCCACCACCCAACCCTCAAAAGAGCTACTCATGCTCTCTCTTTGGCAGGCAGCTACTCTATTTTTGCCAGCTTCCATTCCCATCTCCTGCGGCTAACCAATGAGGTGCAGCTCTGACCTTCTACATCAGATGCAGCTCCAAGCTCCACCCACTATCAGATGCATCAGTGCAGAGTGGAGTACCGCCTACCACTAACTGCATCAGCTGCTGCTCCAAACTATTCACAACACCCTGGTAAAATGCAGCAACTAGCTTTTTCCCTAACCGCAACAAATGCAACTCATACTTCTTTCACACACAATGTTAAGAGTAGTTTGCAACTTCTCCAATCGCTAGCTGTAACCACTACTAGCTTTAAGCACATCAGTTTTTACCACTACCAAACAAGGCGTTGCTACCTCCCGTTAGCGCATAAAGTGGACCAGTGTGTTACCAAAGCTAAGTTGTGAAACCACATTTGAAAAAAATGTCAGCACCCTGGCTGCCCTTTAAAGGCCAATCAATAAGTGACTTCCTGATCAAATAGCTTCTCCCACTACCGCCAATGTCTTCATGTCACTTTTAAGGTCTTGTTGATTGTTCACATCTGAAGCGCTCTTATTTTCATTTACATTTTGGCAAACACACTGACAATATAGTTTTTCAAATTTTAAAACAGTGTTCACAGTTCTACAAAGCCAAGTATTAAAAGGAATGTCACATATTGGCAGGGGAATAGTAACAATCAACACTGTTGCTCCAGCAGTTCTCCAGAGGAGGCAGAGATATTATTTTAATGGTGGAGTTCCTTCCTAGCCATATATAAACACTAGCTAGCAGGGAAGACACACCAAGATAATGAAGATGTAGTATACAAGAATGAGGAGGTGGTATGCAAGAGAAGCAGTGCACACAACAGTAGGATTATAGGTTCCAGAACAGGTTGGTAGTACCAGGGATTATGGGGCGGAATATAGGAGTGGAGGGGGCACATGGATGTTTTGCAAGCTCTGCTACTAAGGATATCACAACTAACCAGACCAATATACACCAGATGAATGCCGTCGCCTCCTTTGTCCAACTGTAGAATTCTCACCACAATAACACTATGTAGACCTATACGCAAATCTCCTGAATTCATATCCTCATTAGGAAAGATTTAGCAAGTTTCAGAAGAACAGACTCAAAAAACAGCAGCTGAGACAATATTTAAAATAAAGAGAGTCGGGAAGAAAACCCAGCAGTCAAACCTAAAAAGAGATCAGATTGTTACAGAGGAGTCAAACTCGGAAAGGTATGACATTGCAATAGGCAGCAGAATAGCTCAGGAAGGCACACCATCCTAGGGAGCAGATGGGTTCAATCAGGAGTAGTGTCAAAGGGCTCAGAGAATCCTGGGGAAGAGACACCTTCATTCTAAGAGGGCTAGAAGCGCTCAGGAAAGGATTAGATTGTGAGATGCATAGTAGCTCATGATGGCATAGCACTAGACAAGGAACAGGATTGGCATAGAGGAGCACAGAAAGGACTGTGCTGTCATAGGGAGCAGAACTCCTCAGGAAGTAAACCAGTCAGCAGAGGCGCTCATCAAGGAAGAGCAATCTTGTAGAGAGTGTGAGAAATCAGAGGGCGTCCTCACATCTACTCCCTTTGGGTACTCTTCCCAGGTGGCCAGGGAAAGGCCATCGCTTTTGTACCTTAACCCGGGGGTGAAGAAGCGAGGGAGTATCACCTGGTAAGAGGGTCCTTGGGGGTTTCCATTTCAGGAGGAACCCTCAATACCAGACACAGATATGGGGTATTGCTACCCCTGTTCCACTGACCAAGAAAACACCAGGAGATTTTATCAGTATAAGAACACCAGGAAGAGGGTGAAGAAGAGAAGGATTCATGAGGAGACAGCCAACACCTGGTATCTCCCTTTCCCTATTGTGAACCAACCTAACCCTCCCCTGGCCTTTATGGGCTATTGTAAAACATCTCCCGGCATTTTCCCACAATTTACCTATGACAGTACTGGGACGAGGAAGAGGCAACTAGAAGTAGTGAAAACTAGTAACTCCTTTCACCACTCTAGTACTGGGACGAGGAAGATGCCTGCAGAGTACTGTGAAGGTCACACATGTCCCTCTAAATAAAGTCAGGCAAGTCCAATTGAGAACTCACACATGAAACCTGTCAAGTGGTTGCAGGTGTATAAAAAGCGAGGAAAAGAGCAGCACAGAGAGAAGCAGGGAGGCCTCTCTGGGAGAGTGCAGCAGGTGATACTGTTTGAAAGGAGTCAGCCATGGTTGGACGGGCAGGGGAGCCAGGACGCCGGCATTAGATCGCGAAGACCTGTGGAGCACAGGGCAAGTTGGGACGTTAGAATTCCACAGTTGTGGTAGCCTCCATGGTCGGAAAGCCGCAGCTGGCGCTGTAGGCAAAGGAGGAGAAACAAAGTTGTTGCCAGCTTCCGCAGAAGGGAAGCAGAGCTGCTGGCGAGTGCAGAGAAGCATATGAAGAGCGATTGGGGCTCGCCGTCACAAGCAAACCAGCAGTCTGAGCAGAAGCGGAGCGACACAGCTGCCCTAGAGGAACATCGAAGGCCGGTTAGTGAAAGGGAATGTCACTCAAAGCCAGGGCACTCCTAGGGGCTGCATGGAAGTGAGACGAATGGCGATTGAAGCAAATTAAATGTACAAATGTAATAAACCCGAAGCCATGGGTTGAATGGAAATCCAGCGGGGAAGTAAATCTTTACTAATTTTGAATACCAAACTGAATGAAAACTTTATGGGCAAAGCTACGATCGTATGAAAGATAAATGTGAAAGTGCCCATTTAAAAGTAAACTATGAAATAAGAGAGCAAGTGTGGAAGGTTGCGAAAGAGCATGCCAGAAAGATGGGGAGTAAATAAAACCACCATAAAGTGAATTTTATGCATGAATACAGTACGGCAAGGCAACAGACTGGAGAAGGATTTGTGACACATTGCGGCAAAGCCAAGAGGCTAATCAGGAGAAGCCAATACAGTGTGAACCTTCACAAAGTCAAGAGGCCGACAAAGCTAAGTGAGTGTGAATCTGTACACAGGGACACATGCAGAAGAACCTGAGTGGGGCTGAAGAGTCTAGAGTTCCTGGTTAAGCGACCTGTAATGGGTGGACCGTGTGGTCTGACAACTGTGGCTAGACCAGGGAACCCTCACAGTTGTGAAAACCAAAGACATTGTTAAAATAAACCAAGAAAGATTAATTTAAAAGTGAACTGTAAATGCAATCCAGGAGGAGTACTAAGTTGATTTGGAGTTGTGTTGTACCTTGAAAGGCTGAAACAAGTATATGTTGGCAAGTTTAAGTCTTGCAGAAGGGAATCCTGAGAATTGATGAACAGCAATAATGTCTTGAGGACGGAAGCCTCAAGGCCCTTTTCTTGGAACTGTGTTGCTTTGTACTTGGGGAAGGGAGCACCAAGGATTTGTGGAGCTGTTTTGAACTGAAGAAGGGTAATCTCTAGAATTTTGTGGAACTTTCTTAAACTTGGGGAAGGGGAGCTGAAAATGAAGCTAGGAGCTGAATGAAGCTCAGAACTTTGTTTTTATCACCATTTTCATTATTGTTGACATTCCTACAGATTGTTTAGCTTTAGTTGTGAGGGCAAAGATAGGTTTTGGACACAGAGTTTTAAATTGAAATTTCTGACTTTCCTTAGTTTTGTTCAGGTAGGAAAATCCCACCTTAGCATAGGGCAAGTTAGTCCTTCTGCCATCCTGACATTTGAGTTAGTAACATTTTTCATTTCTAACTTTGAATCGGTGGTCTGTGTCCTGCTTTACGATGCCTTCACAAGAGCCAAAAGAATGGATAGCATGGTCATGAGCAGTGGACCTCAGGAAGGGTGAGCAATGCCGTAGAGTTTACATGGTCAAGATAACAGAGCTTTGTCACAGCGAGCAGAGGTGCTCAGGAAGGGACAGCACTTACTGAGCAGAAGAGCTCAGGAAGAGACAGCAATATCACAGCGAGTAGAGGAGCTCAGGGTGGGATAGTATTGTCATAGGGAGTAGTGTTGCTATTAGGGAGGTTTTTCAAGTTTCCTGTGGTAAGGGTATAGAAAGGACACACCTGGAGTGTTAGTCAGGGTTATCGCCAAGACCTGCATCTCACAATGCTAAACGTGGCAGACCAGTCTCGTGTCACCCTTAGGAGGGGCAAGGGCAAGCAGCACACTCACATAAAAGCAAACAAAGGGCAATCTACACAGTATACATATTGAAAACATTTGCTTTATTATAAAGTCATATGATAAGAAATATTCAAAGAAAAGTATTTCTTGTTTTTATAACTTTTCTTATATTCTTAAGGGCCCCAAAAAAGACCCACATGTATTTGACATCCATAGCACAAACGTGTACAGTGGGGTAAAATGCATGGGCAACTTTGAGAGTTTAAGTGTGAAAGCAGATAATAAAATTGCACAAGTAATTTAAAAATCATCATCAGTAGTAAAAATGGCAACAATTTCCTAAAGAATAGCAAACCCTGATCTTAACAAATACAAAGTACAAGTTACAAGGTAAATACAGTTTTGTGATGGTTTGTAATTTGGCCATAGAGCTGAACGGGAAAGTCTGTAGGTTAGCACATGGTTTTAGCGAAAAGTTAGGCAAGTATTCCTTTGAGATAACTGGAGCTGGAGCTGTAGAGTCAACAACCTTTATTTGGAGTGTCTTGGAGATCCCTTCACAAGAGATCTCAGGCCATGTTCCACGACCAGAGGTCTGAGAATTTATGGCTGCAGAACTGGATCACAAATGCCATGAAAAGACAGTTGTGGTTGGAGGGTGTGGCGAACTGGGTGGAGGACTCTGACTAAAGTGTGCCAGTTAATCCTACTTCTAGGAGGGAAGTTTCCTACCTAGAAACCAGAAGTTAAGGGTGCTGCAAAGAAATAGTCCACATCATATTATCTAACTAGTCCCTACCACGCAAGAAAAGAAAAAACGGAAGACAAAAAAGGAGGCAGAGCAATACATTTGATCTTTGGTTTATACCTCGCCCAATACCTTGGATTTACTTCTCCTGACAAAAAGTATTCTCCAAAATGTACAAAACAAAAGTTCCAATAGCTCTCTTGGGTGGTTTCCTCAAACAATAAAAACATAAATAAAAGTCTCTCAAAGTCACTTTTCTTGTTCACAATATCAGGGGGATGACCCGACCTCCCTCCGGTTCTTTATAGGCTTAATTTGACAGTCGGGCAGAATCTCTCCTTCCCCCGAATTCCTCTGGGAGGGTCCTTCCCACTTGACAGTACCAGGGGAATGTCTTCCTTCACCTGGCTTTCCATAGGCTTACAGTTCACAACACCAGGGGCAATGTCTCTCTCCCCTGGCCTTTCTCACATTAGCTTCAAACACACAGTTATCAACTTCTCTTTGATAGGGGTTTCCTTGGTATCTTCCCTTTACCAAGTACTGCCACGAGGAAGAGGACTTGTGCTGTGTGCAGATTACAGGTCCCTGGGTTCTCTTGCGGTTTGATTCGGCCTGCTTGGTTGATTCTCCTGCCAAGTGGGACCACTAGGAAGTCATCTCACTTCCTGGTTTGGGTCCCAGGCCCTTTGTTCTCTCCTTTTCATGTTCTGCTCCCTTAGCCCACTCTCCTACCAAGTACGGATGCGAGGGAGATGCTTCTCGGTGTTGGTCCCAGACACCTGTTCCTCTCCTTATGGCTCTCTGGCATACCTGGTTCACTAGCCATGCAAGTACTGCAACTATGAAGATGACTGATGTTGATCTTCGTTATTGACTGTGGGTCCTAGACCCATCTTTCTTGATTCTTTCTTGGGTGTTTGGTGAAATTAGCTTTGTTTCCAAGGATTTCCTTTCTCTCCTTGATTAGTTGGGTTAGGGTATCCCACTGGTCCCTTCAGCCCCTTACAACTTTCCCGGTCACGCCTCTACCTTTAGGGTCTTAACCTGTAGGTTTTGGTCCGTCTAGGGGTCTTTCGACTTCGGTTTCAGGCTTCCGCAGTCTTCTCCCCTCCTCCGGCATGCTACGGCGGCTCCACAGCATTCCGCCATTGACCACAAGCGCATATCCGCTCGACCATGCTATCCCTTGCCTTCGCCCACCTAGACTGCTGCTTCTCCCTCTGACTGGACGATCCTTCCAAGTTGGACCGATTGGGAGCACCACCATAGACCCGGTAAGACCCGGTTCTACAGCCCCTTCTGTTTGTTGACCGCTTTAATGTGCCCTACGGATGCAGTTCCTTCTCCAGGGAAAGCTTCTCACTCTTCCTGGTTTTCTCCCTTCTATTTTGTATTGGCCTTGGCCACTAGGACCCCGTAAAACACTAGACTGCTGAATAGTGTTTTGAGGAGTGCTCGATACCTCTGCACTTCATCCTCATATTTCCCTGAGAGTTCTCTATATGGCAGAGTAGAAGCACCGAGCACCCCAGCCAAGATTCTCTATATGGTAACGTTGGACGAGCAATCAAGGCTAAAGCTCTTAGGAGGTGATGCAGGCTAGTTCTTAAGTACAGTGTAGTCCCCAAGCCCCGAACAAAGGAATGTCCACACACTATGTTAGTGATAACACAGTTCTTTATATAAATAAGGTTCAAGTTATATACATATACAATAAGACACTTTGTGCTCATGCAATACTATAATGATAAATGTACAATTTCTATGTGGTACCACAATTACTCTTTGACTCCATTAAAATGCACCAACTGTTGACAGTTTCAAATGGCATACAAATCAATAGCAAAGGTTATCAACCATAGACTTGGGAGGACAACAAGTTGGTTAAACAATTGGCAGAATACTGTGTTCCTACCACTAGACACAGTTCTGTGTGAGGATCCCCCCCCCACCTAGGCAACCTGTAAATAAGATATTCGGACAAGCCCAGTCCATATATAGTTTAGCAGAGTCTTATTTCCTTCTAAAAATGTTCTACTACCCCAACGTACCTGGTTTAGTAGAATTCTTCGATGAGTTGGCGACTGATCCTTCTTGAGTGAGCTCCCTTTAAGGCAGGAGCCACGGATCGTCGATGGACCTCGAAGTAGGTGAACCTTGGCTTTGAGAGTCCTTGATGAAAAGAGTTTGATGCCGCAATGCACAGTCATGTAGAACATAGCCACAGCAAGGGTGTTGGGGCGTTGGCGATCAGGACTCTACCACGGCTGGCGCTCGGATCTTCGTCCGCGTCTTTGTGGACTTCAGGTGGCGGGAAACCCACCGGCAGATTCTCCTCGGTTCGTCAGCGACCTTGACGTTCTCCTGGAGGACAAAGCGGTCGACGGTGGTGAGCAAGGGAGTCCTTGATTTCAAAGTGTCTTAGGCAATAGAGCGTTGCGGCTCCGGTCGACGACGTTACAGCGGTCCTCCGCACCTCGGTCGACGGCGATGGTCGTCGACGTCCTGGCGCTTTACTTAGGATTCCTCGGCGGTCCTCGTCTCCGGTCGGCAGCCTTTCGAGGACTGACTTACAGGGAGCCTTGGTGAAAGTAAGATGGTGCACGATGGTCCCTCGTAGCTCGGGAAGAGGTCTCCTAGCCAGGTTCTATCTTGGATCAGTCCTTGAAGACACAACAGCTTTCAGATTGCATCGAAGGACAGCAGCCGCAATTCTAGTTCATCAGCCAGGCGTCAAGGGGAAGCAGTTTCAAGTATCGACTTCAGCTTCTGAACAATTCCGGTAAGTGAGAGGTCCCCAGATATACTGTTCTGTCTCTCATTCACACTGCTGAGCTAGTCTCAGCAACCAATCATTCAGGCAGGCAGGCAGGCAATCAGGTTCACACTGCATTCAGGCCATTCTTCTCCCT
This sequence comes from Ambystoma mexicanum, assembly GCF_040938575.1. Classification (NCBI taxonomy): domain Eukaryota; kingdom Metazoa; phylum Chordata; class Amphibia; order Caudata; family Ambystomatidae; genus Ambystoma; species Ambystoma mexicanum. The sequence goes on along the minus strand of NC_090926.1, from coordinate 1,058,058,866 downwards.
CCAGACACTCACAACAAGGAATATGGATTGGGACAAGTACCCTGCCATTCAGCACTCCACACTGCATTCATACCAGTTTCAGGCAGGGCTGGTTCATTCATTGTGCCACACACCAGAAACCAAACACCCATACCATGAAGTGCATATTGGTCACACACTCCATTCACCCAGGTCCCACCCCAAGGGTGTACCCACAACATACAGTCACTGGGAAGGCTCCAGCCAGTCTGGCCTGGACTTCCCCACAACACCACATATGGAACTTCCACCCAATAGCCAGTCAGGGGAAGGGACAGGGTCAGGGCTCCCCAGGTCTTTGGGAAAACAAGGTATCAGGAAATAGAAAGCAAGAGGTCACAGGGGCCATCTTGTCTCCTATCAGGAATTCACCGATTCCTATGGCAGGGCCTCGGTATCCCAAAATGGAGGGTACTCAGAGCACCTGTCAAATTCAGAATGGAGCTGCCACCAGCCCATACTCTGCTCTGTGGGCCACACACAGATGCCCAAAGAAAACACTAGGGGTACAGGGCTTTACCCCCGTCCATAGGTGCCATAAGGTTATCCCACGGTGCTGTTCACCATGAACAAAAAGAGGAAGCGCTGCATTGCCTGGAGTCCCACAGAACACACATGAAAAAGGAGTACAGGACAATGACAGGGAGGCCCTGTCCCTCCAATGCATTTCCAGCATCACAGCGACATCCAAGGATCCATCACACATGCCAACCTCAACTGTAGTGCTAACTCAAGATCCTTGTTCGGTTTAAGCTTGATACCAATAACAGACCCGAGTGCCTTTGTGAGCTTTTCAAAGACCCATGGAGGCTTTATGGTAATACTTGCCCCTTCTTCAATGTCCAAAAAAAGGAAATACAACAGACAAAATAGCTAGGTGTAGGACTTTCAAATGCCTTAGTAGCCACTTTGTCAACACAAAAGGACAAAGGTCTAGCTGCATGGGAAAATAGATATTGAGTGGTGTATCCAGTTGTCAGGGGTGACACTCTATTAAGAGTGGCACAGGACACCCACAAAGGGTTTGGGTGGTTGTGCCAAATAAAGTGGACAGATAAGAACACACACAGCGGAAAGGAAAGAGAACGAAGAGTAAGCAAGAGTAGCAAGGGAAAAGATACAGAATGAATACCCTCTTGGGGTGTATGCAGATATAGGAAAAGAGTATTCCACGAACCTTGGAAATACTCTAGCCTTCTGCACAGTTTGCTATAACAGAGGCCCACGCTGTTTGCTCATGACTTGGAACAGCAGACAGCAGCTATGGGTGTCTGTAATGTAGAAACAGGACAAGGGAAGGGGCAGAGGTTGACTGATGGGAACCAACAGACAAGCTCTGTACAAAAGGGTCTGCAAACAGTACAAGAGAAGATCCTACAGACAAATCCAGGAAAGGAGGTGATAGCAAACTAGCAGAAGGAAATGAAAGGAAAGTAGTGTAACAGGATAGGATAGCAGAGGACAGTAAGGAACAAGGTTGAGAGCTCAGACGAGCAGGAAAGCAATGAGTAAGCCCACAGGAGTAGGACTGTAAGGTAGAACGCCCAGAGGAAAAGGGCTTAGGGCAGCAGAGTAAAGCAGACTGCACAGCAAGGATCCCGTAAGGGCCGGGCACTAAGGAGTGAACCCTGAGGGACAGGGCCGCTGAACGTAGAAGGTAGCAGAGGACTGTAGAGGGCTGCTAGGCCGAGAACCCAGCGGAAAAGGTAGGTAGTAGGCAGCGGAGCGTGATAAGCTGCAAAGTAGGAAGGCCCAGAGGGCAAGGGCTGTAGGTAGCCAGAGTGAGGTAGGCTGCAGAGCAGGGAGCCCCAGAGGACAAGGGCTAAGGCAGCCGGAGTGATGCAGGCTGCAGAGCAGGGAGCCCAGAAGACAAGGGCTGAAGGCAGCCGGAGTGAGGCAGGCTGCAGGGCAGGGAGCCCAGAGGACAAGGGCTGAGGCTGGAAAGCAGCAGAGCGTGATCAGCTGCAATGTAGAGGGTCCGCAGGGCAAGGGCGGAGGCTGGAAGGCAGCAGAGCGTGATCGGCTGCAATGTGGAGAGCCCGGCAGGGCAAGGGCGGAGGCTGGAAGGCAGCAGAGCGTGATCGGCTGCAATGTGGAGAGCCCGGCAGGGCAAGGGCGGAGGCTGGAGGGCAGCAGAGCGTGATCGGCTGCAATGTGGAGAGCCCGGCAGGGCAAGGGCGGAGACTGGAAGGCAGCAGAGCGTGATCAGCTGCAGTGTGGAGAGCCCAGAGGAGCAGGGCTGTGAGGCAGGGAGCCTGGAAGGCTATGGCTGGAGGCAGCAGGGTGGAGCAAGCAACAAGGCAGAGTCCAAGCAGGAGTGAAGTTAAGCAGCATACAAGATCCGTAGGAAGATGCAAAAGGTGGAGGAAGGACACTCAGATGCAAGAGGCTGAGCCACTGCAGGCAGCAGCCTTTTATACTGCCTAGCCCTGCACAGAGGCAGGCTAATTGGTTGCACCTGGCGAAGCACACCTGCAAGCAATCGGCCACCTCCCTTTCTGTTCCTGGGCTGGTGGAAGCAGGGCAAGTCCCTAGGGCTTCTGGGGGGGTGTAGTTCCCTTGATAACCAATAGGAACCGCCAGGAATCGATGCTTGTAGCCAGGTGCATTATGGTATGCGTAGTTTGTTGGAAATAATAATAAAGCACCAAAGTCTCGCGAATGGGAAATAAAGTTCCCAAAGTAAATATAGATGGATCCAAGAGCCTGTTGTAAATAAATGATAAACATAGTCCAAATTGAGCGTAAATGGATGCGCCCATGGCGCAGGCATGACACCAGTAGCCTACTCATTTTTGTCTGGCAGAACTTCAATGGTCGAAGTGGACTTGTATCAATCCTTTTCCTGTTTAAATGACACGTGAAGCACCACAAAGCTCCTTGACTGTCTCATGTACTGTTTAATGCATCCAGTTAGCCACTTTATTATTTACTTACTCAGGAAGGGATGTAATTCTACAATATGTGGATGACACCCAGGTCCTATTAAAATTGGGAGGCAACATTTGAAAATGTGGCATACATCGAAACTATTTTCAACATTGTTATAGTATAAATGTAGGACAGTGGCCATAGCTCCCAAGAAAGAACAGAGGTTCTTAGAAGTTAAGAGCATACTGTTATTATGTTTTTTGAATTTATAAAGGGCATCTTACACCCGGGGACATCATGGCGCTACAATCAGAACAGCCAACGCCAGAAGCAGATATAAACCAGGAGACTAGAACAGTATAGTTTTCAGATGACAGCGGAAAAGCAGATGATCTTCTATTACTCTAAAATTAAGAAATAGTTTATTCCAGAGTAAGGCAGCAGCAACCGAAAAGGCACGACCGCCATTTCTAGAGCGATGCACTGGATCAAGAAATAGGAAACGGATTGGAGGGGTCTATTAGGAATGTGGCGACAGAACTTAGTCTGCAGTTACTACGCTCCAAGGACATAAAGGCATGGTGCACAATGCACAAAGATTTTAATTTGATTAGTTGGTCAATGGGCAGACAATCAAGGCTGCGAAGAACAGTCGAGATGTGCTCAAATGAAGAAACCCCAGTGACCGCCTTAGCAGCAGAATTCTGAAGCACCTGAAGACGATTAAGGAGGTTGACAGGTTGGGCCAGGAAAAGTGCATTACAATAGTCTAGCGTACCAAATGCGGAGGACGCTACCACTGGGGCACAAAGATGTGCTGGCAGGAAGGGAAGAACCGTCTGCAGCAATTTAATGGGCTGTTTGAGAGACCAAGCTGATTTGTTTTTCCATAGAGAGAGGCAGCGATTTCAATGCCTAAGTCTTTAATAACAGAGACAGGCTGAAGAAAGGGGCCACGGTGAGGGGCCAGAAATCCGGCATCCAAAAAGAGGCTGTTGATGGGGGAGTAAAAGGAACCAGTTACTTACCTATAACTGTTGTTCTCCAGCATGGGTCTGGCATGGTTCACATGCTCATGCTCATGAATATGCCCGGTTGTCAGGCTGGGAATCCTCTGTAAAAGAAAAAAACAGTTTAATTTCTGAACTGACTTTCCCCTACATACCAATCACTGAGCTCTGGGTCTGACTGCCCCCAGCCAATGACTGCTTTCTACCCCAGGCAGCCATCTTCAGATTTGGTAGCATGTAAAGTGGCAGTAAGACCAAGAGAAGAGCCGCTGGGGGTAGGCGGGAGGGTTCGCATGTGAATCCATGCCAGACCCATGCTGGAGAACAACAGTTACAGGAAAGTAACTTGTTCCTTCTCCAGCACCGGGTCTGGCATGGATTCACATGCTCATGAATAAAGAATACATAAGAGTACACAGATGGACAACCACGAGAGGTGGCAAGGCTCCACAGAAGCAATCTGTTACCTCCTCACCAGGATCACCTTCAAGTGAACAGGTTGCGGAGCACTGATTGGCCGACTCTGGACTCCTCCCTGGAATCCCGGTCGACGCAGTAGAATCTCATGAAGGTGTGTGTCGACCTCCACATCGCAGCCCTAGAGATGTCCAGCAGGGGCACACCAGACAAGAACGCCGTCGTAGCAGCGATCGCTCTGCTAGAATGGGCCCTCGGACGGCCAGGCAACGGTCTGTTTGCCAACCGGTAACAATGGGTGATGCACCTGGAGAGCCACCTGGAAATGGAAGCCTTGGACAGGGCCTTCCCATGGTTCACAGGACCATAGTTCACAAAAAGCTGAGAAGTCTTCCGGAAACTCTTTGTGCGGGCCACATCCAGCGAGTGCAAAGTCCTCTCAGCCGGCAACGAAGGCATCGGAAAAAACACAGGTAACATCAAGGGCTTGTCGAGATGAAAGTCTGATGGCACCTTGGGCATGAAGGAGGGGTGCGTCCGCAGCACCACCCTCGTTTCATGGAAAGTCAGGAAAGGTGGTTTGCAGGATAGGGCCTGGATCTCACCTACTCTTCTTGCAGAGGCGATGGCCAAGAGAAAAGCTTCCTTCCACGACAGAAGCTTCAGCAGAGCTGTATGCATATGGTGCCCCCATAGGGGGCACCATATGTCAGCACCACTTGAAGTTCCCACACCGGGGTTGGAGCCTTCACCGGCGGGAACGAGCGGAACTGTCTCTTGATGAATTCCTTGACCAAACGGTGCAACCACAACGAAATTCGTCCTGGGGATCTGGTGTAGCAGGATAGCCGCCAGATGCACCTTGATGGTGGCGTGCGCCAGCCCAGACTTCGCCAAAGATAGTAAATACGGAAGTACCTGAGGGGCCGTGACCCTCAGAGGGTTGATCTTCAGCGACCGGCACCAGGTGGCAAAACGCTTTCATTTCTGTCCGTAGGACTTCCAAGTCGACGACGCCATGGCCTTGGTGAGCAACTCCCTACAGTCCGCCGGAAGCTCTTAACCACTAAATTCTAATGCTGCAGGAGCCAGGCCTTCAGGTTCAGCGACCCTGGATCGTGGTGCCGAATTGCACTTCCTTCTCTGGCGAGGAGCTCCGCAACCACTGGCAGCTTGACTGGTGGGGACGCTGACATGCCGATGTAGGTCTGGATACCAGATCTGCCTCTGCCACGCTGGTGCGATGAGGATCATCCTGCACCAGTACCATGAATCAAACTAACAGTGGTAACGGAGGAAATATGCACGGAAACAGGACTTCCCAAGGGTAAGAGAATGCATCCGCCATGCTCCCCGGCTGGGGGAACCTGCTGGCGAACCTCTGGCACTTGGTGTTCGTCGCCGTCGCAAACATATCGATCTGGGAATTGCCCAACTTGAGGAACAGGCTGTTCACTTGATCCTGCCGAAGCTCCCACTCGTGGCAAGACCGTAGCTCCATGCAGAGTCAGCGACAGTGTTCTTCACACCTGCCAGGTGGAATGGAATGAGGAACATCCCCTGGGAAATGGCCCAGGGCCACAAATCCTGTGCCTCCTTGGAGAGCGCCTGTGATCTGGTGCCCCCTGCTTCCGGATGTAAAACATTGTGGTGGTATTGTCCGTGAAGACGCTGCCCACCTTGCCCTTGAGGGACGGCAGAAATGACCAGAGTGTCCAAAACACAGCTTTAGAACATTGATATGCAGCGTCTTCTCTTCCGGCCGTCACAGGCCTCTGGCGTGGAGACATCCAGTGTGGGCTCCCCATCCTTCCAGAGAAGCGTCCGTCGTCAAAGTCTCCTGGTATGGGGGCTCTGAAAGTCTGTGCCTCTGGCGATGTTGGAGCGCACCGCCCACTACTTATCACTCAACGAAATTCTTCGTCGAGCGCGAAACTGTCCTGAAAACATCTAGACACCTGGACCCACCAGGTGTCGAGGAACTCCTGGAGCGGATGCATCCGCAGTCTGCAGAGCCAAATCAGGTTAATGCACAACAACATCATGCCGAGCAACGACTTGATGGTCTGCACTGTGGCGATCTTCAGTGCAAACAGCAGTTGCACCTTGTCCAGGATGGCAAATACACTGTCCTCTGACGGGGCTGCTAGGTGTTAGGGAGAATTCTCAGAAATTAGCTAGTTCCCTCCACCTTAGAGACCCCAGCAACTTTGCTGGATTTTTTAGGACTTGATTTTTTTAACCCAGAGAGAGTGAGACCCTTTTTCCCCACTCTCTCGTGTCTTTTAACGTGATTTTCGAACTGTTTCTTTTGGTTGTGGGGTACGACAAACTCCATAGGCATCATCTTTTACATTGTGTCACACAGCACCTTCAGTGCAGTGGCACAGGGAAGTCTTTCAGATTTCCCAAAGGTTAAGTACCTTCTCTTGGATAAACTACTGTTTCCAAGAGCAGTAAAGTGAAATTGACTTTACTTACATTTGTAACCCAGCACACACTATCTGACAGTAGGGTGCTGGATGGGTTACTTCGTATCCCCTAAGTTTAGCTTCTGATACAACAATTTTATTTTACCCTTTCATCGATGAATGGCTGGTGGCAGTGGTTTACTATTAACTACCGTGGTGTGCATTTACCGCTGGTTGCGTTCACAGCTGCAGTTAAGCACCCAAGGGTGCCCTTTTTGTCAAAACGGCCCTGGTCATCTTTTTTCGCCATTTCTTCTTGGAAAGGTCCTTCTTGAGATTTACTCTGAGTGCCAAACCATGTTTGGTCCCTTTGTTCGCTTTGCTTTTGGCGGGATTCACAAGTGAGACCGGCCTCTGGCTCCAGGGTGTCTGGTGGGGGCAGGAAGTGAGGGAGGGGCCCGAAACTCCCTGTACTTAGTCTCCTAGGAGACCCAAATGCACTCTGTAGTGATTGGCCAGCTGACTGTTCGGCAAGGACAGCCACCCAGCTGGGTGACTGACAGCTGGCTGGAATGAAAGGGAGAAACCTGAATAAAAGGCAAGGCTTTTGGCTTGGAAGGCAGAGTCGACCACTGGACGAAGGAACCAAAGAAGAACTTGAAGGACGCCTGCGGCAACTCCTAGACTATTGGTTTGCCCGGTGAAGCCCTGCTGCTGTGCTGGAACTCCAAATTCGTATCGACAGAGAAGCCCCTGCAAGAACGACTTCTCCCCTTGAGTTGGTGGGACATCAACTCCACAGTGGGCCACCTGAACATTCTCTCAGAGCTGGTTGAATTTCCACAGAGTTGCTGCTGGAAACCGAAACGCCAGGGAGAGGAACAACTGAATTGTGTGTGTTGCTTTTGAGTTGGCCAAGAGCTCCAGGAAGATTCTCCAGACTACCAGGAAGCAACGACTTACCGAGCCTGAGCCCCCTCAACAGGGACCCCAGAAGCAAGGAAAGTCCATCTCGACAGCCAGAAACTGCGGTGTTGCTATTTGTGGTAGACTCGAGGAGCTGAAACACTTAAGTGCCACTTGTTTGAAGATTGCCGTTTGCAGTCCGTAACCAACCCATTGCAGTGCAGGAGTCCCCAGAAGTCCTCCCTCTTGTCCCCACGACTGAGGCTCAGGAACACCAGGATCTGCACAGGAACAGAAGTCATCTGCAGCATTCTTCTTCAACCTAAAGGTACTATACAGTCTAAGAGAACTTACCTCTTGTCGTGTAACTGCACTTGTTCTCTGTTGGTGAGACTTGTTGTGGTTGCTCTGTAGAGTTGCTGATAGCTTCTTTACTTCACAAGCCTAAACAGCGTGTGGCCCTACTTTGAATTCTTCTATCTACAAAGACTTTTAAAACCTTGTGCAAGATTTTTACATACCTCTGAGAAGGGCTTTAGTGTCACCTAGACTTTTGCTCAACTGACTTTGGCTTAGCCTGGCTCGCAGAATGACTCTTGTTCCCTCTTTGAATGTGTTTGGTCTGCCTTCCAGGAAAGAGTTAACTAACTTTGCAGTGGGGGGTTTGCAAACGTACTTACCTGCTTTGAGAAATATTTGTGAGATCTCTTGTTGCGTCATAATAACCTTTCTCTTTGACAAACTCTTAAATCTGATTCTAAATGCAACAGTGATATATTAAATTCCCCAGCACCCTAACTATCAAAGTCACCTGAGGATGTAGGTAGTGTCTGTGGGCCATCCCAAAAGGGTACGTACTGATTTAGAAATATTAAGAGTGAGTGAGTGAGTGAGTGTGCGTGCGTGCGTGTGTCACTTTGAATCTCTGTGCAACTCCCCTACAGCTCACAACGACCCCTCTTGAAATAAGCCTGGCTGCTCAAGATGCTACCAACCTGTGTAGTACAAGCTTATACCAAAGGTTGGGTTCCTATTGCCAGGTCAGGTTTGTTGTAGTGCACCCAAAGGGTACTGCATACAACCTTACCTAACACTAGGCAAGCCACTGTGTCTCGTCTGGATCCCAGGAACAGAGCGTCCTGCGATGGAGTCAAGCAGGACTTTGCATATTCACTGAGAACCCCAGGTCAGTCAGCAGCCAAACGGTCCTTGCTGTGTGATCAACAGCGATGTCCTTTGACTTGGCCCACATGAGCAAGTCGTCCAGGTAAGGGTACACAGTCATAGATGGGCCGCCACCGGAGCCAGGCATTTGGTGAAGACTCTTGGCACTGACTTCAGTCCAAAAGGAAGGCATGGAGGTGTGTGATGTCTCTTCCTCCTCTGCGGTTCCCCCGGTGTCAACAGGGAGGCCGGGGCTGGTGCCTCAGGTTTGGATCGTGGCGGGCCCGTCAGCATCCTCCTGTATCTCTGACACCAGCGTGTGGAGGGTCGAAAGGATGTCCAGCGAAAGGTCTTTAGGGGGCACTTGAGGGGAAGGCGCGCTGGGCCCAGGGTCTTCGTCGCCTTTGCCTCGCAACTCTCTGGTGTTACCCTCATAGTAACCATAGACTGTGTGGACGGAAAGGAACTCATCCTCCTCGGCCGAAGAAATGTCAGTTCCTTGGAGTTCTTCACAGCCTCCCCCGCCCCTTTCCTCAGGTCCGTAGCGGTCAGTCTTGGGCTCAAGTCCGGCATCTTCTTCTCTGAAGACTTCTCAATCTGCTTGTTCAAAGCCTCCCTCCTGGGAGGAAGAGACACTCTGGTCGTCGCAAGGGTACCCTGGTCCGGGTCAGCCCCTATGGCCTTCGAAAGTGACGCCACCACCAACTCGATGGAGGGGGATGACTTGGCCTGGTATACTTGGGCCTTCACATTGAGGCCGGCTCCCTTGTCTTGCTTGGCCTTCTCCTTCGGGGCCGGGTCAAACACCTTGTTCGGCTTAGCCTTCTAATTCACGGGTTGGTCAAACACCTTGTTCTGCTTGGCCTTCTCCAGTGTCTCCTGCAGCTTCCTCGAGGTAGCTGACTTCCGCTTGGACGAAGAGCTAGAACGGTGGCTGGAAACCAATGCTGAAGGAGATGACGATCACACCCTGACCGGTGCGGGACCCGCAGCAGCAACCCCGACGGAAGCAGACTCGCAGTGCTTGGCCTTGTGTTGGGCCCCCACGGGTGGAGCACCCTCAAAGGACTTAGTAGCCTGCTCAGGTTTGCTGGATCCAGAAGAGGCATGCCCCTGGAAACCACCCGGGGTAGTGGCCCTGGCCTGCAGCCACGTCTCCAGCCGTTGGTGTCGATCCCTCATCATGCGCTTAGTGAAGCACAGCAAATCACAAAATCTTCTTCTATGTGTGTCGGGTGGAGACAATGCAGGCACTGGAAATGTTTGTCATCCATGTACACATTCCACAAACCGCAGCCGGAGCAAAGCTTGAAGAGGGAAGCGCTGTCCTTCTCATCTGACATGATCCACGCGGTGTAGGCCTTAAGAACTTCTGGAAGCTTCCAAGAAGAACACTTGACGAAATCGGCCTTTGAGGGGTGTGAAAAGAGCCAAAAACGGGTCCCTGTTAATCAGAAGGATAAAGTGATGGAGCACAAGGGCTTGATTGACCGAAAAATTGAGTTTTCCTATCAAGAAAAGTGAAAAACCGCAGAACAATTTAAGGACTCCCCAACACTTGAACGTGCAGTAAAAATCTGAAGATGGCTGCCTGGGGAGGGGCTTAGGTAGAGGGCAGTCATTGGCTGGGGGCAGTGTGACCCAGAGCTCATTGATTGGTTTATAGGAGAAAGTCAGTTCAGAAATGAAACAAACGTTTTTTTCTTTTACCGAGGAGTCCCAGCCTGATGACAGGGAATGAGTATGAGCATGTGAATCCATGCCAGACCCTTTGCTGGAGAACCATGGTTTTCTCACCGTTCAATTTAAGCCAGTTGTGGCTCATCCAGTCTCTGACAGCCATCAGGCAGTTCATAAACCTGGAAGTGACCTCAAATTGGGCCAGATTAAAACTGACCACAATCTGAGTGTCTTTGGCATAGGTGTAACACCGAGTCATAGGACTGGACGAGATTGGCTAAGGGTTGGCCAGATGCGTTAAGCAGAATGGGAGAGAGGGTGGAGCCCTGAGGGACTCCGCAAAGTGACAGGAAGCGAGGAAGAAAGGAAAGGACACAAAGAACGGGACAGAGTGGTTGGCTAAGAAGGAAGGAAAACAGGCCAATATCAAGCCTGAGATCCCAGGCCCGGCTAATCTCTCGACCAGGATAGCATGGTACATGGTATCAAGCACAGCTGACTGATCAAGAAGCAACCACGCACCAATGCCACCCTGGTCTGAAAGCCGGGCTAGGTCGTCCAACACTGAAACCAGAATCGACTCCGTACACCGGCCAGGATGTAAACCGGATTGAAAGGATTCCAGGAAGCCAGAGTTCTCCAAGAACAAACATAAAAGAGCTGAGAAAAGAGTTTCAAGCAATTTCATATAGAAGAGGATAAGAGAAATAGGGTGATAGTTGGCAGATAGAAGATGATCAAGGGAGGATTTTTTAAATAGCGGAATAACAAGTGAATGTTTCAAAAAGGGCAGGAAAAAAACACGTGGTAAATGAGTGATTCACTGCGTCAGTTACCAGAAAGGCAATTGCTGGCATAATAGATTTGATAATGGACACAGGAATAGGGTCTAAAGTGGAGGATGACTAACTTATTTGTGGCTTGAATTATGTCATTTAAATTAAACAAAGGGAAGGAAGTCCAGGAATGAGAGGGAATAGACAATGAAGCAGGCATAATATGTGCAGTGAGATTCATAGCCAAGGAAGAGATATTTTGCCAGATGAGATCAATCTTGTTTGTAAAAAAAGCCGATGGCGAATCGCACAACACCTGAGAGGGTGGGACCGAATTGAAAATAGTATTGCGTGAAGAAAGGGACCGGACAATTTGTAAATGTTCCATAGGCGGATTTAAAGCAGCCTCGGGTGCTAAAATAACAGGGCTTGGCCTCAAAGATGGTGCGATGATGTATACAAGTAACGTCACGAAAAACGGCTTTTGCCATAAACCAGTAGTTCAAGCGCCATTTACTCTCCGCTTGCCGACGGCACAGCCGTAACACAGGCAGATAAGTGGAAAAACAGGGCTCTGACAGACAAGCACCTGGTTTAGTTGGTTGTAAGGGGGCTAATTGGTCAGTTGTAGTGTTAAAAGAGAACATGAGCTGAGCCAGATTACAATTACCCAAGGTGCAGGAAGTGGTGATAGAGTCCACAACCGCAGTTGAAACAATGCAAGCCTTTTACATTTAGAAGAGGCAAAAAAGCCAATGCAGAGAGACGAGGAGAAACCTTAAAAATGTATAATAAAGTGATCAGTCCAGAGCACTTTCAAAGATCGAAAGGTCTCAATGAGAGTGGTAGCCAAGAAAATAACTTCAAGTGTATTACCCAAGACTCGAGTAGGACCTATGGCAAGTTGTTCAAGGTCAAGAATATGAATTAAAAAGCAGGGAGCAACAATAGGTTGTCACCCCATGGCCCATCTGAAGCCTAGATGGGCACAGATGGACTTAACTTTGGTGCAACTTCGTCGTGAGAGGTGTGGGCCCACTGCGCCCACCGGCTGTGCTTCCGGGGGATTATTTCCTTATGTAGGCGCATATTAATGCTAAGCCCAGACCCCTCACCTCCTTCCGAAGGGCAGAGAGGGAAGACTGTGCTGGATAATGCGTGCCAAAAGAAAATCAAAATAAACAGCATCAACCAGGCACAGGCCCCAGAGTGCTCTGTGAGGCCAGGCAACCTACTGCTGTAACCGTTCTCCATCAATTTAACAAGGGAGACCACCAGGAGGCGCAGACCAACATGGCTGCCTGATCACCGGCTCCTGCCCCAGCAAGCTGCAATGTGATGTTATTGTGAACAAGTACGCCAGCCAGCCGCCTGAATTATACGTGTAAAGGCTTCTGAAACCACCTGGCACACCTGAACAAGTTTACAGGGAGGAGTGGAGGCTCACTTGTTGCCGCAGCCAGGCAAAGGCTGCTCCGTGTGGAGACAGCACACGACTTGCATGCTAATCTCTAAGAATGCTGCCGGCGAAGAGAGCGCGACCTCTCTGCACTCCCCCCCCCCCCTGGAGAATAGACTCCATTGTGCGGCCCGACGGGGGACAGCTACAACATTGAAAGAAGGAGCCCACTCCCCCTGTGGACATCCAAAGAAAGCAGAGTCTGGAAAGACCTTCCCCCACCCCCCTGGAGCGAGGGCCCTCCAGAAGGATACAGAGGGAAGCACTGCGCGAGTCACCGACGGCCCAGAGGCAAACGTGGGAGGAGGAGCCCAGCAGACACGGCCTGGTGAGTGCGCTCAAAAGAGCCGACACCTGGGGGTACCGCACTGCTTAGACACCCCACGTCCTCATGGACACAAACAGGCCCCCAGGCACTACAAAAAGGAGAAGGAAGGGCCCCCCCAAAAGGCCCAGTGACCCACGGGGGACCTCCCTACACCACAGGATCACAAGAGCATTGGGGAAAGCTCTGTAAAGACCCATAATAAGGAGGGAATCGCATCCGAAGGCTGCCAGCCAACCCGGCAGCTGTCTTCTGAAGGAAGCAGAGTCCTGAAAGACCGCTGCCAGAGCGAGTGACCCCTGGGTGAACACAGAGGGGAGTGCTGTGCGAGATATCCATGACCCGGAGACAAACAGGGGAAGAGGAGCCCAGCAGACGAGGCCCGGTGAGTACACCTTAGAGAGCCAACATCAGCCAGAGGGGCCGTTGCAGTGCTCACCACAGATACTCCACACTCCACCCCCCACCCCCCGGGACACCAAGAGGCAATGCAGGCTGCCAAAAGGAGAAGGAGAGGACCACCAACAGGCCCAGAGAGCCGCAGGGGATCCTGCTACAGTGCAAGGATACGTGAGCCCTGGGGAAAACCCTGGAAAGACTTATAACAAAGGGAGAAACAAACTCATTTGAAGGCCAGTCACCCCGGACTGCTCCAGAACGCAGGGGCTTTTCCAAGAGGTGTCCGCCTCGCCCAAGAATGGGAAGTAAATCAAAGGAACAGGGGCAACAGGAGAGAGCAGTGCTACACCAGCCACCGTTGAGATTTGAAATGGCGGAGAAACAAGCAGAGGAGTATTCCTAAAAAGGGATGGAGGGCAGGAGCTCATAGAGGTCGACATGTTCCACCTCTCCACAAAAGAGGACTCTGGGCATATCCTCGTGGAAATCAAGGTGCTGAGGGGTGACATCTAGGCCTCCCTGGCAGACCTCACGGGCGGAGTTGGCACTATAGAAAGCAAGGCAGAAGGGCTGGAGAATAACCAACTCAACGCAGACCTAGGTGGAACTGCGTCTGGATGCAAGGATGACGGAGCTGGAGCTGCGGGAGGAAGAGGTCACCCTGAAGATGGATGACCTGGAGAACAGGGAAAGGAGGAATAACGTCTGAATACTGGGCCTGAAAGAAACGATTGATGAGACTCTGAGGCAGGTGGCGGAAAAGGTACAAGCCATTGTCAACCTCCTCCTCGCGGCAGAGGGGAGTAAAATGGTGGAGCAGGAGGGGGCGCACAGGGGAGGCAGTCCAAAGGGCAACAGCCCACGCTCCATAGTGGTAAAGTTCCTACGCTACAAGGACAGAGCGGAAGTGCTGGCCAGGTCACGAGAGCAAAGGGAAATAGATTTTGATGGAACTAAGATTATGATATATCAGGAACTTTCCAACATGACACTCTTAAGGATGAGAGATTGCAGACCCCTCACAAGATGGCTAACGGAGAAAGGGATAAGGTATAGATGGGGATTCCCGTTTCACTACCGCATCACATCAGCTGAAGAAGCAGAGCGGGCGCTAAGTCACCTGACATCTGATGTAGCGTCAGAAACCAGCCCAATAGACGTACAGGAAATGAATGGGGCACGGCAGCAGCCAGCCCTCGGCCCACAGAGAAGGAAGGGGCTGGCAGAGCGGAAATACATGCACCTGAATGATCCTTCCCCACGCAAAACCATCTAAATGCTGCAGAAATTACGGGACGACGGTACTGCAAGGAATCGGGTCGCTAGCTACACACGCTGAACACTGAACAGGAGGTCTGGCAAGGTACTTTATTGAAATCTGGTTGGGGAGGATAACACCTCCCCTTGGTGGCCCTCAGCAAGATGGAGGGCGTCTCAACAACTTTCGCAGCAAGCTGCAGACTTTTGCACACGTTTGTGCCTCTTGTTTTTTGGCTTAGGGGGAAAGATGTAAAGGTAGCATGCGTTCACCCATGAGAAAGGCCGCTTCCGGAATGGAAGGACAGTAAGCAGTAAGGGGGCAGAGGAAAAGGGACAGACGTGGGAGGTGTGTGGAAGGAAACTGTATATGAATCCAAATGAGCGGTGCAGGAGTCAGGTCGTGGGAATTCTAAATGTGAAAGGCTTAAATTAGCCTACGAAAAGGTCCCTACCTGCGAGGGAATTTCGAGATGCCGCCGTAGATGTGCTTTTCCTGAGGAAACTCGCCAGGTTACGGGAGATGAGAGGAAGTTCAGAGGAGTGGGCATCGGCCGGTCTTACTGGGCCCAGGGTCGGTGAAGAAAGGAGGGGTGGGGATCATCATACACAAACAATGTAGACTGCAGGATCTAAAGGAGACTAGACTATTGGAAGGACGATTGCTTATACTGCAAGAGACCGTAGAGTGGGTATGGGTAGTGCTGACAGTCCTTTATGTCCCTAACCAGGGCCAAGCAAGGTTCATACAAAGCACCCTAGATCACATACAGGCAACACCTGCAAACACATGTATCATCAGGGGAGACTTCAATTCCTGGACGGACGAGATACTAGATAGAAAATCCTTGAAAGACAAGAATGACAGGAACAAAGAAGGGAGAAGGGGGCACTTGGGAAGGAGCATTGATGCAAAGGGTTCGATAGATGTGTGGCGCACGAAACACCAGAATGAAAGGAGATACACCTTTTCACCCCCGCACTCAACATACACCCGGATAGACTACTTGCTATTGAATCGGGAACAGCGGGGTAGAGTGCTGAATTCCAACATAAGGCCGGTGGGGTGGTCAGACCACGACATGGTGCGGAGTACAGTTGATATAGAGGGAATATACATGGCCGACAGTAGTTGGAGGAGTAACAAATTCCTTTGGAAGGATCCCGTATATGCAGACCAATTGACGAAGGACATCAGAATATTTTGAGATAAATGATACTGGGGACATTGACATCAAGCCAGTTTGAGACGCAGGAAAAATCACATGGCGGGGGTTCCTGATTAGGGAAGGGGGCGCGGTAGAAAAGGGAGAGGAAGATTCGAGAAGATAATCTTCGACTAGAGATAATGGAGGGGGAGGCCCAGATGCATGCAGGGGGAGGGAATGGAGAAGGGCTGGGGGAAGGAATACGGGAAAAAAGAGGGGAGCTGAAGTTAGGGGAACCCCTGTGCAAACTTAAGTACCTTAAACAACAGTACTACGTAAAAAAAGGCGACAAGGCAGACGCACTCCTGGCTGCGAGGCACTGTGCACAGAGGGCAAAAAGATGGGTTGCCACTCCAGAAGAGACGGGGGACCCCAAGGACCACACCGGGGGAAATCGAGAGCTTTGCAAACTATTAGGAGGGCCTATACAAGACAGACTGTCCACGCATGATAGGAGAAGGGGATAGACATGGTTCGACTTACAGAAGTAGAGATTGATCAGCTAGAGGCCTCAATTCCACCTGAGGAGGTTCTGGAGGCCATTTCTCGCATCCCAAATGGCAAGGTCCCAGGTGAGGATGGATACACTACTGCGTTCTACATAAAGTTCTCCGGTGTCCTCCTAGGCAACGGGAATGGCCTCAGCTTCCTTAAGTAGGGCACTGATAACTCATACCCAAAGGGGGGGGAGTGGGGAAGGGACCCAGCGCACTGCCCCTCACACCGCGCTCTATCCCTACTAAATGAGGATGAAAATATTTGTACCCGGGTCCTGGCCACAAGCATAGTGGGTATGATGCCACGCTTGGTGCATCCAGACCAAGTCGGGTTTATAGAAGCAAGACAAGGAGCATATGTGATAAGGAAGACCCTAGACCTTGTGGAACATGTTTCTGAAGACTCAAGGGACTACGCACTCCTGAGCTTGAACGCCGAAAAGGTGTTCGACCAAGTCGAACAGGGGTTTCTGACAGCGGTACTAAGAAAAGTGGACTTTTGGAAAAGAATACAACAGGCTATAGAGGCGGTGTACATGGAACCCACGGCGCAGGTGGTGGTGAACAGGAAAAACTCCAGGGTCATTAGACTCGAAAGAGGCACTAGGCAGGGCTGCCCTATACGCTCAGCATGTATGCTGACGATGTCCTGCTTCATATCTCGAGAGTGGCTGACTCTACCAAGGAGGCACTCCAAACCATAGAAGAATACAGGCAAGTGTCAGACTTTAAGGTTAATGTAGGTAAATCAGTCCTATTCCCCATAGGCAAACACGTGCAGGGGCGTAAAGAGGAATGGCAGAGCCTCAGAATCTCAGTAGAGGAGGGCAATATTAAATATCTCGGGAGTGCGAATAACCAGGGACCTAGGCAAACAGTACATGCTTAATTCCCCCCCAACCCCCACTACAAGGACTATTCAGAGATCTAGAGGTCTGGTCGAGGCTTACTCTGTCATGGCTGGGCAGACTAAACGCGGTGAAAATGGTTTTGCTCCCCCGAGTACTGTGCCTATACCAAACACTCCCCACTGCAATGCCCAACACCCTTTTCACAGAGCTAACACAGGGGATAAATAATGTATATGGCAAGGACAAAAAAACAAAGTGTCTGCTATAGAGTTCTGGTGCAGTCCAAGAAACAGGGAGGGGTGGCACTGCCAGACATGCATACCCATTACAGAGCAGCGCAATTTAGAGAGCTGATTCCTCCCAACGCAGGCTGGATCGGCAAAAGCAATGGGTCCAGATTGAAAATCATCTATGGAGACCAGCCACCCTGGGGGAATGGCTATGGGCGCCACCGAACACTGTTCTGAGGACAGTGAAAACACATCACATAATGGGTCCGCTGCTGGCCCTCAGGAGGGTTAAGAGATGCAGTCGGGGTCGCCACCTGGCCATCCCCTTGGAGTCACAAATAGCCCCCCCCCCCGATCAGGGAGCATATAGCTGACCATTCTCGGTTCCAGGGTTGGTTTGAAGCAGGCTTGGAGAGGGTTAGCCAACTAGTGAAGGGGAAGGTCTTTGTGGACAAAGGGGAGCGGGTAACTTAAGCAGAAACCTGTGCAGTTCCCTCTGGGACCACTGCAAAAGATTTAAGATTACAGGTGTTGGCAGTAAACCCACTTGGTAGCAGTCTGTACCACACAGATTCACTGTGGTAGCTGTGGCTGAGCAGTCAGACTTCCCTCAAGAAGAGTTAGGCAGTATATAGAGGATACAGGATAGGTACAGAGTCACAGTGGTACAAACAAACACTGACCAGAGCTAGGTGTAAAAGTATATACTTATTTATTTTTAAGGCACACTCATAAAATTACACTAGCACAGAAAAAGGTAAGTAAGTCAAAACACAGTCACTATTACTTATATGTACATCCCTAGTCATTTGTTGGACAAGTCTAAGTTAACACCACTTATTTCCAAACAGAGGTGAGCGCTTAACGTCAGATGGCACTCCAACAAGTTATTAGAAAAGGGAGGGAAAAGCAGAAATAATGAGAGCAGTAAGGTAAAACACTTTTCACAGAAGGTTAGCAAAGACAGTCAATGGTGGAACAAGGAGAATTCGTTCGGGGCCCGCTTCAGAGAGAGCCAGGTAAAAATATGCCCAAGATCACACAATGTCGCAAGTCTTTGCAGGTAAGTAGAAAAGGTTTTACTACGGTTCTGAAAAGTTTAGTTAGGGTGTCCCAGACCTACCCAGGTTCGAGAGCCGAGGGCTAATTCTACCCCGTACAATCGGTGGCAAGGGAGGCCGGGCGTGACACAGTACCTTTAAAAGTGGAAAGGATCCTGCAGCGGTGGTAGTTGTTCCTGGTAGTGGGTGCAAGTTGCGGCGTCGTCCAGGGGAAGAGGTGAGCTCGACGTGGAGGAAAGCTGCAGGTCGTTGCACTACCAGGGATGAGGCCAGCCGTGGAGTTTTCCGGTCACAAAGGAGTTTACCCCTCTTTCGCGGTTGAGGTAAAAAGTGGTATCCCGGTTGCCGGGGTGCTTGGCACAGGCAAGGCGGCCACGAGATGCTTCGGGCGGCGAAAAGAAGGCAGCAACTGGTTGTCCCCACCAGTTAAGGGAAGGAGACTCTCTGGAGGCAGATCTCCTCTGTCGTCGGAAAAAGTGGTGAGACGGTTCCGCAGGGCTTCACCGGTGGTGTCGTCTTGGCAGGTCGTCTTGGCAGGTCGTCTCGGCTTCTCCCTCTTCGGCTTCTTAGGTCCTGTGGCGACTTCTGAAGAACCAGTCCCAAAAACCCTGCTTTTATGCAGCAAACCCCCATTCATACAGCCTAGCTGTCACTCAAACATGTTAAGTGGTGAGCGGGGTGGCTCACCACTTGGGCCAATCACACTAGAGTGCGACATGAGTTGGCAAGGCAACTCAGTCCAGGGTGCCTAAACCCCCTCCCACACCCCCTGTGGTACCCAGACAGAATGGCACCACTTTGGAGGGCTTCTGTGCAGAAGCCCGCCAAAAGTGGAACAAAGGCTCGACTCGGGTTCAGGGTTACTGAAGTGAACCTAGACGCCATTTTGGCGGCGAGTTCTGGCAAAAAATCCCAACCGGTGAATTTATATTAAATAAATAAACCGGCGGTATCTTTAACATTGCACCAAAAAGTGGTGCATTAAAATCAATGGGAAATCCCATTGGGAAATATTCCGGTGGAATATTTCTGTGGTATCCACTGCCACCAGCCAGAAACTCGGCGAGGGGGGACGGGACAGTACCCCCTCGACAACAGACCCAGGGGCAATCTAATTGCCCCTACCAGTACTTCCACAGTAAGATGGTTTGTACTGGTTAAGTTCCTAAGTTAAGACTAGTAAAGTCAATGGCAACTTTACAGACCCAGGGAGACAGTAGTCAGTCCCAGGGTGTGGAGTCTATGTTTGGGGGTCTCTATGACACCCCTGTGTTACTGCACTGAGGGTGCTGTGTAACACACATTCAAAAACCAATGATAGCCTATGGGGAAAAAATACCCCCTAGCCCATAAGCACATAGCAAGTCACAGTAACACTCTCAAATCATGTCCAAGAGTGAGGGTAAGAGTCTCACTCTTGGCAGGAGAAAAAAATAAACCTCAAAAATCCAGCGAAGCTGCTGGGGGACTCACTAGGTTAGGAAACTCAGCCTAAACAGAGAATTCTCCCTAACACTCGCCCCCCCCAGACTAAGGGACAGGAGGATTTAATCCACTCCTGGATGAACCTCATACCTCTAGTCGATGACATACATCCTAGAGAGTCCATCAGCATTTTGATGGTGACACCCTGACCTGTGCTCAATGGTGAAATCAAACCCTTGGAGGCAGATTGACCATCTCAATAGTTTTGGATTTTCCCCTTCCATTTGCATTAACCATTTCAAGGGTTGGTGGTCAGTCTGAATGACAAAAGTAGAACCATACAAGTATGGCCTAAACTTCTTCAGTGCCCACACAATAGCAAAACATTCTCTTTCGATTGTTGCCCACCTTGTTTCAGGATCCTTCAGTTTTCTACTGATGAAGCAAATGGGGTGTTCCCTACCCTTCTCATCCAGTTGGCTAAGAACTGCACCTATACCTACATTGGAAGCATCAGTTTGTACAATGAAAGTTTGGTGGTAGTCAGGAGCTCTGAGTACTGGAGCTTGGCAAAGGGCTTTCTTCAGGTTTTCAAAGGCCTGATTGCATTCCTCATTCCATTTGACCTTTTTAGGGAATTTTGGAGAGGAGATCACATTCAGAGGAGAAGCTATGGTCCCATAGTTCTCAATGAAATTCCTGTAGTACCCAGTGAGGCCTAAGAAGGCTCTCACCTGGGTCTGAGTAGTAGGTGTTGTCCAATTTTGCACAGCTTCAATCTTGCTGAGCAAAGGCCTTATTTCTCCACCTCCTACCTCATGTCCAAGGTAGACCACTTTACTCTGTCCAATTTGGCATTTGGTTGCCTTTATGGTCAGATGGGCCTGCTCAAGAGCCTGCAAAACATGTCCTAAGTGGGACACATGTTCCTCCCAGGAGTGGCTGAAGACTGCAATGTCATCCAAGTATGCCATGCAGAAGTCTTCCATCCCAGCTAGAACTTGGTTCACCATCCTTTGGAATGTTGCAGGTGCATTTTTCAGTCCAAAAGGCATAACCTTGAATTGGTATAGGCCAACTGGGGTAGAAAATGCAGTTTTCTCCTTGGCATGGTCTGTCAGGGCTATTTGCCAATAGCCTGACGTAAGGTCCAGTGTGCTGAGATACTTGGCTGCACCAAGTTTATCCACCAACTCATCTGTCCTTGGCAAAGGGTGGGCATCAGTCTTGGTGACTGCATTAAGAGCTCTATAGTCCACACAGAATCTCAACTCTTTGGATCCTGCCTTTGGTACTAACACCACTGGGCTAGACCATGGACTAGTAGAGGGCTCTATTACCCCGAGATGAAGCATCTTCTTGACCTCCCCTTTGATGTGGGTTCTGATATGTTCTGACATTCTATACCCTCTGCTTTTGACTGGCAGACAGTCACCAGTGAGTATATCATGCTGTCCCCAAGGGGTCAAGCCTGGTGAAAGAGAGAACAGGGGGGCAAACTGATTTAACATCGCTTTGCACTCCTCCTGTTGCTCAGGGGTCAGATCTGAAGAGAGATTAACTCCTTCAACCTTTTCGTCCAAAGGGAAGCCTCTTAGGAGGTCAGGTAGAGCTTCACTCTCCTCCTCCTCTCCTGATGAAGCTAGAAGCAAGGCTCCTACTTCTGGTCTAGAGATATAGGCTTTGAGGCGGTTGGTGTGGAAGACTCGGGGAGCTTCCCTGGGGTTGCCCAGATCCACCAGATAGTTGACCTCTCCAAGTTTTCCCACAACCTTGAAGGGTCCCATCCATTTGTCTTGCAAGGCCCTCTGCCTTGTTGGAAGCATAACTAGAACTAGCTGGTCTTGAGTAAACTCAACCATGTTAGCTTTCTGATCATGCCAATGTTTGATCAGACCTTGGCCAGCTTTCAAGTTGTCACTTGCTTCTGCCATCATGTGTGACATTCTCCTTCGGAGACCTATCACATAGTCAGTCACTCTGACTGGCTTGGGGGAAGGAGCACTCTCCAACCCCCTCCTTAATCAGGGCCAAGGGGCCTCTGACTGGATGGCCATAGAGAAGTTCAAAGGGAGAATAACCTACTCCCTCCTGAGGGACTTCCCTATAAGCAAATAGAAGGCATGGCAGTAGAAGGTCCCACTTCTTCTAAAGGGGTTCTTCTAAAGCACCTATCATGCTCTTCATAGTTCTGTTAAACCTTTCTACCAACCCGTTTGTCTGAGGGTGGTAGGCGGTTGAGAACTTGTAGGTGACTCCGCAGGTTTTCCACATGGCTTTCATGTAGTGGGACATCAAATTTGACCACCTGTCAGAAATCACCTCCTTAGGAAACCCAACCCTGGTAAAGATACCAAGGAGGGCCTTAGCCACAGCCTGAGCTGTAACAGTCATCATAGGAATTGCCTCAGGGTACCTAGTAGCATGGTCTACTACAACAAGGATAAACCTGCTGCCTGAGGAGGTTGGAGGATCAAGGGGACCAACAATGTCAATCCCTACCCTCTCAAATGGGACTCCCACAACTGGGAGAGGCACTAAAAGGTGCCACATTCTTGGAACCAACCTTACCAGAAGTCTGGCAGGTATGGCAGCTCCTGCAATATCTATCTACTTCAGCCCCCATCTTTGGCCAATAAAAGTAGAGGGAGAGCCTTTCCTTGGTCTTCTTGAAACTCAAGTGACCAGGCAAAGGAATCTCGTGGGCTAGTTGCAAGAACTGTTGTCTGTTCTCTTGGGGCACTACCAGGCGTTGGTAGGCTCCAGGTTCAGATTCAGTGGGTTCACTGTAGAAGAGGCCATCTTCCCAGTGTAACCTATACTTCCCAGGCTCTTGCCCATCAGCCTGAGAAGCAGCCTGTTGGCGGAGACCCTCCAGAGTTGGACATTCTCTTTGTCCCTTACGAAAAGCTGTCCTGCTGGGTCCACCTTCTGCCAGGAAAGACTGCAGCTCAGGATGGTCAGCCGGGTCCAGGTCTCCAATAAGTTCTGGGCCTCCTACTAGCTCTTCTTCAGACTCTAGTTCAACCAGACAGGGTTGTACCTCCCTCTCAGCCTCAGCTGGAGGTGGAGTTACAGGTGTAACTTTGGACAACCTCGGGGAAGTCCTCGTTGGATGCACTGGAGTGCTTGCTGTAGGCTTTTTCCTAGGAGTCTTGGGTTGCCCCTTTGCTCCTGATCTGGTAGTTACTGCAGTAAGTTGCTCCAGTGGGAGAGGAGTGATTTCTGTCATCATCTCCTGAGATAAACCTCGCAGGGTTTTCTCTCTTGCAGGTTTGGTGAGCTCCTGTAACCTTTTACTAGGAGGCCTGGGGGTATGTGACAACTCCAAGAACTTTCAGGTCATTTCCCAACAGGACCCTTCCTGGTACTTCACATTGTATACTGACAGGTATCTTCACAGCCATATCATTACACTGGATGAGAACTGGTAACTGGGGACACATCTGCACAGGCCCTCCAGCTAACATGGCCCTCCAGCTAACTTGGTGAGGCATTTGGGTGCCTTAGCAACATCCTCTGCCTTGAAAAATGATTCATCCACCACAGTTATGCTGGCCCCAGTGTCCCTGATGGCAGGAGCCTCCTGACCATTCACTTGGACACTGTCCTTATAATACTCTTTAGTATTATCTGGGATAGAATTATACACATCTAAATTCTGTTGTTCCCATAACCCCAGAGAGACTAAAGAAACACTGGCTGAGACTCCAGTGGGTTCATCAGCCAGTTGTAGAAAGTTTCCACTTGCCATAGTGACTTCCTCCTCTGGAGCGAAGGCTAAGGAGACAAGTTGGACCCCTGAAGGTTTACCCTTACATCTGGGATCTCCTTTCACATGGTCAGTAACCTTACAAACATAACAGGCCCCAAAGGTCCTTTGGAATGGAGGCTTGTTCTGACCGCCTTCTGGTTTAGCACCAGAAGGTATACTACTCTGCTGTGGTTTCCCAGGTGGCTTACCCTTATGGTTTGGTTTGGGGCCCTCTTTGGAATTGGAGTTATTAGAATTCTCTTTGGAGTCTTTCTTAGGCTGTCTTCCCTCATCCTTCTTCTGAGTTACCCCAGAATCCTTGTGAGTAGCCCTGTTGGCAACCCACAAGTCAGCAGCCTTAGCTAGTTTCCTAGGGTCCAATTCCTGTGAATCAGCCAAGTGCTGTCTGAGCTCAGGAGAGCAGGCATCATAAATTGACTCCATCATTACAAGATTCCTCATTCCTTCATAAGTGTTCACTTTGTAACCCTTAATCCATCCCTCTAAGTTTTTCAGCCCTTCACACACCCAGGTAGCCCAAGGGGTACCTTCATGCTTTTTGAGGCTCCTAAACCTCTTAAGATACTGGGAAGGGGTCTTCCCAAATCTAGCTATCAAAGCTAGTTTCACACATTCATACTCTTTCCTATCCTCCTCCCCCAACTCCATTACCGCATCAGTTGCAACAGGGGGAAGCCTAGAGAACAACCAGGTGAGTAACTCATTACCTGTGATGTTCTGGAGCCCATGATTATACTCAAACATAGACAACCAATCCAACACATCCAACTTAGGCTCATACATACCAATCAATTCCTTAGGCATCCTGGGTCTTTTAGGACTGGAACTTCTAGAGGAGCCAGAGAGAGAAGCATTTTCAACAGACAATTTCTTCAATTCTAGCTCATACTTGAGCTCCATTTCTCTTAGCCTTAGTTCTTTTTCAGTTTGAGCAGTAAGTTTCTTGTACTCTAATTCAATTTTCATTCTCTCTAGTTCAAAGTATTGAGGGTTGAATGTGGGACCTGGCAAAGGCCCAGTAGGTACAGCTGGTAGAGCAGACAGAGGCCTAGGGGGAACATTTATAACAGTTTCATCCTCCTCTTCTGGTTCTGACCCAAGATCATCAATACTTTGTTCAATATCAATATCATTGCTGTTCTCTACATTTGCTGGAGTGATAGGTTCCTCTGAACCATCATCCAGACTTTGGTTTTCTAACAACCTTTCTATTAGCTCCATTTTCTTTCCTTTAGTCATGAGATTCTTATGCTTACAGAGAAGTCTTAGACAAACAGCAGTTTTTGTAGCAAGGGATTCTTGACTATAACTTTCCATAGTAGACAGGATAGAAAATGACTTTTTCCTTTCTTTGTGGTTAGTTTGCACCAAGGTATCTCAAAAGTACACTAAAGTGTATACTCAATACAAATCCCACCGCTGTACACCAGTGTTAAGCAGAAACCTGTGCAGTTCCCTCTGGGACCACTGCAAAAGATTTAAGATTACAGGTGTTGGCAGTAAACCCACTTGGTAGCAGTCTGTACCACACAGATTCACTGTGGTAGCTGCGGCTGAGCAGTCAGACTTCCCTCAAGAAGAGTTAGGCAGTATATAGAGGATACAGGATAGGTACAGAGTCACAGTGGTACAAACAAACACTGACCAGAGCTAGGTGTAAAAGTATATACTTATTTATTTTTAAGGCACACTCATAAAATTACACTAGCACAGAAAAAGGTAAGTAAGTCAAAACACAGTCACTATTACTTATATGTACATCCCTAGTCATTTGTTGGACAAGTCTAAGTTAACACCACTTATTTCCAAACAGAGGTGAGCGCTTAACGTCAGATGGCACTCCAACAAGTTATTAGAAAAGGGAGGGAAAAGCAGAAATAATGAGAGCAGTAAGGTAAAACACTTTTCACAGAAGGTTAGCAAAGACAGTCAATGGTGGAACAAGGAGAATTCGTTCGGGGCCCGCTTCAGAGAGAGCCAGGTAAAAATATGCCCAAGATCACACAATGTCGCAAGTCTTTGCAGGTAAGTAGAAAAGGTTTTACTACGGTTCTGAAAAGTTTAGTTAGGGTGTCCCAGACCTACCCAGGTTCGAGAGCCGAGGGCTAAATCTACCCCGTACAATCGGTGGCAAGGGAGGCCGGGCGGAACACAGTACCTTTAAAAGTGGAAAGGATCCTCCAGCGGTGGTAGTTGTTCCTGGTAGTGGGTGCAAGTTGCGGCGTCATCTAGGGGAAGAGGTGAGCTCGACGTGGAGGAAAGCTGCAGGTCGTTGCACTACCAGGGATGAGGCCAGCCGTGGAGTTTTCCGGTCACAAAGGAGTTTACCCCTCTTTCGCGGTTGAGGTAAAAAGTGGTATCCCGGTTGCCGGGGTGCTTGGCACAGGCAAGGCGGCCACGAGATGCTTCGGGGCGGCGAAAAGAAGGCAGCAACTGGTTGTCCCCACCAGTTAAGGGAAGGAGACTCTCTGGAGGCAGATCTCCTCTGTCGTCGGAAAAAGTGGTGAGACGGTTCCGCAGGGCTTCACCGGTGGTGTCGTCTTGGCAGGTCGTCTCGGCTTCTCCCTCTTCGGCTTCTTAGGTCCTGTGGCGACTTCTGAAGAACCAGTCCCAAAAACCCTGCTTTTATGCAGCAAACCCCCATTCATACAGCCTAGCTGTCACTCAAACATGCTAAGTGGTGAGCGGGGTGGCTCACCACTTGGGCCAATCACACTAGAGTGCGACATGAGTTGGCAAGGCAACTCAGTCCAGGGTGCCTAAACCCCCTCCCACACCCCATGTGGTACCCAGACAGAATGGCACCACTTTGGAGGGCTTCTGTGCAGAAGCCCGCCAAAAGTGGAACAAAGGCTCGACTCGGGTTCAGGGTTACTGAAGTGAACCTAGACGCCATTTTGGCGGCGAGTTCTGGCAAAAAATCCCAACCGGTGAATTTATATTAAATAAATAAACCGGCGGTATCTTTAACATTGCACCAAAAAGTGGTGCATTAAAATCAATGGGAAATCCCATTGGGAAATATTCCGGTGGAATATTTCTGTGGTATCCACTGCCACCAGCCAGAAACTCGGCGAGGGGGGACGGGACAGTACCCCCTCGACAACAGACCCAGGGGCAATCTAATTGCCCCTACCAGTACTTCCAAAGTAAGATGGTTTGTACTGGTTAAGTTCCTAAGTTAAGACTAGTAAAGTCAATGGCAACTTTACAGACCCAGGGAGACAGTAGTCAGTCCCAGGGTGTGGAGTCTATGTTTGGGGGTCTCTATGACACCCCTGTGTTACTGCACTGAGGGTGCTGTGTAACACACATTCAAAAACCAATGATAGCCTATGGGGAAAAAATACCCCCTAGCCCATAAGCACATAGCAAGTCACAGTAACACTCTCAAATCATGTCCAAGAGTGAGGGTAAAAGAGTCTCACTCTTGGCAGGAGAAAAAAATAAACCTCAAAAATCCAGCAAAGCTGCTGGGGGACTCACTAGGTTAGGAAATTCAGCCTAAACAGAGAATTCTCCCTAACAGTAACTTGGAATGGGATCTCTCACGGTGTTCATGTACTTACAGCTCAAGGAGTTGTTAATGTCCCGGAGATGGAGGAGGTCCTGCAGAGGGACCTGCCTGACACGGAACAGGTCTTGAGAACTGCAGTACTGACAAAGGGGCTTATAACAGAACTGTACCTTGGGGTCATCTTCGACTCCTCACTCTCCTTCTCTCCTCACATCTCAGACGTCTCTAAGAAGTCACACTACCAGCTGCACCTCCTCAGAGGTATTCTTCCTTTCCTCTCATTCCCCCAGAAGCTGTCTCCAGAGCTGTGGTTCTCTCTAGGCTGGACTATTGCAATAGACTCTTTTTAAATCTGCCTGCTTCTACTCTCCGCCCTCTGCAACTCATCCAGAACAGGACTGTGAGACTTGTCCTTGGCCTCGAGCCCAGGGATCGTATCTCTCCAGGACTAAAATCTCTGCACTGGCTCCCAGTGGCTGCAAGGATTAAGTTCAAAACCCTCTGCATTGTCCAAAAGGCCTTCTGGGGCTTGGGGCCTCAATACCTCCAACTTTCTCTTCCTAAATATCATCCTGCTCAAGCTTTTCGCTCATCCACCTCCAACTCCCTTAGGGTCAGTCGCTTCTCCAAGCAACGAGTTGGTGGTAGAGCTCTTTCTTCGGCTGGGGCCTCCCTTTGAAACAGCCTCCCTGAAACTTGAGGAGAATCATCTCCGGTTCAGAAGCGGCGGCTCAAAACCTTTCTCTTTGCTTCTGCCTTTTCTCCTCTTATCCCCTGCTGACCTCCTGGCTAAAACTGCACTGGTTACCTGGCCACCCTCGGATGTCAGGCCCAGGTCCCCCCCCCCCACCACTACCATGCCAGTCACACACACCTGCACTGCCTTCCTGGCAACCCCCACACTGGGGACTGTTTTCTGTATCCCTACAGTCCCACTACCATCACTTGATACCCTATGTCTGCACTTAGCCCTACACTTTCCACCTGCAGGCCATACTTTACTTATTGTAAATTATTGTATCTTCCCATGTACTGCATTTTCCCCCTTCCCATGCACTTGCACAATCTGAATGACACCTGGCCTAATAGGATCATTGTCTGTCTCCCCTCTGTCCCCCCTCCCTTGCCTCATCGCGCCTTGAAACACTTGTGTATAGGCGCATTATAAATGCCATATCATACCAGTAACTGTTGACGACACAGATGGGAAGGGTGGACACATACAGGGAAAGATGGGAGCGGGACATGGGTATCAACCTGGATTCAGGGCAGTGGAAAATGAAGTGTGTTAACGCCCACCGGACGTCAATAGCATGCCAATATAAACTCCAAGGCATAAAGCTACTCTATAGGTGAGAGTGGGACCCGCACAGACTTTCAAAGATGTTTGCAGGCATTGATCCCACATGATGGGAGAGGCTGTGGCCAAAGGTCTGACTACTGGCACATGTGGTGGGCCTGTAGGGAGGTGCAGAGATTCTGGAAGAAGGTCCTGGGGTGGATAAGGGCCCTAGATGGAAAGGCCAGGCACATGGACCCCATGCTGATGCTCTTTGGGATGGAGTAAATAGAGGGAGAATGGAGACAGTTACCCCACATGTTACACTTTCTGCTGCTAAGTTGGAAAAGGGTGGTTCTCCCGAGTGAGAAGCAATGGGCCACCAAGGCTCACGACATATATATAATAGAACACCTAACAGGGCAATTACACGACCGCTCCCAGTCAAGGGAGCAGAAGTGGTCTGTGTTCCTGGGCAAATATGGCAGCAGGAAAGATGGGCCAGTGGACCAGGAGGGCACCAATTGAGAAAGAGGCCTTATGAGGCACAGAACGATAGGGGTCTCCACTGGTTGTAAACAAGGTGATGCCCATTTACTGGGTGCATGCAATGCAGTCGGAAAGAGATGGTAGGTCCCAGGCTGGACTCCGATTCCGCACACAGAAAGTACCTCCTCACTGCATGGCGCTTATAACATGGTAACTGACAGGGTCGGTGGGGGGGGGGCTCAAGTTGTGATGAGGGGGGAAACGATTCAAAACTGAGTGGTTCTGGCATTTTTCTGGAAGAATTATTGTGAAATATGCTACTTGACATGTTCATGCCCAAACTGTCAATAAAAACAATAAAGAAATAAAATAAAATAAAACTTGAGACAAGATAAACTCTAGGGGAGGCAGTCATTTTTTTACTAGTCTTCTTCCAAGGTTCCACACGCAAATGCTATTAGCAAGTCCAGCTATTAACTAATGTCACTGCGTCAAATTCGACAGTTCCTGCTAGAGGCCAGCTGTGAAGCATCGCCAGGGCAATTACTGGATTAGCTATTCCTTGGCACCAACCAATCCATTTTACAAAATGTATAGGTCCTTCAGAACACAGCTGCAAAGATTGTAACACATTTGAGACGCTGTGACCATATTTCACCCACTTTAAGATTACATTGGCTCCCCGTTACACCCTGTATCATTTTAAAGATCTGAACTCTGCATCAGAAGGCTATACGTGGCTCCGTGCAATCTTATCTTAAAAGTGAAGTGAAACGGTACATACCGAGAAGAAAAAAGATTTCCGATTGTCGCCCCTAGGTTTAAACTGTCTGAAGAGTCATGGGAAACTCGTTTCAAGTCCAGGTAGTCAAACAATTCCCTTTCCATAAGAATTGAACACTATAAATAAAGTCTTTGTGTTTCTGAAGTGTCAGACAACGTGAGATGTGGTGGGCACATTGCAGTTAAGGCAGTCATAAGGGCTACTAAGGGCACCACACCATAAATGAGGTACAGATGCATCAGTAAAAGTCTCCACAGCAAAGAAATGAAAGCCTAGAAACCAAAAAGCCAGCAAAAGGTTTAGGGCACTACTCGCGTTAAGAAAATGAACCACAAAAATATAATTCTGACCCAACAATTGCTCATGAAGGGGACATCACTGAGTGAGGACCTCTCGAAGGGTTAATAATCTCAATAGGGAGCAGGGAGAGAATTGTTGTGGGGAGCAGGGTTCACAGGAAAGGAGAGCACTGACTGAAAGCATATAAGCTCAGCAAAGGGGAGAACTGTCACTGAGCAAAGGCGTTCAGGAAGGGAAAGCACTATCGTAGGGTGCAGAGGAACTCGGATAGGAACAAACTGCAGTGGGGGCTGTGCTGCTCTGTCAATTTAGTCATTGGTGAGTTCTTAAGCAACCATCATGGATAAGCCAATTCATGTTGCCAACGGGGAATAATGAGCAGCGAAGGTTAGGAAGGGGAGACGTCAGAGGAGCTGATGACTTTGGGATGTGACATCGCTGGACAGGAAACTGAGGAACTCATGAAGGACTTCATGGTCCTAGTGAACATAAGAGCTGAGGAACGAAACAGCATTACCATACAAAGCAGATGAGCTTAGAAAGGGACAGCATAGTCCCAGCAAGCAGAGAAGCTCAAAAAGGGGTGTCACCACAGAAGCAAATAAACCCATGATAGTACAACACAGTGGGGAGCGGAGAAGCCCATGAAAAGATACCATCATGCAAGGCACAGAAACGCTGGATAGGATGCCTTCGAGAAACACAAGATAACCACATACTCTTCCTGTGAGACAACCAAGACCTTCATTAGACCAGAGGTGCCTTTATTGTTACTAAAACAGGAATCCATTAAACCCTTTTTTAGATTCACAAAAGGCCTCAGACCCACCCGGATTAGTTATGAAGTAGACCTACATGCCCTGATAACACCAGCACTAGTAAACTCTCAATGTCCCTTAAACCTTGGCCTGTACCTCTGTGTCTTTTAATATATTAGCTTAGTTTACCTGCTCTATTTTTATGAGAAATATTGTAGTTTTTAAACAACCTTCATTACAAAGTGACATTTATCACCGGAGGAATGCAAATATTTCAATATAGCGTGCTCACCTGAGATTGTTGGGAGAGGGGGCTGGTCAGGTATTCTGGGGGGAGCTCGGAGCCAGAGACAGGTTTACCATCAACTTTCCTGAAGTGGAAGAGAAACAATGAAATTATAGCATGAAGCACTCAACGTAAAGGAGTAAGGTGGGGAGGGCAGTCAGAGTGAAAACACCAGGGGAAGCACAGCACTTCAGAACAGCAGGAAGCCTGTACAAGGAAGCTGTATTTGAACCTAGATTTGGTTGTTCCACAACCTACATGAGACCGAATATAATGGATGTTCATAAATAATTATTATTGAAATATGTAACATGTAAGATGTCCAGCTCTTATAAATAAGGATAAATAGTGTGTTGGTGGCTTTTACCCAGTAATCTGATATTAAAGAGAAAAATGTAGGAGCCACCATTTCATGATTACCATCAGGGGGATTTTTACACCGATGTTAAGGCAGTTTTTGTACCACACTGTTCAGGATGCTGAAACCACTAATCCTAGGGGGAAGCTTAAAACACTAGACAAAAAAGCAATGCTAAACCTCACAAACTTGGGTAGCGTAGGCAGAACAACAAGGCTTAATTCTCAGTTAGAAGTAAATAGGTTGACACATGTAACGTTAGGAACTCACTGCTGCGCTCCCGGGTAGGAAGCGACCCTTTTCCTCAACGGACACCTTGGCTGCCCTGGAGACTGGGGGACAGGCAGTGAAACTCCCTTGTGGCATCTCCGACACTTGGACCACGACTCACATTCTTCCGGCTTCGGACGTGGTGCGTGTCCTTGCAGTTAGGTTCTTTTTTCTAACCGTAGCGCACGCCAGACCCCGGAAGAGCACAGGAAGCGGTCTAGTATATAAGGAGTATGCGAAAAGGTAACAATGTCCTTGCGACGGTCTTGTTTTATGGATTTAAACCAAGAAACCCCAGCCATATCCATGAGGACTATTTAAATGGTATTTTCGCTTCATGTTGCACCAGATTACACTTTAGGTATTTAGAGATTATTAATTCTATTTTTGAGTCATGATATGCTTTTTTAACTCGTTCGACAAAACCCCAGATAACAGGTTCAAGGCAAAACACTTCTAACTTTCAGGTAGGTCTCGTTACATCCAGCGCTACGGTCCTACTGTAATATTGATTTTGACAATTATAATTGTCCCCCTTCTGCAGCTCCTGTGTCCTTATCAGTATCATCAGAGGAAGGGTGTGTGTCAAGTAGCACTCCTGCCCTTCTGGAAGTGCGCTGCTGTGTAGTTTATCTTGCCGGCTAACTACTTCTTGTGGGGTTTGAGTGCAGAAACGTCAGTGGCTCCCGAGGATTATCCTTACCATATTCAAGAAGTTCAAGTGACTGACAGGTACAATTAGTCCACACACCGCTCCATAAAGGACACTACCCTGATATATTGAAAACACATATAAAACTATCAGTTCAAGTAAGTACTTTCATTATTAATACACATTATTAGAAATATACCAGCATATTAGAAATATACCAGCATATTAAAAACAGTAAAGTCTATACAAAGACTCTAACCTCAGTGTCTATGTATAGGTCCTTTCCCAGGTGTAAATGCCCAACACAAAATAACAGGGGTTGGGAGTGGTAAGGGAACCATCAAACCTAAGAAGCAGGCAAGTCCCCTATGGGCCTGCCCCATACACTACATTATCCTATAGAACATCCCAAGCCTGGTAAATGTGGACGGTCTGATTACTTAGAGTTCAGCACCTAACACACATCGGTAAGGTATGCTAAAAGAAGGGAAACACAATTTTAACAAATAGGAAAAACATGCAATAAATCCATAAGGCCTAAAAACAGTACTTCCCAGGCATAAAATAAGCAGTGTCGCATAGCAATCTGCTATGCAATTCTGTAGGTTTGCTAATTAAATTTGCACTTGTGTAGCAAAGCTAGCTATTTAAGTTACCCTGTTCAATAAAAGCCCAGCTCGCCCAGCATTCCTCTCTTGCCTTTCCAGGCTCTCTACACCCTCCTTTTCTCTGTTCACTGCAGGTTCAAAGGGGCCAATTGAGGGAGAGTGCAGCAGTGATCCTCTCCTCCACTCTTATGTGCCTAAGGCCTGTGTGGGATTGCTAGGCAAGAATGTTTTTTCTTTTTTCAAATAAGTGCAAACCATCAGGATGATACTTTTATTAAGCTAACGGTATCCTCTCTGTCAAAGACCAGTACGTGTACATAAAAAAAATAAATGCTAATGCCATTCCATTTATAAAAATGTATTTTGTTACATAATGCATAATTACAGCATTGCTAGTGTAAAACAGTGCATTGTCTCCAAGCTTTGCAATTTATTTCATTTGTTGATAGCGCCCAGAACCAGAAGTATCAAGGTGCTAGGTAAGATTACAGTACAGTCAATACAGTCTTGCATAAGAAAGTGGTTAGGCATATTTGGACAAAAGAAAGGTTTTCCGTTTTTTTTTCGGAAGTTCAGATAGGAGGCTCATCTTGTAGACAAGGCATTCCGGAGAGTATAGCACTAAGACAGGGAAGCTTACTCCGCCGGCTCTTCTTCTAGTGAATCTCAGTTTTGCTAGAGATGTGGAAGAGACGGATCGTAGGCATCAAGGATTGGGCATTTTGGCAATGCGCTGGTTGAGGTAGGCAGGTGCAGTGTTGTGGATGCATCAGTGGGTAAGTGACATGATTTTAAATTCCATACAGGCTTGAATCGGTAGCCAATGGGCTTTGCGTCTCACTAACGAGATATGGTTACAGCGTTTCATACCCCAAACTGCCTGAAGGGCATTGTTCTGGATACGTTGTAGTTTGGTAAGGTTTTTATTTGAGGTTCCTGCAAGGATGGCATAGTCCAGTTTAAAACCAATGATGGCTCTGGCTAGCATGAGGCAATTGTCAGAGGACAGAAATGTTCTGCTCAGGTTGATACATTTCGTTGAGTACACCGAGGAGGAGGCAATGCCTTTAAGGTACTTTTACATACTAAGTTCAGAGTCAAGGTAAACCCACACTGTTTTCACGTGGCTAGATAGGGGGAGGGAGGGGCCGGGTTTGCCATCAATGGAGAAAGAGGCGAAGTCTGGGCCCAGGTGTTTGAGTCGGTGCACGGAGCCTACGATGAGGAGCTCCGTCTTATATATACGATTGATGTTAGCTGAGTCAATGCTATGGTTACCAGCAAGTTTCAGTAAAACTTAAATATCATTGGCAAAGTTGGTCTAGGGGATTTCAAGATTGTCCAGATCATCAAAGAAGGGCTTAGTATTCATATTGTATAGCGTGGGTGGGAGACACAAGCCTTGTGGGACTCCGTATGAGACAGGGATGGGGGTCAGCTGCTTCCAAACTGGCCAAGACCCTGGAAGAGCGTTCACTCAGGAAGGAATTGATCCAGCTGGCTGGGTACTTGGAAAGGTCAAAGAAGGAAGTATGGTAGTGGAGAGGATGTCATGGTCCACGAGATCAAAAGCCGCAGATCAGTATAGTAGAAAGAGGTTGGTGAGATTTCCTGTGGCTCGAATATTAGCAAGCTGGATTTTAAGGTTAAGGAGGGCTGCCTCCTTCCTGTGTCTTGGTCGAAATCTGTATTGTCGCGTGCCAAGAAGATTGTGGGCTTCAATGTGGGTTTGAAGTTGGGCGTAGGCGGTGCGGTCAAGAATTTTCAGGAGATAAGGTATGGTCATGATGGGGCGGTAATTAGTGGGAATTGTAGGGCGAAGTGACTTATTTAAAGAGGGGAGTGATCCATGCTTCTTTAATGGTTTTAATGGTTTTCAGGACCATATAGGAGTAAAAGGAGGCATTGATACCTTTAGCAATGATAGGTTAGAGGGGATGGGGGTCAGCACACATCTTGATCAGGTGGGAGGGGCAAAAGGTACAGGTACAATTGAGGGTTATAGGCAAAGGATAGTAGTGAGAACATCAGAGGGATTGGCATAGGGAAAGTGGAGAGGGGTAGTGGTCGTAGGGAGGGTAACTGGGTGGAGCAGGGCCGCATCCTTGATTGGGAGCAAGGAATGTTTGAGGGTGGTTTTGGCTCTGAGGTAGTGTGATTTGTTTGCAAGGGCGGTTTGGACAAGGGAGCACCAGGCTGTGTCCTTGGGGAAGCTAATGAAGGAGGTGCTTGGGATTCAAGCTCCTTGAAGATTTTGAAAAGTTCTCTGGTGTAAGAGCTGGCTTTGTTGATCCTAGTATTATAGATTTTGGCTTTGGTGGAGAGGATAGTGGCTTTGTAAGTTTTGGCTGTGGAAAGAAAGACATATGTGTGTTTGTGAGGGGTTCTTTCTCCATAGGGGTTCTTTCTTTGTGTCTTAGTTTTGAGAGGAGCATGCAGGAGAAGTGCGTGCAGAGTGTGGCGTTGTATGCAGCGGGTATAATTTCTCCATCATCACTCTTAGGCAGAGCAAGGGAGGCGCAAATGGTGGCTTACAAGCAACTCCATAGTGAGTTTGTGGGTGTGTCTTGCAGTAGTAGGGGGGGGTGGTTAGTGTCTTTATGGGTGGCAGTCACTTTGGGAGTACGGATAAAGAGGATAAGGGAATGGTCTGAACAGGGTAGGGGTGGGAGTCAATGGATGCGACCGAAAGAGACGTCTTGAGATTCAAGATCCAGCCAAGGATCTATCCTTTCGTGCGAGTGGGGGTGGTAATGACATTTGTATTTAGTTTATTTATAAAGCACACCTGGCCCAAGGGCATACGGGCGCATAACTTATGGTACAGACAATATAGGCATTACAGATAATATACAAAAGCACTTACATGAAATATGAATGGCAGGTGGCCAAATGAGCAAAGTTAAACAAAAGTTGTAAAGTAAATAGAAGACAACAATTCCATGTGTACAAGCAAGCAGATGATAGATAATCTGAGTATGTGGTTGGTAGGCGGCCTGGCTCAGCTAAGGTTCTGGCCAGACAGCCAGGTTTTAACTTGCCTCTTGAACGCTGGGAATGAGGGTTCTGCTCTAATGAGGTTGGGAAGTGAGTTCCAGAGTTTAGCAGCCAGGACGGGGAATCTGGTTTCACCAGATCTCTTGATGTTGAAGTGGGGTATGGTTAGACAGTTGGTCTGGGTGCTTCTAAGGGGTCTGTTCGAGGTGTGGATGGTGAATCTGTTGGCGAGGTAACTTGGGAGCTTGGTTGATGATGCATTTATGAGTTAAAGCAAGGGTTTTAAAGGATACTCTGTGTTACTGATAGCCATCGGAGACTTTGTCTGGTGTCTGAGATGTGGTGGTGCCTAGGAATGTTTAGTGCGGCTCCAATGGCATTGTTCTGATTGATCTGTAATTTGCTAAGGTTAAACTGGTTGGTACCAAGGTAGAGGGCATTGCAATAATCAACTTTAGACATTACCAAGGTCGTGGCTAGAGTGGTGCAGTTGGTTGGGGACAAGAAGGGGCGGCAAGCTGTGATGAGCTTGCATGTGTAAGATGCTGTGGAAAATACTGCGTTGGTTTGCCTAGAAAGGGACAGAGTGGAGTCGATGTAAATGCCTAAGGTTTTGGTGTCCTTTGTGACTTTAATGATGTTCCCGTCAATAGTAAAGGAGTTAAATGAGGGGTCAAGTTTGTTGAGTCTTTGATGAGTGCCTAAGATTAGAAGCTCAGTCTTTTCGTCGTTCAGACAGAGTTCATGTTGCACCATCGAAGCTTGGATGACTTGATAGATAGAGTTAACAGCGATAGAATCAGCTGTGCGGTCTCCCGTAATGGGTATGAGTATCTGTATCTGATACGAGTATCTGAGTATCATGTGTGAGGATCATATTTATAAGCATGGCAATGAGGGCTGTGGACTTGAGAGTCGGATAGGTCCTTGAAGACTAGGTTAAAATCACCAAGTAGTAGGAGTTTCATCTTGGGTTTAAGGGGCGGTTAGAGGAGAAGAGGTATGTAGGTATATGGGGAACTGATGTTATTAGGCTGGCAGTAAAGGAGTAAAATATAAATAGTAGTTTGGGGGCAAGGCCTGATTTTGGCAAGATGGAGTTCATAGCCCAGTAAAGCGGGGAGGCAGAAAGGAAGTTTTAATGGGGAGAGATGATTGCAACTCCTCAACCTGGGGTGGCAGATCTGTCTGTTCTGAGAATGGAGTAGCCAATGGCGAGTGGTGGTGTGGGACCTGCTCCCTCATGCAGCCAGGTTTCAGTGATGGCAAGTAGGTCCAAGTCCTTGTTTAGTATCAAGTCATGTATTTCCACGGCATGAGCACAGAGTGAGCATGCGTTTTGGAGTGCATAGGCAAGATGATCAGGCTTAGTGATGGTGAGGGGGGGGGAGAGGGAGAGGGAGAAGGTGTAAGAGTATGCACCTGGGAGGGTTGTGTCTTCTTAGTGGGGAATGTGGGTGATGGGGTTGATCGGTTGCTTAGACAAGCATTTCTCTGGGTGTTGGCGCATGGTGGGCGATTCAGGGTGAAGGTGCGGGAGCAGAGGTGCCGTAGTCCATCTGCAAAAGTACATGCTCGGGGCCGGGGTGTCACAAGGATGGTGAGAATGTCCTTGCTGGGTTTCAAGGGTTTAGTGGCCATGGAAGGAAGGGAGGCGTTAGGAATAGTATTCCTATTGTATGTTTATTCCCTGCTTTGTCCTTCTCCTGAATGCATGCTGTGTGTCTGCAGGTGTGAGGTCATTAATGGAATGCCTGGAGTGTGAGTTATGAGAATCCACCCAGATCAGTTGGTAATGATGTAGCCTGGGTGGTGGGAGCCAGTGGGTTTCCCTAGTACTGTACTTCCTATCTCCTTGTGATAAGAGCTGATTAAAGTAACATGAAGATCACAGCATGCATTCAGGAGAAGGACAAAGAAGGGAATAAACATACAATAGGAATACTATTCCTAACAACCTCCCTCTCACAGATAGAGGGATTGGCTAGTGACCTATACTGGTATAAACCAATTGGGCCACTAGGGAGGCTGTCAGGAGGAGCTCACAAAGAGCACACATGGTTAGAACTGCCACCTTAGCCTTCCTCATGGACATCTACACAAAGGAAGCCCAGAAACACAAAATGGCTCAGAGCAGGATTTGAAAGAACCCATTGGTAACCTCAATGGTACATTTGGTTGCAAAACAAAACTAAACTATAGCTGCCACCAACCTTCTGCAAGTAAACCAGTGTAGGGTGATAGAATCACCATAGGGCACCAGTGGGGAGCCTGAGAGGCACTGGACACCG
Organism: Ambystoma mexicanum; assembly: GCF_040938575.1. Lineage (NCBI taxonomy): Eukaryota > Metazoa > Chordata > Amphibia > Caudata > Ambystomatidae > Ambystoma > Ambystoma mexicanum. The sequence goes on along the minus strand of NC_090926.1, from coordinate 1,058,020,537 downwards.
GTAGGACGACCCAATGCACATACCTTCAATAAGGTAATGGCAGGGGGACTAAAACGATCACCTTAGCAAAAAGGACAGGTGGAAAAAGCAAAAAGTCAAGGGGGCCCCGAGAAGTGGTCCTAGAATCCCCAAAATAGGAATTCTGGCTTAACAATAAGGGATGTGCAATCATCTAACCTAATACCAGAACAGGAAATCCAACAAAAAGGGATGCCATAATACCTCTCTAAAAGGTAGTGGGCAAGGTAGAACAAGTAGGCTCAATTTCAGGAGGGAACAAGGGCTTAAAGTAATTACCAACATCCAGTTAATTGCCAAAATCTTGGAAAAAGTAGTTGCTGCACAACTAAATTGCCATAATTGAACAACTCCACCTCCTAAAGTACTATCAGTCAGGGTTACGCCCCAAGTGTAGCACTGAGACTGCCACCATCTAGGTGGTGCATGATGCCCTTCAAATGATGGACACCTGCCTCATCATCATCATCATCATCATCATCCTTGACCCCTCGGCTGCACTCAACACAGTTGACTACCACATCCCTCCTCTCCCTCCTTGCCGACAGTATGCGATTCTCTGGGACTGTCCTGAATTGGTTTATCTCCTACCTTTCAGGCAGATACCAGGCCACCCAGGCAAACATGTTGCGTTGTAACAGACTCTAGGTCTCCTGTGCAGTCCCCCATGGCGCCATACTCTCACCAATCCTTTTTACCTTTCAGAATGAGCTTTTGGGCACTCTCCTCTAAGATCCCAATATAGCCATACGCGGATGATGCTCAGTTCTACATGAGAATAAATCACACACAGAACATCATTCATCTCCACGATTACCTACTCATCATCCAATCCTGGATGCCGACTGCCTACCTCAAACTAAATCCATATGAAGGACTGAATTTGTCCTCATTGGTCCACCCACTAAACATCTTGTCCAACAATGGCTCAATGATATGCACCTAGAAGGATTGGATCCTCAACTTCAAAAATCAGCAAAATGCTTAGGCTTCACCATTGATAGCAGCTTGTCCTTCCAGAAACACATAGCCAAGAAGGCCTAAACAGCCTCGCTATGAATCTCCACTCTTCGCACAATCTAACCCATCATCCAGCCGCAGGACATCCAGACCGTAGTGCAGGCCCTTGTAGTTTCACATATCGATGAGGCAAATGCCCTTCCAACAGGGCTCCCAGCTGCTCACTTGGCTCCCCTAAATGCAGTCCACCACACTGTAGCAAGTCTTATTATGGGTGCACGGTAATTTGACCGAAGCGCACCAGTCCTATATGAACTACATTGGCTTCTGTAAGGAACTCATGGTGACGACAGTGAAGACAGATACAAGTGATCACAGTTCAAGGGTGTTTAATGAACTATAAATGCAGGGTGAAAAAACGCCTCAACTAAGCCTAAATCGAAGATGGGAGCAAGCTTCGACCATTAAATGAAAAATAAGGCAGTCTTAGTAGCGTTGTGTCCAAATAAAATGGCATATACTAATAAAAACCTAGGGCCAATTCCTTACAACAAATTACAGAAAGAGTGTGGGATAGGGTATCAAAAGAAAGAAGAAAGTGTTCACAAATAATAAGTCAGGATGTGATTGCCTGGAGGTCTCCCTTCCCCACGTTTTTAGCACAGGACAGGGAGCACAGCACATGCTCGAGCCTTCCCAGTATGAGCTAACAATTCCGTTATCAGCTTTCAAGTTCTTCGATGGTTAAGTCTCTTTATAATGAAAAGTCTCTTCCCTTTGAGGCCTGACGCTCTCAAACAAACACACAAAGTTTTGTTCTACTAACACTTTGGGTGATGGCTTCTCCCCTGGGTACCCCTCTTCTGGGCTCTGACCCTCCGGATGCATTCAACAAATTAACAAGTTGTTCCTTTTTTCAGTGAACTTTGGCTGGTAACTTTCCACCCCTGGATCTCCCTCGGTCGGGCTTGGACCCCAGAAGACAAGGGGGACATTTCCTTTTCCCTTGTCTTGCAATTTTCCCGCTTTCATAAATCTAAATGTCTTTTTAACCAGGTTTTCAGCCTTTGCCCTTGGTTGTTGGCTTCCCTCTGCCGGGTTCACTCTCGACTTTTACCAACAATTCCTCATGGGACTTTTAGACTGTCCCTTTTCATTAGCATTCCTCGCCCTGGTTCACTCTTGCTAATTTCCACGATACACAGTTCATCTGCTAATTTTCAACATGTGGGATTCGCTTCCCTTAGCTTTCACAGTTCACTGCCGGTCAAAGACTTTCGTCGGTACATAGGATTTAATGAGACCTCTGTATGACCACTTTGACCGTTCTTCGCCTCTCCCCAAGGCCTTCTGGTTACAGTAGTTTCTACCTTCGGGTAATCACCCAGAGTTTCCTGCTTGAGCACTCACGTGGTGCGGTACTCCTCGGTTTGCTGGTTTTCCTCTTCTTTTATCAATGTATCATTAAGCCTTTCAAAGTTTAAATTAGCCGTTGGCTACTTTTCATTCAACACAGTTTGGTTCCTTATCGATTCTCCCCTTGACTCACTGGCTGTGATGAGCCACGTGTCTTTCTTTATCCTTGGAGTCAATGTTGGTACTACCGAGACCAGTGTCCTTCCCTAGTTTGATTATCATCATAGAAGGGTCTTGCGTACCGTAGACATCTGCTGCAACACATGTTGGCTATTGTTCGCGGTCTTATACTTTCTGCTGAGGTTTCACAGGCCTTGGTTGGAAAGGGCAAGGTCGTTTCTCTCCTTGTCACCTTCTCTCTGCGTCGTCCTGCGATTTGCCTGTGCTCTTGTGCTCCACCTTTTTTCCTGTGGGGATGGGTAAGGGCCGTCAGGTGTGTGTGATTCTGGTCAATTGCCTGACTTTGCTGGACACTGGTACTGGGACACGTCAGGTAAACGGCCCTAGTGTTAGTCCATTGTCGTTCATGTGGTGCGAAAGTGTTCATGAGGAAAATGGGGAGGGGGGTGGGGTGAGTAGTGTTTTGGAATATCCTACGTGGTAGGCTGGGGGAAAAGGTGTTGAAATAAGAAGGGGGATACCACGTGTCGCCCGTCAATGTCCCACGCCCCAAGGACCCCCCCCCATCCAGGTGATCCTTCCTCACTGGTCCACCCCCAGGAACTGTCTCCAATAGCGACGCCGTGTCCTGGCCACCTGGATGACAGATCCCTGGGTACCAGCCAGGGAGACACCGTCAGGTTTCTCACACTTCCTGTCCAGGCCAGAATACTGTTCAAGACTACATGTATCATCTACAAAGTAGTCACAAGTAGCACACCAGCGTACCTGCCGGCTAAGCTCCACATATCTGGTGGCATACGCTCCTTGCGCAGCATACCTACCAACCGGCATGAATTCCAACTCGCCCGCAAATAGAGGACCCACAAACAATCCTCTTGTCACACACCCACCCCCTAAAACTCGACCCTGGTGTTGGAATGCTTCTACAATTCAACAATTTTGCAAATCTCTCAAAACATGGCTTTTTCAACAACACCTGACAAATGGCTAATTCCAATGGACATACACACCGACACACAGACCCCAACACACAATACTGCGCACAATACTGTGCTACTGTTAAAAGATGTCACCCCAAATGCTGGCTACCCATACTTTGTATAGCACCCGTTGCTCTCGAGCTACTTCCACACTTTAAACAATAAAATAAAAATAATGTAAAATAAAAAGGTCACGCTTATAAAGTATCAGGTTAAAATAACTAATTTAGATACAGATAACACATGATGGCACCAGTGAATGCATAAAAACAGCAACGTTGAAGACCGAACGCCACCCCTACTGTTAACATATAAATCCACTATCCAGTAATAGGCACTGCACATCTAGCCTAAGTAGAGAAGTTCTGGTGGAAGGGAGTCGAGGAAACCTAGACACAGTAAAACAATACATTTACATGGTCATGATCAGTACCGAATATGTCACAAAAACAACAATCGCTGTATTCCCAACCCTCTATTACATAGTACCATGATTGCTCCAAATGCACACTATACATTAAAATATAGTCCTAGAGGGATACAAGCAGAACTTTATCAACCATACCCAGTGGGCAACAAAAGGCACAAATATATTTAGGCTAACAGTAGCCACACAACAGAGTGCCAGGAAAAAGATACAATAGACCCTTATAGTAACACAATGTAACCAATGATTACCCATGTCAGTGGCCATCAGAAAAGGCCCCTTGAAGAATTCCAGGGCCAGGTTCGGGACACTGCAACCCTGGGAGGAGACGCAGCCAAGCAGGCTCAGCCCCATAGACAAGTCATTGGGGAAATGGGGTAGAAGCATGCCTGTAGAAATCTTGAACCTCCTACCACAGGGATCCTGGAGGGAAAGTGCTAGGGTAAAACTACATTTTAGGGGATTTTGCCGTGACCCCTTACTGTTAAGGTGGATTTTTTGAACCAGCACTGTGGAAGATTCTGAGAGGCCACCCTAGTTGATGAACAGGGCAAATGACACTTTGATCTATCCAAAGGCAATCAAGGTAGTGTAACAGAGTAGTAAGGCAAGACTTCAGAAGCTGCAGGCAGCCCTACAGTTAAGGGTTGTATCGGACACTGAGTAGTAATGTCCCGGGGCCCAAGTTATAGGCCTGAGCGAAGAAAGGGTCTTAAAACGGTGCCACGTGTGGCTGACCCAGCCTGCCACTGTGGGTCGGCTATAAGCACCCTACTTTTCTATAGAAAAGTAGGGTGTTTTGTTTGAATTAAAATGCCGCGAGCTCAGTGTCCCATTCATTCAAATACTAACCCAAGATGACGATCATGGAAATGGAAGACCGAGCTTCATGCAGGGCCCTTCTTCCATTTCCAATGGCAGACTGGGATGCTAGTAAAGCAGTGGCAGTAGTGCTGCAGCCATAGAAATGAGATGCATGGGGCGGTTAGGGTGGGGGAGATGAGGTAGCAGAGACCGGAGGAGTAGATGGCAGCTTGCTCGGAACACAGCCTGGGATTGTGGGATTCAGCCCACGATCCAAGCAACCTGATTGGTTGCTGTGCCCGCCTCTGTGCCAAATAAAACATATACCCAGCCTTATTAACATAAGGCTCCTACTACTTCAGAAGTCATTCTTTGCTAGGGAAGTCAGACCTAGTGCCTCAGAAAGAGTCATATTCCCAGGGAGTACCTGTTTAAGGGCATTGGAAGCTTATAAAGGCGCAGAACAAGAACTGGCAAAGCCAGCAGGTGGGAAAATGTTACAGAAACAATGTAGATGTGAAGTGAAGTAGAGATATTAAGGAGTTCTCTCTCAATCCCACCACAGTAGGGAAAGTTCAGGAGGGATTCCTTGACCAGAACTCCTCCGATCACAGCCAAGCAAAAGCGATTTCAGTAGTGATCATTACACTGACACAATTCTAATTGTATAGGGTGTGGAAGGGAGAGCGGTACAAACAGGTATGCAAGCTCCTAATCTCTGATTTTCTGAGGGGCCACCCGGAGGGTCATCAGAGTTGCTGGGCCTGCTTACTTTTGACGTTGACAGAAGATCCCTGGGGCGCAGGTTTTTGGCATCGCTATTGGGTCTGTCTAGACATCGGGACCATGTTCTGGTGAGACAGATCCCAATCCCGTGAACCAGGATGGCACAGGCACCTTAGGACAACTACCACCACAGATCCCACAATGACGGGAGACACCCAGGACGCGAAAGACTGGCAGCAGCAATCAACACCCTTATCAGAGGTAGGCAAGCAATACTTGTGGCGATGAGGACAGCTCTGCTCCAGGAAAGCACCTCTGTGTTGGAGAGCAGCAGCTACAGGAAGGTGGGTATTTACCCACAAGGAGACGAGCAGCAGAGTTCCAAGTTAAAACTTGGAATGTAGACTGATGCACCTAAAATGGCCTGGATGAAGCTCGTTGGCCCACATGATGGTTCTGTGGCGTTTCTGAAGGCAGGCTCTTCATGCACAGGTCTGCACTAGTGGTACCATGAGCCTAAGGGACAAAGCACTGACTCGGTTCTTCTGGAGATGGATGCAGAGAGGCAGGGTTTTGTGGATACTTGACAGATTTTCTTCAACAGAGGTCTTACCTGTCTTCAGTGGGCTGCTCCTCTTCTTGGGGGTCTTGGCTCCAAACAACGATCTCAGGAATAGCTATGGGACTACTCATTTTGTCCTAAATTCGTCATTTTGTATCAGGTCCTGTGGCGTGCCATATGGCTCTTAGGACAGGAGTGTCTTCTTGGCCCTTACTTGCTTGAACCTTTTTGTTCACTATTTCTGTTTTGTTAGCTACACAACAGTAACCTCTTCCTTCTTAGTTCAGCCTTACAGTTTGGTCTATACTACTTTTGAATGGTTTAGCTCAAGTGGGGTTGCTCAACAGCTCCGCTTACCCTAGGCTGGCTTTTTCAAATCCTAACCACAGGAGTGACTTTGAAAAATCCTCCGAACACTTTGGCAAAGCAGACAGGTTGATAAAAGATGTTGTTTAAAACCAATCTTAGATCAAATAAGTGTTAGGAAAGATTTCTCTTTGTAGCACCTTTCCCTCCATTTTTGTGGACCCCCAAATGTGTTGCTTTTTATTTTTGAATCCAACCTAAACTTTTTACAGTGGAGTGAAGGCTTCAGCTTCACTACACTGGCTTTTGCTAATTTCTCATGGGTAAACTGACATGTCCTTCAGACTGTCAGTACTGGGAAGACATGCATTACTTACCGTCATAGCATTTCTGATGATTGTATGTTCTAGGGGACAAATAATATAAATATGACGGGAGATCAGGAAATATAACAATCTTTGCAATAAGTAAAAGCTGAGCATAGACCAATTAGCTGGGCAAAAAAAAAAAATCTGAGGTTCCTAGATGTGCGAGGGATTTTGGGTACAGTACACGTCACGTTAGGGATAGTGTTACAGGCACGCATATGTCGATGTTCCCTTTCCATCTTCGAAAGACAAGATGCAATACTCTGTGGTTACCTCTAGATGTCGGACTATATGCACAGCATGTGGTTCTAAGCAGATCCACAAGCATCAGAAACATTGTTTCCCTTAGTCTTGTTACATTGTTGCCACTTGTGGTACATTTCTATCATTGTACAATGCATCTTACAATGCAGTACCATGGGGTACACTTTTTGTTTTGCCCTAGACGTTTGTCACTTTAGGAGTGCCTAAGGGACAAGCTGGTGGCAGCAGTTACTTTCTGCAATTTTGTAGTGTTATTTTATTTAGCATTACTGCATTTGGCTACCTAGTGTGGCTAGTGTCCAAACGTGGCCGTGACAAAAGGTTTTTCATTTGTCCCTTGGTCATCTTGTCACTAACTCATCTTCCTGACCTGTGAGAAAAGGAAAATCCTTATATGGACTTCCAGTGCCCGAGTGTCAAAATCTTCAGATGAGGTACCGCGATGACTATGTATACCTCCGTCCCCAAGCACCGGCCAGAGAGAGTAAACAAAGACAATCCATGGCCAGTTATTGAGTCCACAGGTGCAGAAGCAGGAACTCAGGTGGCTCAGGAAATCAGGCAGCTGCAAAGGAACAGGCAGTCAAGTGAGAATAGTGCACAACTATCACAGTAAACAACTCTTTAGTATAAGGAACTAAATGACACCTACCAAAGTAGCCTATTAAGATGTATTAAGGAAAGCCCACCTCGTGCTTCCTCCCTATGATGGGTGTCAGGGAACGGGGAGCCCAACAGCAGCAAGATGACTGGTATTAGTCTGTACCTGTAGAGACCTGTGATGTTATTTGCACCTTAAGGGAAGAGGTGTTTGACTTCCCAAGTGAAGTGTACAGAGTTCCAAAGTTCAAGGGTTAATCCAAAACAAGGCAGTAGTTCATGAACCAAGTAACCAAAGTTTCCAAAGCGCCAAATCCAGGAGGATAACTGATTGATTGATATTTTATTTCTATCGCGCTCGTACACAAGTGTTTCAGAGCAAGGCAAGGGAGGGGGAACAGGGGAGAACAAAACAGCAATCTTACTAGGTCCAGTGACATTGAGAACGCGCAAGTGCATGGGAGAGGGGGAGGGGAAAAGTGCGTGGAAGGGGGGAGAGGTGGAAAGTTTGAAGCAGAGGAGAAACAGATAAATAACAAATAAATAATAAAGGCAACAAACAGTGGTAATGCAGCCAGCAATTTGCAAGTGCTAGGTTTAAGGCAGCAGACCGGGTAGGTCCGATAAATGCCGGAACAAAAAGGGAGGGCAGAATGCGTACAGAAATAGACCCCAGTGCAAGGGGTGGCCCGGAGGCAGTGCGGGAGGGTGACAGGATGAGCAGGTACCTGGCCCAAAAGACAGAGGGTGGCCAGGTGCACGGTGCCAAGAGAGAACAGATCAGCAGGGGAGAGGGGGAGCGAAGGCAGAGGAAAAGAGGAAAGTCTTGAGGTGCTTCCGGAACCGGAGATGGTTCTCCTCAGGTTTTAGAGTGGCAGGGAGACTGTTCCAGAGGGAGGCCCCAGCCGAAGACAGATCTACCCCCAGCTCGTTTCTTAGAAAAACGACTGACCCTGAGTGAGTTTGAGGTAGAGGAGCGAAGACCTCAAGAGGGGAGGTATTTGCAGAGGGATAGCTGAAGGTATTTTGGACCCAGGCCCCAGAAAACCTTGTGGACAATGCAGAGGGTTTTGAATTTAATCCTTGCATCCACTGGGAGCCAGTGAAGAGATTTCAGAGCTGGAGAGATATGATCCCAGGGCTTGAGGCAAAGGACAAGTCTCGCAGTCCTGTTTTGGATTAGTTGCAGAGGGCGGAGAGTAGAGGCAGGTAAATTTAGAAAGAGGCTGTTACAATAGTCCAAGCTAGAGAGAACCAGAGCTTGAGATACCATGAGCTTCTGGGGGAAGGAGAGGAAAGGCATAGTACCTCTGAGGAGGTGCAGTCGAAAATTTGACTTTTCAGAGACCTCAGAGATGTGGGCGGAGAAGGTAAGGGTGGAGTCAAAGATGACCCCGAGGTTCTTAGCCTCACAGGTGGGGGTAGGAGGAGGGCCAAGGGAGGCCGGCCAGAGAGTGAGGGGAAAGGATGGTGAAGGTGTGCCGATGAGGAGGATCTCAGTCTTGCTGGCATTCAGACAAAGATCACTGGCGGCACACCAATCTTGAATGGCAGTTAGGCAATCAGAGATGAGAGAGGGAGAGGAGGTGGCAGAGGGCAGCCTGAAAATGAGCTGAGTGTCATCAGCGTAGCACTGGAAATTCGAGCAGAAAATGGCAATGCAGTGGGCGAGAGTTGCCAGGTATTGGTTGAAAAGCCAGGGCGAGAGGTTAGACCCCTGGGGAACACCACAGGTAGTGAGGAAGATAGATGAAAGGAAGGACCCAAGTTGGACCTGGGAGGGTCGATCTGAGAGGAAAGAGGTCAGCCAGGTCAGAGCCTGATCAGTGATACCCAGGTTTTCACGGAGACGGATGAGAAGGATGGAATGGTTGACCGTGTCAAAGGCAGAAGAGAGATCGAGGAGGATGAGGACAGAGGGAATGTTAGAGTCAAGGTTGGTGAGCAGAACTTCACGGATGTTTAGGAGAGCAGTTTCCGTGCTTCTGGCAGCTCTGAAGCCAGACTGGTGGTCATGGAGACAGCCAACAGAATTGGAATGAAGGTTAAGCTGAGAGATGACCAACTATTCCAGGATTTTGCCAAGAAAGGGAGTAATGGAAATTGGGCGATAGTTAGCTGGACAAGAAGGATCAGCTGTGGGTTTCTTGAGAAGAGGATGCACAAAGGAGTGCTTCAGAGGGGAGGGGAAGGATCCAGAGGCAAAGGAGTGGTTGCAAAAATCAGCAAGGGCCGGAGCAAGGGTGTCAATGTGGTCCTTGATGGTTTTAGAGGAACAGGGATGAACCTGTTTTGAAGAGGCTTTCATAGATCGGACTTGTCAAGCAACCTCGTCGGGGGTGAAAAGAGGAAAGGACGAGAAGGATGGTGGGAGGGTGGATAAAGGAGGGTCAGCAAGCACAGATGGAGAGGGAAGAGGAGGAGTGTGGGTGGAGAGGGTGTACAGGATGTCCTGGGTTTTTGAAATGAAGTGATCGGCAAGGGCATTGCAAAGAGCCTGGGAGGCAACAGGGGGGTAGAGACTGCAGCAGGGTTGGCCAGCTCCTTGCCGATTTTAAAGAGTTCGGCCGAGTTGTTAGATGCCGCAGAGACACGAGCTTGAATGTGGACTCTCTTCTTGGTGAGGACAGAGAGTCGATATTGCCTTTGTAGCAGGCGACAGGCCAGTTTGTCAGAGGATGAACAGGAAGTCCTCCATTTCCTCTCAGCTGCCCTACACTTACGTTTAAGTGTAGCTAGGTCAGAGTCATACCAGGAATTGCACTTGGCTTTGGACTTCAAACGGATCCTCATGACAGGGGCAATAACATCAAGCGTATCAGAAATTGAAGAGTAGAGCAGAGACAGGGCTGCATCAGGATGAGAGACAGCCAAAAGGTGGAGTGGGGGGGGGGGGGGTAGAGAAGGTGGCAGCAAAAGCCTCAACTGACACACGCTTCATGGGCCAAATGTCCGAGAAGGTAGGTGGCAGTGTTGGGGTAGGCTTGGCTTGGGGGGGAGAGATGAGATGAGAGGAGGGAGTGATCGCTCCAGGAGATAGGAGTGGTCAGAGGGATGGAGAGGGGGAGGTCAGAGGAGATCAAGACATCGAGTGTGTGCCCTGCAGAGTGAGTCGGGCCAGAGGGGAGGAGGGAGAGGGAGTCGCAGAGGTCACGGAAGAGTACAGAGGAGCAGCAAGGAGAATCTAAATCTATATTTAGGTCACCAAGGAGGAGGAGTTGAACCGTAGAGGCCAGGAGGGAGGAGGAGAGGTCTGCCCACTCAGAGAGAAATGAGGTGATTTGACTAGGAGGCCGATAGATGGTAACCACAGTAAGAGAATGGGTAGGCGAGAGAGAAAGCCTACAGACAAGGCATTCAAAAGAGAAGTAGGTCTGAGAGGCAGGAATCCACTCGGGAAAGATCAGGACTACCCCCCCACCCGACCGGGAGGATCTGGGTGCTGAGAGGATCTTGTAACCATCAGGGAGGAGAGTGTCAAAGCTCGTAACAATATGAAGAACGTTGCCAGCCTTAAAGACCTTCCGGGGAGGGGTACAGATCAGAGGTACGCCCTGCGGAGGAGAAAGAGCCCTAGGAGGGGCAGAGGAAGAGGAGAGAGAGAGAGGGCAAGGTAGCCAAGGGGGGAGAGAAGGGGACAGCAGGAGATGAGAGGAAATTGATGAGGCGAGAGAAGCACCTATCAAAGAGGAGGAGATTGGCATGAGGGCCTTGGACCATGACAGTGCCATTTAGGTAGACATTAATGATGACTTGAGAGGAGTCGAAGGAAGCCCTGAGAACTTCCCAGCGAATGCCACCATTAATGGGAGAGGAGGAGATAGGGCAGAGCACAGAGACCATATGAGGAGTCCATATATCTGGCGAAGAAACGACAAAGAGGATGTCGGTAAGGGTCTGTCTGGCGGAAGCATTGGAGTAGGTGTCGGCGATAGGAAGACCAGGATTAGAGGCCAAGATATCCTTTTTGAACTTCTTCCTACCAGACTTAGTGAGAAGGCAAGGATAGACAATGGGGAAGCAGTTGGAGAAGATAGGAGAAACAGAAAGCGCCATTGGGGTGGAAGTAAGGAGAGGATGGAGATACTGGGGGGGCTAAGGCAGGTAGGTGTGAGACAAAAGAGAGTAGTGAGATCACTGGGCTGGCAAGTTACAGAGAAGAAACAGTATACAAGCAAAATACAGAGAATTTCGCACTGGGCAGCAAGATATGACTTTTTAGCACAAAGCAAAAACAGCAAGATTTGACTTTTTCAATCTTGGAATCGGATGGCAAAGAGTTTAGGAAGCACTGCGCAGCAAGATGACAACATGGGAGCAACAAGCAGAAAGAACAGTGATAGTCAAAGGCAGTAGAAGTGAGTCCATCAGGAGGGAACTAACCCATAGTTCTGGAGGTAGCAAAGTCAAGGCAGTCCGGATTTCTTAGAGGAGAGAGGTGGCTGCATCATTGTGGTTAAGGTGCAGGGAGGACCCCAATTAGCTTTCTGGAAGCGGACAGGGAGCAGACAGGGGCCTTCGAAGTGGGCCTTTGCTGAGAGGGCCGGCTGAAGCCTGCCGGTCCCTGATTGGATGGAAGAAAACACTCAGCAACCAATGGGAGTGCAGCACAGGGAGAGGTGATTCAGCACAGACGGTCTACACAACAAAGAAAACCATGGCGGCCATCTTGGAAAGGGCCAAAAACAGTCAAATAAGCAGCAATAGGAGGAAAAAACAAGTGCTTTCAAAATAGCAACCAAATGCTAATCCAAAAGCAATCCAAGGTCCGTAAGCGAAGTCCAGAAATCCAGGAAAACGCACCAAAGAACGTAACGCCACTCAAAAGCAGAGAACAACAGCTGAGCAGCGTGGTCCTGCGGTGCCGGCAGCTCTTTATACTGGCTACTTTCTTAATTGGTCACGTGACAGGTCACTTGATCGTACCTGCAATGTCGTGAGCCCATACGAACGACGCTGCTTGTGATCACGTGACCGGGAAGTTCCAACCAGTGATTGCGGCGGTCTGCATCGGCCGCAAATGTTGTAAGCTGGCGTTCCCCAGCGCGACCACAGACGCCATGGGTACTGCCTTCCTCCACCTCCCGTGACATCCCGCTGCTGTTGGGAGGGGACACAGGTATTGGGCGGGACCGAGGAGCTATGCGGGGCGGGACTGGAAACTGAAGGGGGGCATGTGGATGCTGAGGGATGGGGAAGGGTAGGCGTGACACCAAGAAAGCTGCGGCTGTTCACGGGCTACTGCTGGGCTATGTGTGTTTGCTGCCAGGAGTTGGGCTGGGACTGTCTGGTTTCAGTGTGTCTGAATGGTATGCATGAGCTGTGCCACCAGTAGTTGCAATTGGAGCACTGCTGAGGTGTGTTGTGGGCCAGATTTCTGATTGGCTACTGGGAGTTGCGGCTCTTATCTGCCTTTTGGATAAAAAAAGGACCCCTGCACCTGTTCCAGAGAGATCCTGGCAGAAACCTAAAGTAGCCAAGTATCCTGTCCAGCTGCAAGATGTGTAAGTAGACCATAGACCTGTTGGAAGAATGCCTGGCGACCAACTACTGCTGCTGTCCTGGAAGACCCCTGTCTTGTATGTGATCTTCAAAAGTCCTGTGAAGGAGCTTCAACCCTTGGAGTGGAGGGAACATCCATTCTCGTCAGCGCAGAGTGCTGCGAAGAAGAGCCCTCAGAAGTGCTCAGAGTTTGGGGTACTCGTGCTGCATACATCGCTGTTCCGCATTGCATACCTGAACTTTTGTAATCCACAACTTATGCTCTAGGGGTCGCCTATGCCACATTTCATGGTTCCAGCATCAAGGGGACCTGGGACAGGAGGCGAAGTCTGACAGCACCGTGCACCGTGGTCGCAATCCAAAACAGCTTTCCTGCATCCAGTCCAGTGCCAAGAGAGCCCCTGCACCAAGTTCTTCTGCAATCTCCATCTTGAAGCCCTTGCACCAGCAATTCGTCGACCAGAGAAGTGCTTGAACATGCAAACCCTGGGCATCAAGGACCGGAGCCGATGGCGGAAAGGCGACCTTGGAACCTCTCCATAAGACCCGGCAAGTCGTAAGAAGAATTTGAGTAAGGGGTGAGTTCTAACAGTACTTCTCTAAATCTCCAACTCCCTTTTCAAAATGTTGTTAACTTTTAGAAACTTTTATAATAGTTTGGCTTTACCATTGCTTGCTCGTGCCAGCATTCGGAAAGTGGAATACACTTTTATTCACTAGAACAACTTGTCCTCTACCCCTTGGAACTCTTCAATGGACCCCAGAAGCCCTCCACTAACTTTTTCTATCTCACAAATCTGTGTGGAACTTTGGTGAACAGGCCCCATACATCTTAGGGATGGACTTTTAAAGCTAGTGTTTTACCGCTGTGGATCTGTAGTGCTGCATACTAATACTTAGCTGCCTTTGCATGTGGTTATGTATTTTGGCCTACTCCAGCAATTGCATATATGTTTCTTTTATTTAGTATTGTGTGATAATATTACATGCTAGTAGTCATTTTTCATAGTGTTATATGGTCACGTTTGATAAGCTCCAAGTGCGGCCGTGTCCTCTGTTCGCTGGCGCGCAGGTGTGCTTGCCCTGGTCCACGGTGGGGATCTGACAGATCCACGCAATTCGAATAGGATACAATCATCTTGGTGACCGCACACTATTTCATTTGGCTCATAAGGGTACACAGACTGAACTTTAAATATTCAGATTAGCGGCAGAGTAGCAGTCTCAGGCAGTGACTACAGGCTACTCTTTTCTTCAGTCTGTCTACTGTGTTTGTTCCTGACCACCTGACCACCATTCAAAAGCTCCCTGACACCGCGGAGCGGCCGCGGAGTAGCGGCAGAGTAGCAGTCTCAGGCAGTCTATGGCAGCCATGGACGCCGGGGACGCTACTCTACTTCTTCACTAACTACGACTTTATGTGATAAAGACTCTCAGCAAAGGAGCTCACGGTCCCGTACACGAGCTGAAGTGGGCCGAAAACTGCCTTCAAACCCAGAGAAAAGCCCGCTATATTCAAAGCAGAACAAACAAACTGCTACAGCAATGACACAGAGTCCTGCTATGAGCCAAGTATCAACAATATCGACGCCTGGGAGTAGCAGAAGCTTCTGTCCGAAAACAACTTGGTCAAAAGAGGAGGCGACGGCAAAAAATACACTCCCAGTACTGGGAACCCAGCACACTGATCTGTGCACCAACGACGAAGAGTTGCGGGGAGTGGACATCTTCCCCGTACGCCAAAACCTGGTCCAAACAACTTCAAACTCACCTGGGCGACCCGCGTCTCTGCTGGAGATCCCGGGCGGTGTCTCCCACGGGCTAGGCCCTGTCCTGTTAGCCGCGAACGCTCCGCCGCCTGTCGGAAGACGGACGGCGTCGAGCTCGGCGGTGATGGGGGAGCCAGTCCGGGGGAGCAAGCCGCATATCGGGAAATGTCGCGGATTAAGGCACCGGCGGACCTAGTGGAACTCCCGAGGGTGGGGCTCCCGGAACAGGAACCCACGGAGAAGGTAATGGACGGTGTAGTCTTGCCAGTAGTAGCCGTCCTGAAGGTCCCCCTGGTGGATGATCGGTGTGAGACAATGACGGAAAATGCACAGGGTGAACTTTTGCAGAAAGCTCCCTGCCTACATGACCAACTGGCAGGCAAACCGACAAGGGTGGCGGTGGAAATCCATCCGCTCCCTCCTAGCACGCCGACCACAGCAGGGTCAGCAGACACAGTCACATCAAAAGCCAATGAGACCATGGGCAACACGAGCCACCCAAACAGCGGCCAGTCAACAAAATCACCGGACATACAATCTGATGAAGGTCCGTGTTGTAAAAAATTGAAAACCACGCTGAAAACGAAAAAACAATCTTTGACAAATACATCATCGACAAGTGCACCAACACTCCCAGGCAAGTCTAAAGGACTTGATTCCAACAATGAGGGAAAACAGAGACCAAAAAGGACAATAAGGCAATCTATAGACAGTACAAAAACAAAAAGCCAACAAGCAACTCACATCTTCTCGCCTCAAAGTGTGGCAGACTTTTTTGTGAATCACAGAAAAAGAAAGTTCGAAAACATATGTGAAATAAGTGACAGCGAGATGCTGGAAGTGGTGCACAGCTCAGAAGATTTACAATCTGGGACTCCAGCTACGGTGCCAGACCTGGGCGGACCCAGTATAGAAAATCACATAAATCAACCTTCCAGTGTTATGGATGAGAAAGAAGAAGTTGAACCCAATGTTTCGTCCACAGACGAATGGCAGAGGGCGGAGACTCCATCAACTACAGTGGAGACTGAGACTGCTGGGGCTAGCCTGGAAACTGCAAATCTTGACAGTGAGAAGCTGAAAGTGGCGCACAGCTTAGAAGACTTACAATCTGCGACTCCAGCCTCGACACCAGACCTGGGTGATCCCAGTATAGGAAATCTTAAAAATCTATCTCACAGTGTGGAAGAGAAAGATGAAGCTGAATCCAGTGCTTTGCCTACAGACGAACGGGAGGGGGTGGAGACGCCATCAACTACAGTGGAGATCAAGTCCCCTTGGCTAGCCTGGAAACCGCAAAACCTGTCGCTGACAAAACACAAACCACTGTTTATAATGATGAAGCAAGACCCAAATACTTTATGGAGAGTGGGGAACCAGAGGTCTGGTTCCCTTCAGTCGAAGATGCAAACCAAATGGCAAATGACTCAAATTTATCTGCGATAACAACGCCAAGCAGGGACAAAGGAAAAACCCTCGGACAAAACCACTCGCCCGAGAAATCTCCAGAAAAAAGACCGGATATGGTGACACTTATGGCAGCGGTGGCGGTCGCAATGGCCCCCTTCACCAAGCTTTATGAAGCCATAAACGATTCATTAAAAGACAATTGCGCTCTACTGACAACAATGCATGTAAAGCTTACATATTTGGAAGGGTATGTCACTGCGGTGGACCACGAAAAAAACAAGGCTGGTACACGATGTCCTTGGACGATAGCGCCAGAAGGAATGAAAAAGACCTCTATATCGGCAAGCATCGAAAAGGGGTCTCAAACCGTGCTTTACGTCCCAAAAAAAATTCAATCCCCCCCAAAGTTGACGGAGGAGGCGGACTTGCTCATAATCGAGCAAACTTCGCCAGTCCAACTGCCAACTAAAAGGTCAAAGCCTACAAGTACACACCTGCGAGATAATCCACAAAAGAAAGATGACGCCGTCAGTGGACACAGACCAAAGAAGGCCCAAAACATCGCATCTGGAAAAAAAGTCCCCAAACTAGTGAATAACTCAAAGAACTTACAAACAAAGAATATGGAAGTAGTTACCAACAAAGACTTCTTCATTTTTGCTGATCGCAAGTTGCCAACGACACCAGTTGAAACTAAGGGAAAGCAACTGGTATTCTGCCTACCAGTGCAGGAAAAGAGCTTCAAAGATAGGAGGAAGAACTATGGTGATGGAGCGTGCCCAAATGCAAATTCAAATTGCTCAACTCCAATAATCTCAGAGGCTGCTTTGACCCCAACTGGCACGAATCAAATGGAGACTTCCAAAGTCTCTAACACTTCAAAATCTACAGAAGATCTTCTGATGGAAGAAGTTCTTGAAAACTTGAATCAATCTTGCAAACCTCCTTCCCTAGAACATAGAGACATCAATGGAAAAGGGGACAAAAGGAGTCCACAAAGCGGAAGCCCGATCGGAGCAAGGATCAAAAGAAGTACGAGGTAAACATCTATCTCTACCATCGAAGGATCATTGTAAGAAGATTACTCGCTCTGTTACCCGGAGTCCTGTCAACCAGGACGAGAAGGGGTGCAAAACCCAGAGTCAAGGTCCGCAAAAACTACACTCTACAAAAGCTAGTGATCAAGAAAATTGGCGGGGAGAGAAATACCTCCCATCCACATCCGGAAATGAGGCTCAGCACCAAGACAGACACAAGAACCATCTTTGGCGAGAAGATCGGACAGCAAATAGAAATGGAAAATGACAAGAAAGAGAAGATAAAGGACGATGGGTACCACTTAAAATGCGATCTAGAGATCCGCCTGCTTTCAAAATTGAACAGATCGGCCTCTGCCACAACTATGTAATCCTGAATAGAAGAACTGTGATGGAGTTGCTACATAGCGTACCGAAACTAAGACCAGTAGAATCGAGAGATTTGCAAATAGTGGAGCAGATTCATGAAGGCCGTCGCGCAACTGCCTATCTATTTATCTCCTCAAAATCTGTCAAACAGAGGCTGCGCGACTCCTTGAAAGACTTCCTAAAAATGGGCTATGACATAAGTGAATTTGGTGACGAGAGAAGAGCTAAATGGGAGGATCCAACTTACCCCAGCCCAAATAACTGTTCAACGAGGAAAGGGTATAACTCCTTAAACGATAGATCCCCTGAGGCTAGGAGACAAAAACACCTTCAAGAGAACCGTAATACGGATTATCAAGAAGCATGGGCAAACAAATCGACGAGAAACTCGCCAAAGCGAAGACTTCATAAAGAAAATACCAGAAAACTTGACTCACGGGGTAAACCTTCAATGAATAACAAAGAAAGTGACGAGGTGGAAGTGACAAAATATGACAGAAAACCAGCTGGGCCATCATTGCCTAAAAGAACGAGCACACAGAAGGTGCAACCGGAACAAAAAGGCAACGAAGACAAGGAAAAATCAAATCCTTTGCAAAAGATGTGGGCATGGCTCCCGAAAGTTCTTGGCCCCCAAGAAAAATAGCAATCCATCGCCAACAAGAACTCTGGCGACGACGACTCGAAAAGAGGCCCAACTACAAATCTAGCTAAACTCTGCTCATGGAATACTCGGGGATTTATGCACCTTACAGTACGGGGTGACGTGAACTTTGCCTCTTTTGATATCATGTGTTTTCAAGAGACATGGCTTCCCACAAAACCCATCTTAGATGGTTTCGAAATAGCCTTTGCAACAGCTAAAAAAGGACCGAAAGGCCGACCCTCCTCGGGCTTGATAACTGCAGTTAGAATGGGCAATGGAATGAAAATGATTAGAATCCTGACACTTTCCTTCCTGATGATTTCAGTACAAGTAAAATGGAACTATTGGGACGCACTATATAACAGATCTGTCTCGACAACAGCAATAATCATAAACTTGTACTGGAACCCAGGAGCGATCTCAAACAAGGATTTTCTAGATATGGTCGAACAAGAAATCGACAAAGCATACATTGTACAGTCTGAAGTCCATTTATATGTTTGCGGCGACCTGAACGCAGTATGCGGAAAGAAACCGACGAGAACCAAAGCTGAAGCAAGGGGTGCAGCTTGGTCAGTACTGATGAAATCTAAAGATCTGTTCAATGTGGCTGCCACTTTCGGGAATTCAGCTCAGTATTCAACATGGGGAGGTCGTGGTTCGGAGGCAAAAATAGATTACATCTACACCTCATCGGCCCTACTGTCTATCATTTCATCTTTCGACGTGGTTAAAACCAAGGCGAGCGACCATAATCTTCTATGCCTGTCCTGGCCAACCATTTCAACTGAAAAAATAGCCTCAGCCCCAAAGCTTGTAACAAATGCAAATGGAACTTGACTTGCATTGAGCCTAAACAGTGTCATCTCTCTGACAAATAACTACTCCAAGTTAGAGCTTCAAGAGCACGTCTCTATCCTTCCCGACTACAGTGATCTTCTGAACGTCTTCAAGAAACCGAGTTTGAAGAACAGAACATCTACGAACAAATCAATCCATACTTACGACCAAATCTTGGTCGAGAAAAGACGTCAACTCAGGAAGGCTAAGAGAAGTTTTGTGAAAATTAGATCTGACTCTAACAAACAACTTTGGATCAACGAGCTAAAAGCCTACAAGTCATGGCTGCGAGACCATCGTCTCGCCATGTATCAAAAAGATTCGGAAGACATGTTGCGAAGTGTGTCAACCAAAAACCCGAGAGTATTCTGGGCCCTGATAAACGCAACGGAACGGATCAATTCAGACGTCTTAATTAATGGCATTGCAGAGGCTAAATGGACAGAGTTCTTCGCAAACCTTTTCTTCGATCCTTAGGTTGACACCGAAACAAGCACAGAACCTGTGGTGGAGCTTCACAACCTTGGAAGAAGAAAACGGTACATTGCGAGAAACTAACTTCCATTTAGCCTCTGCAATGCCATTAAATTAGACGGTCTGAAAAATAGGCACCTGAAAGAACATCCTGAGGCATGGGCTAACTTCATATGTGCGGTCCTCCGAAGATTGACAGCTGCAAGGGCTCTACCGAAATCTTGGACCACTGCAGTTGTGGTACCTATTTACAAGAGAGGGGTGAGAGACGACCCTAAAAATGTTCGGCCTATTGCCCTGTTGAACGTAATTGGCAAAGTGTACGGTTCTTTACTTCTACAACACTTCCAAAGGTGGGCTAAAGACGCACCCTGTGAAGACCCCCTTCAATTTGGCTTCAAAAAGAATGTGGGAACAACAATTAACATTCTAACGGTCAACATCTTAAAATACAAAAGCCTGGCGGGTGGCGTACCTACATGGCTTTTATTGACCTAAGACAAGCCTTTGACCAAGTTAACAGAGCGAGGCTATGGGCAAAGTTAAGGTCTTGGAATTGCCCGGCATCTATTCTACATCCGATTATAGCACTACACACGGACACAAGGATCCAAGTGAGGCTTGACAACCAAGGCGCACTTTCGGAGGAGATCCCAACCAATCAGGGAGTTAAGCAGGGCTGCCCGTTGGCCCCGGCTTTATTTCTGAGCTTCATTGACGACTACAAAGAATCAGAAGCAAAGGTCAGATCATTCCCTCCGCATATTGGCCAAATGAAAATCTCGAGAATTATGTATGCGGATGACATCATCATCACAGACCAAACAGCAATAGGCCTGCAGAGACAACTTAACAACTTCGCTGAATACATCAAGGCAAATGGTCTTGAAATAAACAAGCCCAAGACCAAAATCATGTTCTTTGGGAAAGGCAAAAGCAAAAGCGACTCATATGCATGGTCTTTGGTAGGTGAACACTTCGGCACAGTCACAGAATTTAAATATCTGGGCATTGTGGTGGACAACTCGACAAGGGAGATTGCAATGCAAAAACATCTGCTGTCAAAAATAAAGAACTTAATATCGCAGGCTAAAGCGATAGATAGAAAATACGGTCGCTTCTCCCTCATACCAATTGTGGACTTCTACAAGGCCAAGGTATTTCCCACACTGATCTACGGAGCTGAAGCAATGCTGGGGCTACCACACACCATCTGGACGAAACTTGAAAGCCAATACTGGAGAGAGGTCCTAAATCTACCAAACTCAACTCCATTGGTTTTGATCAGACGTGAAATGAGCCAACTCTCGCTTGCCTCGATAGTGGAAAGAAACAGCTTGATGTTGTTTAGGAAATTATTGCTGGAAAATCGCCCTGAGCTTTTGGAAGCTATAAATACAGAGGCAGAAGGAGGGCGCCTGTCTGTCCTGAACAGATGGTACAGAGACCAAGAAGAAAAGTTAGACTCTATTCAATGTTCCAAAAAGCAGTTGACGGACAATCCGATGAAAATCCAAAATAAATTAAACAAGCTTGACTGGATACTTACTTTGGACCAGGCCGCTTCGTACAAGTTAACCTCGCACCTGCCACAGACGTTCCACAAACTACACGAATTACAAGCGTACGTGAAAAGATATCCAAACCGCAAGCTGAGGAATACTTTTATAAGAGCCCGCCTCAACTTACTCCATACGAACGAAATCTTGATGATACGAGGCCTGGCGAGCACAAACGTTTGCAGATTTTGCAATGACCCGGCTATGGTGGAAACGACCAAACACCTATTGTTAAGATGCCCAGAAGTAGAGGCTATAAGAGGTCCTTACTTGAAGGAGATATTATCTGCAGCCCACACTTTCGATGTAGAGACTCGGTGGGCGAGGCTAATTGGAGGTGGACAAACTGCTTGGGTCACTGCCACAGCAAAAATTTTGGATACAATTCTGTCAACTATAGAAAAACGACCATAGGTAAACAATATTCAAATGGAAAGGATTGAAACGCAAAAACTTTTAAAAACCCTTTGGGTTAAAGTATAAAAAAATAAATAAATAAAAATAAGTATTTTTATAACTGTTTGTCTAAGAATGTTCCTTGACTTTTCACTGTGTACTCATTGATGACCCCTTACAGGCTCACCACCTCTTGAGACTTAGCCTTGACCCCACGCCTTGCTACCTAGAACTGGTTTAGCTACAGCTCCCAGAGTCGTCCCTTTCACTAAACTAGATTGGCCTTCTATACATCTGTCCACCAAGCCAATATATAGAAAATCAGTCCTAACAACAAGTACTTAAGAAAGTTTGGTGTACTCTCTCAATCCCACCAATCTAGGGGTTACTGTGAGGGGTAGGCTTGGTTTATAACTCCACAGATCACACCCAGGAATTAGTGTGTTAGGGAGTGGACTGTACACTCTTAATCCCTATGATGGAAGGGGTACACTAAAACTGGTAAGTACACTTGCACCTCTTACTTTGGTTTCATGAGTGACCACCCCGTGGAGTACTCAGAATCCCTGGGGACACTTACAGTGGATGTCCTGGCTGTTAGGATGGATTTCCAAAATCAGCCCGGGTGGGAGGAGTTTGGGAGGCCACCCTATTGTGGTAAGCAGGGAAGACACAGAGGCTAACCAAAACCAAATACAGTTAAGGTAGCTATGTAGCCAATGGCTTACTCTCAGGCAAAGTGTGGGCTAAGGCAACAAAGAGTCCACACAGAGCAACGCCAGTAATTCAAGTTAGACAGCAAGTACATAAACATACAGTTATTTATTAGGCCTTTAGTTTACACACTCAACAGATAAATATCACTTGTAAGTATTGTCACACAATCCCTTATAAACATATATGCATATACAGAGAATACAAATGTATATTAATTACCAGTGCAATACAGGGGAGTAGTCTAATGCAAGGTAAACAAGCAGGACTCTTCAGAATCAACACAATAACTGCTTTCCTCACTCTTAAATCAGTAATAAGACCAAAGAACAAGCAAAAAAATATCATATTACGGCCATCTTAGAGTGCTTGCTACTTTCAATAGCCATTTGCGGTAAATGCAAAAGCCACAACTAAAATAACACAAAACTGTAAACATTACACCGCTGGATTCCAAGATGGCCGACAACCTGTGAAGTCGCACATCCACTGCGCTGCGCTCGGGAGCCAAACTTAAAGGTGTAAATTGTTTGTGTTTATTGAATTTATATAGCGCTTTAAGCCAAATCGCTATATAACGTCTGTCTGTGTCAAGAGGTCCCCATGTTGCCGTATAAAAGAAGGAAGCTACAGTGCAAGTGCAGCGGTGCCCCTATAAACAGCTACAGGTTACCCAAACGTAGCGGCAAAGTTAGGAGAGTGGAACGGCCCCGGAGGCCGTAAAACAACAATCGCCCAGAAATAAAGATTCAGAGGGGAGCCAGCCACCGGGGCGACGAACATTGGTACACCACGACCAACATCGACATGCACAGCTGAACCCCACCGCGAGCCAGGAAACCGGAGCGGGAGAGGCTCCTTCATCGGCCCCGGCCCCCGGATACCGAGAAGCAGACAGAAGGAAGGCTGGTGCGGAGCGGAGGGACCTAGTAACACTGCGCAGGTGGGAGGCGGCCCCTCCCGACAGAAGAGGCTGCTGCCCACAGACACTGAGCCGGGACCGCCGGGGGACCAGGCCCCCCCCCCCTCCCCACTCGCCCACAAATCGAACGGTGCGTCCTGGGAGGCTCACTCCCCCACCCACCAGAAACGAAGCAGAGGACCCACTGGGGGCTCTTGTCGCTCCTAGACCGCCGGAACCGAAGCAGAGGACCAGCTGGGTGCCGGGGTAAGGGCCCCAGACTAAAGAATAAATAAGGACACAGACAGAAACATGGGATGGTTCCCCCACCATAACGCTTCTTCAAGAGACAGCCTGAACAAGGCCCAAATAAAACACTCTCCGGGTCCGAGGCCCACGCCACACTCAACGGAGTACATGTTGGGAGATCCACACACCTCGCCCCCAGTCACACAACCTACTGAGGCACCCAGAACGCTTGCAAACCTTGGAAGCGGGCTGAAAACGTACAGATAAGGGGGTGAGCGAGAGCAACGGTAAAAGGAAAAGCAGCACCCGGCCCTCTGCTAACCACCAACCACTCACGAAAACACTAACAGCTGATAAAAGGCTCCACTGTGGCCCCCATAGCACAGGGCCCGCCCAAGGAGTACAGTTTGTGGACTGAACTCCTATTGCCAAACAGACTTACACCGAGGCCCCAGAGAGACCCAAGACAAACACAAGCAAGGAAGCACCCAATTCTGCATTGGGCTCCCATAACCCAGGCCCATATGCTACTAATCATCAGAAAGCAGAGAGCTACACGCAATACCTCTCAGGAGCCACCCAGGGTGCCCCAACAACCACTGAGACTGAATCCAGGACACAGATGCCAGGGAACAAAGCTAAAAACACTCAGCTTAGATCCAAGTCCAAAACTAAAGTGCGAACAGGCCAACTAGAGCACTGTTGGAGACAGCTCCGTTCGGAAGCACATCAGAGCGAAGCGCAAGAAGGAAACTGCGCCAAAACAGCGGTACTCACAAATATGGCCCTTAAAGAAGAACAACAAGAATGCCCGAGGAGCATGGGAAGCAGGATTACGGACTCCCTCCAAACACAAATGAACACTATAAGAGAAGACCTTAGGTCCTCATTGCAAGAGGTGACGAAAGATATCACGGAACTGGGCTATAGAGTGGACACCAGAGGCGTGCCTCTCGGAGATTGCAAAAGATGCAAAACCAAATAGCATCCTCCTAGACCAAATTGCTAGAGCGACACACAATTTGGAGCTTCAGGTAGAAGACCTGGAAAACAGGTCCCAAAGATCGAACATTAGGGTCAAAGGACTGGGGGAAACGATCAAAGACAACGACCTGAGAGACAGAATTCAACACTGCTTCAGTAGCCTTCTCCCAGGCACACAACCAAAGGAAATACTCATCGACAGGGTGCACACAGTAGGACCAAAGAAAGGAGACCCCGGAACAAGAGGTCCTACCTGCAATGACATTAGTAATGAAAGAGGAGATTCTACAAGCAGCTAGGAAACAGCAGATAGTCACTGTCAACGGAACACAAATCCAACTATTCCAGGATTTAGCTCTCTCTACTCTCCACAAGAGGAGACTGATGCAGCCGGTAACAAAAGCGCTGATAGCTAAGAAAATAACCTACAGATGGGTGTATCCCTACGGGCTGTCATTTCTGTGGGAAGCCAAACAACAACGCATCTCCACATGCGAGGAAGGCATGGACCTGCTACAAATCGAGGAGGAATAACAGACACTCGGATAGGGGCGAGGCACCCGACCAGAAAGGGTTGAGACCGAAACAATGGGAATGGTCAGCCGTTCCCAAAAGAAGGCAGGGTAGAGAAAACACCCTGAAAGGACCCAGACTGAAGTGAGAATTGAAGCACCAACACTAAGTAAGGCAATAACTGATTGGGGGACTAATGAAAGATCCTTTAGGAGAGACCATAAAACAAACATGACTGCCCTGAGCGGGATGGGGGGATAGAGAGGAGGGAGGGAGACCGACACGTTAGAATCGAAATACAGAACTAGTAAAAGTCCTGGAAGAGAAATATTTGGCATACAGGTGGGATACATGTGGGACCCAAAGCCCAGGAAGGAACCCGGTTGAGGTGCTAAAACAGCTCAGTCCAACGGAAAGGGGTGGGGGGGAGGTGTTGGGGGATGTTAAGGTTCAGTTTAAGGGGAACGTTTCATGGTATGTTCTGCGTAGTAAGAAGAAATGCAACATGCACACTAAAGGGAGCCATAGTGGATGCCTGACTTGAATTTCTTAACCTTGAATGTACAAGGTCTGAACTCCCTGATGAAGAGACACTCCATCCTAACGAGGCTAATGGAGCTTCAAACCTCCATAGCCTTCTTACAAGAAACTAATTTTCTCCCGATAGACGAAAAAAGGATGGCCCACAAAGCCTTCCCGAGACAATACTTTGCCTCAGGGGGGAATAAAACCAAAGCAGTAGCCATCCTGATAGGGGTCAATGTACCATTTAAGAAACAGCTCATACACAAAGATATGGGTGGCATATCTGCTCATCAAAGGCACGCTAGACGACCAAACATATACCCTCATTGCGATTTATGTCCCAAATGAGAGACAAGACCTATACTTGGGACAAATCTAGAAAAAAACTAGGGCAATGGTGCGGGGTCAAATAGTGATCGGAGCAGACTAACTGCGTGATGGACCCGGCCCTTGACAAGACGCTCCTACCTACTAACGCAGACGGGAGGAATAGGCAAGCACTGGATAAGTTATTCAGGGAGCTGGCCGTGATAGAAACTTGGAGATTTTTCCACGAGCAGGACAGGGAATTTACCCACTACTCGGCTGCCCACAGGGGATACTCGAGGATCGACATGATTTTAGTCTCAGCCACATTGATCCCTCAGATAGACAAAGCCCAAATCGAGACCCAATACCTCTCCAACCATGCGCCGGTCTTGGTGCGAATAGTGCTGGAGAAGCACACAACCCCAACCCGTAAATACTGGAAGCTGAATGATATGATACTGAAAGATATTGCACTTAGGGCACACATGGAAGAAACACTAAATAACTACTTCCAAGAAGACAACAACGGGGAAACAGATTGGGAGGTACTCTGGAATGCAGGGAAAGCGGTCATCAGAGGGGAGTTCATATCACAAACGGCGGCACACATGCGAGAAAGAACACTCATAAGGAAGAAACTTGAGGCAGGAGTACAGGAGGCCGAAACACGACCTAAGGTTAGGCAATCAATGAAAGCACTGAGAACACTCTGCAAAATAAGAGCCCAATTGGAGTCCTATGTAGCAGACCACACAGCTCACTCCTTGCTACGCACCAAATAGACCTATTATGCCCATGGGGGAAAAGCCAACAGATTCTTAGCGGCTAAACTGCTTAAGCAAAGGGCGGGCAATCACATAGTCGGGCTTAGAAATACGATAGGGGAATTACTCACCGCTGAAAAAGAAAAACTAGACATAATGGAAGAATACCACCAAAACCTCCTACAAAAGGAGGACCCCACCCTACAAACACGAATACACTTTATGTCGACATTCACACTTCCCCAGATCTGCAAACCCCTAGAACAGCCCAATAAATAACTGATGCCATTACACACCTACCCCCAAACAAGACCCCGTCACCAGATGGGTTAGGGAGCGGCTACTACAAGACAATCCGGAACCAACTGCTGGGACCATTGACGAAACTCTTCAGTCATATCAGAGAGAACGGCACAGTCACGGGATATGAGGATTATGGTCCTGATACTTAAACCAGGCAAAAACCCAACTGAATGCTCTAGCTACCACCCAATATCACTACTGAATAGTGATGCCAAACTTTATGCCAAAATCCTGGCAAATAGACATATGAAAGTGTTGCCCAAAATAATTCACGAAGACCAGGCAGGGTTTATATTGGGGCGGCACACGCAAGATGTTGTTAGGCGAGCGGTAGACGTAATCGAACTAGGAATTAGGAAGGGGCAAAGGTTCTCCATAGCGGCCCTAGACGCACATTGCGCCTTTGCCAGTCTAGATTGGACATACTTGAAATGAGTACTACAGAAGTTTGGCTGCGACCCTATTTTTATCAGGATGGTCCTTGCCAACTTCTAAGTCCCTTCCACAACCTTCACGATCAATTGGGAAACCACAACGAAAATAAAAAAACAGAGAGGCACAAGACAAGGACGCCCCCTATCCCCCTGATTTTTGCAATGGCAATGGAGCCTGAACTGATTGGGGTGATCGGGGGAGGAACGACACATAAAATAGCACTATACGCTGATGACACCTTATTGTTCCGTGGAGATGGCACTAACTCCCTTCCCAAAGTCCTGGGAACACTGCATCCTTTGCAGGGGTCTCACGATAAACTTCACCAAATCCAAGGCCCTGAACACCACGGAAGACGAAGAGGACATTGAACCACTGAGGGCACGCTACCCCCTAGTCTGGGAACCCGAAACAATAGAATACCTGGGGATACACTTAACAAAAGACTACAAGAGCCTCTATAGTGCAAATATAATACCCCTCTGGAAACAAAGGAAGACTTGCGCAGCTGGGAAGCACAAGAACTGTCCTGGTTTGTGCTCATCTCCGCAATTAAGATGACATTACTACCCCGCCCCGCCCCCTATACGTCGTGAGCTCCCTCCCAGTAGACATCCCCCCCCGGCCCAAGATGATCAAGGCACTACAAAAGGAGATATCCTTTGTGTGGCAGCCCAGGCTGCAGAAGAATATACTGACAAGACCACCCATTCTGGGAGAGCTGGGGGTCCCCGACATTGGCAGATAAATATTGGCTGCGCAAATGGCACCCATGATGAAATGGGGGGGGGAGACGCGCTGAAAGGCTGGGTGGGAATCGAGGAAGGAGTTTCCTCCAAGGAAACGCTCACCGACATCCTCTTTGTCGTTCCTTCACCAGACCTATGGACCCTTCATATGGTCTCTGTGCTCTCTCCTTTCTCCTCTTCTCCCATTAATGGTGGCACCCTCTGAGACGCCCTACTGGCCTCCTTCGATTCGTCGAAGGTCATCATTAATGTTTACTCGAATGGGACCGTCTTGGTCCAAGGGCCTCAGGCCAACCTTCACCTCTTCCATAGGTGCTTCCTGTGCCTCATCAACTTCCTTTCTTTTCCTGCAGTCCCGTCTCCCCTTTCCTTGACTACCTCGCCTCCTCCTTGGCCAACTTGCATTCTCCCTCCCTCACTGCCCCCTCTCGGGCTCCCTCTACACCTCCGAAGGGCGTACCTCTGATCTGTACCGCTCCCAGGAAGTCCTTCAAGGATGACAACCTTCTCCATATTGCCACTCTAAATTCTCGCTCTGCTGTCAAACAATCCTCTGATATCAGCCGCCTTCTGGAAGAATTTGACCTTGATGTCCTTGGTCTCACCGACACATGGTACACGGCCAGCTCTGTCATAGGGTTTGACACTCTCCTCCCCGATGGCTACAAGATGCTCTCCGCACCCAGGTCCAACCGCTCAGGTGGAGGGTGTAGCCCTGATCTACCCAGAGTGGATTCCTGACTGTCACTCCTACGCAGGTCTACTCCTTCTTTAAATGCCTCGTCTGCAGGCTCTCTCTCTCCCCTAGCCATTCCCTTACTGTGGCTACTATCTATCGGCCACCTGGCCAGATCTCCTCCTTCCTCTGAGTGGGCAGACCTCTCCTCCTCACTCCTGGCCTCAACCACTCAACTCCTCCTCCTTGGAGACTTCAACATCCACCTGGATGCCTCCTGTCCTGCCTCTGGACTCTGTCGCGACCTCTGCGAATCTCTCTCACTCACTATTCTCCCCTCTGGCCCAACTCACTCTGCAGGGCACACTCTGGATGTTCTGATCTCCTCAGACCTTCCCTTTCTGCCCCTCTCACCACTCCACTCTCCTGGAGTGATCACTGTCTCCTCTCACCTCACCCTCCCTACCCATCGGCCAAGCCAACTCCATCACTGCCACCCACCTGCTCGGTCATCCGACCCATGAAGCGCATGTCAGCTGAGGCTTTCGCCACCACCTTCTCACCCCCTTCTCCCCCTTTGGTTGACTCTCACCCTGACATAGCCCTCTTCACGCTCCACTCTGCTATCTCTGATACTCTTGATATACTTGTCCCTGTAATGAGAATCTGCCTGAAGCCCAAAGCCAAGTGCAACTCTTGGTACGACTCAGACCTAGTCACCCTAAAACGCAAGTGCAGAGTGGCCGGGGGAAATGGCGTGCTTCAGGTACATCCTCTGACAAACTGGCCTGCCGCCTGATGCAAAGGCAATACCGGCTCTCTGTCCTAACCAAGAAGAGAGCTCATATCCAAGCCCGCGCCTCTGCAGCATCTAACAACTCGGCTGAACTCTTTCAAATCTGCAAGGAACTGGCCAAACCTGCCGACTGTCTCTACCTCTCCTGTCCCCTACCAGGCCCTCTGCACAGCACTGGCTTCTCACTTCATCTCCAAAACTCAGGACATCCTGTCCACACTCTCCTCCTTTCCCCTCCCTCTCTCCCTCCCTCCACTCCCTGCTCTTCATCTGACCCTTCTGCAGCCACCTCTCCTCCCTCCTTCGTTCCCTGCCTTTGCCCGGTTCTCCGCAGACAATGTTTCTAGACAAGTCTCTTCGGAACAGGTTCACCCCTGCTCCTCCAAAACTATCAAGGACCACATCGACTCCCTGGCACCTGCCCTGGCTGATTTCTGCAATCACTCCTTCGCCACTGGAGTCTTCCCATCCCCCCTGAAGCACTCCCTTGTGCACCCTCTTCTTAAGAAACCCTCTTTGGATCCCTCCTGCCCAGCTAACTACTGCCCAATCTCCATCATTCCCTTCCTGGGCAAGCTCCTGGAGAAACTGGCCATCTCCCAGCTTAATCTTCACACTGAATCTGTTGGTTGTCTTCATGACCATCAGTCTGGCTTCAGAGCTGCCAGAAGCACGGAAACCGCTCTCCTGAACATCCGTGAAGACCTGCTCTCCAACCTTGACTCTAACACCCCCTGCGTCCTCATTCTGCTAGATCCCTCTTCTGCCCTTGACACCGTCAACCATGCCATCCTGCTCAGCCGTCTCCGTGATAACCTGGGTATCACTGGTCAGGCTCTGGCGTGGCTGACTTCTTTCCTCTCTGACCGACCCTCCCAGGTCCAACTTGGGTCCTTCCTCTCCGCTATCTTTTTCTCTACCTGTGGTGTTCCCCAGGGGTCGAACCTCTCTCCCTGGCTTTTCAACCAATACCTGGCACTCCTTGCCGACCGCATCGCTGCTCTCTGTCCTAACTTTCAGTGCTATGCGGACGACACCCAGCTAATTTTCAGGCTACCCTCGACCTCCTCCTCTCCCCTCATCTCTGACTGTCTGCTATCCAGGAGTGGTGTACCGCCAATGACCTCTGCCTTTATGCCAGTAAGACTGAGATTCTGCTCATCGGCACACCTGCTCCTTCCTTCCCTGTAGCTCTTTGGCTGGCCTCTCTTAGTACTCTTCCTGCTACCACCTGCTATGCAAAAAACCTCGGGGTCATCTTCGACTCCACACCCTCCTTCTCTCCGACGTCTCCAAGTCACACTACCAGCTGCACCTCCTCTGAGGTATTCTTCCTTTCCTCTCCTTCGCCCAGAAGATCACTGTCTCTGGTTCTCTCTAGGCTGGACTATTGCAAGAGCCACTTTCTAAATCTGCCTGCTTCTACTCTCCGCCCTCTGCAACTTATCCAGAACAGGACTGCAAGACTTGTCCTTGGCCTCAAGCCCAGGGATCGTATCTCTCCAGGACTGAAATCTCTGCACTGGCTGCAAGCATTAAGTTCAAAACCCTCTGCATCATCCAAAAGGCCTTCTGGGGCCTGGGGCCTCAATACCTTCAACTCTCTTCCCAGATATCTTCCCTCATCTGCCTCCAACTCCCTCAGGGTCAGTCGCTTCTCCAAGCAACGAGTTGGTGGTAGATCTCTTTCTTCGGCTGGTGCCTCGCTCTGGAGCAGCCTCCCTGAAACTTGAGGAGAATCCTCTCCGGTTCCAGAAGCACCTCAAAACCCTTCTCTTTGCTTCTTCTTTTCCCCCTCCTCTCTTCTGCCGACTTCCTGGCTGTAACCGGAACTGCACTGGCTACCTGGACACCCTGTGATCTCGGGCCCAGGTCCCTCCCTGTCAGCGATATACTCCTGCACTGCCCGCCTGGCATACCCCGCACTTGAGGACTGTTCTGTATCCCTAAAGTCCCCCTACCAGCCCTTGACACCTGATGTCTGCACTTACCCTTGCACTTGCCACCTGCTGGCCGTCACTTACTTACTGTTTATCTATTGCCATGTACTGCACTGTACCTGCCCCCTACCCAGGACTTGCACGATCTGAATGACACCTGGCCTAGTAGGATCGTTGTCCATCCTCCCTTTGTTCCCCTCCCTTGCCTTGTCACACCTTGAATCACTTGTGTATAGGCGCGTTATAAATGCCATATCATATCACACTATCCCCCTGGGAACATTACATGCACTACGCACACAAGTTAGAGGAGCAGCGGGACACCTACTGGAAACCACCCGAGTAGCACTGAGGGGCTGGGACAAAGCGCTCCGTAGGTGCCCCATTACACCGGGCCTGAGGCCGGTCCCCCCGATGGCACATAAACAAGATTTCGCCCTGGGAAAAGAAGTAGATTCTGGAAGCGTTGGGGCAAGCACAGACACTCCACCTCAGAGACGTTCACCGGGCAGGAAAGGAAACCCCTCACATTTGAGGAATGCAAACAAACATATGGAGTGGGCGGGAAAGACCGTTATACGCATATACAAATCAGACACTGGATATCCCAGAAATAGGTCAAGCAAGCGGCCTCCAGATCCCAGATAGGGCTGGAATTGACCCTGCAGGAGGGAGGGAGGAGGTGTGTACTATCCAGAATATACAAATTATTAGACAAAGCCCAAATGGGGGACCAACTCTCATACAAAGACAGCTGGGAGAGGGACTTGGGAGACTCTCAGGGAGGAAGAATGGGGACAGATCTGGAAGAGGGCTCAGAAAACATCCAGATGCACTGCAGTCAAAGAAACAGCTTATACATTATGCTACAGGTGGTACCTGACTCCACACAGGTTGCACAAAATGAAGCCCTCCTACTTGCTGGAGACAATGCAGGTAGAGAGGAGATGTCTACCATATGTGGTGGGATTGCCGTAAAGCGAAGATATAATGACAAGAGGTCCTGGGACACATAAAAGAAGTCACAGGGAGACAACTCCCCCTTTCGCCAAAAGTGGTGTTACTGGGGACCGGGGTAGAGGGAATCTATGCAGCAACAGGGAACACCGTCTCCCTCATCATCCAACTACTAATGGCGGCAAGGATGACCTTAGCCCAAGGGTGGAAAAATGCTGAAGGTCCCATAATCGCATGCTGGTGGGTTAAGATCTGGAACTCATTGGCAATGAAAAAGGTGGGGGCACTGAAGGAAGGCAAATATCAAATTCTTAGCTACATGGGAACCATTCATGGAATTTGTTAAAGACAGGGAAGCCCAACACTTCAGACCAACCCTGTTGAGATCAATCTTGGCCTGAGGACACAAGGAACTAAAAAGAAGGCAAGTGGGCACCCAGAAAACCTACACCTGAAGAGGGAATATATGAGGATCACTACAGACTCAAAGAACGCAGAAACTGAACCATACCGTAAGGGAGGGGGCAGGAGGGAAATACAAAGTTGGGGACGGTTAGACTCTAAACGAAACGGTTCTATCTGGTAGCATAACCTCGGACTCTAGAATTTATAACCGGAGACGAAGACCTCAACACAAGATTGTATAATGTTTTGAAGCTACCAGGAAGTTAATGTGTAGTATCTGTAACTGTTCTTTGAAAATTAAAATAAAGTTTTGAAAAAAAAGATTACACACCTGCCACCAGTTTGCAAAAAGAATTATTTAGAAATGTATAACTTAACTGCTCTGTACCTGGATGCTCTCAGACCAAGTTTCCCTCCTGTGTTACTCCAATGGTGTTGGTCTATCTACGTCTTCCCTCCGCAACTTTCTGTTTCAGGCTTCCCCCGTGTTTTGTTCCTTTTCTTCTTCATTTACTTGCGTAGGATTTGTTCTGGACTTCCTCTTTCCTTCCAATGGATTCTCAACATTGCGTTTTTGGACTTCCTCAAGCCATCCTTCTAGGTTTCGTCCTAGTGCCGTATGGGGGGACCCTGCATTCTTTTTCTTTTTATTATCATCCTCGATCTGGTGGTTCGGTTCTTCCATTCCATCCTTCCTGGTCCCTTTGTTTTTTCAGTTTCTGGAACTCACAAGGTGACTATAATACCTGGAAATTGGGCGTTCAGGGAGATGCTTATTATTCATTTCCTTATTCCATTCCATTTACTTCTAGTTCTAGATCATTTAAACATCCTTATCAACTATCTGCTCTTCAAGTGGGTTTCTACTGGTCTTTTGACCGGTTGAAACCCATATGGGAAGCATACAGGAATCGCCCGCGGACGCCACCCCACCTACATCTGTGGGGATTGGGCAATAAGACACCTGCATCAACAACATCAATACCTCACTTTCTTCCAGGTCCACAAATCTGAGGTTTTCGGTCGTGAGCTTTTATTCTCTTCTCGACCAGGGTATGTGAGGGGTCAGAAATGCGAGGCGGACAACTTGGTAATGGTTTTTCACAAGAAGCTATTTATTAACATCAACGGGGGTGATTAACGCATCGCTTTCCCTAACCTAATGTGGGTTTCCCTTCCTATGAAACCAAGACTAAAGGAACACACTCTAAGGTATCTGTCCCTCACAATTATACATACAACAACAAAACAATTCAGGATTTTATATGGCTGTTCAATTTCAACAACATTAATAATTAGAACCAAATATTCTAGGAACCAGGGTCGGTTATCCTTCCGCAGGATCAAAGTAGAATTTTCACATAAAAGTTCTAATGAATAAAATTCACTCCAACAGTCAGATCCTACTTCAAAAGATAACACACAAACGTTTCTCTCAATAGCCAAGTTCTGTTTCCAAAACAAAGTTCCTTTACTTCAGGAATGTTTCACTTGATGTAATGATTGTATTTTAATACAACAAAGTTCAGTATTCTTCCAATGATAAGTTTCTCCTCTGTTGAGAAGAAAACAATTCCGGCACACTTCTTTACACAACAATGTCCTTGTCATGATGGTTTTACTAAAGTTCATCAAACAGATTAGTGGCTTTGCCACTTTCTTTCCACCACAACTTTTCACCACAATGTAGTACTTTAATGTCTTCTTCCTGGTTCACTAACCTGCCAGGATGACCGCTAACAATCCTTTCCTGGAGTACTCCCCTGCCAGGATGAATCTCCTACTACTGCCACAAGTACTCTGTGGTGCGGTTCACTTCAACACATTCGTAAAGTCTTGGACTTTCAACAACAGTACAACTCACAACTTTTTCCATAAGGATGCACACCCATTGGTGCCGTTTGTTCCATTGATTGAATGGCCACATGCACTGCATGTTAGGTTCCTCTCCCCTTTGAGACTTTCCCCAAAGAGGTTAACTTTACTACCAACTCTGCGTTTCTGTCACATCAGGTAACTGTTGACTCATATGTCCATCTCTAAGAAAGCTGTTTCCCCCTTTTCATTCTTATGACCTTTCCCTGGCTTTGACAATGCTGGTTATTATCGGATTCACTTATTGCCTACTCCTTGCTTTGGCAATACTGGTTACAGCTTTGTTCTACTGCTGCACCCTCTTGCCTTTGCCAGTGGTGGTTACCCTGTGGATTGAATATTGCCCCCCTACATCTATGGCCAATGAGAATTACAGACTTTGTTAAATGTCTATCTTTCTTTGCTTGGATAGTGATAGTTATAACATTTCTTATTTTGGTTTTTCTCAGCAATCATTAATTCTGTATTAAAAATATATGTTTGCTACTAGCAGTACAAGACGGAGCGCCCAAGGTCACCTGTCCAAGGCCAACTTACCGGTCTTTCATGGCGTGTCCGGTTTTCCCATTGCTGCCACTTCTTTCCTCGGCTGACTCGTAGCGTTTGACAGCTCGGGTTGCTGTTCCGTGCCTCGTGCCTTCCCCGATAGGATCTCTCGTTTTTCCTATTGTGTCTCGGAGCCCGCCAGTCATCAGAGACTGACACAGCTTTCCTGGAGAGCTCCTCTCTCCCGCAAGGCAACTTGCAACCACAGGGCTGCCTGCTGCGCGACCTGTGCAGTTTGGGCTTCTCCTGCTCCCGATTCTCTCAGCACCATTAACCGCCAAAGCTATGGCGGTGGTCCCGATGTGTTCCCTCTGCCCCTACTGCCTACACAGCCACAGACTTCTTCTGCTACTACTACTGTTACTCCCCAATCGCCTTCTCCACATCTGCACCTGAGGGGGATTTAAGTAATGCAAATTCCCGCTCAGGTGTAGATCTTTAGGAACACTAGACTACGCATTGCAGTTTTGTGCCTCCAAGCTCCTCTTCCTCGTCCCAATACCTCTGGCATTATGGGACTTGAAGTCCCCAACATTCATATTCTTTATTTCATCATATATCTCAGTTTTACAATATGCAATTAAGACCGTAGTGTCCCTAACGAAGTTATTTAGAGGATTAGCCCAATTCTCCTGACCTGAATCCCCTCCAATGTGATCCTCCCGCAGAACACCACCCCCAGGATCAGGATGCATCTGCATTTCCAGGCCCACACGAGAAGGGTTCCAGGCCAGGAACAGTGGGATGATCACCTGTGATTCATCACAGATAACAGTACTGATTTCTTGTCTTACATGTAGATCACCTGAGGAAAGGCCTTAACATGAAACATTGTGGAATAGATGTAATTTGAATACATCTTGAGCACTTATCTTAATTTCAAGAAAATGTACAGGTTATATAGGAAAATTAGGAGCACATGCACACTTTGCTTTGAATCACAAGGGTTCATCCTTTCAAGCTTTTGATGGCTACCCTTTCACTGAGGGTACCCACATTCAAGCGTTCCTGGGCCACTTCCTCTCCAGGGTGAAGACACCATTCTGGTGCCTAAATAGACCTGGTTTTGCTCAGCTGCCCGTAATCTATGGCAGATGAATGCTATGACCATATATGGTAACAGCAATGTTGCATTCACCTACAGGCAGCGAGTTTACCTGTGGAACTTACTACTGGATTTTAACAGAGGTGAGACCGCTAGAGCATCGCTCTTGATGCATAAAGTGAAACCCACTTGATACCATTACTGCCACCAACCAGTGCAGAACACACCCAAGAATACAAGGCGTTATTAGGACACACTAACCCTAAGCGACTTACCTCTCTGGGGATACATCACAGGGTTGCACCTCAAGTAAATTGATGGATACAGACTTATTGGGGAAAGGTTTTGGTAAACTAGTCAGAAAACTGCAAAATTGGTGAGGTCCGCTCACCAGAGATACAGTTTAGGTCTTTCATCCATACATGTTTTTCATTCAAGACTCGACCAGTTCCCATAAATGAGCATGCTGAGATGATACAAGAGTGTGTATAGGAAAATGGGGAGTACACATACTTATTAAGCTGCTCGTAGCATGGTTCACAGACCCTCACTTCCTTTTCAATGCCAAACTTGGGGATGCTAGAGTACTTGGATGAGCATTTCCCGCAAAAGATCTGGCCACACGCACGGCAATGATGCTGCAAATGAAAAAACAAAGATACATCAGAGAAGGGAAATCTATCATAAAGGAGCAACCTCTCATCAACAATGATCCTTCAAGAAGAAAGACTTAGCTGCAGGCAAAGAGGAAGTGAAAGAGGAGTGAAATGGTGACTTCAGTAGCAAGAAGAGATAATCCTTGACACACATCGTCACAAGTACTGAAAGGCCCCTTTTCACAGACTTTATTGAGCCTCGAGATTGCCACCAAAGAAAGTTACACGATCAATCTCTGGGTTGAGAATCACTCGGAATGACACCAGAGAAAAAAAATCAAATGAGTAAAAGAAAAAATGTTGCTTCAAATAAAGCCACCCAAATATTGTTAGGACTATGAACATCTACAAAACACTTCTAACCTAGCATTCAGGAGCTAGGTTAGGAGCACATGTACACTTTGCTTTGAATCACCAGGGGTCATCCTTTTAAGCTTTTGACGACTATCCTTTACCGGCTACCCACACAATATCAAAGATGGCACTGCATTGGTACAGTTGTTACCCAGCGGATAATGACAACCATGCTAGTGTCACAGCAGCTTTAATCTGAAGCTCAGCAACTCAAGATGTTCAGCCCTGCCTTCTCCAAGCAGGTAGAATCCCAATAGAAGCTCTGATTTCAGGAAGTGCATATCCTTGGAGACCACCTGCTTCCAGATAATCACAAACCAAATACCTGATTGGCCACGGGGATGAAATCTGGCAAAGCAAACTTCGGCCATGCCATGGATTCAGTGCAGAGGAGGAGGCGTCAGCAAATCTATGCACAAATATGCATGTATGCATGGCTTTAGTATGGCTGCAATTTCACATTTCCGGTCACTCAAGCACCGCAAATGCACTTTGAGCAAGGTCATATAATCCCATGGAAACATCCATTAGAATAGAGGATTGCATTCTTTCCGCTCAGGAGATATGATATGGAATCCACACACAGTCTCTACCCCGAGCGTGCATCCTGATACACATTACACAGCCCCTTACTATCAGTGTCGGCAGTGATGCCAGAAGTCACGCACACCTCAAACCTATATATGTTGGCAAGCCATTCCCCTACAGGCTTTGAAATCACTGGCTCACTTCCTTAGGAAGATTAGAACCAGCTCAGATACACAGCTTCACCAGCTTTGCCAATATAGAGAAGGTTTTTGACTTTTCATGCAAACAAACATACAGACACACACATACATACATACATACCAGTCGTTTCTCCAGAAGTTGCCAGCATAACAGAATCACATCTCCTTACGTAGGGAAAGAGCATTCCTACAGAAAACAGCTTCAGCCCCACCCACCTCAGGGAAGTTCTAAGTGTGTCTACACACACACACACACCTCCCCTCAAAAGAAAAGTGATAGGTGCACACAGAAAGAACAGAAGATAGACAATTCAGTAGAGACAGATAGAGGTCCAATGAAGAGAAATCTGTTTAGGTCAGGGCTTCGGTTTAAGATGGTCAGTGACAAAATAAAACCTCACTACAGGCAATTCAAATGACAAGAGAAGGCATACAAATGGAGGCAGGTACTTTCAGTGAAGTGTGCGAGAGAAAGGCAGTGGGTGCCACGTGCGCTCAATGAACAGAGATATGGAGACTATAGTGAAAGGTCACACTCACCTTGCGAGTCACAACCCCAAACTGGACTCTACACCTATGACAATCCTCTGCGTCCACCCAGTCTGGAGCCTTCAAGGAAATTAAAATTAAAACAAAATCACCATAAATTGCAAATCTACAGATAGGAGAACAATCTGAGTGTCAGAACATTCTGGTTTATTATTTTAGTCAGAACATGTCCATTATCTAAGAATAGACATTGATATGGCGCCTACTGTTAAGAATGTTTTCCTTGGCCCTGTGTTCATGTTATGAAAACGACCCACTGAGGCTCCTAAAACTAACACACCACAGGGTTTCTCTCAAGTCCTTATAACTCTCCTTGTAGTAAGCACATGCAAGAAGAACATCTCTGTATATGCATAACATTCCTAGTGAGTAGGCCTAACAGAGCAGTCAAGGATATAATCTTGAAAGCTGACCTGAATATTACAAAGGTATAGTGAATCATACAACAAGGGATTGGCCACACAATATGCAAGTTAAACTATTTACTTTATAGCGATTGGTGCAAGAGAGAAAACACAGTGAAACACTTGTAGGTAACTTTTTAGGATGGAGTTGCTAGGGTCATCCCACAGTTATCTGGTGAGGGCTTAGAAACATCAACCGGTTAGTGCCAAGTAAAGTTTCACTTAGGTTTAACTTAGGTTCAACCTAACTGTTCTAGTGCCAGCTAGACAGCAGCAGTCAACGCTATACTCTTAGGAGAGGGGTGGAGTTGATTCAGAATACTGCTGGAGCAGGGTTCAGAGAACAATGCAGTCGTTTTAAGGGCTATCATTTGTGTTAGACCAAACTCTCACTGGTAAGTGAGTGGTAAGGCAGTTTTTATACAGTCCTCTGTTGAGGAGTCTACAACCAGTGCCCTAATGGGGGCTAAGATAACTAGCCCCCAAGGAATGCCACACCTCTCAAAAGTAAGTAACGCGGACAGAGCAACAAGGCTGAACTCTAAGAAATGGGTAGCAGGCTTACACAAAGGTACAATGAATCCACACATTTATCTCTAGAAATACACTACACTGATAAATATATACTTTAATTATGTTACAAATATAGATCTCCATCAGGTTAAATAAGTACTTAGCATTTGATATACAGTATTAAAATAAATACAGAATATACTTTACAAACAGTAAATGTATAAAAGGACTCTCCTCATCCCACTTCCAAGGTTGGCCAACCATCTCAGGAAGGCACGCAACATATATTAATGGGATGGGGGAACAAGGGAATAACACAACCTGGCAAACCAGGTAAAATACCCTCTGGGTCTGCACATGTAATTAGAGTGCCCTAAAGAAATAACCCTCCCCTACTATACATGTTAAGCCATAGACAATGGGTTAGGACATAACAAGTAGGCAAAAAAAGGAATTGCGCATTTTAACCTACAAGCAAAATAGTCCTAAAGACACCCAAAGTTAACACTAACACACCACATTAATTCAAGCCCCAAGGACATAGTAACACGCAATAATACAAATGCATACTCGGAGCACAATGCTTCCAAAAGAAACCAGATACATTTTAGAAACAATTACCAGTGCAAGTCACTTCCAGGAAAAGGTCACACTGTTACTGTCACACGGTTACTAAAATCAGCTACGGTTTAGCAACCATTCACATTCAAAGGAAAAAAAGAGCATTTATTTATATATTTGGAGTGCACCAAAGCCTGCAACAAACACAAAAAGACTGAAAAATAAGACAAGGGAAACTGAGCATTATTAATTTTTACAGTTTCATTCAAACAGCCAGGTTTTCAAGTATTTCTTAAATTTGACAAAGCAAGATTTCAATCGAAGAGTTCCTGATAAAGTATTCTAGGCAGATGCTGCACCCGCCACAAAGGAGCGTCCAAGTACCTTGGACTGTTTAAACCTGGGTACTGCCAATTGACCTAGAAAGCTTGACCAAAGAGACCTTGATGGAGTAGAAGGGTAAAGTTGTTTGTTCAGATAGCCAGGCGCATATCCAAAAGTGCATTGGTGTACTATTTAGAGTGCTCACTCTAGCGGCCACTGGGAGCCAGTGCAAACTCCTTCTTGCTGAAGTTATGTGTTCTTTTCTCAGGATGTCACAGATAATACCGACAGCCTCATTCTGAAGGACCTGAAGTTTAGCTCTGCATTGTTAGCACCTAGCAATAGGGCGCTGCAGTAGTCTATGCGAGGGGCGATAATGGCCCGAACCAAAATTTCCCGATTTTGTTTGCGACTGGAGAGGCTTCGCTTGTCTCAAAACTTTAAGGTGGTACTGAGAGTTCCCAACTATAGCATCCACCTGTAATTTTGATTTTAAAGATTCTCCAAAGCAGACCCCTAAGGTTTTGACCTTGCCACTAATAGCGATGTTAGAGCCTTCCAAATTCAGGAAGTTATAATCTGGAAAGAGTTTGGCTCTTAGTTGTGGATTGCCAAAGATCATATGCTCTGTTTTAGATGGATTCAAACAGAGCCAGTTGTTAAGACATCCAGCCTTTGATCAGATTATATACCGATGATAATCTAGCCAGATCAGAAGCATAGTTCCCACTCCGCTCCAGTACCAGCTGAGTGTCATCTGCGTAGCTCACAAAGTAGACCTCTTGAGGATCTAGCAAGTCACAAAAGGGTTTCATGTAAACGTTAAAAAGAGTAGAGGACAGACAGGCCACCAGGGGGGCGCAGAGATGCACTAGCACATCTGTGTCGCTCCCCTTCAGGCAGGCACATTTGGGTGAGGAGCGCCCTCTCCCCCAAGCAACCCCCAACAAGATGTGCCTGTGACCCCCCCACCCCAACTGGCAAGCCCATACTCTGAGCTACCAGTGGGTGAAAGAACTGACCCGGAGGCCCCTTGCTTCACACTGTGACACGGTGGGAGTCTGGCAGCAGCGCAGACGCCACTTCTGACACGTGCCTCAGCTCCACACGACTTCAAAGCGAGGCCGCCGGCCCGGTGTGGGCTCACTCTCACCTCAGGTAGCAACGGGGCGCTCAGTCTCCCAGAGGAGTGATCTTGGCAGTGAGCGCTAAAACCGGGGTGACCTGTGGTGATGTGGACTGCCCCTCCGACCTGTGCCACGGCCCGGCTTTCCATCTCAGCGAGGCCGCTGATCTGAAACAAACCCACACGGCCACTCGCAGCGGGGGACGGCAGGCGCTCAGCCTCCAGGGAGAGCGCCACGGGCAGTGCACAACAATAATGTAACCAGCCTGAGGTGGGGTGATACGCCATCCCAATCCACGCTGCAGCCCAGCCTTTCATCTTGGCGAGACCGCCGGCTTAAAAAGAGCCTGCATAGATGCCCGAAGCAGAGGCCAACAAACATGAAAAGGAGTTCCTATCACCACACAGAGGGGGTCGAGGGCAGCCAGTGGTCCCCTTTGGGGAGGAGGTACAAGAGTTGGCACGCTCTGACGCTGGTGGAAAGAGCGCCACCCGTGGCGTACACTGGATCAACCACACGGGGGGATGCCCACCCCCCAGACTGCACAGCGCTGATACCCAGCAATGGAGAGCGAGAAATAATTTATTTTTAAAAAGTAGGCGCCCACCTCGCCCCGACGTGGCACCACAAAGTCTTCATTCACCAGGTGAGCCTGCAAGGGGCCCAGGAGGTTGGTACAGCGGAGATTGAAGTGCCCACCACCGGATGGGGCCTGCCCTGGAGGGAGGAACAGTCCGCAGCAATCTTCAGTGATGGCCCAGGCCTCCCCTTGCTTTGTAGTGGAAAGATAGACAGCCCAGGTCACTGTGGCAGGGTTCTGAGCCGCCACTTGATCCCTTGGTCAGGACAAATGGCAAGGAGCCGCCGAGGGACGTCCCCAGTTACATCCAGCATAAGTGCCGGTCCCACAGAGCTCCACAAGGCCCTTGCACCGACTCTAGAGTCAAAGCCCAGAGATACAGCTGGGGACAAGGTGCATAACCCCACACGACCAAGAACACCCTCCACCTGATTCCCCCTATAAATGTACAACTGTGGGTAGGGGGCACCAGGGGCCCAACAAGTGGGAGGGCACAGAGTCAATCTTAGAGAGCCACCCCACGTTTACATCTATGAACTGGTCTGCCTCACTTCAAAAATACAAATGTACCTCGTCCTCCAAACCAGCAATAGAGGCGATGGCCACAGCTGACCCGACCATGAAGGAAGATGTTTTATCAATGCGGAGAGACATGACGGCAATACTTGAGGAACTGAAGGGCTTCACAGGTCTAATATCAGTCACAGACTGGATGGCCTTGATAAAAAAAGGTGGACATGGACGATGGACTTCAGGGGTTCTAGAAGTCAACCAGTCCTCGTCAGCAGTCCTAGAGATCTAACTCAATATGAGGATCTCAGAACTGGAGAGAAGTGAAGTGTTACCTAAAAACGGAGGATTTTGAAAATCGCGAGCGCCGCAATAACCTCAGATTCTTCGGAGTTCTGGAAAAAGAGGGAGAGACCCAGAGGGACATTGTAGCAGCGATCAACAAGGTCATCAGAAATCTTTGAGGAAGACATGACCACTAAACCAACTATTAACAGAGCACATGGAGCCGGTGGCAGAGGTAAGGTCTTGCGCTCTATTTTGGCAAGATTCCATTACAATGCAGAGAAAGACAAGATCTTGGACAAAGCGAGATCAATGGGCCCGATACAGTGGGGGTCTTCCCAAATTGCTATCTACCAGAACCTCTCGACATTCACCCTGTCAAGGCAAAGACTTTTGCGCCCCACTGACAAAATAGTTGACTGCTCAGGGAGCCAGATACCGGTGGGGGTTCCCCTTCTCTCTGAATTTCGA
Source organism: Ambystoma mexicanum (assembly GCF_040938575.1). NCBI lineage: Eukaryota > Metazoa > Chordata > Amphibia > Caudata > Ambystomatidae > Ambystoma > Ambystoma mexicanum. The sequence goes on along the minus strand of NC_090926.1, from coordinate 1,057,977,233 downwards.
ATACGAGGGGTACAAGTACAACTTAGTAATGGAGGACATAAACAGGGTCCCCAGAGAAACGATGGGAGAAGCCACATTGGACTCGGCGGCCGCTGCCACAGAGGAGGTGCACAGACGAATCTCAAAGAACTAAAAATTGAAGATCGAAAGATCTACTGACAGTAGACACATTAAGGGGTTCTGCAAATACAAGAAGCTTAAACCACCTTCCCCCCACTCAAACACAAGGAATGTACCGGAGTTATTCATTTAAAAAGGGATGTAACCCTGCCCAATTAACCAGCAATACCAACGGCGGGAGAGACTGTCCGGTCTTGCTCAACTCTTTGGGAGCTGAGCCGAGCAGGGATGATGGCTGAGGTTGAACTTCCTGCAGTGAAGTCCGGGCGGAAACCCATTAAAAGTTAAGGTGCAGGGGACGGGGGTTCAGATTTGGGCATGAGGGATGGGATAATCATTTGATTGGGGGGGGGGATCTAGGAAGGAGACTTGAGGTGGCTCAAGTCCTGAAGAAGAAGGGGAGGCTGGTGGTCTGGCCAGGTCCAGACGCGATTGTGAGGGGATCAGGGACGTTAGAAACGTTAAGATAGTTTTATTTGTTTTCTGGGGGTGAGGTTTTCATAAATGTTCCTACTGTTACATGCTACACATGCGTTTCACTGGGGCGCCACACGCAGGGTAAGGGTATATACACGGGTCACACAGCAGGACCTTAAAGAGCAAGGGTAGTTCTATTGTTTACAAACGTCAGGGGTCTCAATTCCCCGACTTAAGAGATTCTTGTTGATGCGCGAATTCAATCGTTTTAAAGCAGACCTACTGTTCGTACAAGAGACTCACTGGCAGAGTGGCAGGGAACCATCCATTAAGTTGGTGACAATAATCCATCATGCCTCCAATTCATCCAAGAAAAAGGGAGTGGCCATTGTTATAGCAAACAAGATGGGTTTCTTGACAGAGTCGACCCTGAGAGAGACAGAGGGACACAGAAGGACGCTTTCTGTTAGTCAAAGGGTGGATAAAAGGACAAACAGTAACCTTGGGTTCAGTTTACTGCCCCAATGAGGACAGGAACAGCATTGGGATATGGTAAAGGAGAAAATCCAGACCTTTGCAACTGCTCATTGGGGGTTTGTTTTAATATGGTCTTGGACCCAGCAATGGACAGGAAAAGAGCTAAACCGGCGGTGGTCTCCCGTTCCCAGTTTTATCAAATCTCTGCACTTCTGCTAAATCAATAGTGAGCTTGGGGTAGCATACTCGCTCATAAATAGTGTATCGAAAACCACCACTGAGCCCATTCCCTGGTCAGACCATGACTTAGTCGAGTTGGGAGATTGGACTGGGGGGACCCAGAGGGGTACAAGGATATGCAATGATCTGCTGTTGAAAGATAAAGAAGCAGCCCAGGGGCTGTTGAAATCAATAAAAGAATTCTTCTAGTTCAACGTTAACGGGGAGGTGGCACTGCCGACAGTATGGGAGGCATTCAAGGCCTCAACACGAGGCAAGCTTATGCGGTTGGGGGCGAGGAAAAAAAGGGAAAGAGAAAAAGTGTAGTCAGACCCAATGGGAAAAATAGATTCCTAAACCCAAGGGTGGCCTGAAAACCCAAGTCTCCTCGACACACCTTGCAAAAGTGCAGCAATACAAAAGGCGGTTGAGGGCCCTGCTGGTACAACAGACCGAGCGAAAGCTAGCTTTCCTCTAACAAAAGTACATGGAAAAAGGGGAACGCGCAGACAAGATACTGGCATGGAGACTGCGGGAGCAAAGAAATGCTAGGAGGGTAGGGGCGATACAACGCGCAGGGGCCAAGAGGGTCTATGAGGACGAGAACATAGATGAGGAATTTCGCAACTATTATGTACTCCTCTATATGAGTGAATTAAAGGGAAATGGAACGCGGATACACAATTTTATAAGCGGCCTACCCATGCCAGGCATATCCCCAGACAACAAAGCCGTGCAGGACACCCCAATCTCAGCAGACAAAATAATCTTGATAATTGGGAAAAGCGTTTCAGTCTACCCTGGCCCCGTTCATGGCTAGGATGTTCAACCAAACTCTGGAAACGTCAGTCCTGCTAGACTCACTACTAGGGGCCCTCATAGTTGTAATTTCAAAAGACAGAAGGGACACGACGCAATGCCAATCATATCAACCTATCTTCCTGTTAAATACGGACGTGAAGATTTTAAACAAAGGGCTGGGTAAAAGGTTAGAGGTGCTAATGCCAACACTAATTCACAGGGACCAAGTGGGGTTTATTTCGGGGCAACAGGGAGCGGTTAACATCAGAAAAACAATTCATCTAATGCACATGGCGCAAGAGCAGAAACTGGAACGGTACAATTTCCATTGATTCGGAAAAGTCATTTGACCAAGTGGAATGGGCATATATGGGGAAAAATCTAGAGAGAATGGTATTCGGCTCCAACTTTCGGAGAAGGATCTCGGCACTTTACAGAGACCTGACAGCCAAAGTATTAGCCAATGGTGCCGTGTCCACCCCCTTCCACCTAAGCAGAGGTACTAGGCAGGGCAGCCCCATCTCTCCACTTCTTTAGGCAATTAGAGTGGCACCCCTGGCAATAGCAATCAGAACTGCCCCAGACGTCTCAGGAATAAAAGACAGTGACGTCAAATTTAAATTGTCCCTCTTGGTGGACAACATTGTATGCTATCTAACAAACATTTTGTGCTCCCTCCCTAGACTCCTAGACCTCATAGCCTCCTTCATGGTTTTCTCAGGCCTGCAAATCAACACATCCAAGTCCAGTGTAATGCCATTATGCGCTGATCATTCCGCCAAGCAGTACGAGGCCCCCTGAGAGGGATGAGACTCTAACCCAATGAAATCATCTATTTGGGTGCCCAGAGACCTAGACCCGTTGATTGACAACTACGCGCCCACATTGCACAAACTCTATTCTGATCTTGCTCGCTGGACACCCCTAACCCTCTCATGGTATGGTAGAAAGACATCAATCAAAATGACAGCCCTCCCGCGTTTTCTATCCCATTCACTTGTGTGTAGGCGCGTTACAAATGCCATATCATTCACAGATTTACCCTCTTCAGTCCCAGACAGCTTCTTTGGACAGCTTAACTCCAGATTAATTTGGCAAGGGAAACGTCCAAAAATAAAAAGAACCACACTAACCCGAGGGTTTGGCCTCCCAGACTTCTTGCTCTATTACAAGGCAGCCCAACCACGTATTCTACTAGAACACATGAGGGACGATATGGGCACATATTGGTCGTACCTAGAGGATTCCTACACCCACAGTAAGAAAGTTAGAGATCCTATATGGTCCCCATCTAAATCACTCCCCGCAAGAGTCAGGAACTATCCAGTATTGGGAGTATTATAGTCCCTATGGAAGAAAAATTGCTCCAATGAGCGACTTTCTTCCTGGCCCTCCCCACTGAGATCACTATGGGGAAGATGTACAAGGCAATGGTGACGGTGGACCTCTCAGAGAGACAAAACTTCAAAGAAAATTGGGCCTCACAAATAGGTAGGGAGGACACCTGGGGGTAAGTATATGAGATAATGTTTCATGTCAATTGTTTTACAGCCACAATGGAGTATAACTTTATAATCTTACATGGTTGGCATCTATCTCCGCAGAGGCTGTCGAAAATGTTCTCTCGGGTGTCCTCGTTATGCCCCAGGGAATACGGCCAACATGCTACGTCGTACCATCTCTGGTGGTCATGCCCCAAGACCCAGATATATTGGGAGGAAGTCCTTAGTTGGGTGAAGGAGGTCACGGGAGTGCCTCTAGACTTAGAGCCTATGCAAATTCTACTAGGCGTGCTGGGAGGGCAGGCAGGTACCCGGACTCCCAAGAATGTGGAGGGTGGCAATAGCCCAGAGATGGAAGAGCAACTCCGCCCCCTCAAAGTGGACTGGATGAATAAACATTGGGACATTTTCATTCTGGAGAACCTCACTGCAATAGTAAATGATGGCTTGGAGGCATTCCACGCAGACTGGGGAATGCTCATTCTGTAGTGGGGTAGTACAAGACCAAACTGCCAATCGGGTGACAGTGCAAGACAAGAGCGGCAAAGAACATAGGTCCATAATATATCTGACACCTGGGATGGGTTTGCGAGATTCCTAGGGACCCTATATTGGGCACACTCGCATCCCCTTTGTTGTTACTTACCTTGCACGTTTTGATTGTGGGCCTCGTGTTAAATGCCTCGTCCTCCTGTGTAGTACAAGTTTAGGGGGGGGGGATTATGCATGGAACTCAAGTGATGGTGTAAATGCTCCGGTATTATGGTCAATGTTCCTGCTATTTATAAAACAATGTAATAAAAACTAAGTTTAAAAAAAAGAAGAAAACAAAAAAAAAGTAGGGGACAACAAGACCCCTGTGGGACTCCGTACACAATATCCATAGTGTCGGAAGCTGCATCGCCCCAGCAAACACAGGATTTCCTGTTTTTAAGAAATTAGGAAAGCCAATGTATGGCCTCCTCTGAGCAGTTACCAGTGCTTTGCAGCACATCTGCCAGACAATGATGGTTGAGCAGATCAAATGCTGCAGAGAGATCCAGGAGGACAAACCCCATCCTCCCTTCTCCATTAGGTCTAGCATGTGAGACTGCAGATCCAAACAAGCGCTTTCTGTGCTGTAGTGCAATCGAAAACCCGACTGCATAGAATGCAGTCTCATGGATTCCTCGGGGTAGAGTTTGAACTGGGTGGTTGCCACCTTGTCCAAAATCTTCAAGAGAAATAACGAGTTAGTGATATGCCGAAGGTTATTAGGTTCCTAGGGGTCAAGTTTAGGCTTCCTCAGTAAAGGAGTAATAGCTACGGCTTTGATCAAATTGGGAACAGTCTGGTGCTTAAAAGAGGAATTGACGAAGCAAACCAGAAATGGGGAAAATTTAACTGGATTACGCAAAATGAATTTAGAGGGAAGAACCTCGCCATGATAGTGCGTGGAATGCATGGAGTAAAGGACGAGCTTCTCAGGGATTTTTATAGCTTTAAAGTGAAGGGTATTAATTACTGAAGTACTAAAAATCAAGCTCTTGGCCTAGAACTCTCCTTTGTGGATTCAGGAACAATGTCCAGGTGCAGGCAAGTACCACAAAAGTCACTTTAAGAAAGCTCCATGGCAGGTAGAAAGTCCATAGCAATCAATAAGAGAGTCAATGGGCCATCCGCTTGTATGGAAGTTAAGGCTGGTTTACCCCTCAGGTGCAGATTACTCAGAAACCAACTCCAGTGAGGATCAGAGGAGACCCCAATTAAAAAATCAATTGGGTGGTTGAAGAAACAGAAACCCCAGTAGAGCAGGCAGACCCCCAATGTAATTCAATGGAAAGTGCAGATGCGAGTCACCTGCAAAAAATCTCTACCCTGTACCAGAGGGATCCAACCGAGTGTGTATTGGGAATAATCGCCCACCCCAGGACCAAGAAGGAAGTACTCAAAATAGATGTTTTGCAAACAAATGGTTCCACCACGGCGATACAGAATCCGGTGCCGAGAATCTTCAACACAGAGCCAAAAACGAGCCCCCGCGACCAGGTAAAGGAACAAACAGCCTGTGCATAATTAGGGTTTCCTGTTTTAGGGGTTTATTTTATTTTATTTTTTTAACACGTCAAGGGGGTGTTTTGCCAGTGTTTTCAAATGTTCAGAATCTGTATTTCAGTGTTTTCCTGTGTGCCCTCTTTGAAAAATGGCAGATAACTGTTTTTCCAGTGTAAACACACATTCTTTTATTGTTTCATTGCGTGCATAAGTAGGGTAATATCTCTCATGACTGGCTGCAAGAATAACATATGCCCAGGTTTAAGAGCTTAAACCCGAAATCCAGCAATATTGTTATGTACAAAAGATGACAGGCTTGGAGTACTCACAATTATTTTAGGCAATTGTTAGAACTGATTTTCTATACTCTGACCTGGTGGACAGATGTATAGAAGGCCAACCTATATTGTGACAGGACAACTCTGGAGAACTGTAGCCAAACCCCTTCGGGTAGCAGTGACAGGCAGTCTAGGCTAAGTTCTTCAGAGGTGGTGAGCTTGTTAAGGGTTCACAATGAGGTCACACAATGGGAATCCCAAATTACACTTTGGCAGGATGTACACAAATAGTTATTTATTGACCAAAATACACTATAGAAAAAGGACTACTAGCAAGTAGATACATATATACATTCACTTATTAAAAAGGGCATAAAATTCAACACAAACTCCTACAAAGGAAAGGTAAGATTATATTATGCATGATCCCTAACTCAAATTGTCCGTCCCCAAGTTGTCTGGGGCCTTTTGCATAATAGTTCAGGTAAAGTTCCACAGAAGCTTTGAAGCAGGAAAAAATGCAGGTAGGGTCTCTGGGGTCCAACTTTCAGAAGTCTTGTAAAAGCAAGTAATGGCAAAGCCAACAGTGTTAGCCCATTGTCTTATAATGGGAGTATAGGGGTAGGTAAGAAGCTCTGTAACTTACCCCTCGTAATCAGATTCTTCTCCATACTTGGCAGGACAAAGGAAGAAGGTCCGAGGTTGTGTTTCCTGTCGAAGGTCCTGTCGAAGGTCGCAGTCCTTGATTTGCAGGGGTTGCAGGTTCTAGCTGATCTCCGGTTGGTGTCTTTCACTGTTGCAAGGACTCACAAATGAAGAATGCAGCAAAACGCGATGCAGGACCCCTCTAAGGACTGGACTCTGGTCAAGTAAGCGATTTCAGACAGTGGTCACAGCAGCACAGTGATGCAAAGGGATTCAACTGCTGCGGTCAGACTTTCCCTCCTATATCGGGTCCCCTTGGTACTAGGACGCCAACATTTCTCAGCGGTTAGTCTCGTAGGGCCAGCTGAGGAACTCCCAAGTTCCAGGTCGAAACTCTGAACTGGGACGGCGGCAGCACTGTAGTCCAAATTCGGAGGAGGTCAGCCAAAGGACAGTCCTGGGACACTTATGAAGGCTCTTCGTTGCAGGGTACTGAGCAGACATCAGGGGTCAGTACAGTACATAGGATAACAGTAAAATAATAAACACAATAAATAAAAAGTGCGGGCAGCTGGTGGCAAGTGCTGGTAGGGGGCTGCAGGGATACAGAAACAGTAACCAAGTGCAAGGGTTACCAGGGGGGCAGTGCAGGTGTGCAACAGGCGGGGAGGGGAGGGGACCTGGGCCAGAGATCATAGGGTAGCCAGGTAACCAGTGCAGTTTCAGCCAGGGGATCAGCAGGGGAGAGGAGTGTTAGGCAATGTTTGAATGCAGTACCTTCTGGGAACACTACAAACAACTATGACTGCAGGTATAGGCAACCCAACCTTTGGTATAAGCTTGTACTACACAGTTTTGGTAGCATGTTGAGCAACCAGGCTTATCTCAAGAGGTGTAATGTGAGCTGTAGTGGAGTTACACAAAGATTCAAAGTTACAGGTATTCAAATAAACTCTTACACTCAAGGTTTCTTGCATAAACAATTAATTTATTTATCAGTCAGTTATAAAGCCTTCTTCAGAAGGGACCAATAGAATAGTAACACACAAATATACTTCAATACTGTAAATTCTGAATTTCTGGATCAGACAAGGCCCTTTTGGGATGGCCCACAGACACGACCTACACCCACAGGTGACTTCAGTAACGAGGGTGCTGGGGACATTAATACCTTGCTGGGGACATTAATAACTTACTGTTGGCATACAGAATACTCTTTAAAAAGTAAGTAAAAGGCAAAAGTTATTAGAACACAAGAAATACAAATAGTCATAAACAGGGCAAATACTTTCAGATAGCTCTGAGAAGAGTCATTCAATTCAATAGGCTAAGCCAAAGTCAATAGGCCAAAGTCTTTGTATAGGATGCAGCACTTCAGGTAAGTAAATGGAAAAGTCTTTGCCCAAGTTCTTAGGAGTCTTTGAGAAAAAGAAGAATTAAATTTAGGGCCACAAGCTGATTAGACTTGTGAGTTGCAGAAGTTACAAGCACTTCCACAGTAAGAGGTAAGTTCTCTTAGGTTATTTTTACAGTACCTTAGTAAAGAAGAAAAAGATGCAGCCGAAGACTTCTGTTTCTGTGCAGCTCTGTAGATCTCACTGTTCCTGGGCCTCAGTCGTGGGGACAAGAGGGAGGACATTGGGGAACTCTTGCACTGCACTGGCACGGTCAAAGCTGACAACCGGCAAACTTTACTTTCATTGGCTGTTTCACGTTTCAGCTCCTTGCAGTACAGCAAATAACAATGAGCGCCGTTCCTGGCTGTCAAGGTGGACTTTCCTCACATCTGAGGTCCCGCACTCAACTGTGGGGGGGGGGGGGGTCAGGCTTGGTCAGTCCTGTTTCGTGGGAGTCGGAGGATCTTCCAAAAGCTCTAGGCCAGTTTACAAGCAACGCACACAATCTGGTGTCCCTCTCCCTCTACGGTTTCCTGCAGCAACTCTGATGAAATTCAACCATTTCCGAGATGGGTGTCCAGGTGGCTTACTTGGGAGTTGATTGGTCCTACCAACTCAAAGGCAGAAGTCGTCCTATGCAGGGCTTCTCTGTCGATGCGAACTTGGCGATTCAGACCTGCAGCAGCGCTTCACCAGAGTTGCAGCAGCCGTCCTCGTCTAGCTCTTCTTTGGTTCCTTCATCCAGTGGTCGACTCTGCCTTCCAAGCCAAGAGACTCGCCTTTTATTCAGTTCTCTCCCATTCATTACACCCTAGCGGCCATTCACCCAGCAGGGTGGCTGTCCTTGCTGGACAGTCAGCCAGCCAATCACCACAGAGTGCATTTGGGTCTCCTAGGAGACTAAGAACAGGGATTTTCGGGCACCTCCCTCACTTCCTGCCTACCCCAGAAACTCTGGAGCCAGAGGCGGGTTTCACTCCTGAAGCCCGCCAAAGGCAAATGAACAAAGAGACCAAACCTCGTTTGGCGCACAGGGAAAAACTCGAGAAGGACCTTTCCACAAAGAAATGGTGAAAAAAGAAGACCGGGAACAGTTTTAACAAAGGAGGCTCAGGCGCCATCTTGAAGAAATGGCTCTCGCAATTTAACGTTTGCGGTAAATCATGGTAGTTCATTGTAAAACCACTGCCACCAGCCATTCTGAGAGGAAAGGGTAACATGTGACTGTTACATGAGTACCTAGCCATAGGGGATACTAACTAACCCCTCCAGCACTCTACTGTAAGATAGGGTGTGCTGGGTCTAGAAATGTACAGGACTAAGTGAAGTCAATTTCACTCCACTGTTCTGGGAAACAGTTGTTGATCCCAGAGAAGGTATTTAAACCTTGGGAAATCCGAAAGGCTTCCCTGTGGCACTGCACTGAAGGTGCTTTGTGACAAAATAGTAAAAGAGGATGCCTATGGAGTTGGTTAGACTCCATAACCAAAAAGAAACAGTGTATAAACTCACATCAAAATACATCAGATAGTGGGAAAAAGGCTCACACTATCTCCAGGTAAAAAACTCCAGTCCTCAAAATCCAGCAAAGCTGCTGGGGGTCTCTAAGGTAGAGGGAATTGGTACATTTTTGAGAATTCTCCCTAACAAAGAGGAGTGGAGGATAGAAAGCAGAGCAAAGAGGAAGGTCTTGAGGTGCTTCCGGAACAGGAGATGGTTCTCCTCAAGTTTCAGAGGGGGAAGGAGGCTGTTCCAGAGGGAGGCCCCAGCGGAAGAAAGATCTACCACCAACTCGTTGCTTGGAGAGGCGACTGACCCTCAGGGAGTTGGAGGCGTATGAGCGAAGAGCATGAGAAGGAAGATATTTAGGAAGAGAGAGTTGAAGGTATTGAGGCCCCAGTCCCCAGAAGGCCTTGTGGACAATGCAGAGGGTTTTGAACTTCATCCTCGCCGCCACTGGGAGCCAGTGCAGAGATTTCAGTCCTGGAGAGAGATGATCCCTGGGCTTGAGGCCAAGGACAAGTCTCGCAGTCCTGTTTTGGATAAACTGAAGAGGGCGGAGAGTAGAGGCAGGCAGATTTAGAAAGAGGCTGTTGCAGTAGTCCAGCCTAGAGATACCCAGATCTCTGGAAACAGTGAGCTTCTGGGGGAAGGAGAGGAAAGGAAGAATACCTCTGAGGAGGTGCAGCTGGTAGTGTGACTTCTTAGAGACATTAGAGATGTGGGGAGAGAAGGAAAGTGTGGAGTCGAAGATGACCCTGATGATTTTAGCCTTACAGGTGACAGCAGGAAGAGAGCCAAGAGAGGCCGGCCAGAGAGACAGGAAAAGAGGGAGCAGGTGTGCCGATGAGAAGAATCTCGGTTTTACTGGCATTAAGGCTGATATCATTGGTAGCACACCACTCCTGGATAGCAGAGAGACAGTCAGAGAAGAGAGAAGGAGAAGAGGTGGCGGAAGGGAGCCTGAAAATGAGTTGAGTGTCATCCGCATAGCACTGAAAGTTGGGGCAGAGAGCAGCAATGCAGTGGGCAAGGAGCGCCAGGTATTGGTTGAACAGCCAGGGAGAGAGGTTAGACCCCTGGGGGACACCACATTTAGAGATGGAGCTAAAGGAGAGGAAGGACCCAAGTTGGACCTGGGAGGGTCGATTGGAGTGGAAAGAAGTCAGCCAAGCCAAGGCCTGATCGGTGATACCCAGGTTATCACAGAGATGGTTGAGCAGGATGGCATGGTTGACCGTGTCGAAGAGATGAGGACAAAGGGGGTATTGGAATCAAGGTTTGAGAGATGGTCTTCCTGGATGTTCAGGAGAGCAGTTTCCGTGCTTCTGGCAGCTCTGAAGCCAGACTGAGGGTCATGGAGACAACCAACAGATTCAGTGTGAAGATTAAGCTGGGGGATGACCAGCTTTTCCAGAAGTTTGCCCAGGAAAGGAGTGATGGAGACTGGGCGATAGTTAGCTGTGCAGGAAGGGTCGGCAGAGGGTTTCTTAAGAAGAGGGTGCACAAGGGAGTCCTTCAGGGAGGAAGTGAAGACTCCAGTGGGGAAGGAGTGGTTGCAGAAGTTAGCCAGAGCAGGCGCCAGGGTGTCAATGTGGTTGTTGATGGTTTTGGAGGAACACGAGTGAACCTGTTTTGACAAGACTTTCATAGATTGGACTTGTCTAGAAACCCTGCCTGGGGAGAACGGGGGAAGGGCAGAGAAGGAGGGAGGAGAGATGGCTGTGGTAGGGCCAGAGGAAGAATAGTTCGCAGCCAAACGCGGTAAGGCTAAAACGGAAAAAAGTCCCTAAAAGTGGGAAAAGTCAATGCTGCCACCAGCGTATCCTTTTACCACACCTAGAGTAACCAAAATATCCTTCCCTACTTCATAAGCCTGTACCAAGTCTTAGGGGATGTGCCGCAGGGATTATCCCGGGCACTCTGGTTTGAGCCACTATTGCTGTTCTAAGCGCCAGCTTGCACCGCTCTATGGCGGCCCTGCCGCGCTCGATGGCGACCTTGTCCCACTGTTTCTGCTCCTCTAGCGCTAGCCTCCTCTCCTCGAGCATGAGCTTTCTAACTGCTACCTCATCAACAGCTGTAACAATTACTGGGGCATTTAGAGACTGTGCTGAGGCCTGGGAAATGCGGGATGCCGCGCTAGCCCCTGTCTTCACTGACTCTCTCAAGTGTTGAGAAACCACACTTGCCCCCGGCGGGTTGCTTGGCGAGGAACACTGCACATGCGGTTGTCCTCATCATTTTGCGCCTCCAGAAGGTCTTGTCCGTTCGGGTACACACGACCTAAACGGTCCCCTGGGGTCTTCTCCGCAACCGTCCTCGCTTCTGCTCAAGCTTGGAGGCTGGTCAGCAACTCAGGTTTATTAACCTTAGTGGTGTGGGGAAGTCCAGTCTCTTGACTTAAGATGTGCAGTACATGCTTGGCAAAGCCTTTTATAGTATCCTTGTCAAGCTCCATGCCTATTACCAATACCTAGCAAGTGACTAAACATTGCCTGCAACAGTACTTTTATCGTAGGGTGACTAAACTGTACGCAAGGCTCCAACTGTTCCGACGGCTTGCCACCAATGTGACGAATCAACTTCCGGTGCACCAGTGGTCCAGGGATAAATATCAGTTTCTAAACCACCAATCAGCCCCACATTTACAGATTGGAACACAAGTCAATTATAAATCTCCTTGTCCAATTTTTGGTAACATGGACAGAACAGCAGGCTTATCTCCGTCGTGGATCATTGGTTAGTTGCAACACAGCGAAAATACAATTATTACCCAAAGATAAAAGGCACTGTCCAGTCAAGTTTGTATTAAAAATCTACTTTATTATTATTACACCAGACAGTTCTAGCACACTACAAAATACAACCCACACTGAAGAAACAGAGGACAGACAGTTTCACGAAGGAAAGGGAGGCGCTCTGGATACTGACAGGAGGGTAGTTGTATCCATAGTTGTATCCAATCAGTCTTAACTGTTCAAGGTTATTTGGTTTCAGCACCATGGGGTAAAGGGTTGTAACTGTGTCTAGGGGCCTTTGGAGAAGGACCAGGGGGGCAAAACCACAATGTACTAGGTGTTTAAGAGTTTCTTGATGCTGGACAGCGTCAAGGTGGTTCCAGTGCGCTTTGCAGCTCTTGAGACAGAGTTCGAGGTGGGTATCAGGCGACAGGCAGTTCTGCAAGCTAGGCTGGACGGACGGCTGCAGGCTGGCCTTCACGGTGGCTCAGGGCCAAGAATCGTTGTCTCTGTGCTGGTTGGCGGATCTAGAGCACTGGTCGAGGAGTCTCAGACGGTTCAGACGACTGTGGCGTGACAACAGTCAGCGGTGCAGCCGGTTGCGGTTCGAGGACTCGACTGTCTTGAAAATGTCCTTAAAAACTGAACACTGGTTGATACTTGTAGGGGCACTCCTCCTAGCTTCATCGTAGGGCTCGTGTCTTCCTTTCAAGGCAGACGGCCCAAAGCTTAGAAGAGTGTTTGGGCCTTGTTCTTGGTTCAGATACTCTCTAGCACTTCCCACCTAGCAAGGGGAAGCGGGTAAGGAACCCTCTTTTTTGATGTTAATGGGAAGGGAGTTTCAGTGTTTGGGACCTAGAACAAAAAAGCTGCTCCCACTGATTTGGTATTATCGAATCGAGGGGTAACTAGGTCTTCGTTGTTATTGGATCTCAGTGACCTAATGTTTTCTCTCTTCTGTAGGGCATTGTTCAGGTAGATTGGGGCTTTTTTGGTAAAACATTTATGCGCAATGCAGAGGGTTTTGAAAATGATTCTGGCTTTGATAGGTAGCCAGTGGGCATCCTTCCTATTCTTAGAAATGTGATCGCGCTTTTTTAGTCCTAGTGTTGCCCTTAAGGTTTTGTTTTGCATAAGTTGCAATTTGCCAAGGTTAGTATTGGAGATCCCTAGTAGCAACACATTGCAATAATCAAGTTTAGATAATATCAAGGCTCTTGCCAGGTTGAGGCAGTTGGTCGGGGTCAGGAATTGTCGACTTAGTGCAATGAGTTTGTAGGTGTAGGCCGTGGACGATGCCAAGGTGTTGATGTGTTTGGTCATGGTAAGGCTGGCGTCTAGGTGATCACCTAAAGTTTTAACTTGCTGGAGGACAGGGATTGGGGTGCCGTCAATGTTGATGGATGTGTAGTTAGAGTGAAGGGATGCTATTTTGGTTGGTGATCCCACAATAAGAACTTCTGTCTTCTCATCATTGAGACAGAGGCTATTCAGTGCCATCCAGTTTTGGATGATGGTGTATATTTTATTAATGATTAAGGTGTCTTGGTCATAACTACCTGTGATCCGTATGAGGATCTGCGAAATTGGTGTAGAGGACTCCCATATCGTCAAGAGCAGAGAGGAGAAGTCTTGTGTAAGCGTAATAGAATGTAGGGGAAAGGCACGATCCTTGGGGTACTCCTATGGGTACAGGTAAGTAACTTGTTCCTTCTCCAGTATGAGGTCTGGCCTGGATTCACATGCTCATGAATAAAGAATACAGAGCAGTACACACGTGCACAACCACGGGAGGTGGCAAGGCTCAACAGAAGCAATGTCTTACCTCCTCACCAGGCTCACCTTCGAGCGAACAGGTTGCACAGCACTGCTTGGCCGACTCTGGACTCCTCCCTGGAATCCCTGTTGACGCAGTAGAATCTTGTGAAGGTGTGAGTCGACCTCCACATGGCTACCCTGCAGATGTCCAGCAGGGGCACACCAGAAAGGAACGCTGTTGTAGCAGCGATCGCTCGGGTAGAGTGGGCTGTCGGATGGTCAGACAACGGTCGGTTTGCCCACTGGTGACAGTGAGTGATACAGCCGGAGAGCTACCTGGAAATGGAAGCCTTGAACAGGGCCTTCCCATGGTTCACAGGACCAAAGTTCACAAAGAGCTGAGAAGTTTTCCAGAAACTCTTCGTGCAGGCCACATAAAACTCTAGCCACGTCTAGCGAGTGCAGAGTCCTTTCAGCCGACTACGAAAGGTGTCGGAAAAAACACAGGTAACACCAAGGGCTTGTTAGATGGAAGTCAGACGGCACCTTGGGCATGAAGGAGGGGTGCGTCCGCAACACCACCCTCGTCTCGTGGAAAGTTAAGTAAGGTGGTTTACAGGACAGGACCTGGATCTCACCCACCCGTTGTGCAGAGGTGATGGCCTAGTCAGCACCACGTTGAGCTCCCACGCCGGGGCCTTCACCAGCGGGAACCAACGGAACAGTCCCTTGATGAATTCCTGAACAAGACGGTGTGACCACAACAAAGACCGTCCCAGAGATCTGGTGTAGCGGGAGATAGCCGCCAGAAGAACCTTGATGGAGGCGTGAGCCAGTCCCGATTTAGCCAAAGACAGCAAATATGGCAGTACCAGAGGGTTGATCTTCTGCGAACAGCACCAAATTGCGAATCTCTTCCATTTTTTTCCATAGCATTTTCAAGTAGACAACGCCCTGGCCTTGGTAAGCACCTCCTTGCAGTCCACCGAAAGATAGTCGCTCTAGAACTCTAATGCTGCAGGAGCCAGGCCTTCAGGTTCAGCGATCCTGTATCGTGGTGCAGTATTGCGCCTCCTTCCCTGGCGAGAAGATCCGCGACCACTGGACGCTTGACTGGAGGGGCCGCTGACATGCTGATAAGGTACAGGATCTGCCTCTGTCACGCTTGTGCGACGAGGATCAACCTGCACCGGCAGCGTCTGAGTTGATTTATGGCTCGAAGAAGCAACGGCAAAGGAGGGAAGGCATACAGAAACAGGCAGTCCCAGGGGAATGAGAATGCGTCCCCCATGCTCCCCGGCTGGGGGAACCTGATGGCGAACCTCTGGCACATGGTGTTCGTCGCCGTCGCAAACAGGTCGATCTGGGGATTGCCCCATTTGTCGAACAGGTTCTCCACTTGGTCCTGCCGAAGCTCCCACCCGTGGCAAGAGCGTAGCTCCCTGCTGAGAGAGTCGCCAACTCTGTTCTTTACTCCTTCCAGGTGAAATGGAATGAGGTACATCCTCTGGGCGACGGCACAGTACCACAAGTCCTGAGCCTCCCTGGAGAGCGCTGGGGATCTGGTCCCCCCTTGCTTCCAGATGTAAAACATTGTGGTGTTATTGTCTGTGAAGACCCTCACCACTTTGCCCTTGAGGGACGGCAGAAATGACTTCGGGCCCAAAACCCTGCCCGGAGTTACAGTACGTTTATGTGCAGCTTCTACTCTTCCGGCAGCCACATGCCTCTGGCGTGAAGAGATCTGGTGTGGGCTTCCCATCCTTCCATAGATGCGTCTATCGTGACCGCCTTCTGGTACGGGGGGGCTCAGTCGGTGCCTCCAGTGATATTGATATTTTATTTATATCGCGCTCGTACACAAGTGTTCCAGAGCGCGACCGGGCAAAAGGGAGGGGAACAGGGGAAAACAAAAACGATCTTACTAGGCCCAGTGACATTGAGAACGCGCAAGTGCATGGGAAAGGAAAAAGGGGTTGGTGCATGGAAGGGAAAGTGGAAAGTGCGGAACAGAGGAGAGAACAGAAGAAAATAAATAAAAATAAATAATTAAAGGTGGTAGTGCAGCCAGCAAGTGGCAAATGCTAGGTTAAGCAGATAGGGTATATCTGATAGTGCAGAAAAGAAGTGGGTGGGGGACTGCATGGGTATAGATACAGACCGCAGTGCAGGGGGTGGCCAGGAGGCTGTGCAGGGAGGTGGCAGGGTGAGCAGGTACCTTTGCCCGGAGGACAGAGGGTGTCCAGTAGAACGGTGCAGAGAGAGAACAGATCAGCCGGGGAGAGGAGGAGAAAAGGCAGAAGCGAAAGGGAAGGTCTTGAGGTGGTTCCGGAACCGGAGGTGGTTCTCCTCTTCTCTTATTGGAGCGCACACCCCACCATCTGATTTCTTGTTGGAACTCCTCAGCGAGCGCGATCCTTTCCTGGAAGCTTCCGGACACTTGGACTCAACTGGCGTCTAAGAACTCCTATAGCGGTCACATCCGCAACCTGCAGAGCCGAATCCCGTATATGCATGATGACATCATGCAGAGTAGTGACTTGATGATCCTCACCGTGGCGAACTTCAGTGCCAACAGCCTTTGCACCTTGCCTAAAATAGCCGATATCCTTTCTTCTGACGGTGACGCCAGGCATGACACCGTATTGAGCCGGCATCCCAGGAACAGAGCGTCCTGCGATTGAAGTTGAGTAGGATTTTGCGTAGTTCACCGAGAACCCCAGCTCAGTCAGCAGACAGACAGCCCGCTCCATCTGATCGACGGCGAGGTCCCTTGACTTGGCACGGATGAGCCAGTCGTCCAGGTAGGGGTAAACGTGGATCCCTTGCAGTTGCAGATGGGCCGCCACCGGCGCCAAGCACTTTGTGAAGACCCTGGGTGGCGACTTCAGTCCAAAGGGTAGAGCTTTGAACTGATAATGCTTCCCCTGAACGATGAAGCGCAGAAACTTGCAGTGTCCTTTGTGTATGGGGACGTGGAAGTACGTGTCCTCCAGATCCAAATGAGGAGTAAAAGAGAAAGGACCCACCCCTCCAAGGTGTGCCGGTGGGGCGATTCTGTGGCTGTCTAATAGCAGCACCAAGCGACTTCGCTGCCGCTTTAGAGGCCTGTCATTTCTCAAGGCTCTCATCATCCTTGCTACCAAATAAATGTGTACCCTCAAAGGGCATGTTCAGCAATCTGGACTGCACATCTGGAGAAAATCCAGACTTAATTAACCAGGCAAATCTGTGCATAACGGTACTAGCCGCCATGGACCTGCTGTTGCTGTCAGCAGTGTCTAGACCCGTCTGGAGGGATTTGCAAATTGCATCTTTCCCATCCTTAACTAGATTTAAAAATCCATCCCTTTACTCCCCTTCAGGGATATGATCAGCCACCATTGCTACACATTCCCAAATAGTGTGAGTGAATCTGGCTAACGTCCACATAGCATTTGCTGGCTTTAGGGCCATACTTCCTGCAGAGAAAAACCTTCTTGGCCCAAGCTTTATAACGCTTGTCATCTCTGTCTGGGGGGAATAGTTGGGTATGCGTTCTGTTTAGAGGTTGATGTGGCAGCTTGTACCACTAAAAATTCAGGAGTGGGATGCTTTGTCAGGTAACTGGAGTCACCACTGGACGCTGTGTATTTTGATGTTCATTTTTTATCTGCTGCCGGAATCAATTCTGGCGTCTCCCTATTCGTACTCACTCTCCTTTGTAAGGCAACATGAAAAGGAAGAATAGGGTTCCATCCTGGGGTCCCTTAGCTAGGATGTCAGGTAGATCATCCGGTTCGTATTTTGGTGTTGGTCTTTTCCACCCCATATATCACCCTGGAAATTAACGGTCTATAATATCCTTCAGCATGGTCAGTAGGGTCTTGTATCCCAACTTCTAATTCTGGGGACGCATCTAGTCCGCTTGCATTCTGCAGGGACTCCTGTAAATTTTTTTGCCTGGATTCCTCTGAGATCAAAGGCTCTGGGACCCAGGTGTTCCATATGGGAGACCAAAAGGTTGTGAATCATCTGAAGAATGTTCTGCTTCCTCATAAATTGAAGAAAGTGGCTCAAAAAATCCTTTCTTGGTAAAGGTGTGTATATATACATATCTTTTCTGTGATCCTCGATGACGTCGCCGAAATCTTCGACACAGTCGACGTCGAGGGCTTCGACACAGTCGAGGGCTTCGACACAGTCCGCGTCGAGGACCTGTCACAGTTTGATGAGGAGTCTTTCGGCGTCGATGACTTCTTCCTCGAGGAAGATTTGTCTCGACTCGAGGGATCCTTCAACCGCTCTAGATAAGACTTCTTTTTGCCTTCCGGGCCCGAAGACACACGGTTTTTGGCCTCATCTTTTTTCTTGTTGAGTTTTTAGACCTGGGCATGGCTGTCACGCCGCCCGTCTTGGGGCTTCCTTACCTGTTACGGCGCTCCCTGTCCTGGAGGGTGTACCCGCGCTTCCGTCTTCGGGGCCCGGGGCTGTCTTGGGTTTCGGGCGCTTCCGGGTCTTCTGTGCGCGTTGCTCGGCGCATGCGCGGGCGGCCGCTCTCCGCGCATGCGCAGTGTGCTCGGTTCGGGTAATCCTGCGGCCCAAGCCTCGTTGTGGGCAGACCAATGCCTGGGAGACAGCACGGCTTGCGTTGCAAGCCTCCCAGGTGTTGGTGGCCACATATAAGGAGCCCCGGCCCTTATTCAAACCGCGTCTCAACGCGGTTTGGTTCGGACCGTGTCTACGCTGGTTCCTTGTTTACTTACCTGTTTCCTGAGTCCTTCTGCCTTGCCCTGTTCCAGTCTGTTTTTCCCTTCTAGTTGCCTCCCCTGTTCCCTTCTCCTTCCATTCCTGGGGTTGGGTTCCTTGTACCTCCTGGTTCTCACTCTGGTTTTGGGGTGGTTCCCCCCGCAGGCCTTTCCCATTGGTCCTGGGTGCAACTGCTCCTTCTGGCTCTCCTTGCCTGCCTGCCTCTGTCACTTGCTGCCTGTTGCTGATACTTGGAAGTACCATTCGACCTCAGCCTTCTGGTCTTCGTCATACATCCATCTGGAGCCTACTGCCTTCTGTGAACCCAGAACTATCGACAAGGAGGCTCCCCCTGTCAGTGCTTGCACTGTCCCAACGCCACGCTAATCAGGGGTGAGCGAACCCGTGGCGTTGGGAGCCGGTTCACCTCCAATCGGGTTCCATTCGGGCAGGGCTGGTTTCCCGCGCCATCAGTTACATCTCCACGGATCATCAGACAGTCTGGTATCATCTTCGAGACCCCAAACCGGACGAACAGGTACGCAGCGCCGCCCTGACGCTATCTTTAACAATGGCTTGCATGAGTTTGAGGGGGTGTTACTCACCACACCTATACTGCCAGGGGCAATGTCGTCTCGGAGGTAGGCAAAGCCACAAAGTAGAGATCAACAACAAGCTTGATTCGAAACGACCTCCCACAATACAAGCCTCCTCAACTTGAGGGTACTCTTTTTTATTTATTTATATATTTATAACGCGCCGAAGCTCGCAAGCATCAGGGCGCGACAAACACACGAGAGGACAGATCACAGGACAACATGAAAAGGGAGGACAGGGGACTCAAGGGAGTCCATGCTGAATATGTAACGAATTATCGAAAGAGTAGCGTTTTCAGCTGCTTCCTAAATAGCGAGTAGCTACTTTCCAATCTGAGTTTCTCGGGAAGCTCGTTCCAGAGCGCAATAGCTTTGGTGGGGAAGGCTCTCCCGAGTCCAGTAGCTTTGACTCTAGTGTGGCTAACTTTGAGTAGCCCTTTTTTTGCTGATCTAAGACAGCGGCTTGGTTCATACCAAAGAAATTCCTTCTCTAGGTATGTAGGAGCCGTGCCAAAAAGACAGCGGTGAACAAGTGTCAGGGATTTGAATTTAATACGCTCCTCAATGCCGAGCCAGTGAAGGCCTATTCGGTCATGGGTGATGTGCTCGCGCTTGGATTTCCCGGTAATAGTTCTAACAGTGTTATTCTGGATGATCTGGCATTGTTTAATGCAAGATTTGCTTGAACCGAGCATCAGCGCATTCCCATAATCCAGTCGGGACAAAATCGTGGCTCTAGCAATGGTGGCGCAATTTGTAACGTTGAGATATGGCCTAATGCGGCGGAGTAATCTCTGGTGGTATTGGCAGTTCTTTTTAAGAAAAGCGACTTGAGCGTCTGCTCCTAATGAGGATTGCAGGTATATGCCAAGTGTTTTCACCTTAGTTAGGACCGTAATGCTAGAGTCCTTGATAAAAAATGATGAGTAGGCTGGGCCTAGATTGGATAAGGCTTTTGAAGATCCGAATGTCATAAGTTCTGTTTTTGAACTATTCAGACACATCCAGTGGGCTTTCATCCAGCTTTCTATAGTATTATAGATTGCTGAGAGTCTGTTGTTGTCTGTGGTGTGGTCTCCACTGAGTTCTATAATCAGTTGAGTATCATCTGCGAAATTGGTAAAGTAAATATCCAACTGTGAAAGAAGGGCACAGAGGTCACGGATATATAAATTGAATAGGAGAGGGGAGAAGCTAGCACCTTGAGGGACGCCACAATCCACTGGATTCGTGCCAGAGGAATGTCCACCCCAGGTGATACACGCCTCTGATATTGTAATGAGACAGACAGAGGAGTTGATCCCATAAAAAAGCAGGGAACACACGCACCGCTTACACCAATGTTGAAAAAGAAAGAACACGTGTTAATGGTCCGAACACCAATAGTCAAATGCAATATACAACTAGAGAGAGGAGCAAGTACCTTGTGCTTATCTTGCTAAGGGCAGGAATCCCAAACCTAAAGAAATAGGGATATGAGTACTTGATGAGACAGAAGAGTTTCTAATGCCAATCCCTTCCCAACCAGGATTCAATTCTTACCAACTAATGTGAAGAACCAGGCTGAGCAACAAAGAACCAACGGCGGGAGAAAATAACAAACAGGAAGGTTGGTGAGGAAAACTACCCCGGGCGGCACGAGGGACGCACTGGTGACGGGACGGTGCACTGAATCAGCAGAGCGTTCTACGTGCACTTGATATTTCAAGGGTTGTGCAGTTCTTTATGGAAAAAGTTCATAAAATGGGTAGTAACCAATAGTGTTCAGGAAGGTAATCCAAAGTAAGCAGAATTATGGTACGACAATGCATTACTTACCGTAAAAGCATTTCTGCTTAGATTCACATGCTGTGCATAGTCCGACATCCAGTGGTCACTGCGGAGTATTGCATTTTGTTTTCGTAGTCGAAAAGGGGATGTCGACAAGGCGTGTCTGTAACACTATCCCTATAGTGACCTGCATTGTACCCACAATCTCCCACGCGTCGAGGTCCCTCTGTTTGTATTTTTTCTGCCCCGAGGGAGCCTATAGACGTGAACGAGTACAGAAAAGAGAGAGATAGATAAAGGATATCTAGGTTCCTTCCATCCGAGCGGGGAGGAAGGGTGGGCGCATGTGAATCTAAGCAGATACAACCATCAGAAATGCTTTTACGGTAATGATGTTTGTTAATCTTCTTAGAATCACATGCTGTGCATAGAC
This sequence comes from Ambystoma mexicanum, assembly GCF_040938575.1. Taxonomy (NCBI): domain Eukaryota; kingdom Metazoa; phylum Chordata; class Amphibia; order Caudata; family Ambystomatidae; genus Ambystoma; species Ambystoma mexicanum. Next base: position 1,057,955,817 of record NC_090926.1, on the reverse strand, counting down.
TAGCGAGCAGTACCTGGAGTTGGAGGTGGGTTGTGAGAAGGAACAGTAGAAAAAAGATGTCTTAATACTGCTTGTCCCACCTGGGAATCAGATCTAGAGTGGGCATCTAGACAGTAGTGTTTTGTAAAGGTGTGTACAGAACCCCAGGTTGCCATGGAAGCCCCAGTGCTACGAGTAGAATGTGCTCTCGGCTTGAAGGGTAGTTCTCTCTTAGCAAGAGTGTAACAGAGAGTGATGCATTGGACAATCCATCTAGATATAGTGGATTTTGAAACTGCATCCCCTTCTCTTCCTGCTGCCACTGAGACAAAGAACTGATTAGTCTTTCTCAGAGGTCTAGTTCTTTCCATATAAAACATGACAGCTCTGCGTACATCTAGTGTATGCAGGCTCCTTTCTCCTAAATTTGAAGGGTATTGAAAGAACGTTGGTAGTTCTATTGACTGGTTGACATGGAATTTTGAAATACATTTTGGTGCAAACCTAGGATGTGTGCGTATAATCATCTTATCTTTGTGAACTGTTACAAAGGTGTCTAGTATAGAGAGCGCTTGTAGTTCACTCACTCTCCAAATGGAGGTGATCGCTATTAAGAAAGCAGTCTTAAGCGTGAGGTCCTTAAGGGATGCCTTGTGCATGGGTTCAAAGGGTGAGCCCATAAGCCTGGTAAGTACCACGTTTAGGTCCCATCCGGGAGCTGGGTTGGCTATAGGAGGGTGATTTCTCTTTACTCCCTCCATGAAGGCTTTTATAACTGGGACTTTCCACCATGACACTTTGAGTTGAGAAGTGGTGTATGCGGTAAGTGCAGCTAGATGGACTTTAATAGAATTAAAGACCAATCCTGAGTCTAATAAGTGAGTCAGGTACAGAACAATATGTGTGGGAGAGCAGTCAACGGGGTTGATGCTCTTCTTTCTACACCAGATGACGATTCTCTTCCATTTGCTAGAATAGCAGTAACGAGTGTTAGGTTTTCTAGCCTCCTCAAGAATGTCCATGCATCTTTGAGGGAGCTGTAAGTGTCCAAATTCTATGACCGCAGGAGCCAGGCTGCTAAGTTCATGGTCTGTGGGCATGGGTGTATCGTCTTGCCCCTGTCCTGTGACAGCATGTTGTACGGGCAGGGTAGTTTCACCGGAGGAGACAGAGACATCTCCATCAGGTGAGCGAACCATGGCTGTCGGGCCCAAATAGGGGCCTCTAGTATCATGGTGACTGGTTCCTGGTGCATCTTGTGCACTATTTTGTTGAGAAGGGGAGTTGGGGGAAAAGCGTAAACACATTTCCCTGACCATGTTATCCAGAGACCGTTCCCCTTGGATCGGTTCTGGGGGTACCTGGAGGCGTAATCTTGGCATTAGGAGTTCTCCAGAGTTGCGAACAGATCTATTTCTGGGAACCCCCATTGTGTGAAAACGTCGAAAACGATGTCTTCTCTTAACCGCCATTCGTACTCTGCGGACAGAGGGAAGTCTCTGCTGAGTTTGTCTGCTAGCAGACTGAGTTCCCCTGGTACATGTTGTGACAGCAGGAACATGTGTTTGAGAGCCCACTTCCAGATGTTCTGGGACAGCTTGGACAGTCCTGGAGAGTGCGTGCCCCCTTGCTTGTTGAGGTAGTACATGGCTGTGGTGCTGTCTGTGAGGACCATCACTGTCTTCCCTTGCAGGTGTGCCTGGAAAGACTTCAGTGCCTTGAAGACCACTAGTAGTTCCAGCAAGTTTGTGTGTTTGGACGCTACACCCGGAGTCCAAACTCCATGTGCAGTTTGATGGGATAGGTGAGCTCCCCCATCCGTGAGGGATGCGTCTGTGGTTAGAGTGGCTTCCACTGTGGGGGTGGCGAATGTTTTCCCTATTACCAGGTTTTCCTTCGACCACCACCGTAGCGAGAGAACCAAGGCCTGCGAGACCACCACTAGATCGTCCCATTGTCCGCTGGCCTGACACCACTGGCTGTTGAGCCACTCTTGTTTGTTTGTTTTATTCACTTTTTGTGCGTGCCAGACCCAGGGGTAGCAGGGCGCAGTGGCAAGGAAATGCGAAACTTACAAGGTTACATCATAGCAAAATGTACATTAGAAATTACATTAGGGTCACAGAAATAATTACAAAATATACAGGTTCAAATAGGTCAATCAGAATTGCAATTGTATAGAGTGAAGGTCTAGTGATTAATACCAGTAGGAGGTAGGTAACACCGGTCAACTGAGGTCAGTCGAGGTAAGGAATTGAATGACTTTTTTCCTGAAACAAAGGTAGGGCAGGTCCGCTCTAAGGTCTTGTGGTAGTGAGTTCCAGGTTTTAGCAGCCTTTACCTGGAAGCTATTTCCTCCAATAGTAGTGAGTCTAAAGTTCGGTATTGTCAAGCAATTAGAATTGCCAACTCTAGGAGGTCTAAGAGATGTTCTCCTGTGGAATTTGTCAGTCAGGTAACTAGGGGCAGAGTTATTAAGGGCTGTGTGGGTCAGGGATAGCATCTTGAGTTTTATTTTGTTCTCCGTGTTCAACCAGTTGTGATGGCGTCTGGCGGAAGAGATATGGGACCTTTTATTAATGCCTAGTGCTGCTCTCGGGGCATTATTTTGTAATGTTTGTAGTCTTTGGGTTATTTTTTTATTAGCTCTAGAGTATAGAGCATTACAATAATCAATTGTGGAGAGAATGAAGGCTCTAGTCAGGATTAGGCAACTCTTATTGGAAAGGAATGGTTTACCGGCTCTTCTCAGTTTGCACGTGTAGGCCGTGGAGGAGGCAAGGGATTTTACCGGTTTATCAAGTGATAGGGTAGAATCAAGATAGAATCCGAGGGTTTTTACATCCTTGGATACCTGGATGATGTTCCCATCTATGATGAAGGAGGAGAATTCCTGTCCTAGTTTTTTGATATTGGCTTGGGTACCCAGGATAATGAACTCTGTCTTATCATCGTTTAGATAAAGGCTGTGAGTGGCCATCCATGCCTGGATGATGAGGTATACCTTGTTCACCAATTCCGTGTCTTTAGCATGATCCCCAGAAAGTGGGTGGAGGATCTGTGCATCATCTGCATAATTAGTGTAGGTGATACCAAGATGGTCCAGATCATCAAACAGGGACTTGGTGAAGATATTGTATAGAGTTGGGGATACACAAAAGCCCTGGGGAACACCACAAGAGATAGGGGTGGGATCTGCCGCTGCTGAGAGGGAGAAGACTCATCGATCTCTCGCTCAGGAATGACTTGATCCATCCAATGGCTTCCGAAGAAAAATGGGCGGCGGAGTCCCGGTGACTGCAGAGGACTTTGTGATCCACCAAATCAAAGGCAGCTGAGAGGTCCAGGAGTAGTAGGAGTACTGTTCTCCCTTTGTCTGTCAGCTCATCAATTTGAGACTTCAAGTCAATGAGGGCAGTTTCTGTTCCGTGTAGGGGACGGAAGCCTGATTGTCTTTCTCCTAATAGGTTATATAATTCTAGGTGCTTTTGAATTTGGTTGTATGCGGCTTTGTCCAGAATCTTAAGAAGAAACGATACCGTAGTAATAGGTCGGTAATTAGTAGGGATGAGGGGGTCTAATGTCTGCTTTTTAAGGAGAGGGAGTACCCAGGACTGTTTAAGGTTGGCAGGGATGGTGCCTGAGGCGAAGGAGGCGTTAATCAATTTGGCGATAAAGGGAGATAATTCTCTGGCAGCGTCTTTTATTAGCTGTGCTGGGCAAATGTCACCTTTACAATTTGATGGTTTAAGCGACAGGATAACTTTTTCTACTTCCAAGGTGGTCATTTTGGAGAAGTGGAAGGTATTACTGTGCGCCAGTGGGTTATTGGTGTGAGGCATTTTAGGCAAATCCTGAATTTTGAGTACTTCTTTTTTTTGCTGGATTTTATTTTGGAGTGTGATAATTTTATTTGCCAAGGCTTGCTGGATATCCGTGCACCAAGGTTTGTCCTTAGTACAGGTGTCCTGAATGGCAATGGGAGACTCAAGTTCCTTTAGAATGGAAAAAAGCTCTTTCATGCTGGAATAAGATTTAGCTATGCAGTCATCATATGAGTTACATTTTGCCTGGCAAACTTCTTTTTTGTACAGTGAGGAGAGAGTGGATAGTTTAGCTTTGTTATCAACTGATGGGCAGAGCCCCCAGGTGGTTTCGCTCTTTCTTTTCAGAATGCGTAAATCTCTTAGCTGTGGAGTAAACCATTTGTTTAGATGAGCTTTCGGTTTGCTTGGTCTAAGTTTGAGAGGAGCCATGTTACCTAGGGTAGTTTTTGCACTAGGATGCTAGGGTTTAGATTAGCTGATAGAGCGTTAAGGGTTGGTAATATAGCTGGGATCACTTTCTCTACAGTGATACATTTTTTATTTCTGGTTAAGCAAGGTGGCGCTAGTGGAAGGGCCATAGGGTTAGGTCTGGCGGTAACTAGGTTAAAGGACACCAGGGAATGGTCTGTCCAGGGTAAGGGCATTAAAGAAGAAATAGTGGCTGTACAGTTGCAGTCAGCTATCCAATCTAATGTTCTTCCCTTCAGGTGCGTAGGCTTATCAACTCTGAGTTAGGCCAAGTGCGTGAATAGTATTGGCTACCAATGTAGCATTGGTATCTGTGGTGTCATGGAGACCTAAATAAAAGTCCCCAAGAAGGATTGATTGAGAACAAGGTTTGAGGTTATTTGTGAGTAGGTTATGGAGATCCTCTTCAAAGGTTTCTAGAGGGCCAGGGGTTCTATATAAGAGGTAAATGATGAGTGTTTCTATTATTATTTAGTTGGAGTTTGGCAGATAGGGTCTCACAAGAGTGAATCGATTGGGTGGGTACTAATCTAAGTGAAAGGCTTGTTTTAGAGATTATAGCCTCTAGCACCTCTCGGTCGTGTCTAACTATCGTGTAGCCATCGTGTAGCCATCACGGATGGCAAGCATGAGCGAAGGTCCTGCTGCATTGTGTAGCCAGGTCTCAGTGATAGCGAGAAAGTCAAGGTTGCCTTCTGTAATTATGTCGGCAATGTCTAGGGCATGGGCGACAAGCGATCTCACGTTAAGAAGTGCTCCAACAATAGTTGGGGTCTTAGTGACCTCTATGGCTTGAGGAGGTAGAATAGTAGACATATTGGGTGTTTTTGACTTATTGTTCTGCGTTAGGAAGATATAGGAATTAGGTTGTGAAGGTTGTCTAGTATGACGAGGTTTACAGACCTGCTTGAGGTTAGTTTTAATGTTGGTAGAGGGCAGAGATCTGCGGAGGGGTTCATGCAGTTTAGATAGTCTAGCACGGAGTCTGAGGTTTCTGCTAGGTGTATCACATGGGTGAGATATCGCGGTGGCTGTCTCAAGGGGCTCATAACGCGGATGTAAATATTGGTCAGGAGAGTGTTCGTTCAGGTGTACTACAGACGTCAAAAGTGGCAAGGAGCTAGGTACGTTAACATCTGGCATGATGAGTAAATGTAGGATAGTGCTCAGTAGGGTTGTGTAAATGGCTGGTAGATACATAATTGTATAGTGGAGACCTATCTAGAATACCACATTAGTAACCGGTACATGTGCAGGCGATCAATGACTCAAAGGCAATTACACAAATATGGTCGACTAGGTAGTCTTGCATTGGGCGCAGGCGCGCGTGGGGTACCAAATATATACATGACGCCATCATTCCTAGCAATCGCATTTCTTTGCGTATCGTCACCTCTCGACCGGCCACATATTGAGGGATCTGAAACAGCATATTTTGGACCCTCTCGATGGAGGGGAAGACAAGGCCGTCCTTTGTTCGAATTAGAGCCCTTAGGAATTGTTTGATCTGGCTGGGGTCTAGGCTGGACTTCTTCTCGTTGATGGAGAAACCCAGTTGGAACAAAAGGTCTACAGTCTTTTGGGTATTTGAGAAGCATGTCTCGTAAGAATACCCTGTTATGAGCCAATCGTCGTGGTAAGGGTATACTGGGATGGACAACCTGCGCAGGTGGGCCGCTGCCACTGCCAGTACTTTTGTGAATACCCTTGGCACTATGATATGATATGATATTTTATTTGTATCGCGCTCGTACACAAGTGTTTCAGAGCGCAACTAGGCAAGGGAGGGGAACAAGGGAGAACACAGCACAACATAAAAAGGATCTTACCAGGCCCAGTGACATTGAGAACGCGCAAGTGCATGGGAAAGGGAAAAGGGAAAAAGTGCATGGAAGGGTGAGAGTGGAAAGTGCAGAAGCCGAGGAGCGCAAACTGTGGTAGTGCAGCCAGCAAGTGGCAAGTGCTGTGTTTAAGGCAGCGGACTGGGTAAGTCTGAATAAGTGCAGGAAAATAAGAAAAATGGGGGGGGCGTATGGGTACAGATACAGTCCCCACTGCAAGGGGTGGCCAAGAGGCAGTGCAGAAAGGTGGCAGGGAGAGAAGGTACCTGGGCCAAGGGGACAGAGGGAGGCCAGGTGCACAGTACCAAGAGAGCAGATCAGCAGGGGATAAGGGGAGCGAAGGCAGAAGCAAAGAGGAAGGTTTTGAGGTGCTTCCGGAACCGGAGATGGTTCTCCTCAAGTTTTAGAGTGGCAGGGAGGCTGTTCCAGAGGGAGGCCCCAGCCGAAGATGGAGATCTGCCCCCAGCTCGTTTCTTTGAAAAACGACTGACCCTGTGGGAGTTAGAGGTAGAGGAGCGAAGAGCTCGAGAGGGGAGGTATTTGCGGAGGGATAGCTGAAGGTATTTTGGACCCAGGCCCCAGAAAGCCTTGTGGACAATGCAGAGGATTTTGAATTTAATCCTTGCATCCACTGGGAGCCAATGGAGAGATTTCAAAGCTGGAGAGATATGATCCCAGGGCTTGAGGCCAAGGACAAGTCTCGCAGTCCTGTTCTGGATAAGTTGTAGAGGGCGGAGAGTAGAGGCAGGTAGATTTAAAAAGAGGCTGTTACAATAGTCCAAGCTAGAGAGAACCAGAGCTTGGATACCATGAGCTTCTGGGGGAAGGAAAGGAAAGGCAGAATACCTCTGAGGAGGTGCAGTCGGAAGTTTGACTTTTTAGAGACATCAGAGATGTGGGCGGAGAAGGAAAGTGTGGAGTCAAAGAGGACGCCAAGGTTCTTAGCCTCGCAGGTAGGGGTAGGAGGAGGGCCAAGGGAGGCCGGCCAGAGAGTGAAGGAAAAGGATGGAGATGGTGTGCCGATGAGGAGGATCTCCGTCTTGCTGGCATTCAGACAAATATCATTGGCGGCACACCAATTTTGAATGACAGTTAGGCAGTCAGAGATGAGAGAGGGAGAGGAGGTGGCCGAGGGCAGCCGGAAAATGTGTTGAGTGTCATCAGCATAGCACTGTAAATTTGAGCAGGACATGGCAATGCAGTGAGCGAGAGTTGCCAGGTATTGGTTGAAAAGCCAGGGTGAGAGGTTTGACCCCTGGGGAACCCCACAGGTGGAGAGGAAGATAGATGATCGGAAAGACTCCTGACGCTATGCCGAAGGGTAGCGCTCTGAACTGGTAGTGTTTGCCCTCTATCATGAACCTGAGGTATTTTCTGTGCGCTGGCAACATTAAAATATGAAAATATGCATCTTTCATGTCCAGTGTTGTCATGTAATCTCCCTGTGAAAGTAGGGGGATTACTTCCTGTAGGCTCACCATCCGAAATTTTTTAGGTTTGACGAAACTGTTCGCTGGGCGCAGATCTAGTACAGGGCGCATGGTTAAGTCCTTTTTGGGTACAAGGAAGTACACTGAATAAATACCTTCTGTTACCTGTGATAGAGCCACAACCTCTATTGCTCCTTTTAGTAGCAGCTGTTCCACTTCTTGAAGGATAGCAAGGTGCTCCGGTGATAAGCGCCTGTACTTGGGGGACCGACAGAATTCTATGCAGTAACCACGTGCTATGTTTGACAATACCCAGCGGTCTGATGTTATTCCCTCCCATGCTGGTAGGAAAGATGTTAACCGGCCCCCGACCGACGATGCATGGAAGGGGACCGGAACCTTCGGTTCATTTGGAGTTGGTAGCCAGGGATCCTCTGGGAGTGGGGCCCCGACCTCTACCCTTGCCACGGAGTTGCCCTCTTTGAGTGTATTGGCCACTGGTTCCCTGAGTAGAGGGCCAGATGCCTGCAGTGTACTGCTGTTGTTGCTGCTGTCGTTGGCCTCGAAAAAAGCGTTTGTTGCCGAATCCTCGCTTATTGGGAGGCCTTGAGATTTGGTCTAAAGTCTTTAGGGTGTCGAAATCCTTCTTTGCAGTCTCCAGTGCGTCACCCACTGCTTTCCCAAAGAGGTTAGAATCCTCTATTGGTTTATTAATGAGTGACGCCTGGGTTTCTGGCTTAAAACCGGAATTGCGGAGCCAGACATGACGCTTCAGAAGTATTGCCTGGACTAAAGAACGGCCAGCCGTTTCTGCAGCATCAAGAGTGTTTTTAATGATGCTCTGGTTAACCAGAGTTCCTTCTGTTACTGTGGTTAATAAGCAAGTTCTTAAGGGCTCAGGGACTTCCTCGAGGTCCTGCCGTAATATTCCCCATTGGGCATCAGCATAACTTGCCAGTAGGGTATTATTGGCAATTCTGGGTGAAAAAGCTGCCGAGGCTGTAATTCTTTTACCCAGGGCGTAGAGTTTCTTTCCTTCTTTATCTGGGGGTGCTTCGCTGGTTGATAGCGGAACCCCTGCTCTTTTCCTTGTGGTAGTTACCACCAAGGAGCCTGGAATTGAGTGACCCCTAATGTATAATGGGTCTGAAGGAGGGGGAGTAAACAGTTTTTCAATTCTTGGATTGACCCCTCTGACCAGTGCAGGTGTAGACAGCGATGGGGTGATTCGTCTCTTAACTGAGGCGAGGAGGGGAATGGTTTTACTAGTGGGAGATTTTTCTTTAATGATTCTTTCTACAAAATCAGTATCGCGAGTAATTTCACCAGTTTCAATCTCAAAGTGCGCTGATGCCTTCCGTAGTAGCGCATTGAAAGTGGGTTGATCATCTATGTGTGACGGATTCCTCACTGGTGTGGTCTGAGGAGAGGGAAGGTTTAGGATCTCAGGGTCTGTATACTCTGTTGGTGACTGCCAAGGCTGTGAGCCACCTTCATCTGGGTCTTGCTCGAAGCCCCCCCCGCACCTATGTCAAGGTTTCCCTCCAAACCTTCTTCTTTGAGGTTCTGTTGGTCTTCACTATCCAAGAATTCCTCGTCCTCATGGAAGTTCTTCTTCAATGAGGTCATAAGTATTAGATTCCTCTTGAAGGGGGTTAAATAGTCTAGGATATTTAGCCCTGGGGTCCTCAAGAAGTACCTCTCTTGGCCTCTTGGGAGTTTTATGTTCAGGAGTGGACATAAATCTATACAGTTTCTCCATACACGATTGGAACCTCTCAAGAGTCCAATGTGGTAACCCAGAACGATCTGGAGGCGAAAAAGGAGGCTGTTCTGCCTGCAGCTGTCTTGATCTGTCCCATATCGTCGAGGATAAAGTCCCTTCGCCTTCTGAGAAACCTTCTTGTAGGCTAGGGGCTTCTTTCGACGGTGGGAGCGGTCCCTGCCTCCCTTCTGGCATTCTCAGCGTTTCCCTGGCCTTGTGAGCGGTCTTCGGCATATCACCCGCCGTCCGTTTCTGGCCGTCCGTGGAAACTATACGCACCAAGCTCTCGGCGATTAGTTTCTCCGTTGAGGGTTCGTCTGGCGTCGTGCTGGGCAGTGCCAAGTCTTTTTCGGCGACGATGGCACTCTTACGAGGCGCGTCGCCTGGTATTTTGGTGGTAGCGCCCTTGTCTGCAGGTAGCCCAGTCGTTAGTCGCGGCTGCGGTGGCGGAGAGGGCTTGCGACCCTTACGGTCGGTGGAGGACGCCGGTGGGTCCGGCGTCTCCGTTGGAGCTATGGCTTTCTTCGTCTTCGTCGAAGAAGTGCCGTGGGTTGTCTGTTTATGTTTATGCCTTCTGTGTTCGTCAGTGTCGCCAGGGTGTTCATCCCCATAAGTAGGTGTGAGCTGAACTTGTCGGGCCGGGGACAGACGCCGAGGAGCGGGTACGTTCCCTAGAGAGGTCTACAACTTCCGAAACTGAGGTCGGGTTATCACTATCCTCGTCACACTCGGCGGTAGGTGAGGAATCAGCTCTAGACAAAGAGTGGGCTGCCCACCTCTTGACCCTGCGGTCCTTTAAAGTTTTCGGGCGAAGCAGTTTACAGGCCGCACAGCCTTCCTCGTTGTGGTCGAGGGGTAAGCAACGGTTACACCGCTTGTGCTCGTCTTTCCATGTGAATTTGCCCTTACAGCGTGGGCAAAATCTAAACAGAGTCCTCTGCATAGCGGAGGATATAGATACGAGTGATAACCCCGAAGGAAAGGGGGAGAAGAGAAAGGCATTCTTAGAAATAGAAGAAATGTCCCACGACCCCACTCTCCCTACTGTATTAGGCCGGCATGGCCAGGTCATGTGTTCGGCAGCGCCGAAGGATCTCCTCCGTCTAAGTCACCGCCGTCGAAGTTCTTACTCGGCGGTGAAACAGCTTCGCAGTTTCGACGTCGAAGGAGGGATCTAGTGTAATGTATAATATTAAATAACGACCAATGGGTCGAGTAAATGTTTTTGCAATTTCTCTCGAGGAGCTCCGCGTTAAGGCGACCGATATCTGGGTGGAAAAAAACAATCTGAGGGACCTCGACGCGTGAGGGTTTGTGGGTACAATGCACGTCACTATAGGGCTATTGTTACAGAAACGCCTTGTCGACGTCCCCTTTTCGACTACGAAAACAAAATGTAATACTCCGCAGTGACCACTGGATGTCGTACTATGCACAGCATGTGATTCTAAGCAGATTAACAAACATCAGAAATGTAGTTCGGGAGCACTGGTATGAGGAAGCCTGGTGAGTGATTGCAAAATAACACTTTGTCCCCAGGAATAATTCAAAGGGCTTACCGCAGCATCGAGAACCAGCCTCTGTACAGAGAAGCGCCAAAAATGTCAACCAGGCGATGCTGTTCTCTTGACGTCTGCAATGTAAGGACGGTAAGCAGAGTTTGAAGGGAAGCGGGATCTCCTGGCGTCTGTGGCGGAAGGATGGAAAGCAGAACTTGAAAGGAGGCGAGTTGCAGAAGGAAAGGAGTCCCAAGCATGTAGGCGTCATAATGAATACGGTAAGAGAGAGCAGCTCAAGGCAGTCCGAGGTTCGTTACCAGGAAGACAAAACTTTACCAAAATCGGGAGGCAGGAGCAGGTCAAAGTGTGAAGCAGAAGTCGAAGACCGGATATCCACAAATGTATTAGGCAAGGACAAAAAGTAGTTTGTAGAAGGAAAAGTCGAATGGGACACAACTTCAATTAGAAGCACTGGAGCCCAGGCAGGGAAACCTATTTAACTTCTTGGGAGGGCGGAGAGCCTCAACTTGAACAGGCCAACGTGGCGTGCGTCGGGTTCTCACGTGACTCGGAAAGAATGCCTTTGTTGTTAATCTCCACAGCAACCTCCATTTATTCCACATGAAAGGGTTACTGGACCGAAACTTGCCACGGGAACGATCTCTGGTCTTGATTCATGTCCGCGGCTGCTGCGCGGCCAAAACTCTGCGCATGACAGGGGGTCAAGGGTGCATTCTCAAAAACGTGCATAATTTTTACTTTGGACTTCTCCCACTCAGCGTGTGATGCGGCAGATCTCAAATGCCTAACGAATCTCAGGCAGATTTCGTTAGGCATTTAACCCATTCTGGGGAGGAACTCGACGACGAAGATAGCAACCTTTGGTGCCTTTTCCTCGACTGTCGTGAAGATGACGAGTGGCGAGAACCACTGCGTGATCTCGACCTCTTGTGTCTTTTTACAACGAGGAGAACAATTTCTCGACTCGTCTGAAGAAATCTTTTTTGACAGGGTCGAAGAGGATTTTGGCCTACCTTCTGCAAAATGTCCTCTTCGCTCTTTCAGGGTTTTCGCTGTCATGAATAGGCAGGACTTACAGTCGAAGGTAGCGTGAGAGGAACCGAGGCCCCACAGACACACCCGATGGGGGTCCGTAAGGGACATCTAAGCCCCACAACCTTGGCACTTCTTAAACCCAGATCTCGGTGTTGAAGATGTGGATGATGATGCAATTTTCAACAATTTATTCGAAGAGTCTCGATATGGAACCAAAGCGTATCTTATCCAAAGCGATAATTTTCGCAGAAAAACGGAACTGAAACCAATGGTCGCTGCACGTGCTTTATACCATCGATGACGTTGACATCGAGACAGATGCCTCTGAGGGACATTGAGTCCACAGGCATCGATGCGCAGCACCCTCTGCTACAAAAAAGTTTGCTGAAGCTGGTTATGGAAATATCATAAGATAAGGAATACGTGGGAGGACACAATCCATTCGAAATGAGAATTCTCCCTAACAAGGAGTGCAATGAGACCTTTGGAGGACTGTAACAAACCCTTTGCAAAGCGCCAGTCTTGAGAGCTCCCGATTATGGACATGCCTTCATTATGCAAACATATGCTTCCAATACAAGGTTAGGGGCAGTCTTGAGTCAACTGGATAAGAAAAGCAGAGAACAGCCTATTTGCTTCATCAGCAGAAAGCTGAAGTACCAAGAGAGAAGGTGGTCAACCATAGAACGCGAATTCGAGTGATTTGCCCGTGGCTCAAAGTACTGCAGGCAAATCTTTCGCATGAGAAAGGTGCAAACTACCAAAAGTTTGCACCTTTCTCATGCAAACACACATACATTCTCACGCCCACACACCCCCACAACACACCCCCCACCCACACCCCCACATAAACAAATGCCACTTACCTTCATCTTCACGCTGGTTCCCTGCAGCGCCAGTTCCCTTGGACTTCCGTGATCAGGAACCGGCGCTGCAGGGTCCTTTTCTTTTTTTTTGTAACGGAAGGCTGAGGGGGTGTCCCCTGCAGCCCCCGCTCACTATACTATGAAGTATAGTGAGCGGGGAGATGCAGTGGACACCCCTGCAGCCACTGTTTTTATTAGCTTTTTTAAACGGAAGGCTGCGGGGGTGTCCCCCGCAACACCCGCTCACAATACCATGAAGTATAGTGAGCGGGGCGATGTGGGGGACACCCCAGCAGCCCCTGTTTTTTTTTCAATGCTACCACCAAAGGTTCCAACTTTTGGTGTTCGAACCTTTGGTGGTAGCATTTTTAGAACTTTTGGTCAATGCAACCATTTGTTTTTAAGGTAATTTCAACCTAAACCATACAACGCAAGTGTTTTGCCATTGTGTGGTCACTGAAAAAATTTAGGCCATACTTGTATGGTTCTACTTTCATTATTCAGACTGACCACCAACCCTTGAGATGGTTAATGCAAATGACAGGGGAAAATCCTAAATTGTTAAAATGGTCTATCAGCCTCCAAGAGTTTGATTTCACTATAGAACATAGGTCAGGGGGCAATAACGAAAATGCTGATGGTCTACCAAAAGTATGACTGACTGGAATAAGCTTCAGGACTTTTTAATTTTAACTTCTGTGTGAATAGGACCTTTTTTCACTCCCTCCTGCGTTTCACCCTGACAAGATTTTATGTTTTCACTGTTTTTGGAGTCCATAGGCATCTGCGTTTTGTATAGTGACACACAGCACCCTCAGTGCAGTGTCACTGAGAAATACATTTTCTTATGTAAACTACTGTTCCCAAGAATAGTAAGGTGAAATTGATTTTACTTACCTTTTTACTTTGTAGGTCCAGCACAAACCATCTTGTGGTGTACTGGGGGGTTCCCTAGTAGCCCATTATCCTACTTTCTCATGTAACATTTTTTGTTACCCTTACTACTTTAAATGGCTGGAGGCAGTGGTTTACCTTTTATTACCAGTGTGCATTTTTCCCGAACATTGAACCCTCAGCTGCAGTACAGCACCAACGAGTGACAATTTTGTCAAAATGCCAGCTCCCCCTCCACCCCCCAGTCTTCTTTTTTCGCCATTTTCTGTTTGTATGGTCTTTCTTGGCTTTTACTCTGTAAGTTGAGACAGGTTTGAGCCCTTTGTGCGTTTTGGCTTTGGCGGGCTCCAGCCCTGAAGCCCGCCCCTAGCTCCAGTATATCTGGAAGAACAGTAAGTGAGGAAGGGTCCCGAAACTCCCCTGTCCTTTGTCTCTAGGTGTGCCTGAACGACACCATTCCTGATTGGCCGGCTGGCTGTCTGGGAAGGACAGCCAACCTGCTGGGTAATTGACAGCCTAGGGCTGTGAATAAATGAGAACGAGATTAAAAGGTGAGGTTCTTGGGATTACAGGCAGAGTCAACCACTGGAAGAAACATCCGAAGAAGTAATTGTAAAGAAAAGTCAGCAACAACCTCCTGGACCTCAAAGTGCCTGGTGAAGCCCTGCTGCTGTGCTGACTTTTTTCAAATCGACAGAGAAGCTCCGGACCGAACGACTTCTCCCCTTGGGCTGGTGGGACCAACTAGCCCCGAGACGAACTACACTTTGGTGCAACCCCCAACTTGCTGTGCCTCTCCAGTGCTGGAGAAGCCCAATGCCAGGGGTCGAGTGACCATTGAGTTTAACGTCTTCCGCGGAACAAATCTGGCCAAAAGCTTCATGAGCCTCCTAAGGACCCCCCCAGAAGCAGGAAATACAGATTCAAGAGTCCCCTCACCAGATTCCAGGACCGAAGGAGCAAGGAAAGTCCAACCGGGGATATTTGTTCAGCATCAGTGCTGTTTGAAAGGCGCTGAAACCACAAAAGGCTGCTGAATCTAAGAAAATCTGTAGCAGACAAAGTACTCGCCCGATTACTGCCGCAGGAACCCGCCAGGCGTCCTCCCGCTTGTCCCCATTACTGAGGACAGGAACAAGGGTCTGCTTGGCTGTAGCAAGGAGGAATCCAGCTGGAACACTTTCTTCAAACCAGAGGTATTGTGGGGGTTTGGGGTATTTACATTATTGCCATAAATCGTGCTTTCTCACTTGAGAAGTTCACTGGTTTAACTTCTGGGATTGATCTCAACTCCCCAAGCACAGGCTTAAAAGCTTGTGTTCCTTCAGGGATTTTCTTGAACTATCTGACTTTGTGAAACGCTCACCTGACTCCCACGGAGGTGCTGGCCTGGTTAGCGCTGCTGTGACCTCTTCTAAGGTGATGCGCAGGGTTCGGAAGACGGACTGGACCGGGTCCCCAAATCTGGCTTGTCTGGCTCTCAGAAGTATCCTTCTGTAGGCGAAAATAGGGGATTAACTGTCTGCGGGGTAATGCAATCGGCCTCCCACTTTCCCCTCTCACTCTCCTTGAAACCCTTCTGTGATTCCTCGTAGCGTCTCACCTTAGGGTCTGGAAGGACGAGCTCTCCATCCTGCTTCTGATGCAGGGGCGCGTTGGTATCCAGTTACTTCACTGGATTTTCGGATTGATGAGAACCAAACTTGCTTGGCTTCCAGGTAAGTTTTTTGATAAGAGGTTCCCCTTGTGTCCATGCATTAATGTACTAATGCTAGTGTCTTTTTCCCCATAGGGGCCGGGGTACGGAATGCCGGGGAACAGGCACCGACCCGAGATGAGAGGTGAAATCCTTGTAGAAATCAGGTAAGTCTTTAATGAGCTTTTTTTGGTAATGTCTTTTCATTCGCTCATTAACGCTGATGTCTCTTTTTCCCCTTAGGGGCCGGGGTCCGGAAATGCCAGGATGCGGCGCGGACCCGAAATGGAGAGGGAATGAATCAACAGGTAAGTCTTAACATGGAGATTTAGTTTTCCTTATTCCCTTCTCTCTCTCACCTTTTGTTCTGGTTTTTCTCCCTAGGTGCTGGGGCGTGACTGCGAATCCGGATGATCGCTGCTGAACATGGAGGCGCCCTGTAAAGGTGAGTGGAATGCGGCGCTGCAGCGATCGACGCGATGTGCTTTTAAATAAAAGTCTTCCTTTTCAGGATTGTCGGCGAGATTTCTCCGGGATGCGGTTTTAGCAGGTAAGGACTTTTCCTTCTTCTGTTCTCTTCTTCTCTTCCTTTGCAGGTGATCCAGGATGCTGGCAGGCGTGGCAGAAGTCAGGATGCAGGAGCAGACACGGTGAGCGTCCAGCTGCTAGATGCAGAACAACGCGAAGCACGTGTGGCTGTTCGGGTGGGGTTTAAATAGCCTTGGAAGAAGTTCCAGGTATGTATCCTTCCTCCAATCAGGTATGTGTCCTTCCCCGACCACGCCCGGATGGTAAATTAGTCCCACAGGTAAAGTAGTTCCTTTCAGGCCTCAAGGAGGCCGGGATCCTGCAGCATGGTCTGCATCAGGTAAGTGCACCCAAGCACTCCCATAATGAGCCTGGCGCCATAGGCGCCAGGACACTGTCCAAAGGGCCCCTATATGGGGATGCTGGGTCCTTCCTTGGGGACTGGATGTCCGCTTTCGGGGACGCAGGGCTTGAACCGGCTCCCCGGGAGCGGGCATCATGACAAACACTTTATCCAAGAAGAAGTGCATCAGAACTAGTGACGTAGTCCAATTGACTTTGGCTGTCCTGGCTCCTTAAAAGGCCCCCTTCCTAATCTATTGACTTTGGCATTGCTGTCCCTTCATAGGTTGTAATTTGTTGAACACTTACTGCTGGGAAAGGCTTCCCTAGATTTCATTAGATGATTCAAACTGTCTTCACATTATAAGAAAGTATGTTCCAACCTTTCTATTTCCCTAACCCTTCCTTCCTGAAACCGAGAGTGTAACAAGTATATTGGTGTGTAAGATAAATACAATACTATCCTTGTTATTGAAGTCACTTCATGGTGTAGGAGAAATGTATTAGCATACCCAAAGCGTATTCACCAACTTTATTGACTTTGTAAAGTGATTCCAAAGTTTGCTTGACTGTTAAACAACTGCCTTTTTTTAAAGAACGCTTAACGAAAACTAAATGTCTAAATAAATAAATACTTCTAACTGAAACCATGAGAGTGTAAGTGTTACTTGGTTACTTGTATAGACCGATTTAATCTGTACAGCTCTACAGGTCGCATTTACCCCTCTTGAGATAGGCCTGGCTGCTCAGTCACACTACCAATTTGTGTAGTACAGACCTATACCAAAAGGTTGGTTAACTAATACCAAGCAGATAAGATCTTGCCTAGTCTCACACAGTGCGACAGCACCAATTCTAAACTAACACCCAGGGGCATGCACACTGGACTAATGACAACCCAGATGACCCAAAAGAAGAATGTGAAGGTGCCTCAGAGAAAGAGGAACCCGTCTTAACTCGTGCTTGAGGATCCTGCCCTTGGAAGCCATTTTAAGTGTCCCGATGTCTGTGGTATGGCCAGCTACTTCCAGGTTTTGTTTTTGTTGCATCAGTCACCTTTTCGAGTTTCGACCTGGGTGTGGTGGGGGAATCAGGGGGCCTGCAGACTCTCAAATGATGAGACAAGATGCATTCCCCTCCAGTTGGAGCTCTCCTGCCCGAATAGGGGCGTTGCAGGACCAGCTTCATTGTCACCGCCATGAGGTTCACCTTCCACAAACTGATTGCAGTGTTCCCACCTGCATTATGTCCTAGGGGGATCCTGAGGTCGTCGGCTTTGTGGTGTTCATCTTCTCTTCATGTCAGAGTCATCCAGTTGTCCAGTCAAAAAAACAGTCTCGCCAGAGTGTGGAACCATCAGCTAGCCGGAACCACTCGAGATGCAAAAAGTAACCTCTGCGCGAGCGACCCCTAGTACCTTTCCAACTAAACCAACTAAACCAACACACAAAGTAAGTTGGCCCAGTGGATTCAGACATGTTTGGGCTGGTTTATGAAGATATCTGAGTAAAATGCATGACTTTACATACAGGTTTCTATGCCCCTCCTTCCATCGAGTTTAACGGGCGTAAAGTCCTAGTCCCTTGCCTGGTCGTGATCGGTGGAGCTCTGAGCAAGGATCCTCCATGGTCTTTCAATAAAGTGTTGGGATAGGAAAGAACTTTGCTTATTTTGTTCTACAATTCTTGGAACACTTAGCCCTACATGCTGGCTTTGCCACACTTGTTCTACTTTCTTAGAAGACTCCCGACTCCCTACAAAGGGCAACATTTCGGGCTTGGTCTCTTCGTTCGGACACAGGCACCATCTTCTTTAACAGGGAATGACCATCAGTGATAGGCTCATCTGTTATAAAACATTGTAATAATGTTTTAAATGTTGTTTTTACCATACTTAACTTTGCTCTTCACTTGCTTTACTACATTACAGTTTTCTAGTACTCTTAATTTCTAAATTCAGCTGTAAGCAAGATCTTAGTTTGTGCCTGCACTGTGTACTTTGCATTGGCTTCCGGTAATAATTAGAATAATGTATTTCTTATATAGCACTACACACCCATAAACTTCAGCTTCACTTCCCTTTTGCTCATTTGTGATGGGGAAACAGTCACCAGACTTTGTTTTTAAGAATTGCTAACAGCACCGTACAGTGCAATGAGGATCTCCCCAACGTTTTACACTTGGGATTTTTGGTTACTTTTATATACGACTAAAGACAAGCCACTGGCAGCAGTTACATTTTTTCTGTTTTTGCTTAATATTTTATGTGCACATTCGCATTTACAGAGTATGGCTACTAAACATGGCTAGAGCCCAAAAACGGCTGTGCCATGAGATTTTTGCTCATTCTTTAGCCATATTGTAGTTGTTGGTCTTCTTGGGTCAGGGAATCCCATATAGGGTTATGCACCTTCCCGGGAAAGGCGTTGCTTTAACAAGCTAGTGAACCTTTGTGTATGTGCCACAGGAAGAGGGCATAGCAAGACCCGGCGATCAAGGACTTAATAATCATGCCCATCACAGCTTTTCCCTACCCCATTCCTCGACTATGACAAGGAATTGTGCCCCAGGCTCACCCTTTCTGCAGCAAACATGGCATCGCTCTCTTTGAATTCTGGGAAATTGTGACCTATGAAAAGAAAAAGAAAACAGACCGGTTAACAAACAAGCAAACATGATGGCTTAAACAACAATTACATTTGCGACATCTCCAGTAGTACTACACTTCATGCCATCTCCACCACCTGCGCCATACACACCTGCCAGTATCCGACCCCACAAATGCAGTCTTTATGATCATCAGAGAGCAATGCGGATACATGGTTAAACCGATTATCATGCAAAATAGGCAATTTAATTGATGGAAATATAAAATTAGTTGGAGAAAGAAGTGGCCCCAGGAAAAGATACTTATCCCCGCCCCCCCTTTCATCAATTTAGCCACCACTATATCATTAATCTTATTGGCTCCCATACTGTCAACAAATTTAAAAACAAACTTGAGATATGTGACAGGTTTTTTTAGAATGCACCGATATCTAAGAAAATAAAAAGTCAAAATAATGTTAGGAACTTTCAATATGCCCATCGCAGATTAGCCTTAATATAGGAACTATGAGGAACCATCATCCACACTAAAAGAACACTAAGAAATTCACCACCAGACTACGACACGAGTGAGAGGATCCATCGTCTCGACTAGGACAACAGACGGAGGTACCCTTGCGCAGACTGCGACAACAAGAGTAATAAGGTTTGAGGGGGAATGTTCTACACTGTACTGAAAGGGCTTTATGCTCTCCTCCTAGTCAAGAGGGGAGTGACAAGGATAACAATTTAAGTGATAGTCCACACCATATATTAGGAAAAGCTCACAGCATTGACTTTTGTGAAGGCATGGGATAGGCATTTGCGTAGCACAGATTTTTGGAAGATTTTCCCACAGTCCCATGGTGAGGGATATGAAACGATGTAACCTAAATCTGCAACAGTGCTTCTAACTAAAGGGCAAGCCCAAACTCTCTCAAGCTGTAGGTAGCGGAAGGGCAAGGAGGTTAACAACAAGGGAGGAAGAAAGGCTGGCAGTGAAGTATCGGTATTTCCAACACTTACCTCAAATAATTAACTACACTGAAAAATAGACACTTTATAACAGAAATATACAGACTCTCTACCAGGTAAAATAAGTACTTACGTTAAATTGAACGCATAGTAAAACCCAGCTTATTGTGTTGCCCACTAACTGGTGGTTGCCACAACACAAAGCGAAAGGGAGCATGAGTAAGTCATGATCAGGACTCAAAATGCCACACAGAAAAGTCAAACTAGTTCCTAAACCTCTAGAACATAGTAACATAAATGTACACTAAACATTAAATACAGCACCTAGAGGGAGAAAAGGGGTTAGTACGTTAACAAAACCCAGAGGTCCATCAAAAGTCAGGATTAGATTTGTTTTTTAAGACCAGACCCTCAAGGTTCTCTTAATACTCCCTGGAACTACGCAAAAGTAACCAGAAATGAAGCATAGTAGTAAGACATTTTATAAATTCATTATCAATCAGTGGTACATGCTGAAATTCAAGTTGTTGGCCTAAAACTCCAAGGTGCCAAGAAAAATGTCCATGTACGTCTGCATCTTTAAATTGTATGTTAAGATGATTTTATGATCCGATTGTTTATTCTTGCTTTTATTAAGGTTTTGTGTTATTTTGTTTATTTATTAAGGAACAAGTTACTTACCTGTAACTGTTGTTCTCCAGCATGGGTCTGGCATGGATTCACATGCTCATGAATATACCCCGTCGTCAGGCTGGGAATCCTCGGTAAAGAAAAAACCAGTATCAGTTTCGTTTCTGATCTGTCTTTCGTAGTAGTAACCAATCACTGATCTCTGCGTCATACTGACCACAGCCAATGACTGCTTCTACCTAAGACCCGCCTCTGGCAGCCATCTTCAGATTTGGAAGCACGTGAAGTGGCAGTATGACCAAGTGAAGAGCCGCAGAGGGGTAGGCGGGAGGGTTCGCATGTGAATCCATGCCAGACCCATGCTGGAGAACAACAGTTACAGGTAAGTAACTTGTTCCTTCTCCAGCATGGGGTCTGGCATGGATTCACATGCTCATGAATAAAGAATACATAGCAGTACACACATGCACAACCACGGGAGGTGGCAAAGGCTCAACATTAAGCATCACATCAAACTCAACATTAAGCAATCTTACCTCCTCACCAGGCTCACCTCAGGCGAACAGGTTGCGCAGCACTTCTTGGCCGACCCTGGACTCCTCCCTGGAATCCCGATCGACGCAGTAGAATTTCGTGAACGTGTGCGTCCACCTCCACGTAGAAGCCCTGCATATGTCCAGCAGCGGCACACCAGAAAGGAACGCCGTGGTAGCTGTGATCGCTCTGGTGGAATGGGCTCTCGGACGGCCAGGCAGCGGTCGGTTTGCCAACCGATGACAGTACATGATACAGCCGGAGAGCCATCTGGAAATGGAAGCCTTCGAGAGAGCCTTCCCCCGATTGACAGGTCCAAAGTTCACAAAGAGTTGTGACGTCTTCCGAAAACACTTCGTGCGGTCCACGTAGAACTTCAGCGCTCTAGCCACATCCAGCGAGTGCAAAGTCCTCTCAGCCGGCGACGAAGACGACGGGAAAAACACAGGCAACACCAAGGGTTCATTGAGGTGGAAGTCTGACGGCACCTTGGGCATGAAGGAGGGGTGCGTCCTGAGCACCACCCTCGTGTCGTGAAAAGTCAAGTACGGGCCCTTGCAGGAAAGGGCCTGGATCTCTCCCACCCGTCGTGCGGAGGTGATGGCCACAAGAAACGCTGTTTTCCACGACAGGAACTTCAACGGGGCCGAGTGCAGAGGCTCGAACGGAGGTCCCATGAGCTTGGTCAGCACCACGTTGAGCTCCCACGCCGGGGCTGGAGCCTTCACCGGCGGGAACGATCTGAACAGTCCCTTCATGAACTCTTTCACCAGACGATGAGACCACAAGGACGTCCGCCCCGTGGTTCTGGTGCATCGGGAGATCGCAGCAAGATGAATCTTGATGGACGCGTGTGCCAGTCCAGCTTTGGCCAGCGTCAACAGGTACGGCAGTACTTGGGGAGCCGTAATCCTTAGAGGGTTAATCCTCTGTGCGTGGCACCAGACAGAGAACCTCTTCCATTTGTGTCCGTAGCATTTAAGAGTCGAGGACGCCCTGGCCTTTGCAAGAACCTCTCTGCAGTCGGCCAGTATGTCGTATCCTCCAAACTCTAGCGCTGCAGGAGCCAGGCCTGCAAGTTCAGCGACTTTGGGTCGTGGTGGAGGATGGCGCCTCCTTCCCTGGAGAGCAGATCCGCGTCCACTGGCAGCTTGATTGACGGGGACGCTGACAAGTCCAGAAGCCCTCCCAGGGGAACGAGAAAGCATCGCCCATGCTCCTCGGCTGGGGAAACCTGCTGGCGAACCTCCGGCACTTGGAGTTCGTCGCCGTCGCGAACAGGTCGATCTGGGGTGTGCCCCACCGTCGGAAGAGGCGATCCACTAGATCCTGCCGTAGTTCCCACTCGTGGCACGAGCGCAGCTCCCTGCTGAGTGAGTCGGCGATGGTGTTTTTTATCCCTGCCAGATGAAACGGCACCAGAAACATCCTTTGGGCGACGGCCCAATGCCACAGGTCCTGCGCCTTCTTGGACAGTGCTGGGGACCTGGTTCCGCCCTGTTTCCTGATGTAAAACATGGTGGTGGTGTTGTCGGTGAAGATCCTCACCACCTTGCCCTTGAGGGACGGAAGGAAGGACCTGAGGGCCCAAAACACTGCACGGAGCTCCAGGACGTTGATATGGAGGGACTTCTCAGTCGGGAGCCAAAGGCCTCTCGCGTGCAGATTTTCAGTGTGCGCTCCCCACACTTCCAGGGAGGCATCCGTGGTCACTGTCTCCTGGTGGCTTGGGGTCTGGAAGTCCATGCCCGCCGTCAGATGCGCGCGGGTGCCCCACCACCGGATCGCTCGTCGGAAACTCTCGTCAAGTGTGATCCTCTCCTCGAAGCTGCCCGTCGTTTGGATCCAGCGCGCGTCCAGGAACTCCTGCAACGGGCGCATCCGGAGCCTGCACATGAGAATGAGGTAGATGCAAGAAGACATCATTCCGAGGAGGGACTTGATGGACCTCACCTTGGCCGCGTCGGCAACCAACATCCGCTGTACCTTGCCCAGGATGGCCCTGGTCCTTTCCTCCGACGGGGAGGCCAGAAGGGACACTGTGTCGAGCTTCGCTCCCGGAAACAGTGCGTCTTGCGCGGGTACCAGGTGGGACTTGGCGTAGTTCACGGAGAATCCAAGGTCCGTGAGAAGTTGGACGGTCCTTGCCGTGTGTTCCATGGCGAGCTCCCTCGTCTTGGCTCGGATGAGCCAGTCGTCCAGGTAGGGGTAGACGTGGATCCCCTCTCAGCGCAGCTGCGCCGCCACTGGTGCAAGGCACTTGGTGAATACCCTGGGTGCCGACCGTAGACCGAAGGGAAGGGCTCTGAACTGATAGTGACGCCCTTGGACCACGAACCTGAGAAATTTTCGGTGCCCCTTTAGGATGGGAATATGGAAGTAGGCATCCTCCAAATCCAACGACGACAGGAAGTCGCCCTCCTCCAGCTGACCCAGGACGTGCTGGAGGGTGACCATCCGGAACTTCTGTGCCTTGATGAACTTGTTCAGCCGTCGTAGGTCCAGGATGGGGCGCCATCCTCCCGTCTTCTTCTTCACGAGGAAGTATCTTGAGTAAACTCCGGAGCCCCGAAGCCTCTTTGGGACGAGTTCGATGGCGCCCTTCCTGAGCATCGCCTTTACCTCCCGGAGAAGCTGAGGGACGTGAAGCTCTTTCCTGGCCACAGGGGGGATGCGCGGGCACCTTCTTTGAAACTCGAGCGCGTGGCCCTGGGCTAGGGCGTCCAGCACCCAACGGTCGGTGGAGATGGACTCCCACACGCTGACGAAGCTCGCCAGCCGGCCTCCCACCGGGGTGCTTCGGTGGGGGCCCGACCCCACGGCCGGTTCAATCCTGCTTAGACGAGGCTTTGCCGCCTTGACCTCCTTGGCGACGACGGCGGGGTCCGCCTGACTTGCCTCGTCCCCTGTAAGCTTCCTGAGACGACGAACGGGCCGCTTGACGGTAGGTGGAAAATCCGCCGCCGGAACCTTTGGAGGCGCCCTTGCCTCCGCCGCTCCGAAAGGGCGGCCGCCGTTGCTGGAGAACCCCGAGAGCCCGGGCCGTCAGCGTGTCCGCTTTAATGGCTTGAAGGGAATCGTCCACTGTTTTCCCAAACAGGTTGTTCCCATCGAACGGCATGTCCAGGACTCTGGTCTGTATGTCTTGACGGAAGTCAGTAGCCTTGAGCCATCCACGCCGCCTAAGGCACACGCCGTTGCCCAACTGGCGAAATCCAGTGTCGGCGATGTCCGTCGCAATCGTGATGGCGTGGTCCGACGCCACCTCACCTTCCTGCAAGATCTCCAGGGCATCCGCCCTCTTGTCGTCCGGTAGGAAGTCCAGCAGGGGAGCCAGTTTGTACCACAGCTCCCTGTCGTAGCGGGCTACGATAGCCAAGGCGTTAGCCGCCTTAATCGTCGTCGCTGCAGACGAGATGACCCTGCGCCCCATCGTGTCCAATTTCTTTCCCTCGCAGTCCGGCGGGGAAGTCGACGTGGAGGCCACACCCCCCCCGCTTTCTTCCTGGCCGCCGCGGAGACGACGGAGTCCGGGGTAGGCTGTGCCCGGAGGCACAAGGGGGCCGCGTCCGGGACCCGGTACTTCCTCTCGTACCGGTCTCTTCTAGCCGGCGTCGTGGATGGGTTCTTGAGGAGGGCGAGGCCCTCATCACAAATATCGTCCAGTAGAGGTACCGCGAGGACCGTCTTCCTCTTGGCCTCGCGCCGCTGATAAAGGAAACCTTCCTTCTTCTTCTCCTCAGGGCAGAGCTGGAAGAGCTCGGATGCCCTGGCGATCATGGAGTGAAAAGATCCAATCTCGTCGGGCGGGGAAGCCCGGGTGGGAGGAGACGACGGCAGATCCTCGTCTTACACCTCGTCGTCCGTACCCGTCGCGGCCGTGTCAGTCCCCGTATCATCCCCTCGAGTCGTGGACGGGGAGGAGGGCTGAACGGGGCGCGACGGCTGAAAAGGAGGTGGAGGGTGAATCCTTCTTTTCTTAGGAAGCGGGCTGCCCGAAGGGCCTGGTTCCGGATCCCCCGACGGGAGTGGTTCCTCCACTGGTAACGGCAGTCTCGTCCTTATCTCTGAGCATAAGGACTGTATAGCCAACAAAATGGCCGCCGAGTTGTCTTGCGGCACTGACAGAGGGGGATCCGACGGGCGGTCAGGGGCCCCGTCGGTACCCTCGACGATGTCGTCGTCTCCTGCGTCGGGATCCCTCCCGACGGGCTGGTCTTCTTCCATGCCAACGCCGTGGCTTAAGACCTCGATCAGTTCTTCCTCAGAGGTTGAGGCCGAATCCACGACGACCTCCTGCCCCCCCCATTTTCTTCTCCGTCGGAGGTTTCACGGGGGTCCTGTCGATGGGCATAAAAGAGGACTCCCTTCGCGGTGGCAGGGAGACTCTGAGCCCCGAGGTCGCCACCACTGGTGTAGCCTCCACAGGCTGAGCCAGGGCCGCCGCAACTGTCTCGATAGAGGCCTTGGCCGGATGGATTAAGGCTTTCACCACCCTAGGTGCGCTCATTGCCTTCTCCTTGAGGGGGGGGACACTGCCTCGCTCCCCCTCCGCCTTCGAGCTCGACCGGGGCCTCTCCAGGAGCTTCGCCGGGTGCTCGGCCTTCCTCTTACCCGACCCAGAGCGTTGGCTCGTGGTTGATGGTGCCGGGGAGGGTGCGCCCTGCCTGGCGCCCGTAGAGCCCGACCGTTCGGCGCTCCCGGTGCCAGCGGACTCGCGGTGCTTGGCCTTATGTTGGACCCCCGTCGCCGGTGCGTCCTCAAAGGTCTTAGAAGACCGCTCGGATTTCTTCCTCTTCTTCTCGCCGGACGGGCTCTTCCCTTCCAGCCAGTTGGCGAGACGTTGATGGCGGTCCTTCATGGTCCGCTCCGACATGTTGCCGCAAAACGCACAGTCCTTCTCCACGTGCGTCTTGTCCTCATGTAGGCAGTAAAGACAAAAGGAGTGTTCGTCTTCTTTAAAGACATTCTGCAGCTGGCATCCAGGGCAGACCCTGAACAGCTTTCTGGGCGTCGAGCTTCCCTTCTCCTGGGCCATGACCGAGATGGGCCTGAGAAACTTCTGGAGTCCTCCAAAAGCGTAGCTCGACGAATCTTCACCCTTGAGGGGCGTAGACGAATCCGACTCGGGTCCCCGTTGATCGGATGGAGAGTCAGTGGAGCTTGAGGCTCTTTTGACCGAAAAAAACGAAGTTTTTTGAGAAAAAACGTGAAAAAAATAGCACTAACGCTCGAGAGCAATAGCACGAGGATCCCAACACATGAACATGCGGTAAAAATCTGAAGATGGCTGCCAGAGGCGGGGCTTAGGTAGAGGGCAGTCATTGGCTGTGGTCAGTATGACGCAGAGATCAGTGATTGGTTACTACTACGAAAGACAGATCAGAAACGAAACTGATACTGGTTTTTTCTTTACCGAGGATTCCCAGCCTGACGACGGGGAATATTCATGAGCATGTGAATCCATGCCAGACCCCATGCTGGAGAAATATGAATTTCTGTACAGCGTGCCGATGCATTTTTCCCGATTTGCGCTATATATACCCAATGTCTATAAATAAATTGCAGGTACATTTGTTCCATGTCATTTCAAAAGAAATGTAGGTGACTTCAAAACTTCTCTGTTCAGAAAGATTTCTCTTTTGGCAACTTTTCTTCCATAATTCTATGGACGCGCAAAAGTTTGCTTTTGAACCGGTCTTGACTTTTTACAGGGAATTGAATTCATCGGCTTCATGCCCCTGGCCTTTTGCTCATTTGTTATGGGGAAACTGATCAGTCCTTCAGACTATCAGTACTGGGGGTTAGGTAGGTTTTTGCTAAAGTCCAATCAGGTTTGGTCTCTATAAACACAGCTCTTGATTTAAGGGACCTAACTTCCAATATAGGCCTGTACTACCCAAGGTTGGTAGAGTAGCAGAGCAGCCAGCTTATCTTAGTAGGAGGAATGTGAGCTGTAAATCAGTAAAAAGAAATCGGAACATACATAGATCCAAAGAACAATTTACACATTTAAAGTTATATCAAAAATAGTGATTATTTTCTATGTACACAAGGCAATAAGAAATGCTATATCAACCAATTTACATCAGGATAATCGGAAGAAATAAAGCAGGTGAAGAAATGACAATATACTCTTGTAACCATACAAGAATGATTTCAATCAGGTCAGTAAAAGCAGTTCTTGGTATATCTCAGCAGTACTTTGTTGTAGGTGAGTCAAGACTGGAAAGAACCAATATTAACAGGTACGCAACACTGTACCAATTCTTTGTAACGTCACTTTTATATTTTGGGAATAATGGCCACCACGCTTATAATAGGATAAACAGTAACTTTATTTCTAAGATAACAGGAGGATTTCTTAGTGAGAAAGAGGCAAATGGTAATTTCACAGCAGGATATTATATTATATTGGGATACTTTAAGAGAGACCTCGTTCACTTTTCCAAGTGGATAGTCTGTATGTAGTTACTCTCAGAATTTAATTGCCTTTAAAGTTCTCAACTTCATTGTCTGATATTTAGACCCGACATCCACATTTTGGTTATTTCATTGTCAATTCAACCTTCTCAAAAGAACTCTTGGGTATACACTTAATTCCGAAACTCTTTGATCTCCTTGGTTGTTTTTATAAGAATAAGTCTCTTGCTCATGGGTTGCCACATTTCTTTCTCTCAACTTCAAACAAACAAAATCATTAACTTTAAGCTCCCTTCTAATTCCTATCTTCGCCACTAGATGTCCTTTCGGATAGGCACTGAACTCCAGGACTTCAGCAGTTATCTTTTTGGAAGTCTTGTAATACTGCTGTTCATCGCCAGAGTCCCCTTTGGTTTTGCAGTAACGGGGACTTGTGAGCTGAACAGCTGATTGGGATCCAGCTGCTCAGCGGATGACAGTCCACTCTGCTCCGCCTGCTCGATTCAATCTGTGTACGGGTAGCTGAATTTAGACTCCGCTCGCACACAGAGGTTCAATAACACGGTCAGGCAGGAAGGATCTTGTCCTTCATCCAGCGAGGTATACCGTACCTTGCAAGTCTCAGCAGTTTCCTTCGTGGGAAAGTGAAGGCCTTTTCTTTGTTCTCATCGGCTTCTCGAGTTTACGTCTCTGCACCAATTTATAATGACTAAAACTGTATTAACTTGAGCACACAGGAACTTGTTCTACTAGCAATATTCACTTATCTGCCGTAACCCTTTGGGGATTGACTCTTTGTTTATCTCTTGGCTTAATACGCCCACTCGTAACAGATCTTTTCTTCCTCAGCCATTTCCTGGTAACAACAACAAAAAGTATCCCCAGGCTTAGATAAAAGGACCTTCACATCACAATGTCTACACTTACTGGATCTATAATCTGTCCATCAAAGATCTAGACCCACCTCCTGTCATTCATCCTTTCAGCCTTATACTGCCGTGATAGCTGATGTTACCAGACAGACCCTCCTGGTCTGTCTTCATGGAATTAACTCTTTCACAGTCTTAGGCAGTCTTTCCCTTACTAGAAAGGAGTTCTTCCGTTCAGGTTTTGAGGGAAACAAGCAATGCGAAAGTCAATAGGAATGGACGATTTATTGTAGGGGAACCAGCAATGCCCAAGTCAATAGGAATGCAATAGCGTTGATGAAGTTCTTCAAAGTATAGGTAGATAGCAAGTTGGATGGTCTCAAAAAGGACACAGGGACTTGGAAAAGCCTCCCTGTGAGTGCGCAAGCTGTTAGGTTATGGGCGAATGAATTGGAGTGAACACCGAAACAGCACTCCAATGACAGGAGCGAACCGAGTCAAGTACCGATGAAGTACCGCTCTCCCTGCCTCTCTTCACGTGGACTTGCAAGCTTCTGCTGTTATTTTATGATCCATTCACTGGCTATTGTACTGTGTAAAATAGATCAACTAAGCCCCAGCCACTACCTGCAGTGACGTGATAAAAGTTTGACCTCGCGTGCACTAGCACGCGCACCGAGTCAAGTACCAGTGAAGTACCGCTTGACTGCTTTGCCGCGGAATCGCGGTTCCGGCAGTACTTCCCAGTCCTCACTCTTCCTATAATTTAAAGCCAGTGATAATAGCTCTCTGTTTTTTTGTCTTTCCACTCTTTCCTACTTTCATTGTTGGGTGACCCTTCTAAAATTACTGTAAATCTCGGTAATAATGCAATCACGAATATACAACTTAAAAAAAAGGAATGCCTCCTATCACTCTGGCTGGTGGGGTCTCTCACCACTCCTAATCAACTACAAATGCCTTCACGTATACAAACTAATAAGCCAGGATGTTCCACTCCGTTTCCCCGGAAAACCAGGCAGTTGACCAATCCATCAACAAAGTCTGCCCTACATATGGACATACGGGCCTACTACAAAGATCGTGACAACGCTGGCTCTCCGGTGTCTGGAACTAAAATTCCATTCATGCCGCTACCGTTGCAGACTGCAAATCACAACGTAAAGAATGCCTCTACAAATCCATTTTTTGCTGACCCGTTTGCCACTAAGAAAATGATGCAGGAATCAAACGAAACCATCACCTCGACCATACCATCAAGAGATCGAGTTTCAAGTCACTGTACTATTCCAACTAATGTGAGTAATGTTTCACTGTCTGACAGTGTTTTACTATGTAATACCCTAACTGCGCCTCCCGCGGTGGTGACAGGATATTTCACAAGTGACCAAACCTGATTCTGCGGTGATAGACCTTGATTTAAATGATTCTAGTTTCTCTTCACATGACTTACCTGCACATCTATCTGGTTCAACTGACCTATCTTTAGATACTAGCCGCCCAAACTCGGCTTTAGCAGTTTACTATGTTGCTCCTACTCCGCGACCACCACGCTTTCCATTAAACGATTCAGAACCATCTAATACCATAGAACTAGCTAACAGAATGTTAGAAATTGCACTAAACTCAATGAACATGGCTATACTTTCATTGACTAAACTTTTTGATACTCTTGATTGCAAACTAACCACACAGGCCTTACGACTAGATCAAATGCTGCAGTGGCAAAGTACACTATCCGAAATCATGAATTCCAAGGTGGGCTTCCCTCTTGGTTCAGCTCAGCCAAATAAGACCATGGCTACAGCATTTACGCAAACAAACACGAGCACAAAAGTTGAAAATCCTACCTTAAATCAAAAACGAGTAGCAACAGAGCAAATTTCATCTCCGATATCATACTTGATCAGAATGCTTTAATCCCACAGGCAATCTCTGTCCCAAATCCTACTACCATGAATTGACCGTTAAACCAAACCAGTATAATCTATGTTTTCTGCAGCTAAAGAAGACAAAGAAACACAAGAAGAACGACCTAAATTGGAGAAAATTCCAAAGGGGAAAAAATCCCAAAACATTACAAATCTGAAACAAAAATCTGCATCGCAAAGAAAGCAGTTTATCAGAATTTTGCGTCAGGCACAGACTACAGCTAATAGAGCATCCAAAGCAATAGCAAAGAAATATCTTCAATTAGCACAAGAAACAAAAGCAAGTACTATCTACCTGTGACAAACCGAGTATTGCGGCGTATAAACCGCTGGATGATCTAGTGGAATTAGCCAAAGCTGCTAGCTCAGCTAATACTGATCTCCAACTGAATCATCCTTCTGTAAACCAAGATATTTGCTTGAAGGAAACCTTCAAAACCACTCCTGAACCAGAAGTAGTAGATTATCGTCAAGAAATTAGACGAGCAGTTAATGAATACATGACTAACGTTGAATATTAAACATTCGCTAACCTATGTAAATATACTTCACTGTAAATTTGTACAAATGTCATACTTGCTCCTGTAAATCTTTGTATTACCTGTGTATATGCAACTAAGATATGTCTGTAACAAGTGCCACGATGCCTACGGGCTGACGTGTGCTCTACAAATCTGAATAAAATAAAAAATAAAAAGACTTGCAACCAGCACAAAAGCATTCTCTTGTCTGTCCCAACAACTCTATATTATTCTTCAAATCTCAAATGTCCTTTGAGAATAAATCAAGCAACATCAATGGAAAAGAGAATAATAACAAGACACAAAACCAATCTTTAAAAACAACTGGAGATTAAATAGATTTTATAGACAAAACTTCGAGCTCCAAGTGCAAACCTAATAAAAAAAACGTAGCCAATTTGAATCCTCACACCTCCCTAGGTCCTGAAATCTTGCGACTAATTGAATCTGCAATTACAAGAGTTACAGAGCAAAAACCACTAGTTACGGAGGGTCTTAACAAACCACAACCTGTACTTCAGAATTTGAAAATACAACAAAAACCGTTAACTAAACTATTGGCTTTACGCGCTTTACTCCTATCGTGTCTACCATTACCTAAACATCCAATATGATTTAAAAATCGGAAATCTGCAATGGCAATCATTTCTGAAATTCCAGCTCTAGATGATCTTTGCTCTGTTGATATTGATCAGGTTGAATTTGTTAACGAAAAGAAGAGAACATCTGTAATCTTTGTAATCTTGTGGTTTAATTCCCGGCTAGTTTTAAACACCATCTGGTTGACCAAACAACAATTCTATGACCTGTGCGTTATTCTATCTGTTGCACCAGTACAAACAACTTTGGCCTGTTTGTATTCATGATCAACAGTAACTAAGTACAGAATCAGCTAAGAGTTCCTTTTCCCTTGTTAGCTGGAATTCAAGAGGATTCAAACATCTTATAAATAATAGGTCAGCAAAACTGGAAACATTTGACAGTTATGCTACAGGAAACGTTGCTCACTTCCATCCCTACATGGGATCATTATGTCATCTATCTAGTACCAGAGATTAAGGCAGCTTGTGGTAGACCTATGTCAGGACTATTAATAGCCATTAAACAAAATCATGTGCTTAAATCAGAAAACTGGATTTCCCCTAACTCATTCATGCAAATGATAAAAGTACATGTAGGATCCATATCATTTGCTTTAATAAATCTATACTGGAACCATGTGGTAATAACTGATGATTGTTTTATAAACGACTTATGTCAGTTGCTTGATTTAATTTCAATGGATAAAACTATTCATCACATAATAGTAGCAGGAGATTTAAATCTCCACTGCTTTAAAAACTACACAAATCAGTTGCCAAGGGCACTTAGCATGTTGGTTACAACTAACTAAAACTAGCAATCTATACGTACTAAATGGCTCATATGCAACAGACGTTCCACCGCATCCGACCTGGCAGAGAAGAAATCTTACGACCTCCATTGACTATATTTATGTTGATCCCCAATTAATGACACAAATTGATAATTTTGAAATTATAGTTGCTGATATGAGTGACCACAATATGCTTACAATGTAATAGAAAATCAGAGAACCTATAATAGACTGTAAGCACCACCAACCACAAGGTTCTCTATTAATTAATACTAGACATAACAAATTACAGTGGTCAACAGCAACATTGGAAAAATGTAGTGATTACTATGCAGCTAAATTACATAAAAGCAGTGAGAAACAAGAGATTGTCTATCATGATCTAATGCAGCTATTTCAACCAAATTCAATTTGACGATCTATAAAATAAACACCAAAGCTACATGTCTTTAGCTACAAAATGAAAGCAAAAAAAGAGCAAAATCTTAAGGAAACACAGGAAGCTATAAAGCTACCGGTAGAACAAAGAGGTCCGGCACTAATAAAGATCAGAACCAGATATAAAAACTAGTTAAGGTCTCAAAAATCATCCATCAACAAGATGGCGCAGAGATGCTGTCTGAATTACTTGCCAAAAATACAGAACACATATGGAAAGTAATAAATGAAGCATTAACAGGACACCAAGTAGCCATACAATCGAATGCTGTCAAGGAACAGGAATGGATAGATTACTATTCTAAGATTTATGCTTTGCCTGAAAGCCTTGAAAGCTCACATCAGTTAGTGATCTCAAATAAAATCAACAAGTTCCATCTTAGATTTGATAAAGGTGATGTTTTGTATTACATAAATAGAGCAAGTGGCTCGAGAGCCCCAGGCCCAGATGGGCTAACTAATTTTGCTTTGAAACAGCACCCTGAAATTTGGGCGGAAATACTAGCAAATATGTTTTAAGAGTATAAACCACACCCAAATCATTCCCCAATCTTGGAAACAATCAATAACTATACCAATCTATAAGAAAGGTGATCGTTGTAATCCAGCCAGTTACAGACCCATCTCTCGCCTGGATGCTCCCGGGAAAATATTTAGTCGTATTATTCTAAGCGAGCTACATGCCTGGTCTCTAGAAATGAACAAGAGAGACCCATTTCAATCCGGGTTTGTCACAGGACTGGGCACAGTGCCCAAAATGATCACCTTGAATATGTTGAAATGTCAAAGTGCCAATCGGAAACAATCGCTTTATATGGCCTTTGTTGATTTCCGGATGGCTTTCGACTCAATTGATCGACCATTATTATATGCAAAATTGAGACGATACGATGTCCTTCATTGGTGAAACATCTACATACAAACACCTTTATGAAAGTACGGTTGACAATGGATGGTCTACTCTGCTGTTTTAGACACTAAACAAGGTCTAAAGCAGGGCTGTATATTGGCTTCTATATTGTTCAACCTTTTTATTTTGGACATGGAGAATCATTTATGGCTGTTCTTTCTGATGCAGCCAAACTAGGTCTTCAGCGTATAGCCTGGTTGATATACGCTGACCACCTGGTTCTTTGCTCACAAACGCCAAGAGGGCTCACAGAATCTGTTGAAGGCTCTATCTGTGTATGCTCAATCAAACAATTTGTTAGTCAACTTGGAGAAAACACAAATTCTGGTTTGCCAAAGTAACATGAAAATTCGCCCGACTAGATATAAATGGAATTTGCAGGATTCAACATTGTTAAGAGTAGTTGAATACAAGTATTTAGGCATGATCATACACAACTCGATGTCTAATATGCAATATAAACAAATCTTGAATAATAAACTAGTTACATTAACCTCACAAACCAAGATACTTATATATAAGTATTGCAAGTTTTCATATAGCCACATTTTGTTGTTCAATCGACAGAAAGTCATCCTTATACTAACGTATGGAGCCGAGACAACTCCCTATATTACGCTCCATCAATGGGATTTACTTGAAGCACGATTTTGGAGAAGTGTGTTGAATTTGCCACTTTGTGTTCCACTACCCATACTGCGATATGAACTTGGTCTACTGTCTTTGTCGGCTCATGTACTGTGGAAAATGTGTAGTTTTTAGAAAATGTATTCGGGTATTAGATGTAAACAATATTCTAAGTGTGGTAGCCCACCATGTGATATCATCTAAACTTGTCTTTACACCAAAATGGCATGAGTGTGTAATAAATACTTTGACAGATGCAAACATTTCCTTAGATCCTTTGTTAGAAAACCCTAACCGAGCGAAAGTAAAAATGCAGCAGCATGACCGGTTGTGTAATCGTGAGAAATGCACTACATATAAAGATTTTAACACCAAGTTGTTTGGTTATAAGAAAATGAAAAACAGATTTTGTAAAGTGCTCCTCACCGAAGATAAGAGAACAGGATCTGTGCTTTAGATTGAATCTGTGGCACACAAGAGAGATCTAACAAGGAGAGGTGCCTTACCTAAAGAGATGAAGTTTTGCCGCTTTTGTTTTGATCAAACTCAAAAAGAGACATTAAAAAATTTAATTGTTAACTGTCTAACATTAGTTTCACAGCGGCAAGTGTATTTCACTAAACTGTTGAATTTGTATAATCCTGCAAATCCGCTGAAATATGGCAGAATATCTTCTCCAGTACAAGACATGCAGTAAGAATAGATAGCGATAGTACACTATTTAGAACTACTACCATATCTAGATGTAAACAAAGATCACAACATGAAGAAGAAATCTTAATACAGGTAAGTAGCAAGTCTATATGCATTATCAGAAGGAATCTGCAAACTTAATTTTATACCACCTGAAAGTTTCTACTTTTTAATTTCACTAATTTGTTTCGATGTAATAAACTAAATTTGTGAATGTGGGACTTTAAGTGTTATAAATATTGTAAATATGGTAAATGTTGTAACTGTTTTGTAAACACAGAAAAATGTGTAAAAATTGGTAATTTGTAAAATTTGTTTTGTCTAAGAATGTCATTGTATATTTGAAAGGTTGATCCGTCAACCAACCATATAGAAAATAAAAATGTTTAAAAAAAAAAGGAGCAACACAAATGGCTCAAGATAAGTTTACCATGAGCCCTACAGTACCTGGGGAGTGATGAAGATGAGGCAGCTGGACGCCCTCACAATGCACGGCTGCAGACCCGATCTCCTGTTCCTTGGTCGACAGGACGAAGGGAGGGACTCTGGTTTGGACACTGCAGCAGTAGTCAAGTGAGAGGGACACGCCAGCAAGAGATTCTTCGTACTCCTGCATCAGTCTGTGGTTTTGGTGCCTTTTTATCAGCACCAGGAGCGAACTGTCAAAACCAGTTGGACTCTTCTCATTTACTTGATCCAGCACTCGGGTGGGGAGACTCTGGGGAGAGAATTGTTGCTTCTGGAGGTCCACACGGATGCCACTGAAGTTCCAGCTAAATTCGTCCACGGCAAGACTATGCACTGCAAGATGGTCAAGGTACCGCGGGTATTGAGGTTCTGCAGCCCAGGAAAGTCGCAGGACATCAGGGGAAGGGCTCACATTGAAGGTGGTCTTGAGGCCGATTATGCCCACCAGCCCAAATGAGGAAGTCGTCCTAGTCGGAGCCTCCCTGTAAATTCGTAAAAGGGGGCCAGGACAGCAACAGTGCTTCAGCAGGTCTTCTGCCGGTGCTGGAGGTACTGCAGCCGTCTCTGGTTGTAGTCTTCTTCGGATCTTCAGTTCCAATGGTTGACTTTGCATTTTGTCCAAAAAGCCTCGCCTTTTTTTGCTGGAACCCATTCATTCAGGCCTATGAAGTGGTCAATCATCTGGGGGTGGGTGTCCTGCAGGACAGCCAGCTTCCCATTTCAAACTGGATCCAGCCAGGGATACTATCAAACAAAGGCCAGCGAGGTTTCAGGATCTTCCCTCACTTCCTGCCTGAGCAGAGACACTGGAGGTTTGGCGGGCTTCACATAACTCAAAGAAGACCCCACCCCCATCTGGAACGGTAGAAGAAGGGCCAAGAAGGAACAAATGAAAAAAGGAAAAAAAAAAGAAGATGGGAGCCCCTTTCTGGAAAAATGGTCACCAAAGGGTGCCTTACTGCAGCTGTGGAAACAGTCTCAGAGTAAGTGGCACACAAATCGTAGGAAAGTAAATCCACTGCCACCAGCCAATTAAGTTTGTCAGTTACTGTAACTAGAAAGTTACAGGAGCAGTGTGACAGCGGTTACATAAGGTGGTGTGTGCTGATCCCACAAAAGGAAAAGATTAGAAGGACAAAAAATATCTCACTACCCCTGATAACATGTGTTTTCAAGGGAAAATCAAATAAAAAGGGAAGTCCAAGAGACCCCCAAGCAACACTGCAGAAATCTATTACAGATGCATGTAGTAAAATACATGGAGGAAGGTCTGACTCCACTGAAGTAAAAAGAAAAACACAAACAGTAAAACAGGGTTCCCATGTCAGAGCAAAAGAATGAGTGAGTGGGGATAAAGTCCCACTCACTCAGGGGAACAGTTAAAAAAAGAATCTAAGTCCCGCAAAGGTGCTGGTGGTCTCTCAGGTTAAGGGGAATTGGTACAGTAAATGAAAATTCCCCAACGCTTGAACACTAGGTTTCCCTTTTGACTTTTACATTTTTGTAACTGTTAACATTGCACACGGCATCCAACAACGCAGTGCAATGGAGATATGGCATCTTAGAACGCAGTGTAATGGGGACACATTTTAATCACCATAGCTTTTTACACTTGGGAATTTTGGTTACTTCTATATGTGCTGTGAGAAACCCGAGGGTTTCCTCACACCTACTCTCCCCTCACCCCCTTGGATCCTCTTCTCAGGTGGCCATGGAAAGGCCATCGCTTTTGGATCCTGACCCTGGGGATTGGGGAAGAGGATATGCACAGGCGAGACATGGTATCCCCCTTTTCCTTCTGAGAACCAAATTCACCCTGCCCCCCGGCCTTTGTGGGCTATTGCAAACCATATCCCCTCATTCCCCATCATTGAACCCACTATAGTACTGGGACGAGGAAGAGGGGACTAAGTAGTGAACACTAGTGAGTCATTTCACCATTGGGATGAGGAAGAGGCCAGTGTTGTAAAGGTCGGGCACGTCCTAAGTGCGCCACTGATTGTGACTAGGCAATTACAATTATGGACACTCAACTGCAACCTGTCAAGTGGTTGCAAGTGTATACAAAGGAAAGGGGAGAGTCCAGAAGAAGAGGGAGCAGCAGGAGGGAGCCGAGGCCGATTGTTGTGGGCCTACAGGGAGAATCCTGCATACCAGGAGGCAGCCAAGGTGCATCCTGCAGGAGAGCCAGGACGCCGGCAGACAATCACGTGAAGCTGTGGGCGGTCTGTGGGCGGGCCGCGAGAAGGCCACAGGTGTGGGAGCCTCACTGATCAGAGGTCTACAGCCAGAGCTGCGGACATGGAAGGAACAAAGTTGCTGACAGCTTCCGCGGGGAGAAAGCCGAGCTTCCAGCAGGATACGAAGAGAAGGAGAAGTGTAGAGCAGAGCTTGCGGTCAAAGGAAAGTGTGTTGGCGGAGCAAAAGCAAAAGGTACAGCTGCCAGGAGGAGACGCCAGGGACTGGTGAGTGAGAAGGGAAGAGCACTCAAATTGGGGTGCTCCTGGGGGCTGTGGGGAAGCCAGAATAGATACTGAATGAATGAAAAAGTGAACGCAAGGTTAAGTGGCCCGAAGCAATGGGGTGAGGGAAAAAAAAGGACATTAAAAAATGCAAGCAGCAGATTGAAAAAAATCACAGTTACTGAATACCAAACTAAATGAAGGCTTTTGGCCGAGATATGACCTGATAAGCTTGTGTGAAATTGAAGTACCGCCTATTGAAAGCAAAGCAAGAGCAGCATGACATAATGAAACGCAAGTATGGAAGATTGAAAGTATGAAAGCAAGGTGGCGAGGGAGCAAAAACACCACAAAGTAAACTACATGCGAAAACACGTTGTGGAAAAGCCAACAGACTGGAAACAGACTGGAAAGGGTAAAACACATTGTGACAAAGCCAAGAGCC
The DNA here is from genome assembly GCF_040938575.1 of Ambystoma mexicanum. NCBI lineage: Eukaryota > Metazoa > Chordata > Amphibia > Caudata > Ambystomatidae > Ambystoma > Ambystoma mexicanum. The sequence goes on along the minus strand of NC_090926.1, from coordinate 1,057,917,740 downwards.
TGACAAGGAAAAGCCAAGTGAGTGTGAACGGTGTTGTCCGACAACTGCGCCTAGACCGAGGAAACTCCAATAGTGAAAGCCAAAAAGGTTGCTTAAGTGAAACAGGAGAAAGCTATCTGGTTGAACTGTTAAGAAACCAGGAGTATAAAGAAGGTTTGGAGCGGTTTGTGAACATTGAAAGATTGAGAATAAGTACAAGTTGACAAGCTGAACTTGGGGAAGGGAACCCCATGACTCTGTGGAACTGTCTTGAACTTGGGGAAAGGAATCCTGAGACTTTGTGGAACTGTTGTGAACATGTGGAAGGGGAGCCGAGAAGTAAGCCAGGAGCTAGGAAGCAGCTCAGAACTTTATTTGGAACACTATTTCTTTTATTGCCGACATCCCTACACATTGTTTAGCTTTAATTGTGAGGGCTAATATAGGTTTTGGACTCCTGACTCAGCCTTTCCTGTAGGAAAATCCCACCTTAGTATAGGGCAAGTTAGACCTTCAACCATCATGACATTTTATTTTTATTTATTTATTTTAATTCTTATTACGCGCCGCATGCTCGTAGGCCTCAGGGCCCACAAAAGACAAAGACAAGACACACAACATGACCAATAGAAAGAGAGTGAGGCCGCAGAGGGTTACTACAGTTTGAAAAGTGAGTGAGTTAATAAAACATTTCTGTTTGAACTTTGAATCGGTTGTGTGTATCTTGCTTCATGATGCCTTCACAGTGCCTAAAGACAAGCTGGTGGCAGCAGATATATTACAATTTTAGCATTATTTTTAGTGTGTACATTTGCGTTTACCACATATGGCTACTGAAACGTGGACATTTCCCTAAAATGGCTGTGCCACAAGATGTTTGCTTGTTCTTTGGCCATATTGTAATTGGCCTTCGTCCTGCCTTGCCAGGTCAGGAAATCTCATATAAGGTCATGCACTTGTGCGGGGGGGTACGGCGGGGGGTGGCGGGCGCGGGGGGGGGGAGCTGCTGATTGTGTGGGCTAGTGATGCCTGTGTGTGGAGCCCTGGAAGTGGATGCGATGGTATGGTCCCATTCCACATTCTTGGAGCCAGAGAGTCTAGGTGTGGGGCAGGAGTGAAACCAATAGTTACCCCTGACTGGACAACTACAGGCTGTTTGAATGGTGCAGATCCTTACTGTTTGGAAGATTTTCCTTTTCGAGAGAAATTCTCGTCACTTTGCGAGTCCCCCAGCATTTTTGCTAGACTATTGGATTTTTTTTTTTTTTACTGATTTTCCTAAAAGAGTGGGAATCTTTTTCCACACATTCTTTTACTCTAACCTTTGAAACCCCTTTTACCCCTTTTTGGTACTGTTTAATGTAATTATGCTTTCCTCCATGCTTTCTGGCATCTACATTTTAGCATTGCAGCACACAGTACTTTCTGTACCGTGTTGCTAGAAGCTCCTTGAGCTTGCCTTTTTATTTTACCTGTGTTAACATGATACCAGAGGTGGGGAAGGAGAAGAGGAGGCGGCGAACAAGGAGGAGGAAGAGGAGACGGCGAGAAGGAGGAGGATGAGAAGGAGAAGGGGAAGAAGAAGGTCAAGCCACTTCCAGCGACCACCAGAGCCGTCTGAGTCCCGATCTCAACTTCTATGCGACAGGGAAGGCCTGAAGCAGACAACTTCCTCCCTTGGTATGGTGGGCCTAGCCAGTCCCAAGACAAACTACATTTTGCCCCATCCCTGGAAGAGCTGCGATTCACCAATGCCCGGGCTCCTATGCCATTTTGTGGTGCAACATCTACCAAAGCGTGGTTTCATCTGAAACTTTGCAGACATCCTCCTGGAACTCCAGAGACTGGATCCCGCTGCAGAAATTCCCCTCAGCCGAGAGAAGGACAGATAACTGGAGCAAAATCTACTGCACAACAACCGTCCTTCAATCAAGTCATGAAAAAGGTAGCACTAGCCAGCGCTGCAAAGATCTTCTGGGTGTCCAACTGGTCGAGAGCAACCATCAGATCCATTGCACGTTCTTTTCTGCAGTCGCCAATGCCAAGAATCCTGAACCAGGGTCTCCCGTCACCTCACCTTGGAGACCGTCCTGCTGCACCAGTTTCTTTGCTTAGAAGGTACTGTTGAGCCCCTAATACTTACCTGGGATCTGCCTCGTTATTCCTGTGCTTCGGAGGGTTGCAGTTAAGCTGCTACTTGCATCCCCTTCTAGGCCTACCTTGACCTACACTGGGGTAGATAACCCTTTGTGCTCTTCACCAAATAAACTTTACTGTTACTCATCTGTAAACTTGAAGAAATCTTCAAAGACTCTGCCTTGTCTACTGCTTACCTGCCTTTCATTCCTCAGCCCTGGTCACTGGACCCCCACTGCCCCCCTTCACTTTGTCAGACTCACCTAGAATAGGACTTCGTAAGATTGGTTAAGCAGGGGTTAACTTAAGTTATACAAAGTTGGTCTAACATTTGCATACTTGTTGCAGATGCTCCTGCTACTTGTGTTGCCTTACAACTATTGTTAAGTATTTTGTATCCTTTGGATATTGCCAATATTCTGGGTTTAATACTACTGTATGATAGTACTTAACTTACTTAAAAGTTATGCGCTTTAGTGTATATAAAATACATGCTGTGTGAGTGTTTCCTTGAACTAAGTGTATGCTCTGAGTACTGTGTGACTCACTACAGGCCTCATCCCTCCTAGACTAAGTCTGGCTGCTCAGCCATTGGTACCTTTGGGTAGTTCCGGCTAAACCTGTGCATCCAAGGTGGGCTTTCTAAAGTGTTGCCACAGACAGGACATTGGCAAAATCCCTTAACACTTACCATCGGTGAGCTTGGACTTGCATCCAATCAGAATTTTGGATAAGAAGAGGACTCTTGGGTTTCAAGATGGCGGCTGGTGGGATGACACAGGGCTAGAGGAGCTCAGGCTTGAGGGATCAGTGAGCGCATCTGTGGCACCCCGGAGGGTGTCGCAGCGTCGGAGGATTGGAGGAGCGGAGCAGGGCGGGAAGCCCGTCAGAGGTGCAGCGCCCCCCAGGGTGAGCGACCGCGGTGGCACGGCGGGAGACCCGACAGCCCGGAGGAAGTCGTGAAGAGGAGGAGTGGGGCTGGGGCGGTCCATCAGGGTTTGGACCGGATCGGCCCACCCAGGGCCCGAGACCTGCCCGCGGTGAAGGGGCCTGATTCGGACCGTCTGAGAACGGAGGCTCTTCCCCTCCTGGGCGAGCCCGGGGAGAGCCGGAGCCGGCAGTCCGAACACTGTCACTACCGCCCAGCAGGAGAGGAGTCGTCGGAGAGGCCTGGCCCGTGATCGCGGGGGGAGCTCCAGCGCACCTGCGCAGCGATACAGTGGTGGGCTGGAGTCTGCCAGCCTCGTCGGGAGAAGCTGCAAGCGGAGGACCCACAGAGCCAGCGGCTGTGAGAGTGATTCCGGGGTCTTGTGGAGCCAGAGAGAGGGAGCCAGGCACTGGGGGTGCGCACTGGGGGCTGCCCCGGTAACGAGGAGCCTAATCATGCACCCTAATCAAGAATCTACAGGGTGTGCGACCAACGGGTCCATTCTTCCCCAGTCACGAAGGGGCTCCGGGGGTGCTGGCTCTAGCCTGCCACCAACATTTGCTGTGGATGGGGGTGAGGGGGATGAGGAGGTCCTTCCCCCTGTGAGGCATACGGCAAGGGTGGCCTGAGCAGCAAGTCGGGCGAGGGCCTTGGAGTATAGCCTGCATGCAAGGTCCACAAGTCGGGATGAATAGCCCACTTTGTGCCCCGCCACAGAGCCAGGAACCAAAAGGCCTCATCGTCGGCCCACATGAAGCAGATACCCTTCGCTGTACGGTGGGACTGAGGTGCACACGTGGACAACAGGAGGATAGTGGAAGAGGGACACCCTGTCCAGTGGCGCCTGGAGCGTGCCCCTTGTCCGGCTCCAGGGCCTAGGAGGAACAGCGCTTGCTCTTTGGGGCTCCCACTAAGTGACAGGCAGCGAAGAGTGAGAGGAACGAGGTGGCATCCATCATCCCCCAGAGCTGATCACCCTCCCCTTGGTGAGATCTCGTACAAAACCTCTTGCAACAGAGGTACAGCACAGAATGGCCCCGCTGGGAGTGGAGGGGAAACCCGACACACAGGGGGGTGGGCGGAGCCCATAGCGACTGTTAGCAGCGCCCACCCGCAACCCACTATGTCAAAAAACAGAGGGAAGACTCTCGCAACCCCGGTGAAAGGGGATAAGAGGTGTCCGGAGGGGGTGCTCCAAAAACTATGGAGGAAAGATGGTGGTGCCCAGTCAGGTAGTGGGAAAGAAGGGGATAGGGTAGAAGAAGACCCCTCCACCCCCAGGGGGAAGATCACAAGGACAAAGGGGTCACAAAGAAGCTATTAGAGGAATGTGTTCAGACTTTTGGTGCCATGATGGCCAACGTGATGCAAACGCAACTCGACAAAATGAAGGAGGAACTGACTGGGGCGATTTGTGAGGTAAAGAACGATATACAGAGTCTCGGGACGAGAGTGGATACCAATGAGACGGCATTGTAGGAATTGTTGGATGACACCCACAAGGTACAGGACTGGGTTGAGAACCTGGCTAGGGCCACACACAACCTAGAACTTCAGACCGAAGACCTTGAGAACAGGTTTCGAAGGGCGAATAAGTCCATACCCGAGACAGTGGGTGACGCGTACCTCAGGCAGACGGTGATATTAATATTCGCCTCCCTAGCTGAAGTCACAAACCCGGAAGAGGTCCTGGTGGACAGAGTGCATAGAGTGCGGCCGAAGAGGAATGAACCAGGGGCTAGGCCAAGGGATGTGCTGGTGGCACTACATGAGTACACGCAAAAAGATAAGATCCTCTGGGCCGCAAGGCGCTCGGATAATCTGAACTTCAACAGGTCCACTATCCAACTATACCAGGACCTCTCTGAAATCACTCTCAACAAGAGAAGGCAGATGTGCCCGATAACGCAGGAGCTACAAAAAAAGAGGCCTCAGATACAAATGGACTTTCCCGTGCGGCCTTGTGTTTGAGTTGGACAAAAGACAGAAGGATCACCACCTTGGAGGAGGGAGCAAATATCCTCGAAATAGAGGCGGAAATGTCGCAGGACAGGAGGGACTGCAGCCCAAAAAGGAAGGCATGGGAGTGAACGATGTAAGAATCAAGAAGGAAGGCGAGAAGAAAGGGCCCATTGGGCCAGAACCCTCAAGTCAAAGGCCCCTCCCAGGAAGGGGAAAGCCCAGGGCTTGCGGCACAATTGAAGTAGTCGTCATGTTTACGGGCCACAGTAAGAGCACTCAGGGAGGGGTAACTAGCATAAGCGGTTTCAGGTTGGGGAGGGGTGGGGGGAATTGTTGGAACACCAATGGGTCAGGGTAGACCCGCCAGAGGGACCACTGGGAATGGAATGCTGCGCTGCACCCGAGGAAGAGGGTCGGGGGGGCTATTGGCCGCTGGCGCCAACCCGGTGTGGGGGGAGTGGGGAGGTTAATAAGGCGGTGAGAGGGCCTACTTCAGGGTGCGGGAGGGGGGCATTGCTCCCCAGCGGGCGGGTGCCAAATGGTTACACCAGTACCTATTGACAATGGATCAATTGTTGAAAATCTTGTTCCTAAATATTAAGGCATTGAATTCGCTGGTGAAGAGGGAAAAATAGGAGTTCTTAGCAAAAGAAAGCCCCCGACATTATAGCCTTACAGGAGACGCATATACAAGGGAAAGATGGGCAGAGGTTGAGACTAAAAGGGTGCAATCGACTACACCAGTCTAACGATCGGGGGCGAATGGGAGGCGGGGGTTCCCGATAGGCCTGAAGAATAGCTTAGACCTGACCATCACGAGTACTTCCAGGGACACTACAGGCAGATTTCTAGCACTGATCCTCCAAAGGGGGACAGAGCTCATAGCACTAGCAACCATCTATGCTCCAAACAAAGGGCAAGATCCCTTCATATAAGCAATTCTACAGAAACTAGAAGGGGTCGCCAAGGGCAATATAATTCTCACGCGAGATTTTAATCTACCTTGGGTTCCGACAAGAGACAGGAATGCAAGAATCTTTCACTCTCAAACTAAACCGTCGAGGGAGCTGCAGGGTAAATTAGACGACCTCTCACTGGTGGACACTTGGAGGGAGAAGAGGGGGCGGCCAGGGGGTACACTTTTTACTCCCATGCACATAGGTCAGCGTCCAGAATAGACTATGTTTGGATCTCACGCCCCTTGTTAGGCAGACTCCGGGAGGTGGAGGTGGGAGCAATTACGATCTCGGACCATGCCCCGATCATGGTGTCATTCACACAACCATCACAAGCTGCGGGATATGGAGATGGAAATACAGGGCATATATCTTCAAAGATCAGACATTGCAGGGGGAACTACGGGAGGAGCTAGCCCAATACTTTCAGTTGAATGACACGCAGGGAATGGATCCGGGTATAGTTTGGGATGCCTTCAAGGCCACGATTAGAGGGAAGATAATTGGGATAAAGGCACAGAGGGATAAGGAGGTCAGGAGGTTTGAAGATGATCTGGAGGCCAGGTTGAAGATATTAACACAAGAATTGGCTAGCAAACCCTCAGGTGAGACCAGACGGGAATATAGGGCGATCAAGGGCCAATTAGATACATTACTCGCGACCAAAGCAGAGAGGGCCCTGATGCACCTCAAGCAGAAGCACTATGTCAAGGCCAACAGAGTGGATAGGCTGCTCGCGAGGATGCTTAGAAAAGGAGAAGGATAGAACGATTCTAAAAATTAAATCAGCAGGGAGGGGGGAAGAGATCACAGAACACCAGGCGATTAAAAGCAAATTTGCGAGGTATTATGGAGAGGTTTACCGATCTGACAGCCCAGACAAAGGGGCCCAACTGGATTCCCTGGAGGGGAGTAACTTGCCTGGGATAACTCTGGCAGAGGGGGAGGAATTAGAGAAGGAGTTAACCAGAGAAGTAGTACTCAGAGCTATCGCCGCACTCCCACCTAATAAAGCCACGGGCCCCGGGGCTTTACATCAGATTTCTATAAAACGTTTAGGGACGCGTTAGCTCTGCGCATGGTAGCTCTAATGGCTTTGGGGTCGGGAGAGGGATAACACAATCAATGGAAGAGGCAAAAGTTGTACAAATCCACATGCAGGGGAAAGACATCATGTGGCGCGTACAGACCATTTGCCCTAATAAACCTAGTTGCAAACATTTCTACTAAAATCCTGGCAGCCAGACTGGACCCCCTTCTCCCGCCCCTGGTCGAGGACGACCAGTCCGGATTGGTGTGTGGCAGACAAACACATGATAACAGAAGGAAAATTGCTCATATATTAGAGAAAGTTAACAAATCCAGCACCAAGGCTAAAGTGGTTGCCCTAGACACCGAGAAAGCATTTGATCGGGTGTAATGGGGTTTTCTTTTCTCGACTATGCGCAAAATGGGTTTCAGGGAGACGTTTATGTCCAAGATAGAGGCTAACTATCGCAAGTTACGCTTGATGGTCAATGGGGAGGCGTCAGATCCGTCAGTGTCGAGAGGCACTAAACAAGACTGCCCCCTGTCGCCGCTACTCTACGCCATTTACCTAGAACCGTTCCTTTGCAAAATGAGGTCCTCTCAGGCGATCAGGAGGGTTCCCTTTGGGGGGGAAAGCTCATAAAGTGGCCACTTTTGCAGACGATATGCTGCTAACCCTAACGAGCCCCCAGGAGTCGTTGGAGGCACTAGATATGACCATGGCGGACCTTGGTCAGGTTGCAGGTCTAAAGATCAATAAGGGCAAATCTGAAGTACTGTGCCTGCAAGTGTCCCCGGGGGAGGAAAGTGAGTTGAAGGGAATCTCAGCATATGTGTGGGCCCCGGGCAAGATAAAGTACTTGGGAATCTATATAACGAAATCCATTGAACAGCTCCTGGTAGCGATTAAGGGGTTGCTTCAAGGTTGGGGGCCTCTAGCTATTTCCTGGTTGGGAAGGATAATGCTGTCAAAATGGTTATCCTTCCGAAACTATTGTATGCGTTTATGGCTCTACCGACCAAAGTGCTGGCTCCTTTTTTCAGGAAATTAAGCAAACTCGCTCAGGCCTACATCTGGGACAATAAAAAACCTAGAATATACTGCAAGTTGATGTAGCAGCCCAGGCATAGAGGAGGAATGGGGGAACCAGAAACGATAACCGTGTGAGCTACACAGATTAGGGTCTTAAGGCACTGGGCAAAGGATGACCGGGGGAAGAAAAGGAGAGGGATGGACAGAGTGGTAGTGAGCCCTGGCCTGGAAGCAGTGTTGTGGCTATCCCGGGAGTATAGGCCCCAAAACATGTACTGCAGTGGGCTGGAGGAGTTGGTAGGACGCCTGTGGGATGAAGCGGTGAGGAGATAAAAAATCACCACATTCCCTTCCCCTCTCATGCCCATCTTTGCAAACCCTCAGTTCATACCAAGGTCGTGGGTCAACTCCGGTTTTGACGCTTTGCGAGACGGGGGCTGTAGGCTCCTGGAAGACTTATTTGAAGGGAGGCAGATGAAATCCTTCCCCCAATGCAAGAGTGACTTTGGAATGGGAGAAAGAGAACGTTTCAGATACACACAACTACGGCACTGGGCCTCACATCCCACAATAAGGGCAGCAGCAACCAGGGAGTGAACCCCATTTGAGAAATATGTATCGACTAACTTAAGGGATAAAAACCTCGTGGGGGAGATGTATAGACTTGTTAAGGAATGGGAGAAGGTGGCGGAAAGGAAATTCATGGACAATTGGGAAAGGGAGACCAAGCAATCAATTGACCTAGATCAGTGGCAGTCCCTGTGGGAAAATATTCTACCGCTAACTAACTGACTGCAAATTCAATAAATCTGGACGATGATGTATCAATGCCATCTCACCCCATGCAAACTGGCGAAACTCTATCGGACAGCATCCACCTCTTGCTGGAGGGGATGTGGGGGAGAGGGCTCCTGAGGCATTGCCCAAAGATAGCGCTGTTCTGGGAGATGATACAGGAAGCAATTAAGGACATGTAGGACCTGGCGTTGGCCTCAACACAGGGCTGTTTATCATGGGATTAGATGGTAACCTGGACAAGTTGCTCACAAAGGCTCAACGGAATATGTGATCCTAGTGAATGCAGGTGCACTGTTAGTGGCCCATAAATGGAAACCAAAGGTAGCATCCACGGATCATGAATGGGTAGGAGAGGTGTGGTGCCTAGCAGCCCTGGAGAAGGCGACGTACTCGATAAGGAGACAGCATCAGAAGTTTCTCATGGACTGGGATTTGGACCTACGATTTCGCAAGAGGGACTCCAAGAGGGCCTGGTGTCCACCGAGAATGAAGCTCCTGGGCTTGGATTAAAAGGGGTCCCAGACAATGGCAAGAGGTTAGCCGGAGACAAACGGTTTGAGGGGAGGGGGGAGGTCTAAGAGGGTTGGCCCCTAGACTGTCTTGGCGCAGATCAAATCATCAGAATCGGCGAACCATGAGGAGGTACGATGGCAAACACTCCATGAACAAGATCAAAGAAGGGAACTTCGCTGCCCTGTTGGGGGGGCAGGGGGATGGGAGAAGGGCGGGGGGTGGGCGGAGTGTGGGCTACATTGCCCCACTGAACACACTTTCCAAAACCAAACTGCATTTGCGCAGAAACAGCAAAATGGTTGCGCTGGTTCCTGTGAGCACCATGGCCTTAAAACTGTGTTTTGCGGCAACATTGGGCAAGATGGAACAAGGGGACACACTGAGGGAGCGTGCCAGTGTGTTCTGACATATACAAATGGAATAAAGTGAAAAAGGGCAGCACTGCTTTGCTGAAAACCCAAAATCCCCATTAAAAAGGAAACTTTTTCACCTTGAAAATAATGCTGCTGACGCCATTTCCATATGTTCTTCCTTAAACCACTGTGATTAATAAGGCTCTGCCATGCCCAGGATATCTCATTGAGCTTCAGCAGAACCAGGCATGATTTCTGAATGATAGGCCCCGTCAAACCAACTCTGAGAAAAATCAACTAGGAACTCCACTTTTACCTACACGGGAAAACGCGTTCATTTTCTTCACAAAGTATCAAAGCTCAGTAGTTCAAAGAAACTCCAGCTACCTCAGCCATGTCAATTTCAATGCATTTGTGCTTCAAACAAAACTCCTGCATACAAGAAAATAACTATAGCTGCAACACAGTGTGGGAATCCAGAGGGAGATGCAAAACAGAAAAAAAAATGTAAAAAAAAGAAATGCCAGCTTTTCACCACACATGTAAAATGGGCTTTGCAAACTCGAAGAGAAAAAGGCTGGTTGTAAAAAGTAAACTGTTGAATGAAAGCCTGCCATTATCTAGCAATGTGAAGGGGTTTGATGCTGGGGAAAATACACATATGGGTTATGTTATTCAACTGGCTTGTTCAGGACCAAATATAAGAAAGTAAAACTGTTAAACTATATTGCCTGGATTTTGCAAGTTCCAAAAGAAAAATCTGTTTCTGTGTGGGGGGGGGGGGGTGCTGCCAACAGGAGGGCCTCTCTCAGCAGATATTAACACCCCAGTGATAATTACTAGGTTGGACAGAATCTAGTCTAGGCTGAACCAACTGACAATGGAGTTTACAGGACAAGGAAGTGTGAAAGGGGCAATAAACCTTCAATCAGATGGGGAAACCCCCACCTTGCTCTGGAGGAAATGACAGTTGGTAGCAGCTGAAGAAAGAAAAACAATGGTCCAGTGACAGCCAAAGGACTGCGGTTTGCTTCCAAAGACCATTAATGAATAAAAATGTAAAGACTTATCTCTGAAGCAAGACTTTGTAAAAATGTAAACATTTCGAAGTTTTAAAGTGATTTTATGGGCTTTCATTTAAGACATGGTAGAATTCACTGACCCCTTGGGAATAGAAATGGCAAAGAATCAGGGATTACAAAGAAAGTATCCATGATGCCAATACAAATTTGTATACTTACATCCCCCATGATAATCCACACGTGTATAAAGTTAATACTCAAAATTACCAAACAGTATTAGAAGGGTGAAACAATGTGTCACAGATTGCAGAGTTGGAGTGCTATGCTCTACACAAAATATGTAACCTGTGTATATAATTTGCTAAGAGATTTCCACTGTATAAATGTACCGTTTGTGGCAAAATCTAATTTTGGCTAAAATAACTGTGGGAGGATTTTGAAAATTGTAAACCCACATCATAAATCTGCCCTCCTGCTTTGAAATCCAACCAGTTGGGAGCAAGGCAGAGACTAGAACCCCTGACCAATCCCGTGGGTTAGAGGTGTGCTTAGCTAAGCCTGCCCAGCCATATACTTTGATGATGTCACTATGCATTACAAATAAGAGTCCCTGACAAGACTCTGGACACAGACTCTTCCTGATTTTCCTGCGCTGGCGTTCCTGTTCCATTCATCCTGCTGAGTCCAGATTCCAACTACAAGGCCAAAGCATTGCTGACCTTACTCCAAGGCCCACTGCAAAACCCAAGCATTGCTGATCCTATGCCCAGCAAGGCCTCAATTCTGAAATCCCACTAAAATCCCAAATAACCAAAGGGGAAAGATGTGGTATTCTTTTGGGAAGCATCCTGAACCAGCCTGGCTTGCTGCCCACTAACTGCATCCAGCGGTACCTGTGCCATCCAGTGACCAGAATTACCATCCGGTGACCCGACCCGACCCCACCCAGCTGTCTTTTGCCCAGCTGTCCTTGGCCAGGCGCGCTGCCGTGTAGTGACCAGAACCATTGACGTCCAAAAATCCCAAAAATAAAGTGGGCTGTACGTATAATCCCTACCCCATAGAAATCCATAGTCTACTTGTCTTGCTTTTGTCCTTATCCCACACTTTAAGCCATCCTATCGTGATCCTTACCTTATAACTTGTTGAAACTATCAGAATTCTCTGTGTTCTTGCCCTTGATCTCCAAGCGTTAGCGACACTTTTCTCTTCATTTCTGTCTTGCATAGATCATAAGTAATTTGCGATATTGTGTTTAAATAAATTAATTTTCCATAAAGAAAAGGGATACAGTGCGTGAAGGGTTACAACTGCAGCGTAACTTTTATATTCACAGGTGGCGTTCCTCTTTTCTTAGCCATTTAATCTAGTTTAAGTAAAATGTGCCTTTCACTTTTCAAACCGATTCTCTTTTTCACTCCTATATTTTCCTAAAAACAAACTTCACTCTACCTTCTAAATATCTATCAATTCACCAGCTACCCTCATTCTTTAACTTCTGTAATATCCCTGTGATGTACCCAAGTCCCTCAGACTAAAAACGGCATTACGATTTGCAATATTTCCCCCGTTTTTTTAAAGAAACCGTTTGAGTTAATTTACACAGAAATTGAAAGGAAATATAACTTACACGTGTCATTTTGCTGCAATCCGTTTTAAACTTTCCACTCAGTTTTCAATTGTATGCTCTTGGTAATCAATTGCTTGTAATGGTTAGTGTCTTTGCATTGTTGCTTTAGTGAGGAATAATATTTGCTTCAAGGTTTTTAACACCCATTCATTATTTATTTGTACATTTCCGAGTGTCATTTCATAACATTGCAAGGGGTTTAAAATCCGTTTTTCCACTCTTATTTAGTGAGGGAAGGTCGGATTTTGATTCCGTCTGCTGCCTCTTACTCCTGATTACCAGCTGTGTCATTCTATCCATTCAGAAGTGATTTGTGGGTTGAGGGAACATTGCACGGGGGGAGGGAGGGACATCCTAGCTCAGGTGCTATCTTTCCTAAATCAAAAAGCGCTCGCAGTCCCTGGTGTTTTGTATATGTTCCAGTAGAAGGTTAAACCAAGTGCATTGCTTACATTCTCATTTTAATTATCACCCCATTGGTGATTGCTGCCCATATTAAAAAGTGTATGATTTCTTTTGAATTTTAAAATAAATAAATAAATATTGCATTTTACCATCCAGCCTGGTTCATGGCCCATTGTGACACAGGGTATTTGAAAAGGGGGTATGAAACAAGTTGTGTTCCATCTCAAATTGAATCTGCATAAGATAAGGAGAAAGGCATCTCAGTTGTGCGCTACAAGGCCGAGACCAAAGTGTGTGTTGCCTAATTGTAATCCTTAACAAATTTGGGTGCACATTAGCCGGGATTGAGTTTGGTTACCACCTGTGCAGTCTAGCACAGCAGACTAACCTGCAGGGTTGTGATACTTGTATGGTTGGATAATGTGTTACACTGTACAAGCGTCTCCCAAAAACAAACACTCTAGTTAGTACCAGGCCCGTTTCTAAAAGTAAAACTAAAATCAACCCCAAAATAAAGAGAAAAGCAATAGACTACAGGTTAGCCTTACATAAATAAATACATTAATAAAGAAAGAACATGCCCAAAATGACTGTAGTAGAAATAAATATGGCTAGGGAGCACCTTCTGCACAATCTATTTGTCAGAGGTGAGTGGCCAGAACAGGATGAAAAAGTCTGGCTACAAGAAATAACATGTCACCGCCATGAACCTGGAAACGTGGCAGGATGGTGGCCTATTACACCAAGCTTTGAGTGAATTATATATGACCCCAAAAATTTAAACTGTCAGAATCACTGCCTACATGTATCTCCACATGGGAGTGATGCGGGAAAGGCAGGAGGAAAACAACTCTTGCGCAGAAACAAGTTGAACTATTAAATACAATCCAGACTAATTAAAAGCAAATTTGGCTCTCCAACAGCAAAATAATGCAGATCAACAGACCCAATTAGAGGCATTGAAAGAAGAGTGTAAGGAAAAGGTTGACTCTCTGCACGAGAGTCAACAGAAGTTAAATCAACAGATCTATTTTAATAGAGCTTGCACAGGGCAGATAGTTACCCTACAAGATCAGATAGAGAAATTGAAAGCGGAAAATAATAAATTAATTATGAGAGGCCTCCACTCTCAAGCAGAATTTGATCAAGAGCACCAGAAATCCAATAACATCAAGAACAGAGGGGCACCCCAAGTCAGGAGAAAGACGCCCTAGGCCAGGAAATAAGCAAGTTACAAACAGAGTTACAGGAAAGTGAGTTAGCCCTCCAGAAACTAAATGAACTTAAAACAGAGTATGGGAATCTACTGGAGCATGCCTGACGGGTAGAAGGTGCTCTGGAAGAGAACACCCAAACCAAAGATGCACAAACTCAGGTGGAGAGTCTCCTGCAACAGAAATTGTCTCATTATTTTCAAACCATACAGGAAGAACAGAAAGTCAATGAGGCCCTCTGTGAAAAGAATGATGGGCTCCACAAACATGTGGCAGCGCAAGAGCGGGTCACAGAGGCCAGTAAAGCTTTGATAGCTGAGCAAAAGGCTAAGATCTTTGTGTATTATCAAGAAGTAGGGGCTGAGAAGGAGAAACTAGCAAGGTTGGAGAAAGAGGGTGCTAGATTTAATCGTAACTGGATGGACCCTGACAGGTAGAGAGGGACAAGGCAACCCTTGATCATAGCATAAGGACCTCCGTTAGTCTGTACACTGCTGACTTCATGGCTCCCGGTTCACATGAGGCCATCAGAATTTAATAGACCAAGCATGATGGAGATGACAGGTCAGCGCCCCCCAGAAAGTGATGGACGGGCGTCCCTGTATAGATACCCAAACCTTAAGGCTGATGTCTCTGGCAAGGAAGTCCCCTATGAGGGGAGAGTCAGGGAATTTGATCCACAGAAATACTACCTCCCAAGGGACCGGTTGGTTCAATTTGATGAAAAACCAAATTAAATGAGGCCCAAAAGAGCATCCTGAAGACCTCTACCCAATTAGGGCAGTGGGGAGGATACCATGCCAACCCTGGTAGCAGGGAAGAGTCAGAAGACTACTCTCCAGAGCACCACAGGAATAGAGAAACAAGGCCCCTCCATTCTGCAAGCCCCTCTTTAGCTCACAGAATCAGGGAGCGCCTAGATGATCATGAGGGGACCTCAAGTAGTAGCGCCTCTGAGTCTGAGGGCGAGTGGACTCGGGTGACTAAGCCAAAGAAGGCAAATGAACTCCAGAGAGTTATGACAAAAGACCCCATAAGGCAGATTAAGGCCATTAGAAGTGTCATAACACCATACCATAAAAACGCAAAATATTCTTTTTGGGAACACTTGGAACTCTATGAGCAGATGATGGACACTTCATCTGAAAGACAACCAGAACTGCATGGAGTATGTAAAATGGACCTTCTCACCTGAGTACTCCAGCTTCTTTGCTGGACTGGAAGACTGGAACCATTCAAGATGGTCCACTACAGCACGGCCATTTTGAAACACTTTACCGCCCACAGAAACCCCCAAGAGGCTTGCAAAGCGGTCTACAATCTGCAGTGCGGGGAAGATCAGGCCCCACGAGAATTTGTGCAGGAGCTCAAACGCGCCTTTGCACAAAGCACTAGGAGGGTGCGCACGGATAGCAGGGTGTTTATAACCACCTTCTTTCATGCACTCCCCAAGTATATCATGACCCAGCTGGTGAGGGATTTCCATGACAAAAGATCTCTGGACTGGGTCAGAGCAGGCGACCTGCATTTATGAGGTCCGAAAACATGCAGAAAATAAAAATCTGGCCAAACCAGCCAACACCCCTGCTGCTGCTAAGGTGGCGGACGTAAAGGTTGCCCCCATTTTAGATCTAGAGATGGGGTGGGGGCCTAAAACTGTACCTACACAAAATCAGCAAATTCAGACGGCCTTCGGGGCAATCTCAAACAGGTGGCAATCAGGGAGGTAATCCCACTAATGGGACCCCTAGCTCCCCTGATTATATCAGTCCCCTATACAAGGGCAACCAACCAATCAATTGTGGGTTACGTATGGACTCCGCCTGCCCAAGGGGGGGATCCAATCAGGTAAGTACTACCCGGGGAAACTTCCCTCCTAACTTCTCCCATGAGGGCAGTAAATCCCCAAATGCTGGGTTAAGTTTCTCCCCCCGGTACTTACAAAACAGCAACCTGCAGGACAACCCTCCTTTCTTTTCCCGCTTTCAGGAAACCAGACAACCCAATCCGGGAGAGAGGAGGCCAAGGGTAGAGGTTACCAAAATTCACCATATTCAGGGTACTACGAGAGAAGGGATAGTTACCCTTCCCGTGATCCACCTAGATGGGAACAGAGACCCCCGTACCAGCCCGAACGGGTGTCCCAATTGGAGCGCCAGGTCCAGAACCTAACACAGGATCTGGGTCGCATGTTAAGGGCTCAACAGAACCCTCAGATGAACATGGCGGCTCAGAACCCCACAAACCAAGGGTCTGGTACCCCAGAACAATGACGGGGCGAGAACCCTGACAACTCACCGGTTCCAGAGGAGGCGGCATGGGGGGAAAGGAGGTGTAAAGCCATAGAGGGAGCTTCCTTCCTTAATTGTGAAAAGCCCCTGGACACCCAGGAACCGGAACTAAAATCTCCTGCCCCCGAAAATCTGCTACCCAAGGAACAGAGGGTGGGTAGGAGGAATAAAGAACTCAAAAAGGCCCATTTTGTGGAGGTATTTAGTGTCCTCCCATTTGAAGGGGAAGAATCCTTAGAGGATTCAGGGGAAAAGATCTATTTCAGGGACGGGGACTCCTCCCAAAGAAAAATGGGCCCTGAGAGATCTAAATGAAGACTGAGTGGGTGTGGGGACTGAGTCAGAATCGCCCATCCTTGAACCCCATAATGAGCATCCAGGAAACTCAATAGTAACAGAGGGATCCCAAACCTCACAAACCAATTCTGATGACTGCCTCAAAAAAAGGGGTGGGGGGCAGCCCAGAATCAGAAAAGGGGGAACCCGAAACTCCCCAAATATCAGAATGTACATTTTTTCTTTCAGATCCCCAAACTCCAACACAGAATTATGCCCAAACTACCCCTGCGTCAGAGTCAAAAATAATCAAATTGACCACCCAGGTTGCCCAAAATGCACATTAACTTTGCCCATTGGAGGAAAAAGAAGGTAGATTTTATGCCCCGGTCCAAGTGCAGGGGCAATGTATGTTTTCGGCGCTGGTGGACACTGGATCCCAAGCCAATCTTTTGTCAAAAAGGGTCTTTGAGCAGCTAAATTCAGGAAGGGGGGGGAAGAGATACCAGATCCCTCTCACCCCTCTTCCTGGACAACTCCAGAACTCCGAGGTGACTGCGGATTTGGAAATAAAAATTGGGCGACACAAAGTGAAACACCCGGTCATAGTCGTGACTCAAGAGGGCACACCCTGTCTACTGGGTAATGACATCCTGCATAGGTTGTCCCCCCTAATAGACTGTGTGAACAAGATCCTCTGGGGTCAGACTAACAGGCCAATAAAATTGAAACAGAATGTCAACCATGTTAGTTTAAAATGGCACATGGTTGAACAAAAGCCTGATCATACTGGGCTTCATTTCCAGAACAATCAAATACCTGACGTGACAGTAACTGCTCTAGGACAACAAACGGGTGAGGAGAACTCCTCTCCATTCCTGAAAGTAGACCTTCATTCCAGTTTCAAGTGGCATTCCACGCTGGAAGGAAATACTTTGAAATTCTATACCAATTCACAATCTGAAAATCCCAATTCCATAGTCAGAAGTAATGATCCTAGAACTGACAGCTCTGGGAATGGCAGCTTAGTTGCTGTGCTCCTGCCGTAAGCCTCATTTGATCCTTGCTTGGACATGTCTGTACCAGGTACCCCAGAAGCAACACAACCAGCTAAGAGACAGAAAGGAGCTTCACAAGAAGACAAGGTAGATAAGCTATTGGAATTGCTTAGCAAGATGACATTAGACATAGCTGAGATAAAAGCAGCCCTCTTTAAGTCAGAGGAGAAATTTGAAGCAGTGTCCAGGAGGGTAGACTCAGTTGAGAACCATCCAACTGTTGTGGATGAAAAGACTTTGAAGTTGATGGACCAGATTAGAGAATTGAAAAAAGATAATGAAAAGATCGCCTCTAAATTGTCAGAGCAAGAAAACTTTACACAGAGAAATAATCTTCACTTGGCTGGCTTTCCAGAGAATGCAGAAAGAGGTAACATAATGGACTTTCTACAGAATAATTTACCAAAAATCTTGAAATTGTATGCTGCTTTCAACCTGGAGATTGAGAGAGCATATCGGGCACTTGGACCTAAACCCTCGCTAGGTGAGAGACCAAGACATATTATTGTAAAGTTCTTGAGATTCCCGGTGAAAGAACTTATTTTAAAGAAAGCTTGTGAACTTACAGACTTTGCTTGGGGAGGAAACAAAATTATGTTGTTTGTAGATTTAAGTAAAGATGTCCTGGAAAAAAGGAAGGCATTTGATAAGGCAAAAATAAGGGCTCGAGAAAAAGTCTTAAAATATATGGTCTATCCTGCCATTTTAAAGTTGTGGTTGAAGAACAATTACATACATTCAGTGAATGCATGTCGGCAGCAGCCTTTTTGACAGACCTAGATCTAGATCCAATGGAAGGTACTTCATCTGATTTTAAAACACCTATCAATATAATGTTGACTAAGAAGAAAGGAAGATCAGTGCCACATTGAATGAAGATAAACATTTCTTCTTTTTTAGTTCAGGTTTGTTTGGTTTCATTTAGTGATTTTTAAATAATTTAATTGAATCAATAATATTTTTGTTTTAAATATTGAAGATAGCCGCCAGCATTTCGCCGTTATTTTAACTGTTTAGAACTTTACAGAACATTTGGAAACATACGGAAATGCATTTTCATGGAGTTGCTCGTCATATGAAATAAATTGAGCAAAGCACCTTGTTCCCTGGAAAACACGTACGTGAGACAGACGTAATGTGAAAGAATAATGCGAATTGAAAGACGAGCGATACATGGATGTGGCTGATGGTAACAAGGCGACATTGGATATTAAATGGTGATTCAGGGGTGTTTACAATTGTTCCTTTTACGCCGTGAAATGCCTTATGGAAGGGATGACTGAGCGGCGACGTGCTGACGTTGCGAATGGTTCTCAGTGGAGTGCTGGCTCTCGGATGTAACCCTGATATACGCGGAAAAGCTTGCAAACCTTTTTTGAAACCCATCGGAGTAAATATTTTACTTATGATATGATATATGATGTGGCATTTATAACGCGCCCATACACAAGTGTTTCAGGCGCAAGGGAGGCAAGGGAGGGGAAACAGTGGGAAGACAGACAACGATCCTACTAGGCCAGGTGTCATTCAGATCGTGCAAATACATGGGTAGGGAGAGAGGGCAAGTGCCTGGGGGAAAGGAGAGGGGAAAAAGTGCAGTGCAAGGTATAGAAGAATGAATAAGAACAATAAAAGCGGCCAGATGGTGCCAAGTGCAGGGTAAGAGCAGAAATAAGTGCTAGTAGGGGGACTGTAGGGATACAGAAAAACAGTCACCAGGTGCGAGGGGTTAACAGGGGGGGCAGGGCAGGTGCGGGGCCTGGACCCAAGATCAGAAAGCGTGGCCAGGTAACCAGTGCAGTTCAGCCAGGAATTTCAGCAGCGGAGAGAGGCAGTGAAAGCAGAAGCAAAGAGGAAGGTTTTGAGGGGTTTCCGGAACCGGAGATGGTTCTCCTCAAGTTTCAGGGAGGCAGGAAGGCTGTTCCAGAGGGAGCCCCCTGCTGAAGAGAGCTCGTCCACCCACTCGTTGCTTGGAGAAGCGACTGACGCTGAGGGAGTTGTAGGCAGATGAGCGAAGAGCCCAAGAAGGAAGGTATTTGGGAAGAGAGAGTTGAAGGTATTGCGGCCCCAGGCCCCAGAAGGCCTTGGGGACAATGCAGAGGATTTTGAACTTAATCCTTGCAGCCACAGGGAGCCAGTGCAGAGATTTTAGTCCTGGAGAGATACGATCCGTGGGCTTGAGGCCAAGGACAAGTCTCGCAGTCCTGTTTTGGATAAGTTGCAGAGGGCGGAGAGTAGAGGCAGGCAGATTAAGATAGAGACGGTTGCAATAGTCCAGCTTACTTAGAGAGAACCAGGGCTCTGGAGACGGTGAGCTTCTGTGGGAAGGAGAGGAAAGGAAGAATACCTAAGAGGAGGTGCAGCTGGTAGTGTGATTTCTTAGAGACGTCTGAGATGTGAGGAGAGAAGGAGAGTGGAGTCGAAGATGACCCCAAGGTTTTTTGCCTTGCAGGTGAGGGCAGGAAGAGGGTCAAGAGAGGCCAGCCAGAGAGCTGCAGGGAAGGAGGGAGTGGATGTGCCGATGAGTAAAATCTCAGTCTTACTGGCATTAAGGCAGAGGTCATTGGCGGCGCACCACTCCTGGATAGCAGACAGACAGTGAGAGATGACGGAAGGAGAGGAGGAGGCCGAGGGTAGCCTGAAAATGAGCTGGGTATCATCGGCATAGGACTGAAAGTTGGGGCAGAGAGCGGCAATGCGATGGGCAAGGAGTGCCAAGTATTGGTTGAACAGCCAGGGAGAGAGGTTAGACCCCTGGGGGACGCCACATGTAGAGAAAAAGATATTGGAAAGGAAGGAACAAAGTTGGACCTTGGAGGGTCGGTTGGAGAGGAAAGAAGTCAGCCACGCCAGAGCCTGTCCAGTGATACCCAGGTTGTCACGGAGACAGTTGAGCAAGATGGCATGATTGACAGTGTCAAAGGCAGAATAGACATCAAGCAAGATGAGGACACAGGGGGTGTTGGAGTCAAGGTTGGAGAGCAGGTCTTCACAGATGTTCAGGAGAGCAGTTTCCGTGCTTCTGGCAGCCCTGAAGCCAGGCTGATGGTCATGAAGACAGCCAACAGATTCGGTGTGGAGATTAAGATGGGAGATGGCCAGTTTCTCCAGAAGCTTGCCCAGGAAGGGAGTAATGGAGATTGGGCGATAGTTACCTGGGCAGGAGGGGTCAGCAGAGGGTTTCTTAAGAAGAGGGTGCACAAGGGAGTGCTTCAGGGGGGATGGGAAGACTCCAGTGGCGAAGGAGTGATTGCAGAAATCGGCCAGGGCAGGAGCCAGGGAGTCGATGTGGTCCTTGATAGTTTGAGGAACAGGGGTTTACCTGTTTCGACAAGACTTTCATAGATCGGACTTATCGAGAGACCTCGTCTGCAGAGAAAAAGGGGAAAGGCAGAGAAGGAGGGAGGGGGGTGGCTGCAGAAGGATCAGAGGAAGAGCACGGAGTAGACGGAGGGAGGCGATAGGAGGAGAGTGAGGACAGGATGTCCTGTGTTTTTGAAATGAAGTGAGAAGCCAGTGTCGTGCAGAGGGCCTGGGAGGGGACAGGAGAGGTAGAGACTGCGGCAGAATTGGCCAGATCCTTGCAGATTTTAAAGAGTTCAGCCGATTTGTTAGATGCCGCAGAGATGCAGGCTTGGATATGGGCTCTCTTCTTGGTGAGCCGGTATTGCCTTTGCAGCAGGCGGCAAGCCAGTTTGTCAGAGGATGAACATGAAGCATGCCATTTCCTCTCGGCCACCCTGCACTTGCATTTTAGGGTGACGAGATCCGAGTCCTACCAGGACTTACACTTGGCTTTGGGCTTCAGGCGGATTCTCATGACAGGGGCAAGGATATCAAGAGTATCAGATATAGCAGAGTGGAGCATGGACAGGGCTGTGTCAGGGTGGGAGTCAGCCAAAGGGGAATTGGGGGATGAGAAGGTGGTGGCGAAAGCCTCAACTGACAAGCGCTTCATGGGTCGGATGACTGAAAAGGTGGGTGAGAATATACCGACTCTATTCGTTCAAATGCCGCCTCAGGTGAGTCACAGTTCCGGATTTAGCTGTAGCCCTTGCTAAAGTGTCCTTTGAAATACGCATAATGTTTTCGTAATCTGTCTACTTAGATGCCAATTTTTAAAATTAGCATTTCTAAATCAAATAATATTTTCCCTTTACAACTCCATGACTATGCACTGAATACGAAGGCGCAAGATTCAGCATCCATGTCTTGCCTGGAGTCAACTATCACTTTGAGCGCGTATCAGGTAGTCTTACTTAGCTACTAAGTTCTGGAATTGGTTTATGCATGGAATTTGAGATAATCTGATCATATTTACGTACCGTGTCATTTTTTTACACAATGTTTCATTGGTGGATTGCTATTGCTATGTACCAATGTCTGTGTCACAATGTGTGTGTGTTAAATTTCAATTGTTTCATCCATACTAATACAAGTACTGTGTTTCAGGGAGATGCTGAAGCTTAGAATACAATGACATCATCCCTTGTAGTTGATCCAGAGCCAGATGTATGCGTACTGACAGTGCCATCGAATGAGATAATCTCATCATATTTTCATATCATGTCGTTCGTTTACACAATGTTTCATTCGTTTTTTATAGATATTTACCATTGTCTGTCACATTGTGTGTGTTAAATTTCAAATTTTCTCAACCATACTAATGCAAGTACTGTGTTACAGGTAGATGATGAAGCTTCGACTACAATTACATCATCCCTTGTAGTTGAGCCAGAGCCAGAGCCAGAGGTATTGATATTTTATTTCTATCGCGCTCGCAAACAAGTGTTTCAGAGCGCGATAAGGCAAGGGAGGGGATCAGGGGAGAACAAAACAGCGATCTTACTCGGCCCAGTGACATTGAGAACGCGCAAGTGCATGGGGGAGGGGAAAAGTGCATGGAAGGGGGGAGAAATGTAAAGTGCGAAGCAAAGGAGAAACAGAAAAATAACAATCAAAAAATAATAAAGGCAACAAACAGTGGTAGTGCAGCCAGCAATTTGCAAGTGCTAGGTTTAAGGCAGCAGACAGGGTAGGTCTGATAAGTGCAGGAATCAAAAGGGGGAGCTGTATGGGTACAGATACAGACACCAGTGCAAGGGGTGGCCCGGAGGCAGTGCGGGAGGGTGGCAGGGTGAGCAGGTACCTGGGCCCGGAGGACAGACAGTGGCCAGATGCACAGTGCCAAGGGAGAACAGATCAGCAGGGGAGAACGGGAGCGAAGGCAGAAGAAAAGAGGAAGGTCTTGAAGGGCTTCCGGAACTGGAGATGGTTATCCTCAAGTTTTAGAGTGGCAGGGAGGCTGTTCCAGAGGAAGGCCCCAGCCGATGACAGATCTACCCCCAGCTTGTTTCTTTGAAAAACGACTGACCCTGAGGGAGTTGGAGGTAGAGGAGTGAAGAGCTTGAGAGGGGAGGTATTTGCGGAGAGATAGCTGAAGGTATTTTGGACCCAGGCCCCAGAAAGCCTTGTGGACAATGCAGAGAGTTTTGAATTCAATCCTTGCATCCCTTGGGAGCCAATGGAGAGGTATGCGTACTGACATTTCCCTCGAAAGATAGAAAGTCGGTCCTAGATCTGATACTATTAGACAGTGACAGTATTATAAACAAGCAGTTTTTGCAAATTGCTTGAGTGCAACATTTCGAAGAGTGTGCTTCGGACAGTCAACTTTGATCGAGTAAACTAGCCATCAATCAGGTGAAATCCCATATGTATATTTTGACTAAATGACGTACACGATGTACGGGTTTATCTGTGTAAGCTATGTGTGCGAAGGAATAATTTGATTTCCAATACAGATGACTTAACAAATGACTTATTTTAAATGGATACACTTTTCTAGGGATGTATACAAGATCCAGATGTAGAAGAGGAGGCACATGGTTCCGAGTCGGTGGACCAGCTTGCTGTTGTTGAAGTTACAGTAAAGAAGGTTTCAACGGAAAGCAAGAAAAATAAGGTAATTTATAAACAATTTCAATTTTTAACCAGTGTTTTCTACTGGGGCCTTCATAATATGCTTTTTTAAAAATGTAAACTGTCCAATAATGTATGTTGGATTTACATTGAACATCTTTTTCCAACCTGTCTTCTAGTTGCCCGATGGTGTACGGACTATGCAGACACAAACAGCGACACAAATGAGAGATGCTGCTTGCCAAACTGTTTTCACCATGGAGCAACTATTAATTGAGGTACGGCATGTTCAGACTCGAGATGCATTTGCCCAATGGCCAGAAACTGAATTTAGCGTGACCGACGAAGCCAGAAAAGTGTTTTTGGACCATTGCTACAATGCGTCTGCTCCACCAGATGAAGATGAAACAATGTAATGAAGATGCTTTTGAATTAGTCGCAGACCACTCGACACAATCCACACACGCCAAAAAAGGGCCACCCAAAAACCAGTCGACATTGATGTTTTCTCCGATTCAGGTTCAAGTAACAGACGCTGAAATGACTTAGACTGAAGCATCAATACAATTGACCGAGGAACTAGACAAAGATCTCGACTACAAAGATGCTGAAATGTGTACATTCAGTGAGAGGGGAAATATGTGGGAAGCCATTGGTGAATGTGACTCATGTATCACAAGGCAGTAACCTCAAAATACATGCCACCCGGGAATTGTTCCATGACAAATTTTCATGGTCCGCTCAACCAATACTGGGGAAACTGCCAGCTAGCAATCTATTGTGTTCAGCAGGTTTACTTTTCAGTGCTCTAGTTTCATTAAATTGTCCAATTTCTGTCAATTTGTGGGACTCATTTCATTTCTAAAACTCAGTACTACAAATATCAACGTCAATATCTATTCCCTGCCATTAGTGAAGCTTGGAAAATTGAACAATTGTCTATTCAAAGTACATTCTCAGAAAAACGGTTCAGGCTAGCTGGCGATGGACAGTGTGACAGCCCCGGATTTTCAGCAAAGTACTGCACATACCACTGTCAGGACATGGAAAGTAAAAAAGATTGGAGTCCGGTGGTCGTCCAGGTGTCCGAACGTAAATCCTAAGTGGCCATGGAGAAACTTGGTTTTCTAAAATCACTGGAAGATCTACAATCGAGGGGAATGCAAATCGACCTCATAGCCACGGATAGACCCGTTTCAATAGCCAAGACAATGGGAGAGCAGTTTCCTAATATTCGCCATCAATTTGATGTATGGCATGTTGCCAAATCCATCAATAAAAAAATCTCAGCTGCAGGGAAAAAAAAAAGGTTCCGAAAGTATTTCACAGTGGTCCCAGTCTTTCAGCAACCATCTTTGGTGGAGCTCCAAAACTTGTGATGGGTCTGTGGAAATTCTACTAGAAAAATGGCGGTCACTGATGCACCACTGTTCTAACGTTCACTCTTGGACAGAAAACCAACATTTCCACCAATGTGAACATGCCCCTTTGTCGCAGGAACGGCAGAAGAAGTGGTTGATTCCATCTTTGCCTCCAAACAAAGCCCTTGAGAAGATTGTGTTTGATAAAACTCTATCAAGAGATCTGAAGGGACTCGCAGCATTTTGTCACACGGGAGATTTGGAGGTGTTCCACAATATGTGCCTAAAGTACAAGCTAAATAGATCGCATTTCGGCATCCTAGGGATGAAATATAGGACATTACTAGCGGTATTAGCGCATAACGAGAATGTAGGCCGTGAACAATTGAGGACTGCGGGAAACCTTGGGATGCTTTGCTACACTATGGCCTTTACAAAAAGAAGCAAAAAATGGGTGGTCAAGCCAGTATATAAGGAAATGGAATTTGATTTTGTGAAAGATCTTATTATTAATGTTTTGGAGATGCATAATCATGGAATTGTGTGCGATTTTGTTACGAGTACACATACATTGCCACAAAACATTGCCAACATGCCCTGTCCACCTAAAGCAGAGCTCGTGGAACAGTTCAAATCCAGGTACAAATGATTAGCATCAGTTTTTTGGATCAACAATGTTTTTATGAAGTGTCCAAATAAAACTTCCAATTTGTCTGTTAAAATGTCTCCTCTTTGTTAATTTTTTTTTTCAACTAGTGCACTTTTTACAATTGCCTTATAATGTAACACTGTGCTTTCACAGTTCAGTTTCGTCGAGCTACTGTGGGACCCTCACTGATCGTGGGAGGGCCAGATGGATAATAGTGTTAAAGAAACTTTGCGGTTCGGAAGTTGCATTACCATACAGTTGCCCAAATAGCTGAATAACTGCTCATCCCACAAAAGGGATAAGACCTAGGCTACATAAGGGAAGGTAGCCGTGACATAAGCAGAGCTGGGGCTATTGATAGACACACTGACTCCTGTTTGTGTACCCTCCACTCTAATTTTGGAATAGGGTGCATTCTGTCATTGCCAAGTTTCCCCTACCCCTCAGCAGCGCCACGATCATCGAGCAAGAACAACCTCCACATTTTTCTTCATGTGCCCGTGCATCACAATTCCAGTTCTCATGGATGCGGTGAGAATGTATCTTCATTCTGAGTGAAGGTCACCAGCTTTGTATTTTTGCTTGCGAACTGAGGAAGCCCACGCATCGCACACACAGTATAAGCTTCAATTGTTTTGTGACCTAGAGAGAAAGGGACCATTCCGAAAGGAATTGAATTAAAGGAGGGGTGTAATAATGTAAGATATGATAAGGTTCTCCATTCCAAAACTGGACTAAGGAACATTTAAGTTCAGTTTATGAAAAATCCTTGATGCAAACGGAGTCTGCGTTAAGGTCTGCGTTACGCCAAGAGAATGGAAATGCAGAATATAATATAAGCTTGGCTTTCGACGATTTTATACCCGAACGAGCATCAACTTATTATTAGCTGACCGCTACTGCTGGGTTACATTGTACTCGCTTGTTATGTGTGGCATGTTGCAATGAAACGCAAGTACAACCTTTGTATGTACTGGTCTTTCTACCGGGCACATGGGCAGTCCAGCATCGAGATGCATGTAGACCACCATTCGGATCCCCCTGGTTCTACGCTAATATTTGATTAAAATGCCATCTATGTGCACCTCGAATTGTAGCATCAGCTTCCGTATCCCGTTTAGAGCTGAACATACTCCATAGCACTATCCTCGGAAGCAAATTGTGTAGTACTTTCCAGGTTTTTTTCCTCTCTGTTCACATTGTTTCACGTCTGTACTAATCTTTAGTTTTAACTCGATGCCGAATTAATAAGTAAAATGATAAATTGTAATAAAGATCGGCTAGTGAGACACATTTCTATTATATTTTCCAAACACGTACGTCCTGCCATTCTGCGATTGTCATCGATTCCAGATACCAACTGATGGGTTCTTCAACCGGCAGCTGCAGATACATGTCAATATCTGGATATATTTGACTCTTCTTTGGGACGATCGCCAAGGGACACCGCGTGACTCATGATAAACATTTTTGGATCGAGAGCAAAGAAAAAAATTCCAGTTTGATTAAATATGGCAATAGACGGATGTTCTTGGAGCGTTTGTGAAATAACAGTACTTTACAAATTGTACAGTCTTGCCGTTTCCTTTTAAAGTACAGTTTTATATTCGGAAATTGTGACGTGCTGTGTTGTGTTGTGAGACGATGTGTGTTGATTTCCGGGTTCTGCGTCACATAGGTGATGACTGGGCGCATTTGGCTACGCTGCCCAGTAACGTCACGGAGAAAGGTGGAGAATATCACTAGGTTTGGTGATGTCAGGCTCAGGGGCGGGACATATGATTTAGTGCCACAAGGGCAGTCCTGCTTGGGCGATGCAGCAACGGATGAGATTTTCACAAAATGGCCGCGCCCTGTAGCTTCATTTCGCATATGTACACAAGTGGAAAACTATGGTAAGGTGCATAGGAAATGTTTGTATGATCGATCAACGTATGCTTAAGAACCCTCGGGACAACAATATTTTGGAGCTCACTATTCCTTTAAATGTGGATATCAAGATCTTTACAAAAATATGGGCAAATCGGCTTATGGCAAATATGGGAGATTGGGTTGATGAGTCTCAGGTGAGATTCATCCCCGGGAACATCAGGACAGTATTGAATGTAATAGGAATGCATCAAAAGAAGGACTCAAAGGGGATCGTAGGTTTTTTTGACACAGAAAAGGCATTTGATAAGGTTAATTGGAGGTTCTTAGAATACACCATGTTGAAAATGGGCTTTGGACCGATTTTTATGAAAATTATTGAGTGTATTCATCATGAGGTTAAAGCTAGAGTGACTGTGAATGGTGTGATTTCTGAGTCTTTCCCATTGACTAAAGGCACGCGACAAGGATGTCCCTTGTCACCATTTTGATTTGGCACTTGAACCATTAGCTGCTTATATCAGACAATGTGGACAAACTAAAGGATTGTGTGTTGGGAGGGTAGAAGTTAAAATGTTATCCTATGCAGATGACATGGTGGTTTTATTGTCAGACCCGGAAAAATGTGGTCATTACTGAACCAGGTGTTTGAGGAAGTAGGTAATCTATCAGGTCATAAAATAAACTGGGACAAGACTGAGATTTTCTCGTTGTCAAAAAATTGTAATAGAAACATTTTAGACTTGTGGAATTGTAAATGTTCATCTGAGAGTGTTAAGTATCTTGGTATATACATCATTGGTGATTTGAAGAAAATTGTCCAATATAACATTGATAAAGTTATGGATAAAGTTATTTGTTATATAAAAAGATGGGAGAGATTTAAATTCTCACCATGGGCGAAAATCAATGCAATTAAGATGATTTTATTGCCAAATGTATTGTACATTATTCAGTCAATTCCGTTATTGATTAACAAAAAGCAAATCGCTCAGTTTGATAAAGTTTTTCAATGTTTTTATGGGGTTTGAGAAAAAGACCTCAAATTCCAAGATATATATGGATGCAGAAGGTTGATGAAGGTGGATTTGGTTATCCCGATTTGAAAAAATACTGTAAGGCTTTTTTACTAAGAAAGGTTCTTATTATGAGGATTTTAAAAGGTGCACTTTGGTTGCGTATGAAAAGAGACAGTTGCAGTCCGTATCATTTACAAAACCTTTATACTATGGGGACAATTTCGGCCCGTAGTTTGAAGCTAAAACCTATAATGACAACTAGACAAGTTATTTGGATGTGGTTGGGAAAAAATAAACAGACATATGGTTTCAGTGAAGATGCTTCACTTTGGTATAATGAGGCACTACAATATAACAATAGATGCCTCAATTGGCAAAGTTGGATTAAAAAGGGTATTTTGACTCTGGGTGATATACTCGATGGAGATTGTGTTTTGTCGTTTGAAGAGATTCAGGGAAAATATAATCTCACTACAAGAGAAAGGAGCAGCTACATGGATTTAATTTCATTAACGTCAGGAAAAATATGGTTAATGTTTCCTTGGGTGTTAAACCTGAACTGTGCCGATTACCTATGGGGCAAGAAAATAATGTACGTACATACATGAACTTTATGCAAGTAGAAAACAAATATGCTGTGGCATGGGAAAAACTAAGAACTACATGGTCTGGATACAAATACGGTCTTCACAGATAATGAGTGGAAAAGTATTACAAAGGTAAGTGCTAATGTAGGTGTAGACTTAAATTTGCAAACGATACAGCAGAAAGTAATAGGTAGGGTATACTGGACACCAGTAAAAATGTACAAATTTAATTTACAGACAGCTGAGTTATGCTGGGGATGTGGGACTGAAAGGGGTACCTTGTTGCATCTTCTTTGGAGCTGCCCAAGAGTTCAAATGTTCTGGAAAGAGGTGATTGATAGAGTTGATATGATCTTGAACATAGTTTTACAGAGATCCGCAGAGAATATATTACTTCTGCATCGAAATAAATGTAAGAAATGTATCAAATATAACAATTGGATAGATAAAGTTATTTTAATAACAACAAGAATGATTCTCTGGGTCTGGAAAACTAGGAAGAAGCCTTTAGTGGAAGATTGGTTAGTAGATTTTAAAAACTTTATCAAACTATGAGAAAATATCATTCAAGGCTAGAGAAAAAGAGGAGGATTACCTTTTGTTGTGGGGACCATTCAATGCCTTATATGACTGATCATATTAATTGTGGATAATGTAGTGTGAGATATTTTTCCCCTTTTTTCTCTCCTCTTTCTACTTCTCTCCTTCATCTTCTTTGTAAGTAGTTTAGTGTTCGTCTGTGTGAAGTCTTGTATTTGTGTCTGTGTCCTAAATTAAAAGATGTATACATCTTTCGCAATTTTTTCTTTAATGCTTGCATTACTGTAAATAGTTTAGTATGTCTAGGAGGGTGATTTTGATTGCAATATTTACTTAAGTGTTATGTGGTTGACATTATGCTGATGAACTGGTTACTTATTGTCTTCCTATACACCCCTGTACTATATTGAGATGAAATGTATTTGTTGACATACTAATAAAAAGATGTTTTTTAAAAAAAAAAAAAGAAGTAATGAGAAACCAGCTCAAACTTTAGCTGACATTCAGAAAATTAGAGAACAGTTGTCCATCCCTATTCAGTTAAATGAGGGGAAGGAGGCTGTTCTCACCCGAGTGTGTGTGAACAACGGTAAGAGCTTCATCAGCGAAGGCCTGTTCCGAAAGCTCCCAAAAGATCTAGCCATTCCCACATTTAAATTGATCGAAAAAATGGGAAATGGGTCTGGAAACTCCCAGTTCCAAACAACTCCTGCTCCAGGTGTATGCTCAAAATTTCTATACGAAAGAAAAGCATAGTACATAATTGTTGGGCCGTGCGAGATGTCCCTGCTGCATTCTATTTAGGCACTGACATTCTCAATCGGTTTGCCATTAATTTGGACTTGATCAATTGCAAAGCCTGGTCCCGACTAGGGGGTAATCCCATGGACTTTGATGATTCAAAAAAAGCATTTCGTTCAGCCAAATTGCTGCCGTATGCAGTTGAAGTTCAAATTGGAGAGGAGGTCACCATCCCAGGACGAACACGACTATTACCACTTGAATTAAAAATTAAAAGAGGACAGAAACTGCAAAAAACAAATGCATATGTACACCTCAATGCCCATCTCCAACAGCAGGGGTTGGGGTTAAACCCAACACCATTAGTCAATGTAGAACACAACACCATTCCAATATTGATGGATAACAGCAACCGTAGGAGTATCACTCTGGGCGCAGGCACCATTATTGGAATGGCGGTTGATGACCGACATTTTTCCATGGATCTAGGTAATTAACTGATAGGACCAATCCCTAATGACTGTTTTGACAGCGATAGTGACAATGACTTAACACAAGACAGGATCTTCACCCGGCAAGGGGGGAATTTCCTGGTGTACTCTTCCTGCCCTTACGGTGAGGAAGAGGTGACCTGTGACATCAGGCAGGATGAGTTGATCTTCCAGGTCCACAGTGACAGCCTCTCCTACCGGAAACCCTCTGTCCAGGTCAATACTCTAACGAGAGACCTCTCCACTCAGCTGGAGGAGGCCGCTGAGATCGCAAAACCGGAGGTCTTCCCAGGCTTCAGGCAAATGGTTGAAGAGCGAGTCAACCTAGCGGATGCCTGCGAGACTCGGGGCAAAAGCAAAAGTTGAAACAGATGTTCTTAGATTTTCAAGATCTCTTTGCGGTGGACTCGTACGACTGTGGTCGCACCGAAATCCACACACCAACAATTCTCACGGACTCTGGAATGACTCCAGTGTTTGTGAAGCAATACCGCTTGCCTCTCACATCCATGGAGTCCCTGTCGGAAATAATCAAAAACCTCGAGTCCCGTGGGATAATTCATCCAGTCCACAGCACCTTTAATAATCCGGTCCTGGGGATTTTAAAACCAAACGGCCAGTGGAGACTCTGTGCTGACCTGAGGTAGCTGAATAAACGTGTCCACATGTCCCGATGGCCTCTGCCCTACATGGACCAGGGGCCGGTCCAGATCCAGGGGTCAAAGGTATACACTGCCATTGACCTGACCAATGGGTACTGGACTGTGCCTGTCAGTAGGGAGGACCAATACAGGCTAGCCTTTACCTTGGGAGGGCAGCAGTACACGTGGACCCGGACTCCCTTAGGATACATCAACTCCAGCAACAAATTCAACATCTTCCTACACAAGGCCATGCCCGACTTGGGTGAAAGGAGTAACCTGGCCTATGTTGATGATGTCCTAATAAAAAGCTAAAATGTGGAGGAATACATAGCGGAAATCCGTTATGTTCTGCCTCAGATGAGGGTTGCCGGAGCAAAAAACTGTCCATTCAAAAGGCGCAGTGGTGCAGAACCCGTGTCAACTTCTTGGTACATGAAATTACTCCTGAGGGTCTCTGTCCCCAGGAAAAGAAAGTGGAAGCACTCCTAAAACTAAAAGACCCCACAACTCTGCGTGAGCTAAAAAGCCTCCTTGGACTGATTAATTACAGTAGGAAGTTCATTGAAGATTACGCAGAGTGCACAAGACCCCTGATCCATCCGTTGAAAGGGGGGTGGAGGGGGGCAAGTGGGAGTGGCATCCAGAACAAGCTGAGACAGTAAAGCAACTCAAAAGAAGCCTCTCACAAGCGCCTTGTCTAGCTTACCCTGTCAAAAACAAGTTCTTCTTGGAGACAGGGTTCTCGAATACATGGTTGACAGCAGTATTATATCAAAAGCATGACAAGGTCAATAAAGTAATCTCCTATGCAAGTAAGACTTTATCCTCTGTGGAGGAAAAATTCTACGATTGTGAGAACGCACTCCTGGCAACGGGTGTGGGTATTGAAAAATGACTGCCTGTTCATCCAGGGGGAACACATCATAGTAGACTCCACACCAGCCTTTGCAATACCTCCAAAGTGACAGAATCCGGTCCGGAAATGTGAGAAATTCCAGAATTACTTCATGGATTCTGTCAATGCAAGGCTTTCCTGTGGAGGTCAGATATGGCCAATACAAGAAGAGTCCCCTCGCGGAAGGTCTGGCTGACTTGCATGATTGTGCTAGAGAAAACTGTCTCAAGGACGAAAGTCTTAAAACCAAGGACAACATGGAGGCATACCTGAATTCCCTGCATAAAGTTTATGAAGAAGACAAGTGCGAGGGAATGCCCACAGTTTATGTGGAAGGATGTTCCTACCATGTTGACAACAACAGGGAAAAGGAACTGGTGGCCGGCATTGGGAATGCCTAGGTGAATGATGCCCCGGAACCCTCTCCTGGGTACAAAATCGGTCCACGTAGTAGTCAGGCGGCAGAGTTGATGGCAGTTCATCAGGCCATCATCACTGCCGTCCAACACCAACTCCACGAACTGGTCATAATCACTGATTCAGATTATGTCTGTAACGGGTTCATGGAGCACCTGGTTAATTGGAAAACCAGAGGCATGCTATGTGCTAATAACAAACATCTCAAACATGGAAAGCTAATCCAAAATATTGATGATCTGGTCACTTCTAGTGGGATGACCCTTTATTGGAAAAAAAAAATCAAGGGTCATTCCAGAATAGAGGGACCAGACAAAACTGGAAATGAAATCAGATGGCCAAAACCAGAGCCATCCAGGGGGATCCACTCGAGATTGAGTCCCTGTTGGGTTAGGTCACTGCTATCACTAGGTCCCAGACAAATGCTCACAATGAGCTCTCAACTGCCCAGTGGAGTAAGGAGACCTGAGATGCTGATTTAATCACGGCACAAAAAGGGGATCCGATTATTGCTAAATTTTATCAACACATTGAGGACCCTGAGAACTTTCCCCTGACGGATATCGATTACATTGAGAAAGAGGACCTCAGGGTGTTGATGAAATGTCCAAAAATGCTCTGAATCCAAAACGGTTTGTTGGTGAGGAGATCCATATCTGGCAGTGACCAGTGGGTGGTCCCTACCTCATTCCGAAGCCTGATGCTAAGTCACGCACAAGACGCGGCCACAGCCGGACATCAGGGGTTTCACAATACTTTATCAATCTTACGAGAGGTTGCATACTGGCCACACATGGGGCAGGACCTCGACCAATACTTGAAGGGGTGCCTTGTGTGTGCACAATTTCAGCCAACATCACTCACAAACCGAGCTCCCCTCCAGAAGAGGGGGATAACACTGCTTTGGTCAGATTTACAAGTACATTTCATCGGGCCCGTGATTCGCTCCTCTAGAGGGAACAAGTACATGTTAACCGTAACATGCTTGTTTACCAAATGGGTGGAATGTTTCCCGGCCCAAATTGCAAGGCAGAAACAGCAGCTGCCCTGATGATCAATCAGATCATCTTGCGTTTTGGCCTACCCCAAAGGATTGAGTCAGAATGAGGTAGTCACTTCACCAGCGAAATGATGACAACGATTTGGGAGATACTTGGGGTAAAAAGGAAACTTCACATTGCAAACCATTGTCCTCTAGTGGTGGAGTTGAGAGGTTAAAATAAAACCATTGTGAGAATTCTAAAAAGGTTTGTGGCAGACTCTGGGCCAAGTTGGGACATCTGGTTACCGCTTGTCCTGATGGCCATCACATCTACACCTTCTTCTGCAACCAAGATGTCTGAATTTAAGCTGATGACTGGACGAAGGATGGGGTTACCTCAGCATTTGCTCTATAGAACACAGGAGCAGGCACTGATAAACGCCTCCACAACTCATGAGTATGTTGAGAATCGAAGAAAACACCTTCAACATGCTTTTGCGTACGCTCAGCGGAATCTAGAAAGATCTGCAGAGGGTATGAAGACTCAATATGATCTAAAAACAACCAAAAAGGAATACCAAGTAGGAGACAGGGTCTACTTGTACAATTTCCAAAGGAACCAGACCAAAGGCCCAGTTGGCGCTGTCCTTTTGAAATTGTAGATAAAATGTCACTGGTCACCAAAAGAATCTGCATCCCCAAAAGCAAATTGACGGAAGAGAAATGGGTCCATATTAATCAGCTAAAGAGTCGTCACCCTAGGGACACTTTGCAGCAAATTGAGGAGCCAAGAGAATCAAATAGAGGAGACATCTGAAGCATGAGAATAGGAAAAAGACAAATCAGAACGGAACGAGAGTTGTATAAGTATAATTATGTAACAGGGAGTATTTTTCTTCACTATATATTGTCATTATTGAATGTATGTGTGTCCCACTACTGTCAACCCTATTGGAAGGCAGTTAGTGGGAAAATGAAGTAACCAGTTCTGATTTATTTACTAGATTCGTACTGGTTGCACCTATTCAAACACCAAGGAGGACCTCCCTGGCAACCTGGAAGGGAGAAATCAAAGAAAATCTGGGTGTCGCTCAACACCATAAAGAAAGATCCAAGAGGAAGCTGGGGGTGTCGTTCCACGCTCCGAGAGACAGCGAGAGGATCGGGGCGTTCCGCTCTCTGATGGAAGGACTCCTGACTGACGAAGCCCACCTTGCCCTACTCTCCCTCACCAAGGATCTCAGAAGAGTCGGGGGCAGGGGGGAATCTGTGGGCTACATTGACCCACTGAACAGAATTTCACCAAAGCCAAGCAGCATTTGCGCAGAAACAGCAAAATGGTTGCGCTGGCACCATGGCCTTAAAACTGTTTTGCAGCAACAAAAAGATGGCTGCAAGTCTTGCCAAGCGCACATTGGACAAGATGGAACAAGGGGACACACTAAGGGAGCGTGGCAGTGTGTTCTGACATATACAAATGGAATAAAGTGAAAAAGGGCAGCACTGCTTTGCTGAAAACCCAAAATCCCCATTAAAAAGGAAGCTTTTTTCACCTTGAAAATAATGCTGCCGACGCCATTTCCATTTGTTCTTCCTTAAACCACTATGATTAATAAGGCCCTGCCATGCCCAGGATATCTCATTGTGCTTCAGCAAAACCAGGCATGATTTCTGAATGATAGACCCTGTCAAACCAACTCTGAGAAAAATCAACAAGGAACTCCACTTTTACCCGCACAGGAAAATGCGTTCATTTTCTTCACAAAGTATCAAAGCTCAGTAGGTCAAAGAAACTCCAGCTATCCCAACCATATCAATTTCAATGCATCTGTGCTTCAAACAAAACTCCTGCATACAAGAAAATAACTTTAGCTGTAAGACAGTGTGGGAATCCAGAGGGAGATGCAAAACCGAATTTTGAAAAGAAATGACAGCTTTTCACCATACATGTAAAATGGGCTTTGCAAACTCAAGGAGAAAAAGGCCTGTTTTAAAAAGTAAACTGCTGAATGAAAGCCTGCCAATATCTAGCAATGTGAAGGGGTTTGTTGCTGGGGAAAATACACACATCGGTTATGTTATTCAACTGGCTTGTTTAATTCTAATTCAGGACTAAATATAAGAAAGTAAAACTGTTAAACTATATTGGCTGGATTTTGCAAGTTCCAAAAGAAAAATAGGTTTCTGCTTGGGGGGTTGCTGCCAACAGGAGGGCCTCTCTCTGCAGATACTAACACCCCAGTCATAATTACTAGGTTGGACAGAATCCAGTCTAGGCTGAACCCACTGACAATGGAATTTCCAGGACAAGAAAGTGGGGAAGGGGCAATAAACCTTCAATCAGCTGCCACCCACTGGAGGAAATGACAGTTGGTGGCAGCTGAAGAAAGAAGAAAAATGGTCCAGTGACAGACATAGGACTGCCATTTGTTTCCAAAGACTATTTATGAATAAAAATCTAAAGACTTATCTCTGCAGCAAGACTTTGTAAAAATGTAAACATTTTGCAGTTTAAAAGTGATTTAATGGGCTTTCATTTAAAACATAGTAGAATTCAATGACCCCTTGGGAATAGAAATGGCAAAGGATTACAAGGAAATTATTCATGATGCCAATGCGAATTTTTATACTTACATCCCTCATGATAATCCACACATGTGTATAAAGTTAAGGAATTTTAGGCTGAATCGTTCATACTCAAAATTACCAAAAAGTATTAGAAGAGCGAAACAATGTCTCACGGATTGCAGAGTTGGAGTGCTATGCTCTACACAAAATATGTAACCTGTGTTTATAATTTGCTAAGACATTTCAACTGTATAAATGTACAGTTTGTGGCAAAATGGGATTTTGGCTAAAATAACTGTGGGAGGTTTTTGAACATTGTAAACTCACATCATAAATCTGCCCTCCTGCTTTGAAATCAAACCAGTTGAGAGTGAGGCAGAGACTAGCACCCCTGACCAATACCATGGATTAGAGCTGTGCTTAGCTAAGCCTGCCCAGCCACATACTTTGATGTCACCATGCATTATAAATAAGAGTCCCTGACAAGACACTAGACACAGACTCTTCCCGATTTTCCTGCGCTGGCGTTCCTGTTCCATTCATCCTGCTGAATCCAGATTCCAACTACAAGGCCAAAGCATTGCTGACCCTACTCCAGGGCTCACTGCAAAACCCAAGCATTGCTGATCCTATTCCCATTAAGGCCTCAATTCTGAAATCCCACTAAGATTCCAAATAACCAAAGGGGAAAGCTGTGGTATTCTTTTGGGAAGCATCCTGAACCAGCCTGGCTTGCTGCCCACTAACTGATTGCCCAGTAACTGCATCCAGCGGTACCTGTGCCATCCAGCAGCCAGAATTACCATCCGGTGACCCGACCCTGCACAACTATCTTTTGCCCAGCTGTCCTTGGCCAGGCGCGCTGCCGTGTGGTGACCAATACCATTGACGGTCTAAAAATTACAAAAATTAAAAGTGGACTGTAAGTATAATCCCAACCCCATAAAAATCCAGTCTACTTGTCTTGCATTTGTCCTTATCCCACACTCTAAGCCGTCCTATCCTGATAACTTGTTAATACTGTCAGAATTCTCTGTGTTCTTGTCCTTGATCTCCAAGCGTTAGCACCACTTTTCTCTTCATTTCTGTCGTGCATAGGTCATAAGTCATTAGCGATATTGTGTATAAATAAATTAATTTTCCCTAAAGAAAAGGGATACACTGCCTGAAGGGTAACGACTGCGGCGTAACTTTTATATTCACGGGTGGCGTGGTGTTCCTCTTTTCTTAGCCATTAAATCTAGTTTAAGTAATATTTGCCTTTCACTTTTAAAACTGATTTTCTCTTTTTGACCACTATATTTTTCCTAAAAACAAAACTCACTCCTTCGAAAGCTCTCAATTCACCAGCTACCCCCATTCTTTCACTTCTGTAATATCCCTGTGATGTACCTCTGTCCCTCAGACTAAAAACCGCATCACGATTTGCAATATTTCACCCGTTGTTTTAAAGAAACCGTTTTGAGTACATTTACACGGAAATTGAAAGGAAATGTAACTTTTACACGTGTCATTTTGCTGCAATCCGTTTTAAACTTTCTACTAATCCATTGCTTGTGATGGTTAGTGTCTTTGCATTGTTGCTTTAGTGAGGAATTGCATTTACTTCAAGGTTTTTAACACACATTCATTATTTATTTGTCCATTTCTGAGTGTCATTTCATAACATTGCAAGTGGTTTAAAATCAGTTTACCACTCTTATTTAGCGAGGGAAGGTCGGATTTTGATTCTGTTTTTGATTCCGTTTTCTGCCTCTTATTCCCGATTACCTGCTGTGTCTTTCTATCCGTTCAGAATGGATTATTTGTGGGGGGAAATCCTAACTCGGGTGATATCTTTCCTAAATCAAAAAGTGCTCCTAGTCCCTGGTGTTTTGTATATGTTCCACTAGAAGGTTAAACCAAGTGCATTGCTTACATTCTCATTTTAATTATCACCCCATTGGTGATTGCTGTCCCATATTAAAAATGGTATAATTTCTTTTGAATTTTAAAATAAATAAATAAATATTGCATTTTACCAACCAGCCTGGTTCATGGTCCATTTTGACCCGGGGTATATGATACGAGTTGTGTACCATTTCTAATTGAATTTGCATAAGATACTGAGAAAAGCATCTCAGTTGTGCGCTACATATTAGGCCGAGACCAAAGTGTGTGTCGCCTGATTGAAATCCTTAACAGGAGGCATAGGAAGTTGGAGGGACGGTTATTCTGCTTTACCACAGTTTAAGAAATGCCAATATAAATGCACATGAAAAAAAGGAAGAGGACTCTTACAGCCATTTCCGCAGATCAGCGTGAAGCCAAGAATCCCTCATAGACGAACAACCAACTGAAGATCCGAAGAAGACTCCTTAAGCGGCCCAGCATCCTTTCTTGCATCTAGCACCGGTGAGCCATTGAAGTACTTGAACTGCAAAGACCCTGTGCAGTGCTATAATCGTTCGACTGTTGGGATCAACCAGTCTCAGCGTGTTTGAGGATCCAGCGTGTTTGACTGTCCAGCTCTCTGGTGGGCTACCTCGCCACAACCATCACCGTACTGCGGTTGCACCCAGAACTTTGGTGGTTGCCAGCTTAATGGTACGAGTTGCCTAACCAGCATCAATGGATCCAGTCCGCTGGAGAAACTTCTTCAACCGCAACTGGAAGGACGCCTGCTGCAAGTCTGTGTGCGTAGGCCATCGCTAGAACTTGCCTTCCCCCGTCCTGTGAAGTGTCCTGAAGAGGTCTGAATCTGTGAATCCTGCATTTCTTCATCGCCAGGGGTTGTATCTTGCATCTTGACCCGATGAATCCTTGCACCCACAGCCCCTGAGCACCTCTCATCGAAACCAACAACAGAAAATGAAACCAATCAGAGTCAACATCCCCTTGGACTACGGTGTTCCCCAAGGCTCTGTACTCGGCCCTTTTCTTTTCTCCCTTTATACCTCCCTTCTCGCCCCCGTTATCTCCTCTTTCGGCATTTCTCACCACTTCTACGCAGATGACACCCAACTCTCTCTGCTTCTCCTCTTTCACTCCTGATCGCCATCACTCCTTATCTTCCTGCCTTACGGCTATTAAAAACTGGATGTCATCTCACTTTCTCTCCCTCAATACTGACAAGACAGAAGTTCTTTTCTTTCCTTCTAACACTATCCCCTCCCCCTCCTCATTCAATCCACTTTCCCCCTTCTAATCTTCCCATCTCTGCCCATGCTCGCAATCTTGGTCTCCACTTCCGACTCCTCCCTTTCCTTCTCCCACCACATTTCTCTCACCTCTCGTGCCTGCCGTCACAATCTCTACACCATTCGTAAAATCTGATCCTCCCTCACCTTCCACGCTTCTAAACTCTTAATCTCCTCCCTCATCTTCTCCCGTCTCTTCTACTGCTCTTCTCTCCTCTTTGGACACTCTGTCTCTTATTGGACCCCCCCTCAAATCCATCTACCACTCCTCTATCCATACTCTCTGTCTCCTCGGTCCTCGCGACTATTTCCTCCTCGCTCTCCCACCTTGGCTGGCTTCCCTTCCTCTCCCAACTTGTTTCAATTCCTCTGTCTTGCTTTCCAATCTCTCCATGACCTTGGTCCCCCCTACCTCTCCTCGCTCTTCTCATTCTACACTCGCTCCTGCTCTCTCCGCTTCGCTGATCTCTTCTTACTCACTGTACCCCCTTCACCATGTGCCTCTTCACACTTCCGTTCCCTTCAGCTCTTGGACCCCCTAAAATTGGAACTCCTTACCTCTCTCTATCCCCTCCATCCCCACCTACTCCTCCTTCTGCACCGCCTTGAAAGCCCTCCTCCTTCACTTCCCCCTGGACCATCCTTCTTTCCTCTCTCCTCCATTCTACCCTGTCCCCCCTATCCCCTTCATACCTCCCTCCCCCCCTTTTTCACACCCTCTGGAATT
Organism: Ambystoma mexicanum; assembly: GCF_040938575.1. NCBI lineage: Eukaryota > Metazoa > Chordata > Amphibia > Caudata > Ambystomatidae > Ambystoma > Ambystoma mexicanum. Next base: position 1,057,877,566 of record NC_090926.1, on the reverse strand, counting down.
TAAAATCAGACAACTGAATTTTTGTTCCCCCTCCCTGGCTAACCCCTACCCCCCTCGCTTCCTCCTCACCCTTCCCTCGCGTCCTCCATCTAAGGAAACTGTTCTTCATATTGTTACACTGGTTTGCATCGGGATTGTAAGTATGCTTCTCCCATTATTGTACCTTGTTATATTGTAAAGCGCTTTGGATTAAAGCGCTATATACACCTGATAAACGCAAAGCATTTGGCTCCCCCTGTCCTCCATAGGATAACATTGGGAACTAGTCCCTTTGAATCCAAGCATTCCATTCCACTAACCTTTTGGGCATCAAACCTAGGTAGTAACATCTGAAAGATAAGAACACAATTTACTTACACAGTAACCTGGTTGAATATCTTCCTTTGAACAATCACCAACACAAGTACATTTATAACTTACCTGCAACATATAAATTCTGGGGAGAAGCATTGCGGATCATGTGACTTTTGGGCACAAGGCCCCATTCTTCTTAGGGATTGGACTGCTGAAGTTAGGGAAAATCACATGTGACTTAGTTCCATCTTTACTTTATACTTCTTGTAGTGTTTAAGTCAATTGAATGCATTTTAAGAACCTATGGTGAGTGTATATTTGTTTATTATTGGCTATTGTGCGATAATATCTCCTGCTGGTTTCATTTTTAGTGTGTGTTTAGGGCTTAGAATAAATATTGTATTTTTATACATTGCTGTCTAAATTGCATTAATGTGTGCTTCACTGTGTGGATTCATTGACCCCACTCGCGCTCTCCAAGAGAATAACCTTGACTGCTCTCCAAGTTTACCTCGATTGGGTTTCAGCTAATCTCTCAGAGTTCCCTGTTCATTATAAGTAGGGTGGCCTCCTAAAATCTGTCGACCAGGCTAGATTCTAGAAATCCATCTCAGCACCCACCACCTGACTCAGATTCTTCAGGAGACCACTGCTGGTGTTCCAGAATCCACTGGGGACACAATCTTTTGTGCTTTGGTCCCATCAAAGAGGGCCCAGGGGCTGTGGGTGCAGATCACTTTCAGCGTTATGATTTAGTTTCAGTCGGTCATGGTGCTTAGGAATTGGTTCCAGACAGCTTCCGGTAGAACACGAAAACAAAAAAAAGAAATGCTTCTGCTGTGCAGACCATCCCAAGTCACTTCTAGGGACTGAACGGGAGTGTTGCAATAGGAGTCACCATGGTCAGGATGTGACAAGCGATCTTCAGGGGACAAACACAGGAGCAGGTCCACCACAGCTTCCATTCGTACAAAAAGGCTCAGAATGCAGGAGCAGGGGTCTTGTTCCATATGCTGAAGATCCGCCAAGTTCCAAGAATGAACTCTGAATGGCGACGGCTGCACCGAGGTAGCCCATGAGAGAGCTTGTCAGTCCACCGGTTGGTCCAGGAACACTTCAGTAGGTTCAGAATTCACAGATCCTCAAGCAGAGGTCGAGATTAGTTGTTGCCACTGGTCCAGAGGTCGAAGCACAGACTAGGGTCTTCTTGAGATCAGGACAGAGGAGCAGGGTTTCACTGGGACAGAACTGTAGTCGATCCTGCTCAGATGCAGCAGTCGTCCTCGGGGGATGCACTTCTTCGTAGAGGTTTTGGCTTCAATGATGATCTGTCAAACAGCTGCAGGAGCTTTACTTTTATCCAAGATTTGGGCTGGGAGAATTTCCAAGACAACCAATGATAAGAATCTGAAACATTTAAAGTGGCCATCTGCCCAGCAACAGACATTCAGCACCAGGGATGTGGATTGGCACTAGTCAGTCCCAAGCCCCTTCCTCTGGTCACACACATTAGCCACCCTGAGCCTGCGAAAGCCACAGATTTCCCCAGGAAAGGGTATTCCATATAAGGCATTTCCTGACGTGAGAAGGCAAGAAGAAGGTCAAAGACCAATATGGCCAAAGAACAAACAAAAACAATGTGGCACAGCCATCTTAAGGTGCGAGCCACCTTTAGAAGTGATTTGCTGTAAATGCTAAAGCGGACAAGTACAATGTCACAAAGAATAGTAAAAATATCACTTCTGCCAGCAGCAGGCACATTGTAAAAGTAAACCAAAAGCCAGAATATAAAAATGTTATAAGGATGCAAAGTATCATAACTGCACTTCACTGCAAGGTGAAGTGTGCAGTTATAAAAATACAAGAATTCACAAAGAGAGACAGTCTCTCAGTATGAATAGCCTAAGGGATTAGTCAGTTTCCTGATAAGAATGAGCAAAACAGGCAAAGTAAAGCAGAAAAGTATCCCTTGTACTGCCCACACCTACCCCTTCAGCACGAATGAATCCTGACGCAATCCAACATCGATCTTCACCAAACTGCCCTCCAGCTTGAGCACAGACTAACCAACCCAAGGCTTCCGTCCACATGATAATGTGGTGCATTTAAAATGTAAAAACAAAGAGGTGATGGCTGGAAGGTTTAGAATGGATCTTAACCACTGGCATTGCTCTGGGCACCCTCCAGACCATCTTTCTTCGCCTGCCAAGCCATTACAGAAGGGGAAAGACCATATGCAAATCAGACTTGGCCCCACCCCAAAAGGGGCAGTCCAGCACGAACTGCTAGTTCACATCCCTTCTGCACGAGACCACAAGCATCCCCAAACATGTTTCGCCCTTGTTGGGGCTCATCAGTGAGGAGTAGCTTGGGCCTCTAGGCCCAGCAAGCACAGGACCCACGTCTGGGCATACCCGTCCCACTTGCAATGGTCTTTCCCCTTGTTTTGTCACCCCGAGTGGGACGGGTATACCCTGCCAAGCCCCTTCTGTAATGGCTTGGCAGGCGAAGAACGGTGGTCTGGAGGGTGCCCAGAGCAATGCCAGTGGTTAAGATTCATTCTAAACCTTCCAGCCATCACCTCTTTGTTTTTGCTTTGTCACCCGAGTGGGACGGGTGTGCCCAGACGTGGGTCCCGTGCCTGCTGGGCCTAGAGACCCAAGCTACTCCTCACTGATGAGCCCCAACAAGGGCGAAACATGTTTGGGGATGCTTGTGGTCTTGTGCAGAGGGGATGTGGCCTAGCAGTTCGGGCTGGACTGCCCCTTTTGGGGTGGGGCCAAACCTGATTTGCATATGGTCTTTCCCCTTCTGTAATGGCTTGGCATGCGAGGAACAGTGGTCTGGAGGGTGCCTAGAGCAATGCCAGTGGTTAAGATTCATTTTAAACTTTCCAGCCATCACTTCTTTGTTTTTGCATTTATAATGTAGCAATGCGTTTGGACATTCAAAAGTGGCTAGAGATTCCTCTCTGGTCATAGGTAGGATGTGAGAGTGCCTACACTGACAAATTCCGCAATAAAATATGACTGCCTAGGGTTGCACCAGGCAGCATCACTACATTTGTGTCACAATTAATGTTAAATAAAGCCAAGTTTGCGCAGTCCCAGTAGCTTGCTCTAGAGTCCCAAAAGAAACCAGATATGCCTCGTCGCCCCATCGAAGTCAATAGGGAAAAGATGCAAAATGAGAGATCTTTCCTATACAGAGACCATGGCATAAGTGCACGGGACTGTACCTTAATTGGAGTACTGGAAAAAGAAAGTAGGAGGGGGATACCACATTAGCTAAAAGGTGGGCTTTCCACCTAACACACCGTTAGCCATAAGGACTTATCAGTGCCCCCAACATAAGAGTTAAGAAAGGGAGTGGTGCCGAGAAAGACCTCCTTCCCAAAAATCAATGCATTATCAAAAACATTTGCAGGTATGCTGGGTGTTACATAGAGGTAAAGGGAAAGGTGCAAAAAGAAAAACTTCCTAACAAGAGTACCCTTGCTCTCTGGTGTGAGGGTAAAGAGGATTGCCTTATTTTACAGCTCAGGTCGATAATCCAACGGTGCAATGTCTGTATGGAAAGATAGGCTTTGGGAATGGCATAGCTGACCTTTGCTTGGACTGGAGAGTGTCTTGAAGCAAGGGAAACACACCCCTTGCCACAGCCATTGGGAGCTTGTCCTCTCATAGGGGCTTAGTCCTCAGATCTCTAGAGCATGTGCTTACACCCATATTGGTGCATAAAAGGCACTTAGCCAAAAAATAAGGACAACAAGTTGAGGCAGGTATCAAACTGGACATGCTCAAGAGTGTAGTACACATACTTTGCCTAGGTCACCGTTCTCTACTCTGGGCATGTATGAGAAGGTTTTACTTTGTTTAACGATGTATTTTCTGTTCCATAGGACATGAATATTACTAGTCATAGAGGCAGCAGACAGGTAAAAACAACCATAGTGAGTGCACACCTACCTTCCACCTTCATTATCTGGTATGTGTCCTGCACCACTTTGTACTTGGGTTCATTGCGGAAAGCGTGGGCCCAGGCTTGAATCAAGTATAGAATCTTGTTGCGAACATTTGCCTCCACCAGCCGCTGCCAATGATAAAATGAAAAGACCAGGATTAACATCTGCTTGACAAACTGTACAAGAGGAGGGAGGTTGGAGCCTCGGTATAACTTCATAAAAAGGCTTTACAATCTAAGAATCTATAACAGAGGGTAGAAAATGTGTATTTGCATTTATTTTTTGATCATGGAAGAGCTTTGCCAAGAAGCTCCGCACACTAGATAGTGGTTGGAAAAAAGCAGCAAATGGGGACAACACAAGACTTAAATACACTTTCGGTATTAACAGGTACGCAAATCAGTTGAGTGGTTGGATAATCTTGAGGCCTTGGTCGAGAGACAGATGAATGCGTCATCCATGGCGTTGGCCCCTGGGCTGCCTCTATATCGTAGAAATGAGAGAAGCGTTTCAGTCCTGACAACTGCTACGATACACGAAGCAGACATACATTCATCACGAAGTTACACGAACATTAGGTCAACCTGCATTTATATATGAATATACATTGCACTCAATAGACACTGGAAATCATAATATGTTCGGTGTAACGCAAGATGTACAAGAACACACATAATGCATGCTTAATGCAGAAACGCAACAGTAATAAGCAAACATTTTGGATAAAATGTACGGTGCTGCCATGCTGAAAGGAACAGGGGAGCTTGAAGGAGCATCGAAGCGGCAGGAAAATTCGCTGAATTAGCACAGAGATGAACAAACTGGACAGTAGCTGCAAAGCGCACCAAGGTTATTACAGAAAGGGGAGGCTTGGACAGGAACCGAGGAGCATACTAGATAAACAGTTCCCAACCAGAATACATTTTTCTTAGATTAAAATAAAGAAATGGACAGCCTTCAAGGACCTGCTGCTCATTATTTAAGATTAGTACTGAGAGAAATAGCTCACACAAATCTCCAGTGGCCTGCGAGGGTAACGCCACCCACAGTAAAATAGGTTAAAACCCTGGTAAAAGTCAAGTATAATAATTCAAAACGTGGTCTCCTCACACGTGACTTAGCGTTGCAACACAACGGCTATTCATTAGTTTCAGACATGGAGAAACCAAGACATTCACTCCCTCCGAGTTCCCAGAACAAAAGAAACATGTGTTGATGACCTGCAAAGTAATCAAGTTTGGTGAAACCAATGCCAACCAATCCTTGCTTTCAAATGGTGTTTTGCTGCAGTTGCATGAACTAATCCAAAGACGTAATGATGAGACACATCTACCATTATCAATTTAGGGGTGGTCCCAGGTGGAGCCATCAGATAAGAGTAAAACCAATCAGAATGAGATAATATACACTTATATGATACAACTAACCAAATCCCACCTTCACCGTAGGTTTTACTAAACCAGATAACATTGCGACGTCAGAAGTGACATATTTTTGCCTTTAGGTGCATTATGAAATTAGAGAGTTTTGAGACTTGTGTGCTTACTGCTGTCCCTGCTTTACAATTGTTAAATCAAAAAGGTCTTTGTCATTTACTCTGACTCTTCTGTTTTTGAGCCCGGGCTTTCCCAGCCTACCGGGTCTGCTCAGGGCAGGAATTTTTTTTCACCCCTCCATTACATATGGTAGCAGAGCCAGATGGTTGACCAAGACCCCCCGGATGGTCGTCTCTTTCCCAAAGCGAGCCTGAGGACTGCAGAGTAACAAGTGGGGACCAGAGAATCACGCGTGAACCTAGAAACGGTCATCAGGAGCCCCCTAGGTGACATTTCTGCCCCAATCCCCATGGATGTGCCCTGCAGGGCGAAAGCGAACGACCCGTTGATGGAGGAGCGATACCAGAGGCCTCAGTCGATCCATAGATAATTAAGTATGAGAACAATTGGATGTATAGAGTGGGAAATAGTGATAAAGTGTTTTATTTATGAGAAGACTACCTGTGCCAAGGGTCGTGGAAGGTCAGGCATTAAACCTCGGAACGAGGTATTGGAAGTCGTGATTGATAAAGCAAGATAACCTTAGGAAGAAGGCATTGAAAACATCCCGTTGGGATGCAAAGTAAGAAGATTCCCTTGCTATGAGAAGACAGCTGTGAGAATTTTGATTGTGGGATTTTGAAGGTACACCTATATGTATTACATTACTCACCGTAATCGTATTTCTGATGCTTTTCATCTGCTTAGATTCACATGCTATGCATAGAACGACATCTAGTGGTAGCCGCAAAGTATTACACATTTTGTTTTCGAAACTCAAAAAGGGATGTCGACAGGTTGTGCCAGTAATACTATCCCTAGTGTAACGTCTCCTGTACCCATGGTCCTACAAGCGTTGAGGTCAATCAGATTGTTTGTTTCTGACATGAGGTAGCATGAAGTGTAGCGTGAGTACAAATGTAATAAAGCAGATAAGAGTAGAATAAGCCATCTATCTATGCACCTTCTACTCCACAGGGGAGGAATGGTGGGCGCATGGGAATCTAAGAAGATATAAGCATTAGAAATATGATTAGGGTGAGTAATGTATCCCTTCTGAGGCTTGTGGATCTGCTTAGATCACATGCTATGCCCAGACTAGCGAGCAGTGTCTGGAGAGGGTGGTGGGTTGTGTGAATGTACAGCGGCAAATATATGTTTTAGCACCGCTTGTCCCACCTGTGAATCTGCTTTAGATATGTGCCAATGCAGTAAGGCGGAGTAAAAGTATATATGGAACTCCATGTAGCGGCTTTGTAAATGGTGTCCAGAGGGACGTCTGCAATGAAAGACAAAATAGTTTCTGTACTTCTGATAGAGTGAGCTCTTGGTGTGAAAGGCAACTTTTTTTTGATAGCGAGTTGCAGAGCTGTATGCCTTTCACTATCCATCTAGAGATGGTATTTTTTAGAAACGTGATCACCCTCCCTGCCAGGTGCTATGGAGACAAAAAGTTGCTCTGTTTTTCTTAGCGGTTTGGTCTTGTTTACATAAAGAACCTCCCTCCTTACATCCCGTGTGTGGAGGTTCTTCTCAGCGGAGTTTAAAGGATTTTGAAAGAAAGCGGGCAGTTCAATGGATTGGTAACCATGGAACTTGGATATGAACTTAGGTGACAACCTAGGGTGTGTTCTTAGTACCAACTTGTCTTTGTGGATAAGAAAAAAAGGGTCTTGCACTGACAAAGCTTGTTCCTCCCTCATCTTTAATAGCCGATATCCAGCTTCAGCTGCATCAGAATGTATTTTTCGGCAGAGGGAGCTGTACGTCAATGCAGTCGACTCGATGTCCCTCGAGGGCCTCAGTCTCGAGAATGATGTAATCGAAGGCATATACAGCATGCGCAGCGCCTGGTGGCTTCAGTTCTGTTTTTCTTGCAGTAGAAACTACACGCATAACCACGGGTTTGACTGTACTCGAATTTGAAGGAGGGAAAGCTGTAACAGCATGGGAAATCCTACTGTGGGATAGGTTGGGAGCAACATCGAGCTGAAAGAAGGTTACCAGGGGGTAAGTAACTTGATCTTCGTACTGATTGTGTCCTCCCGCGTATTCCTCATCTTTGATAGACTCCCAAAGCAGTATTAGATTTGGTGGCAGGAGTAAGAATTTCATTTTTAATGGTTTTCATGAACCGAATGTGGGACAGCTTTCCCAAAGCTTCCATCCTGACCGAAGGAAGACTGAAGGCAGTAATGTTTTGTGAACGTGTGAATAGTAGACCACGTCACTGCCTCACACATTTTTCCATTGGTACACCCCTTTGCAGGGCTGTAGAGGTAGCCATGCTCCTGGTTGAATGGGCCCCTTAATACTTCAGGAGGATCCTTGCCCGCCAGTCTGTAGCATTCCTTGATTGCCAGAATGATCCACCTGGATAAGGTCTGTTTTGTAACAGCCTGACCCAGTTTGTGACCTGTATAGCATATAAAAGGAGGATCATCAATAGGACGTTTTGATAGCCTTGATATGTAAAAGCTCAGAGCTCTGCGTGGATCCAACCTATGTAATCTCTCTTCCTCTTTGCCAGGATGAGGTGGAGGATAGAAAGTAGGTCAAACTATTTTCTGCCCTACATGAAAATCAGAAATTATTTTGAGTACAAATGATGGCGCAACCCTCAGAACAACTCTACCCTTATGGAAGATAGTAAAGGGTGGCTTGGATGAAAGTGCCTGCAATTCACTCACTGTACGGGCTGAAGTTAACGCTAACAAGAGAATGGTTTTAAATGTTAGCAACCTTAACAGACATAATGTAAAGGTTCAAAGGGTGTACATATTAGACATTTGAGTCGATTGAGGTCCCAAACTGGAACCTGGAAAAGAGATGGTGAGGCGGCGGGTAGGGGGGGGGGGGGGAGACACGGAGACACGAACACACACACACGGAGACACGGACACACACACACATATCCCACCCCCTTTAAAAATTGGGTCACTAGTGCAATTTTTAAATATAAACATTCATATGAACAGCGCTTAAAGATGGATAGCGCTGCCAAATAGTCCTTAATAGTTCCAACCTGGAGTCCCAGGTTCTTGTCTTTGCACCAGCTGCAGAATGTGTTCCAACGGCATAAGTACATGGACTTTGTTGCTGGCCTTCTGGCCGAAAGCAAAATCTCCATTACGTCATCCGGGAGGTCCCAATCCTTGCATCTCAGCCTCAGAAACCATGCGTGAAGGCTGAATGTCTTGACCTCTGGATGGAGAACCCGACCCTCCTCTCGCGAGAGAAGGTCCTCTCTTTGTGGAAGACGCATTAGAGGGCAGATGGACATGTCCAGAAGGTCCGGGTACCACGCCCTCCTGGTCCAATCTGGGGCAATTAAGCTCATGCGTTTCCCAAACTTTCTCAACCTCCGGATCACGTGAAGAATGACGGGGACTTGAGGAAACGCAGGAGTGGAAACTTCCAATCCACTACGAACGCGTCACCTAGAGCTCCTCTTGGGGGAAATTCCCTGGAGCAGTACAGTTTGCACTTCCTGTTTGCACTGGTTGCAAACAGATCCACTTGAGGGGTTCCCCAAAGGGTGAAGATCTCTTGAAGGACTTCCTGAGCTAGTTCCCACTCATGGGAGACTGCTCTGCCTGCTGAGAGCGTCCGCCGCCGTGTTCTCCTCTCTGCCATGGGAGAGACCTGGAGTGGGTGATCATTGCTTTGGAGGGGTGGAGCCTCTGGAGTGGGCCCTGCCTCTACTTCTCCACCTTCTGTGGCACCTTCTGTGGCCCCTTTGAACATTTTGTTGGGAGGACTGCCCCTGCAAGGAACCCCAAGATGAAGTCTGCCCGGCCTGATTGTAGTTGGCGGACTGCTTCGAGATTTGTCCTCTAAACCTGTGTGTATTAAATGTACCTCTCTGCACAAAAGGTTTGTTTGTGAGCTGTCCCGGCGATTTTAGGGTGTCATACTCCTCTTTAGCACTTTTCAGTGCATCCTTGACCGCTTTCCCAAATAATGCATTAGGCTCAATTGGCATATTTAAAAGGGTGGCTTGGGTTTCCAGCTTGAAACCCGATTGACCTAGCCATGCATGGCGTTTAATGAGGGTACCCTCATTTACTATCCAGCCTGCATTGTCTGCTGCGCCTAGATTATTCTTCAGGATGCAGATTTCCACCTGTTTACCTTCAGCTACTGTTTGTAAAAACTGTGTTTTTAGGGGTTCTGGGGCCAAGTCTATTTGTTGTGAAATCTCGTCCCACTTGTGGCAATTATAACTCGCCAGGATCATAGTGTTGTTCGCTATCCTCACTTGGTAAGCAGTCGAGGAAGCTTCTTTCCTGCCCAGTGTGTATATTCTTTTGCTCTCCTTGTCAGGAGTTGATTCGGCAGAGGCTAAAGGTGTGCCCACTCTTTTCCTTGTGGTGGTCACCGCGAGAGAGTCAGGCTTTAGCTGCCTCCTGATATACAATGGGCCTGACAGGGCTGGTCTAAACATCTCAATGCAAGGGCGGACTGCCCTTGTCAGGGTGGGGGTAAGTAATGAAGGCTGAATGCGCCTTTGGATAGACTGGAGCAGTGAAATGAACTGTGCTGCAGATCTCTTATCCCCAACTGCAGCTTTTAAAAGAAGATCTTATACTGCAGCTGAATATCCACAGGGTAATCAGCTACAGGTTGGTTAATATGGCCTGGAGATTGAATGATGTATACATCATCATATTGGTCTGTATCCTCCATGTCCCCTTGGTCTGCTATTGAGCCAGGGTCCTGTGAACCTGAAGTGTCAAAACAGTATAGGTCGTCAGATATGTTTTAAAAGGTAAAGGTACTAGGCTTTGCCGTGTCTAGGTGGGGTCTTTTGGCGTCGGGCTTTTTATTAGCTGCATCTCCTTAAGGGGGGGGCCCCCAGCGGTGGTACATTGATCAGGGTGTTGATCAAAATAATTAACAAAGCTAGACATTCTCATCATTACTCTATCAAATTCTTTTGGGGTCCATTGAGTGGAACTTGGTAAAACTGTGGGAACAGGGGTAGTGAAAGGCTCTGGTGTTGAGGATTGTTTGTGGTACATTGCCCCTGAGAGGGTGTCACTAGGGGAAGTGTGTTCCTTATCCTTTGTAATCTGTGTTTTTGAGGATAGGGGTGTCAAAGTTTTGGATCTGAGGAGAGTGTCTGTGGTGCGTGTTTTAATGAGTTCTCTAAAGTTGAATTATTACCAAGGGCCGCCAACGTGTCTTTTGATGCATGGTTGCCGGTACCCGAGAACTTGTCTGATTTACTTGCGGTGTCAGAAACAGACTTCAGCATCTGTTATGAGGCCTGTCATGTGGCAAACGCGATGGGCCAGAGAACAGGGACTCTTCGGTACTTCCCTTCGACACTGTGTGTGACTTATCAGTCGACAGCCCAGTCGACTGTCGGCCATGGGGGGCGTGTTTAGTGTGGCATGCAGTGTGGGTGCTTGAGCCGCCGGGTGTTGTCTCTGTAGCAGAACCGCCGGCCTACCTGTTTAAGTCTCCCACGTGGGAAACAGTCGGGTCCCGATCGCCCTCGGCATTACTGAGAACGCTGATGCTGCCATCGCTGGAGGCTCCCTCAACGTCCATGGCGGCCTCGACCTGCATAGCGAGGTGGGCCAGAGTTTAGTCTTCCAGTCCTTTAGTGTCTTGGGCCAAAACTATCTGAATGACCTTGACACGTGAAGGACCATGGGTACAGGAGATGTCACACTAGGGATAGTATTACTGGCACACCCTGTCGACGTCCCTTTTCGAGTTTCAAAAACAAAAATGTAATACTCCGCGACTACCACTACATGTCACCCTATGCCTAGCATGTGATCCAAGGGGATCCACAAGCATCAGAAATATATATACACATATGTAAGTGATTGTTGGCCAGCGGTGAGGGGGGGTGACATTTTAGGGTGTGGAAAATGAGGTGGTGTTAAAATTGGTTTATATCGTAGGACATGAGGCGTTTTGGTTTCGACTTAAGAGGCTGAGTTGTGAAGTATAGACAGTGGGTTTGTTGGTGAAGCAGAGAGGCTTGGAAGGAAATATAGAAAAGTGGCGAAGTGAAGTAAAAGATTGTTGATAGAAAATTGTAACCAGATAGTGCAGAGGTATTAGATTTGAAGAGTGTGTGGTTTTAAGTCTAGTAAGTATTAGCAGTTAAGAGTGCACCGTGCCAATATGGGAGGAGGTACTCCACTTATGCACCTACGCAAATCCCTGCCGAGATACAAAGATAAGAGGCAAAAGTATCACAGCAGATAAAATGTTTTTGCCTTGGCCCCAAGAAGGAATTCAAAATCAGTGCACATGACCACATTTTCTCAAGCTGTATAAAGGGGGAAAAGTTGCAGAAAAGATTAGCTAGTCTAGAATTGTGGAAAATGTTCGGAGATGAGGTGGAAGATCCACCCCCGAAGAAGTGGATGCTTAATCAGCATAAAGGGGAGGACACTGCTCCTCCTCCCCCCCCCCAGAGGATCGATCCACCCGCTGAGGGACAGGGATTTATCCATTAAAACAAATTAAAAGCAGCAGCGTGGTACACTAGCCCCACATATGCGCCACCCACTTATAGTAATGAGGACGCTCTAAACAGAGCTAAGTTTAACCATCAAAAAACAGTGTCCATGCGCGAAGAACATAGCGAGCGCTGCGAATTAAAGGCAAGATTGACAAAGAGGGAACGCAAAGGCAGAAGAAAAAACTAAAAATGAAGGGACAGCGATCACATAAATTAGTGTGTGGGAGGACAAATACTATGTAAATTGGACGGAAAAACTATAGACGAGCCAAAAGAAAGACGGGGAATCTAAAATGAGACAGGAAAAAGAGGAAGCCGAAGCGAGACTAATGAGGATGTTAGAAGACGAAAGAGAATGGGGTAACAAAATAAAGGAAGTAGAAGAAAGGGAGAGAAAGCATTGAAAAGGAGCAAAGACGTCAGGAACAGATGAGAAGGGAACTGAATCAAAGAACAGGAGAAAGAGGGAAGAAAGGGAAAGGTGAGAAGGCAAAAAGCAGAAAGAGGCAAAGGGAAGTGAAAGATAAACGAGTGAGGGAAATAGTACAGGAAAGAGACGGCGAAGGGAAGTTGAGAAAATTGCTGTGGAGCATGAACATTGATGAAAAAGAGAATCGAAGAACAGGAGCATGAGAGAGAAAAGAGTTTAGAAAGATGCTTTAAAGAAATGGAGGAGATAATGAAAATCATACTCTTCCAGACGAAAGTGAGGGAGCAGCAATACGAAGAAGGATCAGCAATTAATACAGAAGCGTTGTTACCCAAAAGATAAGAGCGTAGTGGGATCGCTGCAGAAAGGAGAACCGAGTCTACTACAGAGAGCATGAAGGGGTATATATGAGGTAAACCCTCCGAAAAGGTTAGACTTTGAAGATATGGAGGACAGAGGGAGTGAGGACAATTGTGCAACAATGTGTTCAGATGAGGAAAACTAAGGGAATGAAGATGGGGGATAGGAGGGAGGCCCCTCGCAAGGCCCCTCCATGAGCAAGAACCCAGAGAGGGAAGGACAGTGGTCCGATATGGAAAAATTAGACAAGGAAAGACCCGAGCCTATACCAGCCTATACCAGCTCCCATCCCCCAGGCTCGCAAAGGAACGGACACAGAATTAAGAGATAACCCTGTATAAACCAGTCCTAGGTACAATGTAGGAGTAACGCAATTCCCATTGTTAGAGAAAGGGGAGCACGATATATAACACAGGACAGTTTGAGGTTTAAGGTATGTCAGGCATCCTCACTTCTTTTTCCCCGGGATCCTCCTCTGAGGTGACCAGGGAAAGGCCATCGCTTTTGGATACTGATCCAGGGGGGTGGCTATGCGAGGGAGGATAACCTGGGTGGAGGGAACTTGGGGAGTGGGGACAGGACGTCCTTAGGTATCCCCCTTTCCCTTTTCAAAATGTACCCTCTATCCCCCAAACCTTTGTAGGCTAAGTGCCCTTTCCCTTTTCTCCCCCCCCCCCCAATTGACCCCAGAAACATCACCTCAACACTTGGACGGGGAAGAGACCAACTAGGAGTACACATCCTCATTTGGGCGAGATAAATGCCTATCAGTCCTATATTGTTAATGCAGACACATATCAGTCAAGTAGCAAGACAAGGAGAAGACAACACAGAGGTATGCACACTTCCTTTAAAGTAAACCTCTCCAGACACCACTCTGGTACTTAGACGAAGAAGATGACTATGGACGGATTTCAGGTGGCAAAGCCAGGCACTTCGCCAGGGTCAGGCAATTGAACTTAATGACCCACACCTGCGGTCGTTTAAATCTCTCAATGGGTATAAAAATGTTGTCCGCACAGCACAAGAGGAGAGATGGCCTGGAGAGAAAGAAGCGGGCGGGAGAACCAGAGCCGGCTGGAGAGAGACGTTGGGGCCAGGACTGGCCGCAAGAAGGTCTGGACATCCTGCTGCCCTCCTCGTCAGGTGTACGCAGCAGGAGCTGTGGGGCACTGAAGTGTTCCAGCCACGGTGGGACTTCAGGAGAGCGAGCAGTGCTCTCTGTGGCTGCCTCGAGGGAAGAGCGGAGCCATTGGAAGCCAGAAAGCAGAGCGGGGAGTTGAAAGAAATCGAAGGGAGTGGCCGTATGCAACCAGTGAGTGGAAATAGGGAAACGCTCAGACCGGGGCACTCCAGGGACTTAAATCAGTCTTCAATGTCGAACGAACTGAAGGTTTTTTAGAAGCACTTTTGAATGCCGAAACTAGTGTCTTTGAATATTGAACAAACTGAAAGTTATAAGCACTTTTGAAGGCCGAAATAAGTAATTGTGAAAAACGAACTAACTGAAAAAAATTGTAAGCACTTTTTGAATGTTGCACAGAGCAAAAGCAAGTTATGAGCACTTGTGAATGGAATGAAAGAAAAGTGGTGCAAGTAGCAGATGCCACAGAATTAGTTGTTTGCGACACAAGTTTTGGAAAAGTAAAGAGAATACCAAAAATGGTATGAGATGAGAAGTACTGGCAAAAGTTAAAGAGTTCAAGGAACTGCAGGTTAACAGGCAACCTGTATTGGCAAGAGCCAGAAGAATACAGAAAGCGTCACAAAGTGCATGGTGGCCATTCAAGTCACAGTAAAGTGTTAGTTGTGAGGGCAAGTATATCTTTTGGACACAGACAGACTTTGGATTTGGACTTCCTGACACAGACGATCCTTAGTTTTCTTCACGTAGGCGATTCCGACCTTAGCATAAGTCAAGACCTTACTCCATCCTGCCTTTTGATTTAAAAAAAAGATCAAGAACCAATGTTGAACCTGTTGTCTGTGTCGCATTCATTCACCATTGTCAATTATTACAAGATAAGAACAGAAAGAAACTTGAGGATAGCAAGCTAGAAGAATCGAAGGTAGTGCAGAAGAACTTGTTTTCAATAGAAGGAGCAATGTTAACAAGCGGATGGGGAATGGTTACACAAGAAGCGCAGTAAGGACAGCCAATGGCTGGAGGGAATGTTGCAGGAAGGGGAGAGTATAATTACTGGCCGCGAGGACGAGGGTTTGCCCCTAGAGCACGAGGGGGTGGACCTCAAGTTGTGCAAGGAGACTGGTTTAATGGAGGACAGCCACAACCTATGGGGCCACCACAGCAGTACTGGACATGTGGGAAGATGGTACACATGGCATGAATATAGCCTCGTCGTCGTCGTGGCCATATCCGTCCCCGTGTCTGGGTCTACTGGGGGAGAAGGGACCCAACGTGGTGGCAGATATTGAAATAGGGGCGTCGGATGATGCTTCCTCTTCTTTGCCGTAGGCTGTTCATGGACCTGGGGTACCACAGGGGACAGATGCATCCTCATCTGCATCTCTGACACCAAGGTGTGCAGGGTTGACAGAATATCCAAGAAAATGTCCCTCAGCTGGGGAGGCGGAATAGGAAAACTAGGCCCTGCGCCATTGTCGCCGTCCTCTTCAACGTCCTCGTGGACCGTGTGCAAGGATTCCTGGTCTCCGCTGTCCGTAGATGAGACCTCCATGGCTTGGGCCACGGCCTGCGAGGGGTGTTTCGGGCCTCTTCGTCACCCCCCCTTGTTTCCTGAGCAAGTTACCCCCTTTTGGTGTGCCAGCAGACTTTGCCAAAGTCATTGCGGCGGTGTTGCGCCTTGGGGGTAGGGTCACCTTCTGAGCTGCAGCGGCTACCTTTGCAGTGCCAGCACCTTTAGCTGTCGTGGCAGTAGCAGTCACCAAATCCGTCGCCAATGAGGTCTTAGCCTGTGCCAATTGGGCCTGTTCGGCCTTCTAGTCCTCGGTCCGCTGCTTCTCAGATTTCTCACTAAGTTTCGCCAGTGTAGAGGACTTTCTTTTCGAGGAGGAGCTCGATTGCCGGCTGGCAATGGGGGTGGACGGTGAGGTCGATCGCACCCTATACACCTTGGGACCCTCTTTCGTGGCAAACCCAGTGTACTGGGAATTGAGGGTCTTGGCCTTATCTTGTGACCCCCACGTATGAGGTGCACTCAAAGGACTTAGACGACCGCTCCTTGGACCGGCCGTTCCTGGGTGAGGCATGATCCTGCTTGGAGCACGGGTCAGAGGCCTTGGCGTTGAGCCACACCACCAGTCTATTGTGCCTGTCCCTCGTCATCCTTGAAGAACCAGAGTCAAATTTCGCACTCCACCTCCTTGTGATCCAGGTGTAGGCAGTGGAGGCATTGCAGGTGCTTGTGCTCCACAAACACAAGAGAGACCTTCCTTTCGTCTCCTCCATCATGGTCGGAGGGCGCAAAGTAGGCCCTTCTAGAATCTTTGACGATCTTTGCCCTTGAGGGGCGCTAAAAATTCACTGACAAAGGATCCCCGCTGTCGGCAGATGGAGAAAAGAGCACACGGGATACTTTGGAACAAAAATAGAAGTCAAAAACTACAAAAAGAAAACATACAAATAGCTCGGAGAGCAAACTAAAGGACTCCAACACTGAAATGTGAAGTAAAAATCTGAAGATGGCTGCCAGAGGAGGGGCTTATGGAGAGTACTGTCATTGGATGGGGGCAGTATGATCCAGAAGACACTGATTGGTTTAGAGGAGAAATACAGTTTTTAAGTGAAATTGAAACCGTTTTTCCTTTTACCGAGGATTTCCAGCCTGAGGACGGTGAACATTCATGAGCATGTGAATAAATGCCAGATCGCATGCTGGAGAATATGCTAGACAACAATCTATAAGAGAACAGATTAAAAAACAAACTGCAATCAGAAAAAGACAAAGCGCATGCATATGATCATAAAGAGATGAAAAAGAAATTGGGAAGAGGGAGACTGAAGATACAATGAGAATTAAGGGTTTGTATGTAGCCAGGTCTTGCCCCTCAGCCCCAACACCTGAATCAGGAGTGAGCTTAGAGGACAAGACAGATCTGTTAGAATATTTAATGGTTAAAAGGCCTCCCCCATCGCGTACCTGGTGATAAGGTGCTCGCCACGCCACCTCGTGCCCATAGGATTACAACCCACGCCACAGAAACCGCAGAAAGGGTAGTGTTAGCATGGATCAAAAATGGAGTAGAAGGAATAAAACAAGCCAGGTTCCCCAGCAACGAGATACACTTATATTCTCAATAGTGGTTGAACCAACTAAGCGAATGTGGCTGTTACATAAAATGGTGAAGGAGGAGGATGAAGTGTACCCCCTCCCGAGAGATTGTAACGAAATAGAGCTAACTATCCAGAAGTGTAAGCTTGATTCAGACTCCTATCCAAAGGTTGTGTCGAAATTCCCATTTTGGATCATAAATGCCCCAACAAAGTCTGGGTAACTCAAACGTCTCTTATGAGAGAAGAGCCTGGGTTTTATACTGATAACCCCGCATACCAGGTCCAGGTACCCTGAAACAGAATGGAGTTACTGTCTTTTACTAAAGATTACCCAGATACCAGGCAAAATCCTGAGCAGTGGTATACCCAGACTGACCGTGTGTCAAATGAACGTATTCAAAGTCCAATATCGGAACCAATGTTAGTCATCATTCGTCCCATCTCTTGTGAGGCTCTGCTGCTTGTCACGGACAAATGTGCTTTGAACTGGTTGGACATAGATCTACTTAAGCCCTTGCATGCTAACATTTATTGCTCGCCTGAGAGAGTATATTTGACATGTTGTGGAGAGTCCTTCTAAGTGCTTTGTTCTCTAAGAAACAATACTGTCTTAGGTAGTGTGTTCATCTCCAGCAATGGTACCAAAAGATATGGGCTTTACCTTCAACTGTAACTATACATTGCACCTACCGGCCAAGGTGTTCAAAAGGCCCTCTCTATGTAGCAGATCGGTATATTTTAATTGTGCTACCAATGCATATTCTTGGTTACATTCTAACTGGGCAGGGCGGTGCCACATGGGGTTTGTGCTGCCTGCTATCACAGTAAAAGAGAGCCGTTGGTCTCCTTTTTTACGAAAAAAGCTTAATGTAATACAGGATGATACTGGACCTCAGGTAATGGGAGATATCCTTAAAGCAATCATTCCCTAGTATGGTCCTTCTATTAACTCCAGAGATATACGCAGACTGTCACTCGATATTATTTTGGCAGAGAAAGGCAGGGATTGCCAAATTATGGTAACAAAATGTTGTTCATTTATACCAAACACCTCACCTTCAGTAAAGCATGCAATTAAAAACCTCCAGAGTATTGTGGACCAAGCACATGTCCCTACGGGCACATTGGATTTAGGTGGTTCCCTATAGTCGATGTTCACTTCTTTTGATTGGAAGTTGGTATCCATTCTTATGGTAGTATTAGCAATAGTATTTCTTATTTGTTTATGTATCAACTGCCTTCCTGCACTGTGTCAGACATTAACTGTGTGCCTCAAACAGTCAGCCACTTCTGTTGCAGCCACAAATGCTTTCATGATGCAGGAAAATGCCATTGAGGACATTATGGCCATAGATGTAACAGACCAACTTACTTACATTAATACTACATCAGGATAATAGAACTTCTGTTCAAAGGGCTGATTGTGAAAGATTGTGCGCAAAATAACTTTAGGCACTCTGCAACTTGAGTGAACATTAGTTCTACAATCATGTAATCCTGTGCACACGACCAGAGTATGCTTGCATTGCAGTAAAACACTCTTTGCTAGGCATGTACACATTTATTCCTGGAACAGACCATGAGTGGAAATAACCCGGGTAGAAGCTGCACTAATGGTAGCCAGAGACCCAGAGTCCGTGTTGGTATTGAGCTAATGATTTAATGACAGAATAACCTCAGAGTTACTTTCGAAACCTTGCAGACATTTTCCTCTCCGCTTAAACGCATTCTGAATGAATAAGCCTTTGACTGCCAAACAGCACTGTGACGGTATATCATTTGCTCGTTTGGAGGGTGGGGGGGGGGTGTGGTGTGGTGTGTTTGTGTGTGTGTGTGTGTCCTGACTCCTTTTATTATTTAAAAAAAATCTAACCTTTATTAGTTCTTACAGTTATGAAAATGTATGTGGTGTGGAGGCATCAGGAGTAAGACACAGAAAACAGGTTCAAGTTTGTCTGTCTTTTATTAACTTTAAAATGCAGGGTGTTGTATTGCCTAACTTTCCCTATTCTAAGGTGGGATATCCATAAATGAAGGAAAATCTGCTTCAGATAGCCCAATGAAATGTCTCTCTGTGTCCAAAATCTATACCTGCCCAAACAACTAATTGTGTACAATGTGTATGCATGTTAGCATCAAAATGAAAAAAGTGTTTTGGGGAACGCGGCAGCGGACATTGCTGCCAAGGAAGCCTCATACTTTGAGAAACATGAAACCGGTGAGCACGTGCTACAGCACAAGACAAACGAAGAGCTCCCAGAAGGATACAATGCGATGCCCATATCGTAAATACTAGAGCTGCAGGAAGGAGCAAGTGATGATGAAAAAATGATGTGGGAAAAACGA
Source organism: Ambystoma mexicanum (assembly GCF_040938575.1). Lineage (NCBI taxonomy): Eukaryota > Metazoa > Chordata > Amphibia > Caudata > Ambystomatidae > Ambystoma > Ambystoma mexicanum. Next base: position 1,057,857,892 of record NC_090926.1, on the reverse strand, counting down.
GGGTGCAGCCAATCCTCAACAGACTTGTTATGGCGGCAGAACAACTCAGGGAAGGTAGTAATGCCGGTCAAACTATTAGAAATAGCATTCCAGCAATTGCACTTTCCAGCACACAACACAAAACACATTGCAGCAGAGATACAAGAATAGTGGTTCGTGCCCTGTCTCCAGGAGCACATATCAAGATTGACAATGGAGTGCACAACGTGCCAGATATACAACTCTGGAATGACATTACGTACACTCAGGGGAACAATTCCAAAACCGATGGGGCCATTCAGAGAACTACACATTGACTACGCCGACATGGGGGAAAGGTGTAATGGGGCACGTTACATGATTGTGGTTGTATGCCCATTTTCAAGATGGGTGGAAGCAGGCCCATGTGCACGACCTGATGCTAAAAGCGCTGCAAAGTTCCCAGTAAGGGAAGTATTTCCGCGCTGGGGAATTTGTGACGTAATTCGCTCAGACAACGGCACTCACTTCGTGAACGAACTCTTCAAAGAAGTGACAACATTATTGGGATTAAAACAATTTGTGCTCGATTTATCATCCTCAAAGTAATGGCTTGGTAGAAAAAATGAAAGGTCTGTTAAAAGGGAGATTGTCGAAATTGTGCTTCTCATTAAAGAAGAACTGGATTTACTGTCTGCCCCTTGCGCTGTTTGAGCTGAGAAATCAGCCAAGCAAGGACCACCATTTGTCCCCGCACGAAATCGTGACGGGGAGTCGAACGCACACAGCACACTCCCCACTGCGCCAACACTCAGACGCACACAGAAGCGCCGCAATATTGGGAGATGAGTTCACAGAATACTTGAAAAAGCTAACTAGGGCAGCGCGCGCAATATCAAAGCAGCTCTCACCACCATTCACAAGGGAAGAAGGGAACACTACAGAGTCCCTTACGGAACATGAAACACCGGTACAGCTGATGCCGGGAGAGTTCATTTATGTCCAGAGCTTTGCGCGCCGGTGGAATGCGCCACGGTTCCACGGACCATATGAAGTGGTATTTTGTACGCCTACGGCGGTAAAAGTAAGGGGACTCAAATATTGGGTACATTTGACGGATGTGCGAAAGGCATATAATAGTGTGCAGGAAGAGGTGGATGAGGGGGCACAGACAACAGCAAACAATACTAATGAAAATAATGAGTGAATGTGAACATGTGTGTGGACGAAGTGTACCTGACTGATAAAATTGTTAACGAGAACCATTATATTTGAGGTTATCTATAAAGATGAAAAGATTAAAAAAATTAAATAAAAAAATAAAGGATTTATGTGTAAATAATAATGTTATGAAAATGTATAGTGTCTCCTCCCTTCTCTGTACATCCCAACCCCACTCCCCTACCCAATTCCATTCCCCTTCCATGATATCTTGGCACTGGTAGTGCCAACAAAATGTTTACATGCATGCACTTAATGCACTTTTATATCTCAAACAGGAGCTACCATGGCAACTAACGGGCAGCCTGCAACGGATAGATTTATTAGATATAGAGACTTTTTAGCTGAGAGATGTAGATATTCGTATGAGTGTGGATTGTCTGTATGCATTACATAATTTTTTACAATTATGTTTGGCCTGGTTGCTTATTGGTTCATAGCGGAGGGGGAGGGAGTAATGGGACTAATGTGACAAATGAAACAGCAGTTGTAAATACTAAAGAAGGTGATTTCTTGGTATGGGATGGAACCAAACTGGTATGGGGATATTACACAACACCATCCAATGTTGCTATCTCAAAAAATGAAGGTCTGCAGGGAAAAATGCAAAACAGCACAATTTTCCCGCCAAAAGTATCCAATTACAATGCCCGCAGTCTAAATGATCGCAACCCCTCTGCTATATCCTGGTTATATAACACCCCCACCAGCCGACCCGCACCAGTAACCAAAAACACACTGCTAGATAACATAAAGGAAGAAAATGAAGAAATGACAGCGAGATATGAAATATTGTATGATGATTGGGCAAAGGGGGGCGAGAAGGAGAAAGGGGGCCCACATTGTCCATCGCTCATGAAGCTGGGAAATCCCTTAGAAAAAGAAATAACAGACGGAAAAGGGAGGCGGGGAGGAGGAAGTATGATGAGTATTATGGGTTAGGGTTAGACAAAATGGAAGACCCACGACACCCCCACCAGACAAATAAATGGTATGCGGACATGAGTGCAACGGCTAAGCAAACAACAAATGAGAGCTGTTATGTCTGCTCCCTCATTCCCCATGCTTCAGGTACACCCAAAGTATTGTTACCCAAAGAGTTGCCTATTGTCGATGCCCAGTGTCTCCTTCATCTCACGTTGTGCAGAACTAAGAACACCTTCCAGGCACATGAAGTAACTTTTAGAATGCTGCAGAACGAGAAAACCTGTTATCCAAAGACTGTAGGAGTGGTATGTCTGGAAGAGCCATTTTTTATAATACAAGGGACACTTTTTTCAGACAACAAGTGGAAGGACGAAGAAATAATGTGCAAGGCTGAAGCACTGAGGGGTGTGGCGCCAGAGAAACTGCAATGGATAGAAGAAACATGCACACCAGTATGGAAGGAACATATCTCAAAACTGACTTGGGTAACGGCCATTGAAAAACCCTTCAAGCTGCAGAAGGAAATAAACTATGAATTGTGTTTTAAGGGAGACGGGAAAACCTCCATGGGGGCAAACAAGAACTGTAACAAGACCCTCACCATCCCAGATCTGAGAAAAGGGACAGCGGCCCTAATGGACACCTATTGGGCATGTGGCAACCAGGCATACCTACACCTCCCACAATCATGGGGTGGCAGCTGCTCATTGGCCACCCTACACTCCGCACTAATGGTAATTCCGGAAAGCCACATTGATGGGAGCAAGAAGACGCGAGGAAACACCCAACAGAGTGCGGCCCAGCCAACTGCAGAGTCACAAGTATATGTCCTGTCTTCCGGGAACAAGGAAGGGTTGCTGTCCCGAAACAAACGATCATCGAATTATATATCAAAGGCATCATCGGAATTGCTGGCACAGATCCCCGGATAGATATCGATTATTCAGCTCTGCAGAAACGTTCTTCGCCTCACTCATCCCAAGCATCCAGGCGCGAGCAAATGCAAAATGGCTCCAAATCACACGTTGGGAGCTGATCCAGCTGGCAAATGACACTGAAGAAGGGTTTAACGTAATAAAAGTGGAACTGAGTGCACTACGGCTAATGACCATGCAAAACAGGTATGTCTTCGACCTGTTGACAGCGATAGACGGAGGTGTTTGCCGAAAAATCGGACGTGCCTGCTGCACTTTCGTACCTTCCGAAAGATGCAGACAACGGCTCCCTGTCCCATGTGATCGAAGCAGTACATAACCTAGGAGAAAGAATGAGAATGGAAGGTGGAGCAGAAGAAAGCACGTGGTCCGACAATATCTTCTCCTGGGTTCCATCGTGGTTGGGAATGACTGTGAAATTCTTGATGCCAGCTGTAGTGTTCCTCCTTTTTATTTTTTGCCTGTGCCAGGTGGGTCTTCGATGTTGTGCTAACGCAGTGCCGAATGGTGCAATGATGATGGTGACAATGGGCAACGCCCGCGGTACAATACAAGCTATGCAGGAAGTACAGGTACAAACAGGAACAGATGACACGCCGAGATATCAGCTAGTGCCTAGGTACCACGACAGGGATATAGTAGATAAATTGTGGCATACTACCATGAAAGAGCCCCGTATACTGGAATGGTATGAGGAGGTGTGGGTGGACTTGGAAGCGGAGAGCGGATGTATATACCTGACTTGTACCCCAGGTGAATATGCTAGGAGAGGCGAGAGCCTGAGAGGGGTGTGCAGAGCATGGATGCCCATAAAAAGGCACACCTGCATGGGATGACGCAATAATTGACGAGGAAGAGTGTAGGAGATTGGAGGATTTAAAGAATTTGTTACTTAAGTAACGAAAGGGGGCAAATGTAGGGGAGGATTGGTCCAAAAGACCCCCCCACCCCTGCATCTTCTCCCCCGGTGAGGCCCATGGCTCGTTAGGGGTCCCCTCCCTACCACCAGGGCCCAGGTGGTGGATGGGTCACTGGCCGAAGACATTGACCAAACCTGCTGAATTTAGATGGGCCTCGGAAACCCTTTTGTCTAATAAAGATGGTTTGAACCCTGTGCACCGCAGCACGGCCCCCACCTTTGGAGAGTTTCAATTATTCCTGTGGCCACAGCTCTCTGGCAGATCCGCCGAGAGCCCGTTCCCACGAACAAGACGGACATGAGCTAGTGTTAGATACCAACACTGTAACATTCCACCTTCCGCAGTGTATCGCTGTTCCCAGCATGACTCGGCCAGCAGGGCCTGGGTGGAAAAAGAACTGTAAAATGGTCCTCTGACAAAAGCAAAGTTCCCAAATACTAATGAGAAAACCACTTGTGATGAAAGCGCTCTCCCCACAACCTATCCGACTAAAAAAACCTGTAAAATGTATAAACATGGCAGAATGTGTGCTCATATGACATTAAGAATGAAGCACCCACATCCCAGCAGTTATGCGCAAATAGTAAAAGCGTCCCGGGGGTTTTTGTGTTATGTGTTTCGTTGAAAAGATTGCACCCCACGGTCCCGCGCCATAACCAAACTAATGCTGCTAGAGTGCAAAGAAAGACAAATGCACCCTATGTGTGTGTGTCCAGGCCCACTATGTGCCGCTGCTGTCAGTCTCATTGGCGGGTTGTTTCTGCGTGCTCCATCAACCTTACTACTACCTCACTTACCGCGCATGTATAAGCATATAACAAAATGTTGTAGTTGTTAAAAACAGTGTACAAGTGATGTGCTCGAATTGGCCATATGGATGGCACTAGCAATGTTAAAACGTGAGCTTTGGAAAGACTCAATGAGTATTGTATATTATTTGAATGTTTATGCTTCTTCCACCTAAAGTCGGCAACACACGAGGAAAATACCTTAGTGAGCACATGCAAGGCCATTCCCCCTTCCTCCCAGACGAAAAAGCAGAGGCCTGTGCCGCGCTGCTCCACCTCCCCCAACTCGGCTGGAGCCACTTCAAAGATTTGTAGTCCCCCCCCCCCCGCAGCACCCAAGGCCACGGCCTGCCACCTGAATTATTTACAACCTAGCAGTAAACCCCGGCCTGAAAACACAGATCCAGAGGCGCCCTTTGTTAAGCTCCACGTCCCACTGGCTCACCTTAGGTTAATGGCCACTTGTAAAATTAGGACACCTCATATTATGGCAACATTACAGGAACCCATCCATAATGGCTCCTAACAAGACATGATGACACGGACTGCCTGTCCCATGCCCCGAGACCCAACCCCACGACCTACGATGCCGGTCAACAGGACGATGGTAACCATGTATTGATAAATCGCCAACAGACCCCAATCTAGGTGCATTCCTCCTGTGTTGCATTAACCTGTAGAATAACCTATTGGAAGATTTACCAGAGAAGATAATATTGCAATGATTGAATGACTGCGGTGTGCGTGGCCCTAGGGCAGTAAGTCAGGAAAGACATTCATCTCTGACAATGGCCACAGTTGGCACAACACCACCGCCCGGATGAATCCAGCGGACCTGCCAGGCCCAGCCCAACCCACGAGGGTAACCAGTGACGTCCTCCAGCCACGGCAAACCACATTGCAGCAGCACCTATAGCTAGTCGTCGCCACCCAATCCCCACAAACTTGTGCCCCCTATAGTGTGTATGTTCTTATGACGTTTTTTGTAAATATATACGCCTGTCTTTGCTATGGTCAGACAGAGCGCTCTCGGAGTTTGCAGAGTCCTTTGCATGCCCTATTTTGATTTATAAACTCCCATTTACGCTCACCCGCACTTTGTCTTGGCCTTATTCCCATCCTGGGAGAGTCCATTATTGTCTCTCATTGTGGGGAGGATCGTGCTAGCTGGGGACGCTCGCCTTCAGTTGCCAGGAGGCAGTGCAAGTATGCAGCTGAGAGGGCAGGGGCCTGGGTCCGTGATTCAGTGGGTAGCTGGTAACCAGTGCATTATTAGACAGGAGATCAGCAGGAAACTGGGAGAGAGAAGGCAGAAGCAAAGAGAAAGGTCTTGAGCTGCTTCCGGAACCGGAGATGGTTGTGCTCAAGTTTAAGAGAGACAGGGAAGCTGTTCCAGAGGGAGGCGCCGGCCAAGGAGGAGGATCTGTCCCCAGCTTGTTGCTTAGAAAAGCGACTGACCCTCAGGGAGTTGGAGGAGCCAAGAGCACGAGATGAAAGATACTTCTGAAGAGAAGCTGGAGGTATTTTGGTCCCAGGCCCCAGAAGGCGTTTTGAACAATACAAAGGGTCTCGAATTTTATTGTTGCAGCCACTGGCAGACCATGGAGCGATTTCAGTGCTAGAGAGATACGATCCCTGGGCTAGAGGTCAAGAACAAGTCTCACAGTCCTGTTCTGGATGAGTTGCAGAGGATGGAGGATAGATTTAAAAAGAGGCTGTTACAGTAGTCCAGCCTAGAGAGAACCAGAGCTCTGGAGACAGTGAGCTTCTGGGGGAAGGTGAGGAAAGGAAGAATACCCCTGAGGCGGTGCAGTTGGTAGTTTGACTTCTTAGAGATGTCAGAAATGTGAGCGGAGAAGGAGAGGGTGGAGTCAAATATAGTTTATTTTATTTGTATGGTGCACCAAACCCGGAGGTAACTGGGCGCAAGAGGTACAAGATTACTTTAAGCTTAGGTTACAGAGTGCAGAGTACAAAGGTAAAGATTCACAGGACAAGTATCATGGCAAAACTGAAAGGTAAGTACAGAGATGCAATCCGTACAGTTATCAGGTTTTAATTATTTGACATAATACTGTGTGCAAAAGTAGAAGAGCGGCAGGTTAAATATCATTAGTTCTCAACCAATTCACGATATTGCGTCTGAAGCTGAAGTAGGATTGTTTCACTCTAAGTGCAAGGGGTAGTGTGCTCCAGGTTTGTGCAGCCTTAACTGGGAAGCTACTGCCACCAGATTTAGTTAAGTTAAATACAGGTATGTTAAGGCAGAAGGAATTGACAGTTCTGGAGGGTCGGGCAGAGGTTTTCCTGACTATTCTCTCAGTTAGGTATAAAGGTACAGCTTTGTTGAGGCATTTGTGTGTCAATTAGGCTATTTTGAGTAGGATTCTATCCTTGATTGACAACCAGCGATTTTGTCTCCTTAGCTCAGATATATGCTCATTAGGAATATTTAGCGCAGTTTTAAGAGTGTTCTTCTGTAAAATGTATATTTTATTCAGTATATACTTGCTAGCGCCCACGTAGAGGGCATTGCAATAATCCAATTTCGAGAGTATAAGGGCGTTGGCTAGGCTAATGCAACTTGTTTTAGATAGGAATAGCCTGCAAGCTCCAATTAGTTTGCACATGTAGGCTGTAGCCGATGCCATGAAGTTTACTTGTTTACTGAAGGTAATGTAAAGTTGAGGTAAAAGCCTAAGGTTTTTACTTCCTTTACAACTTTAATAGCGTTTCAATTAATGTTGAAGGCAGAATAGTTGGTGTTGAGTTTTTTCAGGTTGGCGGGGGTACCAAGAATCAGGAGCTTGGTTTTGTCGTCGTTCAGGCAAAGGCCATCGGTCGCTATCCATGCCTGAATGAGGAGGTAGATTTTATTCAAAAGAGACATGCCCTTAAGGTAATTGCCCGAATGAGGTATGAGGATCTGGGTGTCATCTGCGTAGTTAGTGTAGGTGACACCCAGATTGTCCAATTTGTCAAACAACGGCTTTGTGAATATGCTATACATAGTTGGCGACACGCAAGAACCTTGTGGTACGTCTCAGGTTAATGGGATAGGGTCTGCTGCCGCTGAGGGGGAGAAGACTCTCATAGTCCTGTTTAAGAAGGATTGGACCCATGCTATTGCATCTTAGAGAAGTGAGCCGCTGAGGCAAGGTGTTTGCACAAAACGTCATGGTCCACCAAGTCAAAGGCGGCTGACAAGTAGAGGAGGAGTAGCAAGGCAGGTTTCCCTTTGTCCTTACGCTCCTCAATTTGTGTTTTTAAATCAATAAGTGCTGTTTCAGTGCCATGTTGTTGCCTTAAGCCGGATTGACGGATACCTAGAAGATGGTTAGTTTCGAGGTACTTCAGTATTTGAAGATACGCTACTTTGTCGAGTATTTTAAGTAGGAAAGGCACTGTTGTAATAGGCCTATAATTAGTCGGGATAGTAGAGTCTAGTGTTTGTTTTTAAAGCAAAGGTAGGACCCATGACTCTTTTAAATTGCTTGGGACAGTATTACTTGAGAAGGAGGCAATGATGAGTTTGGAAATGAATGGTGCAAGGTCTTTGGCTGCATCTTTAATTACCTGGGCAGGGCAATTGTCGCCTTGGCACCTTGACGGTTTCAAAGAGGAGATCATTTTTTCGACTTCAAGAATCGAGACTTTGGAGAAATTGAAATAATCTAGGGTGTTGGTCAGTTCATTAGGAGTTGTGACTTGCATATCTTGGTTGAGTATGGTATATCTCTTGTCAGCAATCTTATTGGAGGAGTACTATTTTATTTGCCGAGGCATTCTGAATGTTGGTGCACCAGAGTTTGTCCTTAACAAAGTTATCGGTCGGAGGGATGGGAGCTTCTATTTCTCGTAAGATTGTAAATAATTCCTTGGTGTTGGATTTTGCTTTAGAAATCCTATCATTGTATAGGTCCTTTTTCGTATGGATTATTTATTTTTTATAGTTGTCAGCGAAATTAAGCAGGAAGGTCTTGTTTTCTTCAGAGGGGGTGTGTCACCATGTGGCTTCTAGTTTTCTTTTTTCTAGTCCAAGGGCTTTTAGTTGTGGTATAAACCAGGCATTCAAGTGAGCCAGTTGTTTACTTTTGTGCATTTTGGTAGGTGCAATGATGCCTAGAGCATTAGACATTGTTGTATTATAGGCCTCGACTAGAGTGTTAGGATCAGAAGCATTCGGAAGTGAATTCAGAGATAGGATACTACCTCATATCCTCCTATCTGCCGTGATGTTTCTTTTATTTCTAGTAGGGAGAGGTGGAACGGTCTTTGTCTGACGATACAGGAGGTGGTCTGACCAAGGTTGTCGTGTTATGGAGGTGATAGTAGTTTCACAGTTCATTTCAGCCACCCAGTCAAGGGTCCTGCCTTTGGCATGGGTTGGCTGGGTTACTCTTTGAGTAGGTCCCTGTTCTAAGATAGTATTAGATATTGCCTGAGCATTTTTGTCAGCTGGATTATTGAATCCAAGGTTAAAGTCTCCCAGTGGTAGTACTTGTGAGGAGTCTTTAGAGTTGTTTGAGAGAATACTGGAAATGTCTTCCTCAAAAGGTGCCAATAGGTCCTGGGGGTCTGTATACTAGGTAGATGGTTAGGGTACAGGAGTTGGAGATGGGTACTTTGGCTATCAGGATTTCACAGGATTTAATTGCTGGTGAGAACTAATTAATTGCTACATTCGACTTAGCGATGGTGCAATACTGCCTCATTTGGCGTCTGGTCTGTCTACTCTAAGCATTTGGTAGTTATCAGGGACTGCTAAAGCGAGGGCTGGGCCAGCTGCAGCATGTAGCCATGACTCTGACTGCTAAGATGTCAAGGTCGTCCATAGAAATCAGGTCTGCTATTTGTGTGGCATGTGCCACTAGCGATCTGGCATTTATTAGGGCAGCAATGATTTTGGTAGAGGTTTTTTTATCCTGAAGGTTCGTAGGTTTAGGCACACTAGTTTTAGTCATTGGGGAATAGTTAAATGAGCATTTCTGCGTTTTGGGGGTAGCCACATTATTTAAATTATGGAATAATATGTCCTTGGTATTGTCTTCCTTGGAATAGAGGCAAGGGTTAGGAGAATAGCTGATTCGTGGTTGATAGATGCAGGGAAGTCTGGCTCAGAGTCTACTGTTTCTTGCAGAGATGGGGCAGAGTAAGTAAATTTGGTTCGTCATTGTCTGGTTGCTGGCCTGAGATGTGGGTACCTAAGGCTATGGTCTGTTGGATGATTAATGTGATGATCGATAGTAGAGTCAACTGGACAGTCTTAGGAGTCATGTTTCAGCTCACGAATGAGAGACGTTGTCTAGAGGTGAAGCCTTTTGGTATGTGGCCAAGCAGAGGTGGCCAATATGTAATTGTTGCGAGACAATGTATGCCACACTCACTTATTCAGCAACTGTTAGAAGAGAATATATAATTTCGGGCGGTAGTAGGCTAACAACATAAGCAGCAATCACTAGTAAGGCGGCAGTTGACTGGCTGTATATCCTTTAGGGCGCTGGTAGGCTAACATCATAAGCAGCATCAATCACTAGTTAGGCGGCAGTTGAATGGATGTATATCCTTTAGGACAGTGGTAGGCTAACATCATAAGCAGCATCAATCACTAGTTAGGCGGCAGTTGAATGGCTGTATATCCTTAGGACAGTGGTAGGCTAACAGTGGTGGGCTAATAACATAAGCAACAATCACCATAGGCGGCCGTTTGTACATCAGACACTTGGCATAAAGGAAAAGCCCTGAGGCAACAGAAGATCTGTGGAGGGACTGAAGGCTTGTGATTGAAGTGTTCACACACTAGTCGGGTAGACAGTTTGGTGCTTCATTAAGACATGCAGCGGTCAATGTATGAAAGCGAGTCAGTAGATGGGGACGGTACGGTAGTGCGGCCGTGTTACATACATGACTTAATGGTAAGGAGTTAAGAAAGTTCCATTACGTTAGAGCGATGAGTACGTTCTGGGAGTAGTTAGCCATGCTCTAATGGGGTGCATTAGGTACAGTGGCGGCAAGACAGATGGAATGGCCGAGCCGAGCAAAGGTGTCAGACAGTAATGGAAGGCTGGTAGCTTACCTTGGCGACGCAGGTCCGAAGGGGGTGAGCCACGCCGCGCATCATTGTCCAAAAGAGGGCCTTTACCCTTGGGCCTTCACCGGAAGGGCTGGAGTTGGCTTCCGCCTACCGGTGTTGACCGGACGATTCAAGTATGCAAACATTGCTAGGCAATGTAGTGGGCAGCCCCGTTCTGGCGCCGAGTAGCCATTTCGGAACAGGCAGTCATTTCAAGTGAAAATGCGGGGAACTTCATAGGGGTTCTTGTTGTGAGTTACGTTAAAAGGAGATGCAAAGTCTATGTCAGCACAGGAGGGACTACAGGCATCAAAGAGACTCAACTCATAAGAGCGGGCCTATGTGAAGGAACTGCCTGATGGGTCACTCAGTGCAGCAATCGGCTGCTGTTGTGGAGATCCGCCGTCGGTAATGCAGATGGGAGGAGGGCTCCTGCCCTCTCCGTTTTCGGCAATCACTGGGGTAATTGGGCGCAAAACAGGGCCTTTACCCTTGGGCTTTCAACAGAAGGGCTTGAGCCGGATTCCGCCTGCCGGCGTCGATCTGACGAACCGGCAAGAGAAGCCCCAAGGTTTTTAGCCTCACTGGTGGGAGCAGTAAGAGAGCCAAGGGAGGCCGGCCAGAGAGTGGCACGAAAGAGGGGTGCAGGTGTGCCGATGAGGAGGATCTCCGTTTTAGTGGCATTCAGGCAGAGATCATTGGCAGTGCACCACTCCTGGATTGCAGACAAACAATAAGGGAAGAGGGGGCAGAGGGCAGCCTGAAGGCGAGCTGGGTGTCATCCGCATAGCACTGGAAGTTGGAGCACAGAGCAACAATGCCGAGGGTGAGATGTGCCAGGTATTGGTTGAACATGAAACTACCCCCAAATTGGGGAGGGCTATGCTCCCTAGAGCTAATGTACGTACCAGCTCTGGTAGTGCCTCAAAGCGATTTACAGACCACAAATTTTCCCTGAATGGATGCACACTTGAGGAGGAAAAGATCCCTTATCCTTGAACGTGAAAAAAGAGAGAACTATTTCTCAGCAAAATGATATACCAGATGAGCACAAGTTGTTTAGCAAAAGAGCAGTGATTTTCTCTGCTAACTTTCTTCCAGGATGCAAGCTTCTGCAAATTCAACGTGGCTGCAAATCACAAGGTGGGAACTGCTGCAAACAATTAACACTACAGTGAAAGGTGTTCATGCCATCAGGAATGGTTAAAGGCCATAAGATGAATTGCCCTTCAAAACAGGTATGTCCTTGATCTCATAACAGCTATGGAGGGTAGCCCAAGCGCACAAATGGGCACGTCTTGCTGCATGTACCAACCTGCTAATGATGAGGAGAATGGGGCCCTACAGAGGCAATGACGTTACTAACCGATTTGCAAACAAAAACGATAGAAGAAGTGGAATACATCCTGAATGACGATTGGCTACCATACTTGGTGTTCCGGTTCCTCTCCTGGCCAGCAAATGTATTCAAAATACTGCTAGCACTACTGGTACTAGTGGGTTTATGCATCTTGAGAATAGCAATAAGCCAATGCAAGAAGACCACAAAAAGACGATGGGGATGAAGATAGTGATAAGCATGGATACGGCAATGCACGCATGCACTCAAACCGAAGACCTACCTCATTTGGACTTAAAGCAAAGTCCCATCATCCCTCCAGGATCAAAACTTTGCTATCCCCGAGACACCGATAATTACGTGAGATGATGGATATTCTGCAAACCTGATGGGGAGTGCTGCTAAATGACCTGGAGCGTAGATGAACTCAAAGCATTAGGGCTACTTGAGGGGGGGTGATAAAGATATGGACACTCTAGGCACCTTACCGAAGAGAGGGTCCGCTGAGAGAAGTGGTCGAGGACACGACCACAGGAGGGAATGTTGAAGGACAGGTCAATGCGTCATTGAGGACGTTGGCCCCTCTGTCTCTATGTTGTAGAAATGAGAGAACCATATCAGTCCCGAAACTGCCCCCCCCCCCACCGCCATACATTAGACACGAAAGGTGTTATCCACGAAGACGACCCTATCTGCCTTACCCCGGAATGATCGAAGAAGAGATGAGCCTACAAGATCTGGTATACATGAACATGCTGTAGCTAAACAATAATGTAAGCAAGTGATGTCATCCCACTTCTAACACACATAGATGCAGGAGAGCAAGAAGCAGAAAAATATTCATCACAAAGTTACATGAACACTAGGTCAACCTGTATTTTTACATGAAAAATATACATTGCACTCAATAGACACTAGAAAACATACTCTAATATATCTGCTGTAACGCAAGACGCACACGAACACACAATGCTTGCTTTATGCAGAAACACAACAGTAATAAGGAGACATTTTGGATAAAATGGATAGCGCTGCCGTGCTCAAATGAATGGGAGAGCTTGAAGGAGCATCGAAGCTGCAGGAAAGCATCGCTGAATTAGCACAGAGATGAACAAACCGGACAGTAGCTGCACAGCGCGCCAAGGTTATTATAGAAAATGGAGGCTTGGACAGGTACCGAGCAGCACACAAGATACAGTTCCCAAGCGCAAAACATATTTCTCTTAGATTAAATAAAGAAATGGACAGCCTTCAAAGACAAGGTGCTTATTAATTAAGACTAATACTGAGAGAGAAATAGCTTGAACAAGTCTCCAGTGGACAGAGAGGGTAACGGCACCCAGAGTAAAATAGGTTAAATTCATGGTAAAATTTTAGTATTATAATTCAAAACGTGGTCTCCTGACACGTGACTGGTGGACAAGGGATATTCATTAGTTTCAGACATAGAAAAACAAAGACCTTCACTCCCTCCGAGTTCCCAGAATAAAAGATAGATACAAGCTAGAACTTAGTTCAAAGCTGAAACCCTGGCTCGTGGCCTAGGAAATCAGACATGGTGGGCTAGAATTGGGAAAGGTGGCACCTGGATGTCGATCCCCCCTCCCATAAAAAGCTATCATGTGCTGATGACCTGCCAAGTAATCAAAAGTTGGCGAAGCCAATGTCAACCAATCATTGCTCTGAAATGGTGTTTTGCAACAGTTGCATGAACCAAACCAAAGGCGTAAAGATGACACGCAGCTACCATTATCAATTTAGGGCTGGGGTCCCAGGTGGAGCCATCAGATCGAGTAAAACCAATCAGAATGTCAACCCATCTTCCCGTAGGTTTTACTAACACAGATAAAGTTGTGACAACAGAAGTGATGTATTTTGGCAATTTAAACCGCTGTTTTGCATTATGGAATTAGAGAGCTTTGAGACTTGTGTGCATACTGCGGTCCCTGTTTTACACATGTTAAACAGAACAGGAGGCCACCAGGGGGCGCAGGCAAGATGGCTGCCTGAACTTCAAGCTCCCCACATGGCCCCCAGGAAACAAGCCAAGGAACATGCCCTAAAGAATAACGAGCCCCAATTACTAACGAAATTCCCGAATGGGAACCCGGTGAGGAACGCGTGGGAGTTGGAGCGGTCTCTCAGGGTGTCTTCATTCTCTCACTGGCAGCTTGCGGGCCTCGGTGCTCCCCCTCACCCAGGCACCTCCGTAGAAGCTCTGGTCTGCGTGGTCGTCGGCCGCACTAAAGGAGGAGGAGCCAGACATCCTATCCGCGCTCGCCCACACCAGGAGCGGCGTCCAACACACCACAGAGGGGCCGGGTCCCCCCCCGGGGACCCACTGGCCCTACGGAGGTCTCTGCCGGCGGCCCTCTCCCCGCCCCTCCGCCATTGGAGAAAAGTGGCGTGCTGCCACTAAAACGAGGGAGGCGGCCAGAGGAGGACCCGCTACGGCCTGCCGCACAGCGCACACAATCAAGGCGCCCAGTGGGCCGTGACACCCCCCCCCACACCCCACACCATCCCCAGCACCACGGACACAAGCGGGCCCCGGCCGACGCGGGAGCGTGCCTGGGCCCCCCCTCTGTGGCCTGCGCTTCCGCATCTCTGCACCAACGCGACGACAGCAGAGGCACGCCCTGAAAGAACCGCCTATGGAGCAACATCAGAGGGCAGGGGAGCCCACGACAACACTGGGGCAGGCTCAGGCCGTCGCTAGAGCACGCCAGGCCCCCCTCCACCTCTCCTTCTGTTCAGTGGCCAGAGCGGGGCCCACACGGGGGAGTTTTCCCTATGAACGTTGGGACAGCAGATTCCTCACCCCACGCCGCAGAGCCACACCAGGCCCCCCGCTGCAAGAAGGCACACTCGCAACACCCTGCCTCACGTCTGGGGCTCTGCCCTACCCAACTGCCCAACTGCAGCTACTCCAGGTGAGAAACTGTGACATTGTCTGCCCAGGGGGCCGATCTGAAGCCCACACGCCTACCAGCAGCCCCCTGTAATTAACAATCAGCACCGAGGGTTACGCAGGAGGCCACACGGCACCACTGCCCCCCCTCACTGTATCAAGGGGGCACAGGGGAGCAAAGCAGGCTGGGCCTATCCCCGGAGGGGAACCCCAGCACCAAACTTTCAGTCGTTAATCAAGGCCCACCCAGACCCCCCGGGAGGGACACCTAAGAAGATTTACAAGCTCCACCGACCCAGGGTCGGGACAGGGGTGAGTGTGCTCTCGGCGAGACCAACCTGGTGGGCCAAGGAATAGGGCTCAGAGACTCACACACAGCTTGATCACCTGAAGATAACCCCAAGGAATTGGGCAAATTAACGGCACAAATGACTCGGGGCCCTAGGAACTCACCAGGGGGCACCCCAAGAGGTTCCCGTACCTCAAGGTGACTGAAATCCCATGAGCTGGAGAGAAACTCTTGCGAAGTACCAGTTCACCCCAAGACACCCTAAAGTGGAGACCAGTCCCACCACCATGCAGACTCCAGACATGAATACCATGCAGAGTAATATCCAGACGATCCTTGAGGAGATCAGAGGTATGAGGACAGATATGGGTGCCAAACTGGCTGATTTCACGGCCAAGGTCTCCACGCTAGAGGACCAAACGGAAGGGGTTGAGAACAACCAGGCATCAACGGACCTCCTTGAAACGCAAATGGAAACTAGATTCAAGGAGGTGAGGCGCCGTGAGGAAGATCTCTGGCTCAAGGTCGAAGATATGGAAAACCGCGAGAGGAGGAACAACTTGAGGATCTTCGGCCTGGTGGAGACGGAGGGGGAGACCCAGGCAGGACTGGAAAGTAAAGTTCAAGACAGACATCATCAGGATCGTCCTGGGGTCAGACTCTGGTGAGACGCTCCTGCTCGACAGGGTCCATCGGGCGGGCGGGGGCGGCAGGGGCCCACGGTCAGTGTTGGCAAGATTCCATTACTATAGAGACAAGGCCAGGTTATTGGAGAGGGCGAGAACCTTGAAAGACATTCAATATGGGAATTCCAGGGTGACAATATATCAAGACCTCACACTCAAGATGAGGAAGAAATGCGGATCCATCACTAGATGGCTACAAGAGAAGGGGGTCCGCTACCGCTGGGGACATCCATTCTACTTGGCGTTTGAATGGCAGGGTCAGAGGTACCAGCTAGTTACGGAAGTGAACATTCAGAGGGCCACAGATTACCTTACAGGAGACCTCGCGGGAACATCGAGAGACCAGAACGGAGGCGACAGGGATCACGGTTTTGCTCCCCAGGGCCCAGGTGTCTCTCAAGGGAAGCTAAAAGTTAAGGGCTCTCGAAAATTTCAGAAAACCATCCCCCCAACGGACCGAGGAGGCCCCACATGATCACACGTGTAGCATTCAAGGCTTAATCATCACGCCGAGGCTCAATTCATGACCCTCGGGGGCTCTCAGCGTTCTGAGGACTGCGCTGGCCACCTTATGTTTTTCCCGCTGTTGGCGGGGTTTTATTCGAATGACCCAGGTCAAAGTTGCAATGTTGCCTATCCAGAGGCTGTTTTGTTGTTCTATAGAGAGATACTTGGCAACTTGCCCTTGAGAAATGGCAGAGGTTTGCGGCCACGGGCCACAACACGTGCCACGAGGGCCAAGCGGAGTGGACCATATGCCAGGGTTGGAAGGAATTGAGTGGAGGGGGCACCATCGCTGGGTCCCCCGTCCCCAGCAAAGAGGGGCAAACACATAGTAAGGAAGGGCATGATTGAAAGCATCACACAAAAAATTTTCACGGAGCCAGGGAGCAACCCTGGCAGTTTGTTGCTTGCTTCAACCCCACCTGGGGAGCAGGCAACGAACGCCCTACAAAATAGGTAAGGGAGACAGAAAGGGGAACGGGGGGGAGTGGGTTTTTGACAGGGGAAAGGGGAAAACCAGCTCGAGCCATGGATATCTGTTCTACAACGGGTTCTACATAGCAAACACTCAAAAGGGGGTTTAAAGAGCACAAAATGAAAAACTATAATGATTGAAGGGAAAATAGGCACGTTGAATGTTAAGGGCCTTAATTCCCAGAATAAGAGGTATGTTTCGCAAACAACGCCTAATGGTTCTTTTCCTACAGGAAACACACTACAAACAAGGGAAGGAGTCGAAAATAAAGGGGAAATTGATTGGTAGTAACTATTGAGCCTCTCACAGGAGTTCCAAGAAGGAAGGGGTGGGCATTCTCCTGAGCAGGGTGTTCCGTCTCACGGGAGTAGAAACCAAGAGGGGTTTCGGGGGACGATTCCTGGGTGTTAAGGGTACCTGCGAGGGGGAGCGCGTTGTCATGATGCCTACCCCCGGAGCGCCAGGCCCAGCACCCCCGGAAGCAGGCATCATGCCCTCGGGTAAAAGCCCAGCGGCCCCTTATATGGGCTCCTTGGACTCAGTCCTGGCGCCTTTGGCGCCAAGCTCATGTTGGACATCAGTCCTGGCGCCATAGGTGCCAGGCTCATAAAGGGAGGTGTTTTGTGCACTTACCTGATGCAGACCATACTGCATGCTTCAGGCCTCCCTGAGACCTGAAAGGGACTATTTTTTCATAGGGACTATTTTTTCACTCGGGCGTGGCCAGGGAAGGATACATACCTAGTTGGGGAAGGATACATACCTGGGACTTCTTTGGAGCGCTATTTAAGCCACGCCCAGACAGCAGCTCATGCTTCGCGTTGTTCTGCTTCCTGCAGCTTAACGCTCACCGTGTCTGCTCCTGGACTCCAGCCACGCCGGCCTCGAACTTGGAAGACCTGCAAGGAAGGAAGAGAAGAGAAAGGTGAAAACCAAGGACTATTTCAAACTTCTTACCTGCATCCGGAATCTTCTCGCCAGCATCCCTGAAGAAAGACTTCCATTTAAAAGCATCCCGTTGCTCGCTGCAGCGCCACGCTTCACTCACCTGTCCTCGAGACATCTCCCGGCTCCATTGCGGCTGTCAGCATCGGACGCCACATCTCTGCACCTAGGGGAGAGAGCAAGAAACAAAAGGGTGAGCAGAAGGAACACAGAAGGAAAGCCTGATTAACAGCCATAATACTTACCGGCTTTTCTTCCACATTTCGGGTCGGCGCCGCCCCGTTGGCAGGTACCGTACCCCGGCCCCTATGGGGAAAGGACAAGAGACATTTCTGGGGAATGATAAGGACATTTAGAGGGATCGCCCTCATCACTACTCACCTCGGCAGTTTAACCCCTCGACGCATCGCCTTCATTCTGCACCTGAAATAAAGGACAGATCACAGGTTAGAAAGACAACATAAAGGGGGCCTCACTTGAACTTTGAACTTTCATACTTACGGCGCATCACTCAGGAAAGTCAAGTGGATTTTGCCAGCGCCATTCTGAAAACCAGTGAAGTAACTGGACGAACGCGCGCCCCTGCACCAGAAGCAGGATGGAGAGTTCATCCTTCCAAACCATAAGGTGAGCTTAAACCGGGGTTTGGAGGAAGTTAGAGCGGAACGAAGGGCGAAAGGGGGGAGCTAGCAAACTATTCTGCAGACTGTTAATCCCCTTTCTCATCTGCAGAAGGATATTCCTACGGGCCAGGCAAGCACGATTTGGAGGTCCTGTCCAATCAGTGTTCT
This sequence comes from Ambystoma mexicanum, assembly GCF_040938575.1. Taxonomy (NCBI): domain Eukaryota; kingdom Metazoa; phylum Chordata; class Amphibia; order Caudata; family Ambystomatidae; genus Ambystoma; species Ambystoma mexicanum. Next base: position 1,057,839,130 of record NC_090926.1, on the reverse strand, counting down.
GGGTCCTGCGCATCACGCTAGAAGAGGCCACAGCAATCCAGACTAGACCAGCGCCCCCGTGGGAACCAGGTGAGCGTTACACGCGTCACCTTGGCCACCCTATACGCACCCAACTCCGGCCAGGTACGTTTCCTCACTCAGATCTTTAGTGTAATGGACGAATGGGCAGAGGAGGCCATGATACTTGGTGGGGACTTCAACCTTAGAATGGACCCCCGTCTGGACAAGTGGTTGGCGAAGGGGGGAGCACCCAAGGGAATCTCCAAAGACAACCTGACCATGCAGACCCTCCTGAGGGAACACTACTGGGTAGACGTATGGCACAAAACACATCCGGGCCAGGGTGGATATACCTTTTTCTCACCCCCGCATTGCATCTACACTAGAATTGATCTCTTGTTAGTTTCCGAGGAGGGGAATGGGGAGGTTGAACAACCGAAGGTAGAAGCTATAACATGGTCAGACCATGAACTACTCATAGCCAATTGGTCACTGCCCGTCTCCCCGAGATCTTCCCGATGGCGATATAATGATACACTCCTTAGAGACCCCATATTTCGGGATTTCATGAAGAAAGAAATGAAGACCTATTTCGAGACGAATGATAATGGGGAGACTTACATGGCCGTGGTATGGGAGGCTGCAAAGGCCACCTTCAGGGGCCTCCTAATAGCTGAGGGCTCGAGACGCAAGCGGGAAAGTGGTCTTACTGAGTTCAAGATCCGAACAGAATTGGGTGGTCTCCGAGCCAGGCTGGACCTCCCCGGGGAAGACCGTGGGGCTCTCCTAGAGGAGATGCAGGGTAAAAGACATGAGCTCCACACGGTCCTCATAGGGGAAGTCATCAAGAAGATGTGGTACACCAAGCAAAGGTATTATGAACGGGGTGATAGGGTGGTGACCCTTCTGGCGCAAAGGGCCCGAGGTTGTAGAGTGGAGAGGGGAGTCACCCACCTCAGGGACGGGGAGGGTAGGATCAGTGAAGGCCGGGAGGAAATAGCAGAGTGTTTTGCCGACTATTATAGCAAACTCTATTCCAGACAGGAGGGCGAATCATTGGAAGACATCTGGACTTAGCAGGCAGATCACCCCTTGCCCCGGCTGTCTGACTCTGAGCTCGAGGCCTTGGAGGGGGATATATCGGAGGAGGAGGTGGAGGGTGCCATCAAGAGATTAAAGGCGGGAAAGGCCCAAGGGGGGAAAGAGCTACACGGCGGACTTCTACAAACAGACCCAATCTGTTTTGGTGAAGCCACTGGCCAAACTGTTTAACCAAATCAGAAACCAAGACTCGATCCCACCGACGTTCCTACAGACCCTAATCACTAATACCCAAACCAGGCAAGGACCAGACAGAGTGCGGGTCGTACAGACCCATCTCGCTCTTAAATTTAGACACCAAGATATTCGCTAGAATCCTGGCCTCCAAATTAGAAGGCAGCCACCCCCACTTAATACACCCTGACCAGGCGGGATTCGTTATAAATAGACAGGGCTCTGATAATATGAGGAAAACTGTCCATGTGCTCAGTTCCAGGGCGGTTCGCGAGGAGGGCGCACTTCTATTGGCCCTTGACGCAGAGAAGGCCTTCGACAGGGTCAGCTGGGCTTTCATGGGGGAGGTCTTCTCGACTCTGGGGATGGGTCCGAGGTGGCTTGGTTGGATGTCGATGCTTTATTCCTCTCCCTCGGCTAGAGTGGTCGCAAACGGGACGGAGTCGAGAATATTCCCCCGTGAGCGAGGTACACGACAGGGATGCCCACTGTCCCCCTTAATCTATGCACTGGTGATGGAACCATGGGCAATCTCTGTCCGCAATGATGAGGCCATTGGGGGTACAAATAGGAGGCACACAATGCAAAATGTGCCTCTTTGCGGACGATGCGCTACTCTACATCACGAGGCCGTCCCAGACGGTCCCTAGGATGCTCCAGGGTCTGTCGCACTACGGGGAATTATCAGGGTACAAGGTTAACCATGAGAAATCGATGGCATTCGTAGGAGGAGATCTGTCGGATCCAGAGGCAACTTATGTGTGTCCCTTCAGACTACGGGAGGATGGGTTTCGGTACCTGGGGGTCCACGTGACGCGTGACCCCGATGGCTTATTTCTAGGCAACTTTCCCTCCCTTTGGTCTGCAATTAGAAAGAACATAGAGAGATGGGCAAGGTCGGGCCTCTCCTGGATGGCACGCCTCAATCTTATAAAAATGGCAATCCTCCCCAAGTTCTTATTCCTCTTCCAAATGCTCCCAGTACAGATCCCCAAGACATTCTTCACGGAAACAAAGCGAGTCTTCCTTAACTTCCTCTGGTCGGGTAAAAAACATAGGATCTCCTACGAGGTATTGACCAGGCCAAAGGAAGACGGTGGGGTGGGATACCCGGACCAGGAAACATAACATAGAATTTCCCAGTTGAGGGTTTTGATCTACCACTTCACCCCAGGCACAAAAAAACAATGGGTGGCCATGGACAACAGGGGCTTGCACCTGTTACAGTAGAGGAATGGCTCTGGGTCCGGAGAAAAAAAACATCCCTAGAAGTGTCCTGAACCACCCAGTCCTAAAAGTGCTGTGGTCCCTATAGAGGGAAGGAGGTTACTACCGTTGGCTCACAACCTGGCCTTCTCCACTGAGCTGCATTTGGGCCCCCCCTTCATAGACAAAATAGCAGAGCCAGCCGCGTATCAAAAGTGGTTCGAGGCCGGCCTTAGTAGGACCGGCCATCTCTGGGTGGGGGGCTCGTTCCTACCCCCCCCCCCCCCCCCGAGAGATTTGGAGGAGGCTCTGGGAATAGGTACCCTGTCCCCCCTTCCGTTACCTCCAACTCAAGGGAGTCCTTACTGAACCATCTTGGGGGGATACCCTCAGGAGAGACCTCACAGACTTTGAGAAACTCCTCCTTTCCGCCCAGGGATCTAGGGTGGTGATATCTCGCCTTTACAGACTCTTTCTGCTCTCCGCCGCAAGGGAGCCACCACCGGCACGCACACAATGGGGGAGGGACCTGGGGGAGGAAATTGATGATGAAAGGTGGTCAGACATGTGTAGGCGGGCCAATCGCTCCACGGCCTCACTCCAATATCGTCACCAGGCCCTCAAGGTATTACACCGATGGCACTACCCCCCTCAGAGGATTGCTAGAATGAGGCCAGGATACGACCCGCATTGCTCGAAGTGCAGGACGGTGAGGGGGGAATATATCCACATGTGGTGGGGGTGCCCAGTGGTCCAAACGTATGGGGGGGGGGTATTATCCAGGATTAAGGGGGCATTTGGGTTGAGAGGTCGCCTTGTCCCTGGCTCCTCCTCTTTGGAGTTGACACTGGAGATGGTCATGAGGGCACCCAGGGCCACATGTTACAGGTTATGTTGGTGGCGGCCAGGTGCTGTCTAGCACAGAAATTGAAAAGCCCCGGTATGCTGGGGGAAAATGTATGGGTCACCAAAGTACGGGCAATTTACGATATGGAATTCTTCATGCATCTGATTGATGAGTCCAAGTCAAATATTGAGAAAACATGGCTCCCTTTCTTTGATAAATACGGACACCCTGCCTAGTGAGACACTCATCTTGGGGGCTCCCCCCCGTCCCCAAAGCGACAGGCCGCCGTCCACTGGACTAACTGAGCTGCTTAATGCTCGGCCCAAAACTTTGGCTTGCTATGTGACAAATCGTAATAACACTGCTACGCTCTTCAAGAACCCGTTAGGCAAATTGTATACGAGAATGCGAACTGGAGGTGGGTGGGGGGGAAAGGGGTGGATGTATTATAATTGGTTCTATGTTAACCCATGTTCAATTATGCTCTGCAATGTTATAACGCAAAAATTAATAAAATATGATTTAAAAAAAAACAGAACAGGCCTTTGTCATTTACTCCGACTCTTCCATTTTTCGGCCTGGGATTTCCCGGCCTACTTGGTCTTCTCAGGGCTGGGATTTTCCACCACTCCATTACATCTTTGCTGGCTTTAATATCTAGTGGTAGGGCAATAAGGTAATGTGGAGCCAGCAGGGTGAAGAATTCAAAGCGAAAGGCAGCACAGGATGGACTGGGGACAGTCAGATTGAGGAGAGTTTGGGCCATAAAAGTGGGATCAGGCGATTATTATGAGACAGATGAAACAGGGAGAAGGTGTGACAGGGTTACCTCGTGGATGGTTTCAAACACAAAAAGGAAGAATTTGACCAGGAAGAGATTTGGCACAAATATTGCCCTTGTAGTGCATGGAAGAGAGCAAGGACTGTGGAAGGTTGTAGAGGGTACGGGTAGAAAAGTTAAATATTTCTTTAGAGGAACAAATCAGTTTCACAAATGAAGAGTCCCATGAGAAGGCTAGAGAAGTAATGCAACCTGCTGAATACCTGGGTAACACGTATTTTGCTATTGGGAAAAGCGAGATCAGACGGATTGTATGAAAGAAGGTTAATCCTGCCAGTCATTGCAATGGAAGTGATGAGGTTTTAGGATTCTGTCAAAGAACGCCCAGATTGCAAGCTTTGGGAGGAGAGTAAAGCGGTCTGGGGTAAAAGGCTTTAGGAGAGCATGTTAACTGGATCATTCTAAGGGAAAACAAGCTTCACTCACTGGAGGAGAGAAGGCTGGTAGCCAAGTAGAATTAGTCACAATATATTACTCAAGAAAATACGCAAAACAGATACACTAAATAATGTGCACTCTTCATTACACAGTATAAGTAAAGAACTGTAAAAAGGACCTCAGTATAGACCATTTCCATTCCTAAACTAATTTCAGACCTTTACACTTTGTCAAACTCTTTATATTAAAATGCCAAGGAGTGGGAATGGATATTCTAAGCATACAGGTGCATACACAATCCTGGAATCACAGCTGTACATGGTTTAAGGCAACCTCTAAAAACTATAGGAAAAATGCACCTAAATGGAAAATATAAGACATCTCTAGAGGTAGAACTAAGGGTTAAAAACAATTTAGAGCAGGCCCAGCAGGCCATCCAGAAAACCAGTAAAATTAAAAACAATGTACTAGACATCAATAGGTCCCAGTTTCCCCTAGGCAGAATCAAACATAATGCACTATTAAATTACTTTAGCATTATCGCGTTAACCACATTTGGCTACCTACTGTGGCTAGTGGCCAAACCTGACCGTTTCCCTTGGCGATTTTGTCAGCAACTCTTCTGCCTGACCTGCGAGGACAGGAAGATCCTTATAGGATCTCCAGTGGCTAGGAAAGCAGAGGCTTTTCGAGGCCTACTGCAGGGCCATGTGTGTTTGCTGCCAGGAAGTGAGTCTTTTTTTCCGTACTCTCTAAATCTCCTTTCACAAACTTTAAGATGAGTTTGCTTAAGTTTCACAAAATCTTGCCTTTCTGCCTTTGACATTTCCATAATGGCACGGCAGACAGAATGGGGTGGACTGCTGAGTAAACATGCAATTTTATCAGCATCATTTTCTCCTTATACTTCCCATGCATACTCAAAAGTCGCAAGCCAATCATACACATTTCTTCTCATACACACTGAGCATATCTTTTGGGAACCTTGGATGTGAAGAGGACCAAGAACCATCTCCAGATCCTCTGAACAACCTTGTGAATCCTGAAACTTGGCAAGCTTCATCTGGTGATATATGCCCTTCTGCCTCTCAATTCTCTCAAAATCTAATGTTACCAAGTTGAACTCAAGATCTTTTTCCTTGAGCTTAAGCTTCTCCTTTTTTAGATCAAAAATGGCCTCAGCCTCTGAGGTGGTTACAGACCAAAGTGTAAAAGATTCACCCTCCTCCTCCTCAAAGGCAGAGGCAGCCAGCTACTCCATTACTGCTGTTGGGTCCATCCCAAGCTTCACTACCAGAACCATTGGTTAGGGGAGGTACACCCGCACTCTTTTCAAAATCTAGAATCTTGACAATTAATTCTGCTTTAGTGCCAGAGACTGTTAGGCCTATATCACTAAACAATTATTTTTAAATGAACCACCTTATTAGAAGACCTTGTCGAAGTGAATGTGATTGTCTCCATGCTATCAATTATAGTAGGTGACTGACAAGCCAATAAAAAATCATCACAATGTACTGTGTAAGTGTTATCACTCAACCAGTGAACAACACTGAGGTACCCAATACCTGATCTTCCACACTGAACAATTACTTGTTAAGTGTAGAGGGTCATCCCACCACTGTTCACCAATTTGTTAGGACTCATTTTCTATACTCTGGCCTGGTGGACAGACGTAGAGAAGGCCAACCTAGTTTAGTGACTGGAGGACAACAGTGGGAGCTGTAGCCAAACCAGTCAAGGTAGGTGGACGAGTGGTCTAGGCTAAGTCTCAAGAGGTGGTGTGCTTGTATGGGGTCCTCAATGAGCACAAACAGTGAAAAATCAGGGAACATACTTAGACAATCAGTTCTAAAAATATGTATTTATGGTCATATTAGACTAGGAAAAATTACTACTATCAAGTAATATCAAACAAAACTAAATAAAAATATATACAATCACTGGAGCAAGGCATAAGGTGTTGTCAACCTGTGGTATAGGTGATTCCATTTCCTGGAGGATGGAAAATAGTTCCTTAGTGTCCGACTTCGCCTTGGATATTCTGTCGTTAAAGGTGTTTTTTTTAGAATTGATTATTTCAGCTTGGATAGGTTGGCGAGTTTGGCTTTGTTCTCTTCAGTGGCCGAGTGACGCCAGATTGACTGGAGCTTTCTTTTTTGTAGTCTAAGATCTTTGAGTTGAGGTGTGAACCATGCATTGATGTGGGATTTCGGTCTACCTTTCTAGAGTTTAATCGGTGTCGTGGCGTCCAAGGCCTTGGTCATAGCCTCATTGAAGACTTTTACTAATGTAGTTGGGTCTGAGTTACTAGAAGTGGCGTTGATGGCCGGGAGAAGCAGTGGGAGTATCTTATCTGCTGCAATGTCTTTTTTACTTCTGGTTGGGAGTGGCAATGCCATAGTTATAGTGTTGTGACGAGTGAGGTCTGACGTGGCAGTGAAGGTTACTAGAGAGTGGTCGGTCCAAGATTGCAGAATAATATTAGTGATGTTGATATTGCAGTTCAGGTTGGCAATCCAGTCTAAGATTCTTCCTTTAGTGTGGGTAGGAGAAGAGACTCTGTGTTAATCCGTAGTCCATCAAAAGGGCAGCGACTGATTGGGCGTTTTTGTCGCCAGTGTCGTTAAAAAACCCAGATTGAAATCGCCTAGAATCAGGATTTGTGTTTGGTCCTTGGTATTGTTTTTTAGGAGACAAGTTCTGTCGTCCTCGAAAGTCCTGGGGGTCTATATACCAAGTGGATAGTGAGTGTGTGGTTGTTGGAAACGGGTAGTTTGGCTGTAAGTATCTCGCAGGATTGGCAGGATGGAGGAGTAGCTAATCTAATGGGAAGGTTAGTTTTGTAGATGATGGCAAGTCCGCCGCCCTCTGGCATTGGGTCTATCTGATTTCTGTCCTTAGGGGGGCATGTGGTCATTGAGACGATGGCCATAATGGTAAAGAGGCCTGTGAGAAAGAGGTCTAGGATGAGAGGGGTGGCCTGTGTTCTATGGGTATTACTCATGGTCATCAGTTTGCCATGGACAAGTCAAGTTTAGGGATTGTTCACGGTCGGTACAAGAAAAGGTTGGAGACAGTTTCAGTGGATGTGGGTGCCAGTTGTAGAGAAAGAGGGGATGATCACATTCGGTCGGGACTGGTAGCAATAACAAATATAGGTTAAAATCAAGATTACAATGTTCTAATTCAGTTGGAGTGTCAAATCGGGAATAGTCTGTTTGGATTGAAAGCGGAGGGCAAGACAGGGCAGCCCGCCAACAAAGAACGGTTTCACTAAAGGGGTTGAACATCCAGAATGCTCTCCTAGACAAAATCACCTTACTTCAGTCAAAAATTGCAGCTAAAAAAACCTTAGTCCGACCTACCACACCTATCAGCAAGCACCCAAACGTCCCAGCCAACAGTGGAGTGCCACAATTAGTCCTTCAAATTATCTTAAGCCTTAAACCTTCAAGGTGCCAAGGCGACCCATGCCCGGCAACACTCAACGACTGTGCCCCTCAACTCGCCCTTTTTTTTTTAAACATCTTTTTATTGGTTTAACAACAACAAACTTATATTTCCCAACTCCCTCCTCCCCCTTTGAAGGCAGCGTTGCTGTGTTCTTGATCCATTGCCCCATGGACCAGTTTCCAAAGTTAATAGTTTTGTAACAATAACAATAGATCTCCCAACTTTAGGACCCGCCTCCCACCTTCCCCACCCGGTGGCAGCTTGGCTTTGTTCTTTGATCGTTACGTCCGCAGGCCAGTCGATGTTTACTGCAGATCCAATAGTTGCAAACGCGGAGGGCCCCACCCAATTCGAAAATCCCCTTCGAGAAATACCAATGTTTCTTCCCAGTCCCTCGCGAAGGATTGCACGTCATTGTTCATGGCATACGTTGCCTTCTCCTCCGACAACAACACCATCAAAGTTTCCAAAGCGGTAATAACCCTCTGCTTCTATCTGGACTCATTGCTCACATTATCGAAACAAGTAAATGCCACTTCATCAGCAACAGCTTACACTTGCAAACTCATCAATGCTTGTAGAACATTCTTGTCACCTAACAGCTGCATTACTTTGTTAGAGCCCTCATCCTGACTTGCCTTGACTACTGCAAAGCATTCTATGCCAACATCAAAAAACTCCAGGTACTGCTAAATAACACCCTCAGATCCCCACTCAACATCCTTAGAACCACACACATTTCCACAACCAGACAAAATGTCCATTGGCTTCTGGTAAAAGAACGAATTATGTTCAAAACACTCACCTTGACACATAAATGTCTCCACTGGGCAGTCCCCCCTTACCTGTCCGACAAAATATTAAAAGCCCATCTCGATAGGCCCACTAGAGCAGCCTACATGCACCTTCTCACCGCGGCGAGATTCAAACTTCGGGAAAGCGGGTGGCAGCAGCTTCCCTACTATAGCCAGTAAACAGGAGAACACCGTGCCAATCAAACTCAGGGCTCAATACTCCTTCTGGATCTTCCGTAAACAATTGAAACCCACCTCTTTACGCAAGGCCTGAGTAATTAACCTACTCACATTTGTCTTTGTATATAATGCACTGTCACAAGTACATAGGGGACGCCCCTATTCACCTATGAAAATATGTTTCAATATGTGTTCTTGATTTTTGTACATAAGTAACCATTTAACTATTGTATCTTCACATGTAAGAAAAGCACCCAGATGCCTTTGGCGCGCAAAATAAATAACAAAATAAATAAATCAACGGCAGCCTGCTAACCTTAAGGAACTTGGCCCAATAGGATTTAAGGGAAAAGTAACACTTCTGAAACCCGGCATGGGACAGCACGGCCAAACGCCCTTCGCCCCTTTATTTCTAAGCTCCTCGAGCGCCTTGCCTACTATTTTCTGCTTTCGTCTCATCGCACTCTCTCCTCCCCACCTCTCAATCTGGTTTCCGTCCTAAACACTCCACTGAGTCTGCCCTCACCTATGTCCTCAACTCTATCTTCACTGCGACCTACGCTAAGCAATCTTCAATTCTCATCCTCCTTGATCTTTCTGCAGCTTTTGATACTGTAGATCACCCCTTACTTCTTAGCACTCTGTCCTCCTTCGGCTTCAAAGACTCTGTTCTCTCCTGGCTCACCTCTTACCTCTCTAATCGATCCTTCACTGTCTCCTGGGGCGGCCGATCCTCCTCCAGCCTCCCCCTGAACTATGGCGTCCCTCAGGGTTCCGTGCTGGGACCCTTTCTTTTCTCTCTCTATACCTCCCTTCTCTCTCCAGTCATTTCTTCTTTCGGCATTTCCCACCACTTCTACGCTGATGACACCCAACTCTTTCTTTCCTTCTCTTCCTTCACATCTGACCTCCACCTCACTCTTTCTTCCTGCCTCATGGCCATAAAACATTGGATGTCATCCCACTTTCTTTCCCTCAATACTGACAAGACTGAGGTGCTTTTCTTCCCTCCTAACACTCTCTCCCGTTCTCCCCCTCCCTTCATCCACTTTCCACCTTCCAACCTACCCATATCTTCCCATGCCCGCAATCTTGGCCTCCACCTCAACTCCTCCCTCTCCTTCTCCAACCACATTTCTCTAACCTCTCGAGCCTGTCGCCACCACCTCTATAATATCCGCAAGATCCGCTCCTCTCTCACATTCCATGCTTTCAAACTCCTAATCTCCTCCCTTATTTTCTCCTGCCTCTTCTACTGCTCCTCTCTCCTCTTTGGACTCTCTGTCTCTCACCTATCTCCCCTAAAATCCATCTACCACTCCTCTATCCGTACTCTGTCTCCTCGGCCCTCGAGACTCTATTTCTTCCTCTCTCTCTATCTCAACTTGACTGGCTTCCCTTCCTCTCACAACTGAAATTTCAATTCCTCTGTCTTGTCTACAAATCTCTCCATGACCTGGCGCCCCCCTACCTTTCCTCCCTCCTCTCATTTTACTCCCCCTCCCGCTCTCTCCACTCAGCAAACCTCTACCTCCTCACTGTACCCCCAGCCCCATGTGCCTCCTCACGCTTCCGCTCCTTCCAACTCCTGGGCCCCCTACACTGGAACTCCCTCCCGCTCTCCCTCCGCTCCACCCCTACCTACTCATCCTTCTGCCACTCCCTGAAAGCCCATCTTCTTCACTCCCCCCCTGACTTCCCTTCCCTATCCCTCCCCTCCCTTCCTACCCTTGCCCCCTCATCCTCCCCCCCCCCATCCTCTCTGCTTCCCCTCGGACCTTAAATTGATAATAAATACTACTTAAGGGCAATGAGGACACCAGATCACTCCCCCTTCCCTTCCCCTCCCCCCTCCCTGGCCCTCTCCTACCTCAAATCCTACACCGTAACTCCCTTCACCTGCCCTGTCCTGTCCTCTACCCTCCCCCCATCTTCTCCCCCCCTTGTAAACAGTTCTACTTATTGTTCTAATGACGTGTGCATGTTTGTAAATATGCTTCTCTCACTTTTGTACCTGTTATATTGTAAAGCAATTTGGCTTAGAGCGCTATATAAATTAAATAAACATAACAAACATAACAGCCATTCCAACTAACAAGATAAACCAGGAGGAGGATAAAGAGCCCAGGAAGGATGCCCCGCAGCCAAAAAAAGAAACTGGAGCCAAGGACAAAGTACATAGGGCACAGCCAGTATGGCCAAACGTGTTTCTAGCAAATCAGCTTATCTTCATGACAAATCTTCCAACAGTTCAGGCAAAGATCCTCTGATCTACGGAGTGCACCAAGTCTCCACTAGGTATGCACATTCACTTATTTAATTGCACACCAGAGAGACACACAAAGGATTGGCAGCCGGCCAACCAGGATGTCCCTAAAAACTGCCAACCAATAAGGTCCTCCTACAAAGGAGGCGCACAGGGGCTTAATGAATGAAGCAGAGACGGTGTTAACCAGTCCAAAACACTGTAGATGGTGCAGGGCTAGGTTCCGATTAAGTCCATGTTTGTACAACCACCATTTTAGGCCTGCCTCGTGGGCTCCTCGGACAAAGGGATGAAGGGAAATACAATGGCTGGGTGAATGGCTTAAAAAAATGCATTAGTACCCCAATGGCTACCACACTGGTAAGTTTGGCTACTAATGCGGTAAAAGTGTCTCCACCCCCGGTGAAGGCAACATTCATTACAAGCGATCATCAGCCTTCTCCACAAAACCATTGTAAGGTGATATAATCACTCTGGTGCCAGAACGGGGTGTTGGGCTACCACTGCAGAGCACATCAAAAGGGTGGCAGTGGAACGGTGAGAGATGGAGGAAAAAACCAACAGGAAAAAGCAATAAGTTTAGGGGTCCCATAAAATGGGCAAGCAGAACCCCTAAAAAAAATATATTGTGCCATTACAGCTACTATATGGAGGCACAGGAAAAGGGGTTGCAGTGACATCTTCTGTTCACAGAAATAATGTCAAATCCCAGGAAACCCAGCAGGGATGAAGCAAACATTTTAGGAAACCCATAAAATGGAAAGAAGTCCAAACATGGAATTCTGTTCAAACACTCATGATTCATGCAAGTTAAGGAGTTTGTGTGCAACCACCAGTTGAGGGCAGTGCAACAACTACCCCTAAATTGTGGCAAAAGCATCCAGCCAAACCTGTCTTGAAGGCAGGTAACGTGGCCGAGCAATCATGCTTACCTCTTAGGAAGGGGGCTGAAACAAAGATAAGATTAGTCTGTACGCTTATCCATAGAAACATACATCATACTGAAAAATATATGTACATTTCTAAACATAAATAAAAACAAGTACTTGTACAGAATACAAACAGTAGAAAAAAACGTTTTAGGGATACTTTTGCACAACCTGACATAGTAGTAGAACAATGTGTCACCAAAAAGGAAAGACCAGATTCTCTAATGGTAAGCAGAGCACTCATGCTTAACATCAGGAGAGATGAAGGCTAGCAGGGAGGTACAATTATTCCCAATAGACACCACAAAAGAATGCACCACACTTGTATACTGAAAGAAATAAGGCCATAAATACAATATTTATGATGCTAAAAAGAAGTAACCCAGACAGAACACATAGAGCAGAGTGTAGATTAAAAAAACTGTGAATGGCCAGTTAAGCACCAACTGACTCTGCACTCTACAATGCAAGCCCCATATCTGGTGGAAGATACCATACTTCCTTCCAGGAGTAAGTTCAAGACTATAGCCATAGGCAATATCACAAAGTGTACCCGTCAGGCTCCAATGGTGGCACAAAAAGCTTAGTTCTGGTATCCTAGTACATTCTAAATAAAGTATAGTACCATAATACAAAGACACATAACGCAGTCAAAAACTTAGATGTAGTGAACAGGGGAACGAAAATGTCCAACAGTCAGGACGATGACCAAAGACTTGCATATATTTTAGTTAAGACAGTCACTAGGCCCAGAAGGGCATATTACACATCAAGGAAGGACACTGTAGCACTACAAAAAAACAATGTATATCGTATTCAGGAAAGCAATACATAGACTTTAAAAAAATAAAAAACAGGGAAAGTCTCTCAACATCAAGGGATTGGTGGAGAACTACAGTGACACTAGGGAGATCCCAGAAAAATTCCACAGTCCAGGTAAGTACCTGCCATATGTAGGAGCTCAGGGAGAAAGTTGAAGAAAAAGCAGGATAGGAAAAACCAGGATGTCGTTTTTGGGCTGACCTGTGGTTATGTTGAAAAGCCAGATAAGTCCCAGATCCTCCCACAGATGCCTAGAAGAATTCAGCAGACACCAGTCAAGACGCAAGATATAAAGTGGAGGATTTGAGACCCAGCAGCCCGAGAAGCATAGAAGGATTTAGCCCCAATGTTAACAAATAGGGAAATGCGGGAGAGAAGGACCTGAAGTGCCAGACAAACAGACCAAGCGGACCCCTCTGGGTGAATATCTTGAATATCCTGCCAACCCAGGGTCCAGAAGTAAGTACTTGCGGTGTCAATTCCTGAAAACACAGTTTTGGTGAAGTAGAACAACCCATAAGTAAAGTTTTTTTACAGGTTGAAATTAAGGATCCGGTCACCCAAGGATTTGCACCTTGAGCCAAGGACAACCCTGACAGCACAACAGAACAATCTTCCTTCACAAGAGTGTGGCCCACCATCCGGAAGTGAAATCAGCTACGGCGATGGCTCCAGGGGGATGGAGGAGCCTGTGAACAACATACCCCAGCTTCACACCAGGCAAACGTGGATGGCACTCCAGTAAAAATGGCCCCTGCAGCAGTACAACAATGGTGGTGAACTAGGACAACGAAAATAACACCGAATTGGTGAAGTGTTGGGGTCTGAACACCCTTCCAGGTGGCAGCAGCGTACAAAACCAAGGGGGGAGGACCCTGGTGATAAAATGTTGCAAGCCAGGAATCATAATTAAGATTGGATAAGCAGTAGTTAAAAGCAGCTCCTGGGTATCTATCATTAACTAGTGACCAGGAGCTACGACTGGGAAACAAGGAGCTGTACACAGTGTTCCGCAAATGTAACATACCATTTTGCACTTTATTTGTGACCCCTTATGCTTTAAGTGTCATAGACGTGCCCTGATGTTTAATTATAGATTGTTCCAAACAAACAAGAGTTAAATTCAGATAGGTGTGTTTGCTTGGTATCAGCAGGCCTGGGGAGCCAAAAGTAGCTCTTGGTAGCTGTTGGTGTCACTGTCACGTTAGTAAGGCTCTTCTAGGGTAGAATCAGGATCTAAATAGCTCACAGACCACCTCAATGTTGTACCCTGTGGAACACTGTCCCAAGACAGAAGGCCTGGCTCCAGCAGATGAGGAGGGCCAGTAGCAGCACAAGGAAGACTTGGGAGGAACACCCAGCAGCCAAAAAATCCAAACCAAAAATATGACCAGACCACTGCATCCAGCATGATTGGCCAGAAGAGAGCCTAAAAATGCAGCAAAGGTGAGAAATCCTTTAGCAAGTAAGCAAACCTGCTCTACTTCCAAAGATCCATCACCACTTTTCCAGCACCCAATATCAACGCTGGAAAAGTAGGGTCTCTCACGGGCCCAATTGGTCTTAGTTTCTTTTATTGTGTTATGGTTACATATAAAACCTTTCACAAGATAATCAACATCAGACAATCAATAAATTACAATACACTAAAATATAAGTTATCATTAATGATTACAACACCAAGTAGAGATAAAAATGAATCAACGGTAGCAGTTCCTTAGTTAAGACAAACAACACTTAATCTAGTTGGTTATACTCAGTAATTCACGATTAAGAAGCTGGATATCTCCCAATTGGAAAATAAAATGCCTTGATGATGTTCATTAAAGCGCTGTAAGGGACAGCGTGTCACCCAGCATCAACCGATGCCAAAGAGAATCAATTGAGAAGTGTTATGAACAAACCTGCCCAACATCTTAACCAGATGTCTAAGAATTTCCAGTTACTGTTGCTGCTTACATAACCTTCAGGTCCTCTTATCTAGAGCAAGACTAATATGGAGGACCCAAAACTTCCAAGGTAAGCAAACAGTTAAGGCGAAATTCCAACAACAAAAATAAAACATTCTAAACTTAGTCGTAGGAGATTTAAAGAAATAAGGTAAAGGTTTCTTCAGACCAGCTGAGCTCAAACTAAACTCCTTGAAATGTTTTATTTGCAGATTTTCGTGTCAGTCTTATCCCAGTACTTCAATATGCTTCTTACAGTTAGGGGACCCAAGTCATCCGAAATGGAGGGAGGACTCCCTTAAAATGTTTTCATAAAGTACCATAATAAAAATTCATAACAGAAAGATCCTCTACTTTTCTAAAAGCGTGCCCCAGGATTTTAAATGGTGATGGTGCCGAATGTAATGTAATCTTTTATTTTTATACATTTATTTCAATTTTTCACAAATACATCAAATAACACGCATATATTAACACTAAAAGAACATGTAATCATAGTTACAAATATTTCAAGATAATCCTATATATGAAGAAACTATAAGCATATTGGAGGTCACTGCAAAAAGACAAGCGACAAACAAAACGACATACACACCCCACAGACCACCAGATAATCTTCCAAAAGACTCACAAACATATTTAAACTCTCAAATTAGCTGTATAACTCATTAAATGAAGCCCACAGTTCAAGATATTTCTCTGTCCTATCCAGCCTATTAAATAAAACCTTCTTATAACCAGATAAAACTTGCAGGTCCTGAATCCGCTCTTCTGCATGTGTTTTTTTGCAGACTCATGATTTGCTTAGCTGCCACCACCAATGACGTATCAATCCAGTCACTATTCATCCGAGCTGTAATACACTTGTCAGTTTGACAGAAATACCATCAGCAGTGGTAAACAAGGAAATTAAATTCCCATAATCAAATCAAGTGTAACTAAAACTTCCTTCCAGTAGCCACGTACCCGTACACAGTCCCACAACATAAGCAGCAAGCTACCCACCTCTGAACCACAACTCCAACACAAATTATCATTTTTCAGCCCCAATTTATGCGTACGCACCGGTGTCCAATATAATCGTTCCACTATTTTCTGATGAATTAACCTTAAGTTCAAATCCAACAATGCTCTGTACCCAGCCTTCAATACAAACTCCCAACTTAATCTTAACATATACATTTATCTTATTATATTTATATAAACCATAAGGAATATAGGCCCAGTTCCCACTAATAACAGCCGTCTGTATCAAATTAACGAGACACAGCACTGACCTCCAAAATGGCCTTCAATTTTGTCCAACCAATCCCTCTCGTTCACAGGTAACAATTCCAATCCATTTGTGATCTTAGGAATTACCTTCAATTTATAAAATTGTAACAGAGAGGGGTTAAAGAAAAGTGACAGAACTTACTGTGAATAACTCCATTTGTGTTAGCAAGACTTCAGATTTAGTTATAGCATTAGCTTTCACAGTTGTTACATAAGATCTTGATGCAAAAGTATATCCCAAATTCTTTAATGAGCTAAACTCAGGAATCTTGGTGTCATTAAGGTGCTATGTACAATTCTTAAATGTAATCTTTTTATTGAAAAGTAGGATTCTCGACTTTGCCAGGTTAACCACTAGACAATTATCACTTGCAAAACAATCAACGGCATCCAAAGCTCTTTGTAGTCTTACTGGGGTCAGGTCAAAGAGCAGAACGTAGTTGGCATAAATAAAGCAACCAACCTCCAAGGAACCCGATCTAACGTGAAAAGTTGATGTCTCCTTTAACACTCCGTCCAAGTCTGCCATTTATAAATTAAACAGTTTGGGGGCAAGGACAAAGCATTACCCACCTGGATTTGTCCAGGTAAAATTATGTCAGAATGTAATCGGACCGAGATCTGGTTATTGCTGTAAAATACTTTGATCATATGTAAAATCCTGGGCGGCAGCCTCCACATCACCAACTTATGCCACAGTGGGGCCCGGTCAATTGGTATTTGTGCCCATTAAGAGGCTACATATATTGGCTCAACAAGGAAAAGATAGGTCAACAATGTCAGGGGTACAGAAACACCCAGGGCTACGTGCCATATAATGGAACTTTTGCCATCACAAACCATGGAAAGTTGGTAACCAAGTGTGGAAAAATAAATTAATGCATGGACAATGCACACAAGTGACAAAATAGAACTAATGGTCTCACACATGCAAGAAACACCCCTAGCTATACAACACCAGCTTTTGAGTGGACTCCAGAATACTCCATCCCCTCTTCCCTCCAAGATTGTTTCCTGGAACCAGTGATCATTCTCCTCATCCCCATCAGCGTGCTGTGCGCTCAAGGCTCTTCCTTATCCTTCATAATCTGTCGGGAGGGGGCAGATCAAAAGCACATTCCTCAGAAGCACTCTACCTTCAGAAGCTCCTTCAACTCCTCCATGGTCTGTTTATTGGCCACCTCATCATGCACAGTCTGTCCACAGTTCTTCACCACAGACTCCAGGACCTGAGAGGGGAGTTAAGAACAAATGACACATTCAAACATTTTAAGAAGCACATTTTCATCTTACGAGGCTCCATGGTATAGATTACTAATAGATGGTAAAAACGAATTTGCACAAGGGTGCATGATGTGTTCGTATTAGGATGGGGTGCCAAATTATTTATGTCTTTTCCAGATAGCACAGCCAAATTCTGCAGTACCAACAGAGAAGCAAATACAGCATAGCCACTGGCTGAGCACTACAGCATCATCCCAGTCTTGTCAGTTTACAGGTTGGGGGTCGGAGGGTAAGAGTGGGAGGTGGGAATAACTGGAACTCGACACAATGAATCATTGTTTTTTCTGATGGCACTCCTTGTATTGATACACACCACCATCATGGGATCTTGAAAAAGTGAATATCTGTCTTTGTGAGCCAACTCGGGTTAATAAAAGGAAACCACCCTTTTATAAAAATATGTTCGATACATATGCCTATTTGAAAATCATTTTCTTTTGCTACCAATTATGAACAACCAAACCGATAGGATAGCTCAGCGAGTTCAGTCCTCATATTAGACATCTGAATGCAATCTGTAGTCATAGGCTCAAAGGTTCGAGGTTGAGGAAATGTACACATTAAAGTGGGTAATAACGCCACCAATTACATTTTTTTAGATTGCAGCATTTGGTGCTACACAAAATGTTATTTTATTAACTTAATTAAGCAACTGGTTAGAGGCTAAAAACAAATCTCTAATGTCTTCCCTTGAAAAAAAGAAATCAAAAACCAAGGAAAAGTGCAGATAAACAAAGAGCAAGTGTAATAAAAATGCTCTGGTTTCTGATCCACGCTGTTCCACAGACCAACAATATACTGCAGTAGCGTGCCAGCGAGTGTTTCGGCACTGTGGAAAAAGGATTCCAGTTGAATGGCTCTTTTTTAACAGGTCTAACTTACTAAAAAATCAACTGTTGAAACAATTTCTTACTAGTTGTGCCACTGGAAAGATCAACAAAACATCTGCTACAAAGCCCCAGCACAGAAAAAGGACCAGAGGGTGCACATTTCAATGATGAAATTAAGAAGTCACTACTGTGAAACAACATACATTATGCACCCTAATCGCATTTCTGATGATTGTACCTGCTTAGATTCACATGTTGTGCATATAGTCCAACATAGTGGTAATCGCGTAGTAAAACAAGTTACTTACCAACTGGTAACGTTCTTTCGATTGGATGTTCCTTCAACGTATTCCACATCTATGACATGTAATGTCCACAGCTGTGTACATCGGAAACTTTTTCGTCAGAGGGTGTCCTGCGTCGATGGCGACGGGTCGATGTCCCTCGAAGGCCTCCATCGAGAGCGCCGGATGTTATAAATAGGACGCAGAGTGCCTGTAGCCTCAGTTTATGTTTTTTCCTCCATAACGTGTGACAAGCACATATCCAATGCCTGCTCGACTGCACATAGCCTTGCGGAAACTTAAGCTGCAATAGCATAGGAAATTCTCCAGAGGGGCAGGCTGGGAGGGCGATTTGGAATAAGTTGGAGGAACAGCCAATCGAAAGAATGTTACCAGTTAGTAAGTAACTTGTTCTTCAAATGGATTGTGTCCTCCAACGTATTTCACATCTTTGACAGACTCCCAAAGCAGTACCAGAAAATGGAGGAGGGAAAAGAATTCAGAATACCCAATCAGATGGCAGAATAAAGAACTGCCTTACCAAAGGCCATATCTTGACCATGGAGCATATCCCGGGAGTAATGTTTAACAAAGGTGTGGATAGAAGCCCATGTGGCTGCGTCACAAATATTCCCAATAGGAACTCCCCGCTGCATGGCTTGTGGAATGAGCTCGCAACCCTTCAAGAGGGACCTTGCCCACCAATCGGTAACATTCAGTAATGGTGAGGATAATCCACCTGGACAAGGTCTGTTTGGTAACAGCCTGGCCCAATCGGTGTCCAGCATACCCCACAAAGAGTTGATCATCCACTCCGACCTGGACATCCAAGAAATATAAAAGCTCAGAGCTCTCCTAGGGTCCAACCTATGGAGTCGTTCCTCTTCCTTACCAGGATGAGGAGGATAAAAAGCAGGAAGTACCACTTTCTGGCTTAAATGAAACTCAGACACTACCTTAGGTACAAAGGAAGGACGTATCCTCAGTACAACCCTATCCTTGTGGAGCACAGTAAATAAAGGGTGGCTTCAATGAAAGTGCCTGCAATTCACTCACGTAACTACCGCAACTAAGAACACCGTCTTGAAAGACAATAGTCTCAAAGGACAAGAGTGCAAAGGTTCAAATGGAGCACCCATCAGAAATTTCAAGACCACATTTTGATCCCAAACCAGCACCTGAAACGACAGGAACACATTAGTGAGCCCTTTAAGAAATTGGGAAATCAAAGGAGAAACTTTGTGCATTCTTGCTGGTCCAGTACTTGGGTGGCTGGCTAGGCTCGTCTAAGCAGCCCAAAAGAGGTCAGGCACGTGGGTGGGAGCCTGCCAAGCCCCTCAACCCCCCCGCCTCCCCTCCTCCCCCCTAACGAGAGCAGATCCTCTCAATAGGGAAGACAGCGTGGAGGGCAGATGGACATTTCTAGGTGGTCTGGGTACCACGCTCTCCTGGCCCAATCCGGAGCAATGAGGATCATGTGAGATCCGAACCTCCGCAATCGCCTTAACAGGAATGACGGGGACCGGATGAAACCCGTACAGAAGTGGGAATGACCAATCCACTACGAATGCGCCTCCTAAGGCTCCTCTCTGAGGAAATTCCCTTGAGCAGAATCTCTCGCACTTCCGGTTGGTACTGGTCGCAAAGAGATCCATTTGTGGGGTTCCCCAAAGGGCAAAGATCTCCACAAGGACTTCCTGAGCCAACTCCCACTCGTGAGAGACTGTGCTCTGCCTGCTCAGAGCGTCCACCACCCCATTCTCATCTCATCAAATCTTGCCAAGGCACAAGTGGAGTTGGCCGACTTCAGCGCCATAACTCCCCGCAGAAAACCCCTTGCATGCCCAACCATCGAAGCATTTGTGGTCCCTATCAGGAGGGATGGTAGGGTACGTCACCTGCCTCGAGGTGGCTGTAGCCGCCTTAACCACCAAACCCTCGGGAGTGGGGTGAGAGGAAAGGTAGCTGGGGTCACTACCGAAAGGGCAGTATTTTTTTGTTAATGATTTGTTAACTGCCGGAAGAGATTCCGGTGTCTGCCAAGCAGCTGCCACCCTTTTCTGCAATGTCAAATGAAAAGGTAACACCGGGTCAGAGGACGGACCTTGATCCAAAATGTCTGTCAAGTCATCCTGAACAAACGCTTCTGGAAGACTAGACCAACCAAGATACTCTGTGACCCTAGCCATCAGTCTCCTGTAGGACGACTCTGCATGAGCCCCAGGCTTGGGTCTGCCAAAGTCCACCTCAGGAGAAGAGTCCAAGCCACTGGCATCATGAAGAGATTGCCGTAACTCCTCCAAATGACTGTCCCCGGAAAAGACAGGAGCCACATCAGGCTCAACAGGGTCATCATTCTCATATGTCATCTAGAGGGCAAAAAAACTCCTGTCTCGGACAGAAGAGGGTCTGGAATCCTTAACAGGCCTCACAGACTCGGAAGTAGCCTTCCTTGGAGGATCCACAGTACCAGGGACCTACAGCACATTCCGTCCAAAAGGCCCCGAAGGCGTTGAGGTGGCCGATGTCTTCGGTGAAGAGAACGGCGCTGAGGGATGGTGCAAAGGCAAAGCTTCGACATCCGTATCCCACGACGCCGACTTCGAGCCCTTGCCAGATTTCTGCAGTCTCGCCAGGGACGAGGACCGAGACCTGGAAGCACGTCTCAGGCGATCAGCCTGAACCTTGTCCGAACGGGACCTCGAAGTTTCGCAATGAGAATCGCGCTGAGGACGTGAGCCCGGAGGCGCACGAGCCACGGATCAAGACCGTTCCCTGCCAGCTTCTTCCAAAGGCGCGGACAGAACTGTGCCCTGGGATTAGAAAATCGCCAGCATCTGTTCCCTGAAGGCTGCCCATTCCTCCGGAGTCGAGGACTTAGTAAGACAAGCCACTTTCCTCACGGCACCATCCTTCGAGGAGGACGGGGAAGGCGACCGGTGACACCGCTTCCTGGAATGCAGAGACAAGGACAAATGCCGGGAACCACTCCGGCATCAAGATCCCCGGGACTCATTCCGACGTGGAGAGTCACCCCTCGAATTGTCGGTGGACATCCCCTTAGCAGTTTTACGAGACTTAGTAGGTTTGGAACCCCTACCTACCTGGAGCCTCCCCTTACGCTGCCGCAAGGCCTTAGCAGTCAGCGACTGGCATTTGGAACAGTCGTCGGTGTCATGTCTCTCACCCAAACACCACAAACAAATGTGATGCGGGTCCGTATTCGACATTATCGACTTGCAATCCAGGCAAGTCTTAAAAACAGACTGCGGAGTCGCGGGGTAGAAGAAGACATATTCACGAGGGATACACGAGGCGCTCTGAGTCTCCAAAGCAAACACGTCTGCGGAAAAAACTTAACTGAGGCTCCGGGCAACGTGTGTCCCATTTATAACATCCAGTGAAAAATGTTTTCGAAGTACACAGCTGTGACATTACATGTCAAAGATGTGGAATACCTTGAAGGACTCAATCCATTCGAATTGCATCTTTCTTCAAAGATCGAAAGGGACGTTGACATGGGCGTGACTAACACTATCCCTAATGTGACGTGTCGTGCACCCAAAATACCTCACATGTCGAGGTTCTGCTGGTTGTTTGTTTCGACCGTCAGGGAGCCTTATAGTTTGTGTGAGCGAGTACAGAAGAGAGAAGGTGTAAGAAGTCTATGTTCCTTCTACTCCAAGAAGAAAGGAAGGGTGGGCGCGTGTGAATCTAAGCAGATAAAATCATCAGAAATACGATTATGGGTACGTCTTCTGTTGCTTCTGGATCTACTTAGAATCACATGCTGTGCACAGACTAACAAGCAGTACCCAGAGATGATGGTGGGATGTGTAAAGGAACAGTAGCAAAGAGATGTCTTAGCACCGCTTGTCTCACCTGAGAATCAGACCTAGAGTGTATATCTAGGCAGTAGTGTTGTGTAAGCGTGCGCACAGAACTCCAGGTTGCTGGTTTGCAAATGAAATCTAGAGGAACATTTGCAATGAATGCTATAGCAGCCCATGTGCACCGAGTCGAGTGAGCTGTAGGCGTGAAGGGTAGATCTCTCTTGGTAAGAGAGAAACAGTGTGATGCAGTTTACGAGCCACGTGGAAATATCTGCCCAAGAGACAGGGTCCCCTTCTCTACCACTGATATGAAGAACTGGTTTGTATTTCTAAGTGGCTTCGTCTTTTCCAGATCGGAAATTACTGCTCTAGTGTGTGGAGGCTCCTTTCTGCAATGTTAGTGGGGTTTTGGAAAGAGGTGGCCAGTTCTATGGACTGGTTTACATTGAAATAAATTGGAGCACGTGGGTGTGTGCGCAAAACCACCATGTCCTTGTGAATCATGGCAAAGCAGTCCTGAACTGAAAGGGCCTGCAGTTCATTAACTCTCCTTATAGAGGTGATGGCCACTAGAAAGGCAGTCTTGTAGGCGAGTGCCTTAAGGCTAGCCTTGTGCAATGGTTAAAAGGGGGGTCCCATTAGTCTGGTAAGAACCACTTTCAGGTCCCATCCAGGAGCTGGGTTATCACAAGAATCTTCCACCACGATACCTTGCCCTGGTGTCCGCCGAAAGAGTGGCTAAGTGGACCTTTAGAGAATTCAAAACCTGTCCCGGATCGAACAGGTGAGTTAGGCAAAGGGCAATGTTTTTAGGAGAGCAATCAATAGGATTGATGCCCTTGGTATTACTCCAGGTAACAGCACCCCCCCTGCCCTCCCTTCAGCCATACTGACCTTGGGGCGAGCGGGAGAGGGATTAGCCGCAAAAGGACCGGCGGGTGTTCAAGCCAGCTGCGCTGGATTAAGAGTTTAGCCAAAATCTGGCTAAGTGACTTTAATGTCTCATGCTCCTTTTTTGCCGTTTCCAGGGCCATCGTCAACCTCCTTCCCGAATAGGTTGGATTCCTCCACAGGCTTCTTAATTAAAGAGGCTTGCGTTTCAGGTTTGAACCCGGAGTTCTTCAACCACGCATGCCGCTTGAGTAGGGTTCCCTGGGCAAGTGTGCGACCTGCTGTTTCGGCCGAGTCCAGAGCGTTGCTCAGGATATTCTGGGTAACTTGTCTGCCTTCAGCCACGACCGCCAGCAGGCGTGATCGGGTAGTCTCTGGAACTTCCTGAAGGCCATCCTGTACAAGGCCCCAATGAACATCACTAGCTCGCAAGGAACGTGGTGTTGTTAGCAATCCCTGTGGTGTAAGCTGCATAGGCAGTGATGTGCTTACTAAGGGCGTAAAGTTTTTTTACAATCCTTGTCAGGAGGGGATTCTGCAGAGGACAGTGGTACCCCTGCCTACTTGCGAGTGATTGTTACGACCAAGGAATCCGGAGTGGCGTGGCCCCTAATGTAGAGGGGATAAGAGGCGGTTGGGCGAAACAATTTTTCTACACCAGGATTAACTGCCTGTGCTAGGGAAGGGACAGTAAGGAAGGAGCCAGACATCTTTTAATGGAATCTAATAAGGGAATGGCTTGGCTAACCAGAGTCTTTTCCTTGAGGATGTCCTCCACGAAGTCCAAGTCAGGAGCGGCTTCGTGAGTAGCAATCTTAAAATGGTTGGCTGCTCTTTTTAAGAAGGAGTTAAACAGCATTTGGTCGTCAACTGGTAACGAATCTCTCTGCAGCGGAGTAGCGGAGGGATCGAGACAGACGATGTCTGGATCAATGTTATATGGCGGTGTGTGACACGAGCCCTGGTCATCCGCCTGATCCCAGTCTGGGTCTCGATAGACTGGGTCTTGGTCATAAAGATCAAAACCTCTG
This sequence comes from Ambystoma mexicanum, assembly GCF_040938575.1. Taxonomy (NCBI): domain Eukaryota; kingdom Metazoa; phylum Chordata; class Amphibia; order Caudata; family Ambystomatidae; genus Ambystoma; species Ambystoma mexicanum. Next base: position 1,057,814,759 of record NC_090926.1, on the reverse strand, counting down.
TAAGAAAACATCCTGGTCCAGGTCCTCGGGGTCGTACCCAAAGATATTAACGCATTGTTCCTGTGGTTCCTCCAAAGAGGGAAACTATGCAACGGGGGAGGGAAGTTTCCTAGATTTAGAGGGGATGGGACATGAGTCCACTTCCTACGTCTCATCAAGGCAGTCATACCAGTCTGAAAAGTTGATGCACTCAGCCATCTTAGCCATAGACTCTTCAAACCTCTCCCTGGTCCATACTGAGGAAGCTGAAGGGCCAGCGAGTGGAAAAGGCTGCTTAGAATGTGGGAACCCTTATGTAAGGCCTTAGAAAAGAATAGTCCCCCGGGTAAGAGGGGTCTCCCTGGATTCCAGGACGCTGAAAGGGTAACCTAAAGCTTCTCGCGGAGCTTCGGAAGCACTATTGACGGCGTAGATGGTTATGGCACGGCTGTAGGTGCTACCACGGTCGGTGACACCACTGAGTCCTTCATCACTCGAGCACCTTTGGACAGCAGGTTGACGGTAGTGGGAGTTTTAAGGGAACCACCCGTTCCAGAGGAAGTTTTATGCCCATTTGCATGCTGTGGGTATGGTTGCGTAGAGGGCGCCGAAACCGTGAGGCTCGGAAGGCACCGCTGACAAACTCGTCGATGAGGTCTTCTGGGTTGTGTGCTTAGGTACACGTGGTGTGTGGGTGCCCTAGTCACCGGGGTGACTTCCCCGTAACAATGCCGACAGCCTGCCTATCGGGCTGGGGACATGGGAGCGTGTAAGCTCTGCGGAAAGGTTGATGGTCTGCATAGCGTAGGCCATCCACCGCTCAATCCGCCTGTCTTTCAGCGTTTTAGGTCACGAGGAAGACACCTGTTGCATTGGCAATGGGTGTCTTTCCAGGGAAATTTGACGTTACAAGATGGGCAGAAGTCAAAAGGAGTCCTCCCCATAGCAGAGGCTAGTGGCAGCCAGACCGTGAGGAAAAGGAGAGCGGTGAAAGGAATGCATTCTCAGAGATAAGAAAAGTAACAGGACCCCACTCTCCCTACTGTAAAGGCCAGACCTGAGGGCCAAGGCCACGCGATGAACAGTCTCCGAGCAGTTGTAGATGTATGCATTGGCAAACCCACGATACAACCGTCGAGATGATGGTCGAAGTTCACTAAACGACTGTAGGCCATGGGAATAGATATGGCAATATAAACTCTTACGAGCTCTGCATAAGCGACCAACTACTTTGGCGGAAAATAACAATCTGGTGGGACCTTGACGTGAGAGGGATTTTGGGTACACTACACGTCACTTTAGGGGTAGTGTTACAGTCACGCCCATGTCGAAGTCCCTTTCAATCTTCGAGAAAAAAAGAGGCAATACTCTGCAATTACCACTAGATGTTGGATTTTATGCACAGTAGATCCACAAGCATCAGAAAGTGGCTGTATTCTGGTAAAGTGAAGAGACCGGATACTGTAAGAAAGGCATGGTATCAACAGTAAAACAGACAAGTGACCAAAGTTCCAGGGTGTTTATTGAACCTAAATCTACAGATGGGAGCAAGCTACGACCATCAAATAACAACAACACAGTCCTAGTGGTGTCTTGTCAAAATAAAAGTGCCTATACTAATAAACCTATTGCCAATCCTTACCTCTAAATACAACAGTGTGGGGAAACGGTGTTTACGAAAAAATAAAGAAGCATTCACAAAATGATATGTCAGGATGTTCAGGCCGCTGGCCTCTCTTCCCCACGTTTTCAGCACGGGGCAAAGTGGCACACTCGAGCTTAGCACACACTTTGGCTTCTCCAGGAAGAGGGTGCAGTTCAGAACAAACACCATAGCCTTCTGAAACAAAGTATTTCCCCTTAAAAGTCTCTTATTCGTAGAATACCATGGAGTGCAAAATAATATTTAAAGTTTGCTTCTCTTTCAGGCTTACATAGTTGAAACTTAATATCCTTCCCAAACCTTCTTACTTCCAGATTCACTTTGCTTTACCGTCTGAGACTTTCGAAACTATATGGTTTTGCTTTAATCCCATACATGACCATTCCACTGTTTCAAACAAGCCTTCTTGGGGATTCTATTCACTGTTCCTCTACTTGGTCATTTCCCCATTTTGGCTTTTAGTTGCGTTTGCTTTTCACTGTTCACATCACGTCCCTTCACTTCAGGGACTTCGGTTTCATTTTACAGAGACTTCCGATATCGTGTTCACTCACATGGTGTCACTCGGATACTTTGGCTCTTATTATCTTTTAGGTATCACTTTCTCGGGTGATTCATGGTTCACCCCGGATCCCCCTCAGCTGGGCTCAGATCTCGGATCACCCTCAGTTGGGCTCAGATCCCTTTAACACAATGTTCAATTAGTCTCCCTCTGCCGGGATCGGGCCAATTTCAATTCAACTCAAACTTGCTTTAACAAAAAGCTCTCAGCTTTAGCTGATCTCCCTCTGCCAGTCTCAGACCAACTTCATTTACAAGGTTTAAGAATCTTTGGTCTTCATGTCCCAGAATGCACTTTTCATCAACTTTCACCTTCCTTTTTTGGGTTTGGGCCACTTGCCCACTTTACTTGGTGCCTTCCCTCACGTGCTACGCTTCCCACCTGCTCGCCTGAGTCTCTCCCAGTCTCTTTTGATCAAACTCAGCAGGCAGCGTTGCAAGGTCAGCGGCTCCGGCCTTTGGCATGGGTAAGAGGTCTGGGTCTCACCACTTGTCTCGGGAGAATAGCTCAGGGGCAACGTGCTAGCCTTGGAAGCAAGACAACAAGGAGCGCCACAGGTTCGATCCCCGGGTCCGCGCATAGAAACCTCTGGGTATTAAGCGCGTTATAAATAACCTATCAGCACTGGCCCCAAGGCAACAAGCAATTGTCCGGACCTCAACAGCAAGGTTCTGGTTGCTTGAGTCCAACACATAGGAGACACGGCCCCTGTGACACGTTGTAGTCCTCATTTCTCACTGGGCCAGCATCTCCGCACGCTGTCGTCCTCTGGATTCACCCGATGGCTCCCAGTCTCTTCCCAGCTTGTTTTTGGTATTTGGGATTTGAAGAGGGATCCTCTGCCGGTCTCAGCATTGCAGCCTTCTTCTTGCACTCCCAACTGCATCAGACATTTCTCTCTCAGCAGCCTCCCTTTAAGCACTTGTATGAGGTTAATGGGCAGTAGGTGTGTGATTAGGGTTGAGTCTGCCTGTCCTTGCCTTACTTCATTAAGGGGACAGCCTGCCGTCAGAGTGTTGTAGTTGTCTTCTGTGTCTTAGTGATGTTTTTCCCCACTGGTAATCCTCACCCCTCCAGGTTGCCTCTTCTTCTCAGTATTATGCAAAAATGGGGGGAGGGCAGATGTTGTGCATTAGAAAATACCCTAAAAAGACAGAGGAGTTGTGTTCTTGTGGATAATGGGTGAGAGGCGGTTACCGGGTCTCGCCTAGTGTATTGCCATGAGAATGACCCCGGACTCACCTACCCAGGTGATCCTCCCTCACTGGTCCACCCCCAGGGTTTGGATCCAAAGGCGATGGCCATGCCCTGGACACCCAAATAGAGGATACTCGGGGTCCAAATGGGCTTATACCCCTAGATTTCTCACAATACCGGAGGACAAGACTCTTTACAAACTGGTCTTTGTGAAAGCAATGGTACCCCATAGTCACCCTTGGCGAGTAACCTCACCCAGACCGTGTATTATAATTAGTGGCTAGTGACAGTGCTAACTTAAGTTATGGCTGCCCCATGTGTGGCCCTAAAAGAGAGCCCTAAACTATTGTAATCATGTTTGTAAAGTCCAGTAACCTGGCAATGTTAGTTGCCCTTTGTATGTGTGTCAAAAGTAGTAACCGACATGGTGTTCCGATAGTGAGATCCAACATTTATTTTCTGATGTTTGGAATTATTGCTGACTTTGGAGGCAAGTAAATCCTTTTCTGCATCCCTTACATGCAGAACACATCCATTTTAGAGGCACTGATCAGTCCATACGACTTTCAGTGTAGGGAGATGGATTCTCCCCTTTATGTTTTCGTTTTGTAAAACACAGCATCTTAAGTGTAGTATTGCTGGGGAACTTTGCATATCCTTGTCTGGAAATATTGTTATGCCGAATGATTTGCCTAGGACAGGCTGGTGGCAGTGAATCATGTTTTACAACTTTCTCCGGTTCACTACTGTACACCATCTTTTTTGACTGCATAATGACGATTTGAGCACCATTTGCTCAAAATGGCCAGTTTGCCTTTTGCCCTCAGGTTGGAAACTCCGACCTCGTGTAGGCGTCCACCCCAACCTCTCCTATGGACAGACCACTCAGCCTTACCTTTCTATCTCCGCACACCACCCACCTCCCAAGTCCCTCCCCTCTGTTGCTCCATGTGATGTCAAATGCTGGAACAATGTCAACATACTACCTGACCTGGCTGAAGCCCTGCTGAGCACCCTCCCTGCATTCCCGGCCACAATTAGACTCATACTCACTGAATCCTTTGACTCCAGACTAAACAACTGACTCCTTCCTCTTACCCCCTGCAACGCTTCTGCATCAGACAAAGGGCCAGCCCACAAGTGGTTCACCCCCACCTGAAAGCATTCTAAACCCAATCGCTCACTTGAGCGCAAATGGCAAGCCGCCAGAATCTCTCTAAGCAAGTTGGTGTTCGCCCACCATCACCGAAACTACAAATCAGAGATCCAAAAGGCCAAAAAAAGCCTAGGACAATAAAATAATCCTACAGCAAACAGCAGCAAAGAGCTCCACAGAATTATCATGGAATTTATGAATCATCTCTGCCTGATCACCTCTTAACACACGCTATGCAATTGCCTCTCTGAACACTTCCACAACACAGCCCTAGACAGAACGGCTGCCCTTAATACCAAACTTTCCAACATCACCCCCCCGCCAAACACGTGATATTCAAGAAACAAGAATCCAACATCCCCTACTGCCCCACCCACCTGCCACCCCCCCCCCCCCCCGGAAGCCTTTTCTGCTCGCTCTTTCAACCCTATATCGATCGAGGAATTCGCCAACTAGTATCCAGCAGTCGATGCTTCAACTCCACCCTTGACCTGTGCCCCGCCTCTCTCCTGAAAGAAATCTTCACCTCCACTTGTGCAGGAGAACTGGCAAGATCCTTCATTAATGACTCGCTCACCTCCGGCATCTTCCCAGAACCCTTAAAAACCGTGCATGTCAAACCCCTTCTAAACAAAGCAACCCTCGACCCAATCAATCAACTATAGACCCATCTCCAACATCCGCTTCTTGGGAAAGCTCACAAACCACGCAGCATACTCACAGCTCAACAGTTTAGTTGAATCCAACAACTTCCTCCTAGTCCCCATGCAATCAGACTTCCGCTCATGCCACGGAACAGAAACCACACTGTTCTCGATCTGGGATGACCTCAAAGTCTCTGCAGACTCTGAAGGATATGCAGCACTTGTTCTTGACCTCTCGGCAGCATTTGACACCATCAATCACTCGATCCTCCTTGACAGACTACACTGTACGGCGTGGAGGGCAGGTGGACATTTCCAGAAGGTCCGGGTACCACGCTCTCCTGGCCCAATCCGGAGCAATGAGGATCATGTGGGATCCGAACCTCCATAAAACTTGAGGAATGACGGGGACTGGAGAAAACAAGTACAGCAGTGGGAATGACCAATCCACTACGAATGCATCTCCTAAGGCTCCTCTCGGAGGAAATTCCCTTGAGCACAATCTCTCGCACTTCCGGTTGGCACTGGTGGCGAAGAGATCCACTTGTGGGTTCCCCAAAGGGTGAAGATCTCCAGAAGGACTTCCTGAGCCAACTCCCACTCGTGAGAGATCGTGCTCTGCCTGCTCAGAGCGACCGCCGTTGCATTTTCGTCTCCGGCCAGATGAACTGCCGAGAGTGCAATTCCCTGCTGTATGGCCCAGAACCAGAGCTGCATTACCTCTCTGCCCAACGGGAGTGACCCTCCCCCCCCCTTTTTTTTTGTTGAAGCAATGCATGGCCACTGTTGTCCGTCATGGCCACTGTGTTGCCCGTCATAATCAGGACACTCTTCCCCCGCACAGACTGCAGAAAAGCCTTCATGGCTAGCCTGATTGCTCTCAGCTCTAACAGGTTGATGTGGAGTTTGGACTCCGACAGAGACCAACGACCGCTGGCGGTCAAGTCATTGGCATGAGCGCCCCATCCTGTGCGGGAAGCATCCATCACTACAGTCACCTCCGGCCATAGTTGCCAAAACGGCTCCCCCTTCATCAGTTTCCCTTCATTGGCCCACCACAGAAGATCCTGGGAGACCGAAAATGGAATCTGAACGGGATCCGACATCTTGACCGAGAACTGCGACCACTGCATCTTGAGGATCCATTGCAGGGATCTAATCCTCAGCCTGGCCTCTGGCACCAGAAAAATGCAGGATGCCATGAGGCCGAGCAACCTTAAGAATTCGAAAGCCGGGCGACTCTGGGCATGTTGAAACTTGTCCACCATCTGCACAATGTGATGAGCCCTCACCTTGGGAGGCGAGCACTTTCCCAAACAATGCTCGATGTAATGAAGCTGTTGGGAATTTGTCAGATGGATGCGACTTCTTGAAACTGAGGGAGAAGCCCAACCTGTGGAGGGAACGGCAGGTGAGACCGAGGTGAGCCAATGCTTGCCCGGTAGAACGCGCACGATTAACCAGTCGTCCAGGTAGGGGTAGATGTGAATCCCCCCTCGCCTGAGATACGCTGCCACCACCACCATTAGCTTGGTGAAGACCCTCGGGCGGCAGTCATTCCGAATGGCAGGACCCGAAACTGAAAGTGTGAGTCGCCAGCTGCAAACCTCAGGTACTTTCTGTGCTTGTGATGAATTGGCACATGAAAGTAAGCATCCTGTACGTCCAGAGACACCAACCAAACCTGAAGTTGAAGGGCCTGGAGAACTTGAGAAAGAATGACCATCTTGAACCTGTCCTTAATGAGGAGATTGTTCAAGCAATGCAAGTCCAGGATGGGTCTCAAACTCCTGTCTTTATTTGGGATAAAAAAAAATAAGGGGAATACCATCCCTTGTTCCTCTCCGCTACAGGCACCAGTTCTATAGCGCCTTTCTCTAGCAGGGTCAAGATTTCCTGCAAAAGGGGCAGATCTGGAAGCTTCAAAGAGAGATTCCCCGGTGGATTGTCGTGAGGCCGCTGTAAGAAGGGAAGGCAGTAGCCGTGGGCTACTGTATCCAGAACCCACACATCTGAAGTAATGGCTCGCCACTCTTCGGATTGCTGAGACAGTATGCCCCCAACCGGCGAACCATGGGACATGGCCTCCTGACTGTTTTGTAGCAGCTGCGGCAGCTGCCTGAGCGGCTTTGGCACCCTGACCACCACAGGTACTTTTCTGCTGACCCCTTTGACTGGCAGCTCCTCTCGTTCTACCAAAGGAGGAGTAGTAACGAAAACAACCTCCCCCTCCACTGCTGTCCCCTAGGACAAAAAGCCGGAGGTTGCCGCACAGCTGCGCTCAAAGATTTAGCTGCAGCTTTTGAGGTCTGTAACCTCTCAAGGATCTCGTCAGCCTTGCTGCCAAACAAATGTGTGCCATCTAAGGGCATGTTCAAAAGACAGGCTTGCTCATCCGGGGCAAAACCCGACTTCCGCAACCACGCAAATCTGCGTATAACGGTGCTCGCAGCCATGGACCGGCTCACACTGTTGGCCGTGTCCAAACCCGACTGAAGGGATTCACACATGGCTTCCTTACCATCTTGCACGAGAGCAAGGAACCCATCCCTTTCTTCCCCTTCGGGAATATGCTCAGCCGCAAGGGAAACACAATTCCACAGAATGTGTGAAAATATTGCCAAGGCACAAGTGGAGTTGGCGGATTTCAACACCATACTCCCCGCCGAAAACACCTTGCGTGCCCAACCATCGAAGCATTTGTCGTCCCCATCTGGAGGGATGGTAGGGGTACGCTGCCTGGGCTGATACGAAGGCACTGCTTCGACATCCGTATCCGATGGACACGGCGCCGTGAGACTTTGATATGGACCCTATTGAGCCTGATGAGGCTCCTGTCTTTTCTGGAGGCAGTCATTTGGAAGAGTTGAGGCACACTCTTCATGATGCCAGTGGTTTGGACACTTCTCCGGAAGTGGAATTTGGCAGGCCTGAGCCTGGGGCTCATGCGGAGTCGTCCTACAGGAGACTCATGGCTAGTGTCATGGAGTATCTGGGCTGGTCCAGTCCTCCGGAAGCTTTTGTGCAAGATGATCGAACTGACATTTTAGATCAAGGTCCGTCCTCTGACCCGGTGTTAGCTTTTCATCTCACTTTACGTGGACACCGGCGCCGTGTCCATCGGATACGGACGTCGAAGCAGTGCCTTCGTATCAGCCCTCGGTGCCGCCGGTGCCCTTGCCGAAGCCGTCGACGCCGAAGCCTTCGGCGCTCTCGACGACTTCAGGACTTTTTGCCCGAAATGTAGCGTCAGAGATTCCTGATGTTGTGGATCCTCCAAGGAAGGCTACTTCCAAGTCTGTGAGGCCGGTGGTGGACTACAGACCCTCTTCTGTCCCGAGGGAGTTTAATACTTCAGAAACTTAAGTGACATCCTATAATTATCACGGTTCTGTCTTGGGTAGAAGACCTAGCCCTAATACTAAATCACATGTCATTCACATATCATAATCATCAAGCTCCGATTACATTCACTTCACAAATCAATCAGAACTAAAAAGACATGAAAAAGCCACAACCACTATGGACTTCAAGATCCAGAATGCATGTGGTAATGGGACGAGGAAGAGGGACAGAGTTAATGAGGCTCAAAAGTGCTGCAGAAAGGACAGGCCTGTCTAGCTGTCTGAAGTCAAGGCACCAGAGTGGGACATTTAAACCTGGGAATGAGCCACCGGTGTGGGAAGAAGGAGTAGCAGAAGCAGTCAGGAGAGTTACCGAAGCAGTTGGTGCTGAAATGCCAGTAGAAGACAACGCGGGAAGAGAAGGTGTGCAGCTTTGCAGAATGTGTGCAGCAGGAAGCAGTGTCGGGGTCCACAGCGGGGAGAGAAGTTCAGCTGTGTGGAAGACTTGATCCCGACCGGACACAGGTGCTGGAGGACGACAGGAACTGACGGAGCTGGTGGAGTTCCATAGGAAGTCTGTGCAGGCGGCGACAGGTACAGAAGCACTGTCAACAGGATTGCCAATCCACCGAGGGACAACACAGCAGCAAGAAGTAGTGCATAGCCGTCGAAAGAAGACAGCGAGTTGTCCTGCAAGACAAAACAGCCCAAGGGCGCTCCGAGCTGAAAATTTTCTAATAACTGATAAGTTTGAATACAGAGCAAGTAGAATAAGAAGGCAAAAAGGGCGGCAATTCTCCTTTTGTGAAATTTCAACTTGGAGAAATATGCAACCCACATTGCCAACAGCCAAGAAGCCATAATGAAGAAGTAAGATGTCAAAAAGGGCGCAATTCTCCTTTTAGGAGAGGTCAACAAGGGGAAACGTGTAACCCACATTGTCAACAGCCAAGAGACTATAAAGATGGGCAAACATTGTTCAACCCTCCTCACATGAGATACTGGTGTGGAGAAACTTGGAACAACAATTGCCATTAACTGAGGAAACCAACTATAGTAGGTCTTCCAGGCAGGCGAGTAAAACTGGAAAGGGACTAGTTCTAGTTAGTCCTGGCACGCGAGTATACCAGGAAAGAAACTTGCTTTGAAGAGATGTGGATGTGATAAAAAAAAAAGTGTTGTGGAAAGAAACTGTTTTATCATCCTGACAAACTGAGCTATCACAAAAGACAGTTGCTGTGCTATCCTGACAAAAGCATTTTATGGAAATGAATTGTGACATTCTAAAATTTCATTCAATCTTAAGAAGGATACTGCGTGGAGGAAACCCAATTGCTTTAGTTTGTGAATAGGTGTTTTGGGAAAGAGATATTTACTTTATCAAGTGAAAAGCAGCGCTGGATGGAAAAGACATTTTGTGTTGAAATGAACAGAACTTTGTTGAATCAAAACATTTTCATGAGTTTTCCTGAATTGATCCAGCGGAAGTGAGCCAGGCCCTGGTCACAAGGAGTACTTTGTAAAAGCTGAACTTTTGTACTGTTTCGTTGAACTGGAGTCAAATACAGTTACCATGTACACTTTGGTCATATGTAGTAATGGGAGGGTCAGAGACATTAGGACACTAGGTCATCTTTCTTTAGTTTTAGTTGACTATGTAGGGACAGATAGGCGTTTACCTCACCCCTTTTAACGTTTAATGAAATGGCAAACATTGAGAAAACCACAACTTCGTGCCCGCATTTCTGACCTCCCACAGAACATATACAAAAAAAAGGTTGCAGTGGCCGGGGGACATCAATAGGCTGCAAAAAGGGTCCTGAGATACTAAAAGACCAGGGGCAAAAAGCAAAGGGTTATGGGCCCCCAAAATGGAATAGCAGAACCCAAAAAAATACAATTCTGCTTAACAGACATGGGGGTCCCATTTTAATAAGTGGTGGACAGCTGCAAAAAAGAAGTAAAAAAAAAAAAAAAGAAAAATAAATCACCAATCATGTACATAACAAGTTACAGGACTTGTCCCCCAAAGGCCAATTTAGGAGAAGATGTAATCTACCAGAAACAATCAACGTTCTACTGAATAATAATGAGTTTCAGAGCATGACCGTTGAAATAACCTCCAGGCTAGGTGGGAAGCTGACTTGGGCTCTTTGACGAAGATGATTGAAGAGAGGCAGTAATGGGACTCAGGGAGATACGGATCACTAGCAATGTTAGGCTAATACAGTTCAAAATCCTACATACAAAGCACTACACTACAGAATGTTCACATAAAGTTGGGAGGGCTCTCAATCCACACTGCTTAGGCTGCCTAAGAGGGACAGGCTTATTTGACTTCAAATGGGAAGGTCCTAAAATAGAAACATAATGGGAGAAAGATTTAGCGATTGATCCTCGGAACTGGTGGTTGCCAAAAGAGACCATGCAGATAGGTGGGGATGGCCAAGACCCCAGTGTATGTGCAAAACCCCAGTGTATCAACCTGGGAAGAAGAGGTGGATAGATGTGTATATTCAGAAGAAAGTGTGTGATGTGCAGGACCTTCCCCAAAAACATGGTCAAATGTGTAGCAAATGGGCAAACTAGGGCAAACCTCGGCTGAGCTAAACACCCAGGAGACCGCTGACAAAGGACATGCACACACATTACAATCACATTTATAGTAGAGTAGATAAGGTATTTAGTGATAAGGTGGTGTTCATTAAAATTATTTTTATTAGAAAGTGTTAATAGTTTTTAAAAAATTTACTTTTTCACACATGGACTAGAAAGCATCAAAAGAAAATCAATAAAATGCATACACATTCTCGGATGATATAATAAACAAATAATACAGGACATCATACCCCCCCCATCACTACTGCAGTACTAATCAATAAGATTAAAACCATTGGGTAACTTGATGCCCTGGGCCAAATCTGAGCAGGTTTAGGCCTTGCAAAGTTCTCCTTCAATAATAGTTCAAAACTCCATCAATGCTGTAACCAAGGATGCCTAGGTGCCTCTAAGAATGCATAGCCAGAAATCATCCAAATTGATGAAGGGCTAATGCACAAACTGATTAAAATAAAAGTGCCTAATACTGTTCATTTCAGGGCATCCAAGCAATAGGTGTCTAGCGCTTTCCTGCCCTTCCTTTTGATCACAGATTAGACATCTCCTCTTATCAAGAGGAAGGCCAATCCTAGGGCCAATTACGGCCATACATGGCAATTGATTTGGGCGTAATTATAGAAATTGGCATCTTAATTTAGGGCACAGACATTTTAAAAGGTATGGCCGGGGCAATCCATTATAATAAGTCCATCTTACAAGAAAGTGTGTAGCCTTTTTACCCAACACCAATTCACGATTATAGACTATATCCCAAGTGATCGCCTTTTTTTAAAGCTGTAACACTAAGTTGCAGATTTGTGAATTAAATTCAGCCATGCACAATGACAACTGTCAGTGGCTGAATGCATCAAAACCCAAACAAAATGATCTGTACATTTATGCATTTTTATAGAACGTGTAACTTCCTTTATCATATCAAGCACAAACAACGAGGGAACACTTAATTCCAGTCTAATGACTGGATATGGGAACCGAGTTAGAAAGTCCCAGTAACTTTCTCCAGCTAATGTGTTCGATCCGAATCGAGTCTGCTTCTAGCATGTTCCAAGCCAGCACACATGCTGTACAACAAAGTGGGAACCAAACTGCAACAATACACTTGGATGGTCCCTTTCAAACAAAAGCCACCAAATCGTTTTGTCAAATTCCTGAGAGTATCCAGTGTCCTCATAACATTAATAGCAATATGTTTTGATATTGGGATTTAATGCTGTTTGAGTCAGAGGCCCTATTCCCGCCTCTTGGTCTGGTGCGCTGATCTATCCCCCCCTGCAAGCCATGCTGAGCACCACCCCACCCCCAACTCAGCAACATTTCACATGTCACACCACACTGTGGGCCGTCCTAGACTACCGCACCCAGAATGACACCCACGTCCCTCTTCCTTGTCCCGGTGCTTACGTATTAGGTACCTGGCAACGTACTAGGAGTAATGGAGATTACAGGTAACGAAGCCAGGCATTACCTCCAGGTCCCTCTGCCACTTACCTCATACACAAGTACAGGGATGAAGAAAAGTAAGGCTACGAGTAATTACCAATAAGTAATCCATGCAAACAAAAGCACAGACACCATTCACCATACACTCCCACACACCCAGCCACTCGTACATTTACATGTGTGCCCTTTCACCATACATTGACACCCAGGCAGCCACCCATATCATCATAAAAACACACACACACCTTTTTTACATCCATTGTTCATTGCAGAGGAGCTGGAGGCTTTCATGTCATGGGGTGGCAGGCTATGACTGCAAAAATAAATTTTGGAAGTTACTCTGCCATCATAAAGACATTATTTCCCAACTTTTCTTTTTGAAGTCATACTGTTCTCCCCACTCCATGACATGGAGGGGAGCCATCGAACTTCAAAAAGAAATAAGTTTCTTTTTGAAGTGTCACTGCCTTTTATGAAAAAATAAATAAAGGCGTAGTGACTTCAAAAAGAAACCATTTCATTTTGAAGTCCACGTGCCCCTCCCCCACCCCCACCCCACCAGGACAAGTGGCAGCTGGCCCCTTGCACCACAGGGCTGTAGGGGCCCCCGCTATGCCAGTGTATCCAATATACAAAAAGCAACAGAGGAAAAAGCCAGAGTCCTATAGACCGATTTACTTGTTGGATTCAGCGTTTAAGATCTTGGTACAGGCTATTCTAGGAAAACTAGAGTCTTGGGTCAAGAGTTCAAACATCTTTTCCCCTATTCAGAAGGGTTCCAGGCCAGGACAGGGGACAGCAGATCAGGTCCTGAACCTTTATTTGGTAGTAGCACACTCGCTTTTCATCAAGGAGGACCCAATCTTTATTCGCCTTCATGGATCCGAGTACCGCATTTGATGAGGTCAACCGTGCTAGGATGTGGAGTGTGCTCAGAGCCATGAATTGCCCAGATGCTTTGGTGGACTTTGGTGGAGACGGTGGACAACGCACTCCTACTTTCCAGGTGGAATGTGGGGTGCAGCCAGGCTGCGTCCTGACTCCCCTGCTTTTCTGTTTTTATACTAATTAATGGCTTATATGAACATCTACTGAAATCCTCCTCAGACTTCTCTAGGTTGGGCAATAGACGTTTGCCTTTACTTGCCTACACTGACGAGCCAGTCTTACTAGCCTGCACCCCTAGATCATTACAATGCTTGGTGGATGACTACACTTGCTTCCTAGACACTTAAGATAAATGCCGGAAATCGGCAGTAATGGTTTGTTGTGGGAGGAAGCGTCTCCAAGCTTTTCAACCATCACCTGTAAAGTGAAGCCAATCCCAAGAGTGAATCATTTTGATTATCTGGGAGTGAGATTGTCTTCAAATTTTGGGGCAGAGGCACGTGTCGAGAAGCAGCCGCAAAGATTTAAGCAGGCAAGGGGGTCGTGCTGAAAATGTACCATGGCAAATCAGCTTCTGTGGCAAGATATGGTATGGAGCTGTGGGGCTTTGGTAAACTGGAGCCCATTCAAGTGGGCGAGAACTATTTTTTAAATGTGGGCAGCTGGGGAGCAGGTGCAAGTGGATCTAGGTCACCTGGTCTAAGCACCACCCACCTTCTTAGCCCTGCCTCTTCCTTCCTGCTCTTAACCCTTAGATCAAGGGCATCTCTCGCCCGGGCATCCAAAGCGAAGGGCAAACAAGAAAAGGGCAAACAAGAAAAGGGCAAACAAGAAAAGGGCAAACAAGAAAAGGGCAAACAAGAAAAGGGCAAACAAGAAAAGGGCAAACAAGAAAAGGGCAAACAAGAAAAGGGCAAACAAGAAAAGGGCAAACAAGAAAAGGGCAAACAAGAAAAGGGCAAACAAGAAAAGGGCAAACAAGAAAAGGGCAAACAAGAAAAGGGCAAACAAGAAAAGGGCAAACAAGAAAAGGGCAAACAAGAAAAGGGCAAACAAGAAAAGGGCAAACAAGAAAAGGGCAAACAAGAAAAGGGCAAACAAGAAAAGGGCAAACAAGAAAAGGGCAAACAAGAAAAGGGCAAACAAGAAAAGGGCAAACAAGAAAAGGGCAAACAAGAAAAGGGCAAACAAGAAAAGGGCAAACAAGAAAAGGGCAAACAAGAAAAGGGCAAACAAGAAAAGGGCAAACAAGAAAAGGGCAAACAAGAAAAGGGCAAACAAGAAAAGGGCAAACAAGAAAAGGGCAAACAAGAAAAGGGCAAACAAGAAAAGGGCAAACAAGAAAAGGGCAAACAAGAAAAGGGCAAACAAGAAAAGGGCAAACAAGAAAAGGGCAATTCCTGTTTGGACCAGGAGGACCCAGGGGCCGACCCCCTGCTCAGACAGCAGGTTAGCATGCACCAAAATGTGTTTACACCCTCTATCCCCACAGGCCATCTTCACCTCCTCTGTTCCCCCCGTGATGTTCCCTTGTGCCCACCCCTTGTGCCCACCCCTTGTCCCCCCTACCCTCCTCCGGCCGACTTCTGCAGGAGTCTGTCCTGATACATTCTGGTTTCACCATCACCATCTTGTGGCCAATGCTGGATTTGACTTGTATGGATTTCATTGACTCATGGTGCGTCACCCTTTTTCAACTCTCATGCTGGACTTCCTTTGCATATTGTACTCATGGTGGCCCTGAATCATACTGTTCCTGTTTTCATCTTGTATCCTGGCTTGCAACATGATGTGTTACTACTGACTTCTGCAATTGTATTCGCTCTCCCCTCTTGCTTCTCCATTCTTTTTGACTGCTTACTCTCTGTTCTCCCCGCCTCTCCCTTCCCCTATCTCCTCCCCTCATCCCCTTACTTTCTTCTATGCACTTACTGGAACAGAATTGTCCCTGGACCTAGTATGATAGCAACCTCGTCTGTCTCCTCCCACCTCCCCTTACTGTCCCCACAAGCCCCCATCCAGCACTATCTGAAATGTTTTCAGGCCTAGTATGATAGACGCTGGCTTTGTTCCTCCCCTCCCTTTCTGCACCCCTCTCCCTCACCTTTTGTTTTTCTCCGGCTCTACCAGAAATGTCGTCAGGCCTAGTACGGTAGTCACCTGTCTGTTTCCATTTCCTTCCAACTCTCCCCCTCCCTTCCTGATCCATGTCTTAGCTCTTGCACTATCTGAAATGTCGTCAGGCCGAGTACGATAGTGAATTTCACATCCTTACTGTTCATGGCCTGTAAGAATGTCATTGTATTTTCCCTTGTTCCCTTCCCTTGGCTTGAAGCGCTTTGAAACACATTGTGTATAGGCGCTATATAAATAAACTATCATATCATATCAAAGAGAATTTTGGGGTTGCCTGGGTCTACCCCAATTTTGCGGTTCATTAAGAGCTTGACTGCAGGTTTTTGAGAAATCCTTACCGGTCAGTCATTGGCTCAGGACTAAAGCTTTTTTGACCCAGGAATTAATGAGCTCCTTGGTGTCCAGAGACCTCCATTCAAAAATCCCATGGCTCAGATATGCGAAAATGAGATTGGTCGAACCAGGGGTAGATCATCATTTTCATAGGCCAACTTTGCTGTCTCTCATGGCTTCAAAGTCTGAGAGAACAAGAGCGCTCCAGTCGGTTCCATGTGTTAAAATCGTAGCAAAAATGGATGTTTACATAAAAAACAAACAACAAAACAAAAAAAGAAAAATATTGCTGCAAAAAGGCAGTGGTTTTGCCGCCACAATCCATGTAATATATGCGGGGGACACCCCCACAACCCCCAGACCCATTATACCATTTAAAGGAAGCGGGGACACCCCCGCTCCTCTCAAATGGTATAATGGGGTACACCTTTACCGGGTCAAACCAGAGCATTTTTGCCACGATTTTTTGTAACCAACATTTTTGCTGCGATTTTATTACTGCATACCCTCCAGGCCAGTAGAGGATCTTTGGAGCTCATGAAGCCAGCTAACAGTACTTATCGGTATCTGGTCATTGCATCTAATGCCATTCCATCAAATTTTTCTAAAAAATGTGCATCGAATGCATGTTTTTGGGGGTAAAGGGTTAATTATTTTTCAGGATGATTTTAAAGTGTAAAAAACAGGGGTTGGGGAAAATAAAATGAAAGAAATGCATTTGATGCAAATTATTTATATGGAGAAAATTCAATGCAAATTCATTTAGATGCAAGGAATTTGATGCAATGACCATAAACAGAGTCATGATGATCACGTCCCCCGGGCCTTCAAAGATATCTGAGCCGGGCTAATCACCAGTCCCAACGTTTACCTGTCTCAACGGCCCGTTTTAACTGTATACATCTGAGAGCCGTGACATCGGTTTGGTCTAAAGGGAGGGTGGATTAGTCATGTCCCTTCTGTGGGGCATCTAAAGAAGAACTGGATAATTTTTTCTTGTTTTGTCATACATTCTCACTGATCATGGATCTAACACTGAAGCCCATTTTGCAGGGCCGGGGCTTCCAATGTTATGAGCTTGCTCTGTATTATCTATTACGGGCAGATTTGGTTCAGGTGGGATGGGCTGTTTTGACATTTCTAAAGCGTGCCTTACCATTGAGAGAACTTCTATTGAATTGAGACTGTTCATGATTTCACAGTTTTGTTTGGAAGTTTTTAGGATGATTTTATTGGTTTCATGTTTTATGGATATGATGTAATTTGTTCTGTTTTTATGGTATGCTATGTCCTACCGAAAATAAACTTCTTTGAACTTGAATAGCAGTATGCTCCCGATGACATGTTCAATGCGAGTGATGTGAAAAGGGGTTTATAGTCATAATGTCGAAAAAAAAATGTCGACAAACAAAAATGTCGAAAACAATAATGTCGACATCCTATACATATAATGTAAAGAGTCATTTTTAGACAAAAAAATGTCAATTAGAACTATCAACACCTCACCCAACACCCCCCTGCCACCCCCCCCACACCCCCCCAGCACCCTCTCACCCCTCATACTCAACACATTCTAATTATATATTTATTTATTTTTTCAATAAATAAACAAAAAGAGTATCATTTACTATGGGGGGGGGTCCCCCCCAACCCCCCCTCACCCAACACCCCCTGCCACCCCCCACTCAACCCTCTCACCCCTCATACTCAACACGTTTTAGTTATATATTTATTTATTTATACAATAAATAGAAAATTTCGAAAAAATATCGGAAAAATGTCGACATTATTGTTTGTCGACATTATTTTTTTCGACATTTATTTTTCGAAATATTGACTGTCGACATTTTTACTGTCGACATTATGACTGCCCACCGTGAAAAGGCATATCCAAATACACATAGGAATGAACATTCTAATTGAGCATTGTAAAATGGCTATAACATGAACAAGGACATGTTTTCTTCTTACCAAAATACTTTATTTTGGTTTTTGACATGTTGATGGTTAGGTCATGCTGCGATGAAAATACCTGCAGGGCATCAAGAGTTCTTTTAAAGCCTACAGGAGAATGGTCCAGAAAGACAAAGCCATCAGCATAACCCAACCTAAGATGTGTGCCCTTAATCCTGCAGGGAAAGTGGTTAACTTCTTAAAGTCTATCCTGGAGGTCGGCAATATACATGTTAAACCGGAGCGGGACTAGCAGGCACAAGGGTTTTCAGACCCGGGTTAGTTTTTATCTTTCTAGTGAAATGCCAACATTTTCCAATTTAAACCACACCCTATGTATACGTGTAGAGCTGAGCGTCCATATTTAAGAGCCCCTTTGGTAATCCCCAGTGATCAAGCTTAGCTGCAGAGCCGGGACCGATTGACTGAATGAAAGGCAGCGGAAAAGTCTATGAATGTATACAGAGGTATATTTCCAGCTCTGACATGTCTGGTAAGGGGTCTAAGCAATAGGATGTTTTGGGCTATACCATGGCCTTTCCAGAACTCAGCCCAAAATGGGTTTAGGAGTGGATTCTGGTCAGCCCAATTAGTCAATTCCCATAGAAGGATATCAGCAAAAATATTTCCTGGCACATCTAATAATGCCAAAAGTTGGTAATTAGCCAGGTCAATGTGGTTGTTTTTCTTGAACATCGGGACCATGCAAGATTCCTTCCAAGAAGTAGGAATATGATTGCTACGGACTATCTTGTTAAAATACCATTAGAGAATATTAGCTCAAGTAGCGCTGTTGTTTTCTAGGACTACACTGGCGAATCCATCGGGACGGGGTGCGTGCAAGATTTTTGATAAAACCAGCAATGGCACCCATAGTATACGAATGTCTAGATTGCTATCAAAATAGCCAGAGGGGGCCTGAACCTCTGTATCCCTATATAACAAGGAGCTGATATACCTGCACCAGGATTCTATGTCCACAGAATCCATCAGTAGATTACTGGCGAGTTTGCCCGACTTATTGATCAAGTTCCAAAATGTCTTGCCTTCTCCGCTAGCCATAGTGCACAGCATGACCTGCCATTGAACAGTGCTCTCCGAGTGCTTATATGTTCGTGCCAATTAGGGTAACAGTGTTGCAATGCCCCTATCTGAACCAATTTATCATCGAGGGTTGCATGGGGGGTTCACCCAAACACTACAAACATCTCTTCTCATGCAGCGCTTGTTGTGGGAGATAAGAAGATCGAAGGGGGCCCAGTTCTTAGAATACTCTATACAAGTGGTACAAGTGAACTGGCCAAAGGCACCAGTCGAGCCATATATCTAATCAAAGAACTCTTCCACGTTACAATGTCATAACATCTGCAATGTTGCCACGCTAATATTATCAATATGAGGGTTTATTTTTGCAATATTAGCAGCAATCCATCTCCCTCTATTGCCCTTCGCAGTAACCATCACTGGTCCTTTTGTAAGGGCACTTGACATCTAAAGACAATGCGAGAGAAATAATGCATGATCGCTAGTTTGGTTATCCCCCACGCCAAAGGAATTAGCCAGGTGGAAATCATTCCAACTGATAAAGAAATAATCTAGGGTAGATTCTCTATCAACCAGGTGTAATTACCTGGTATATCACTGGGAGTGCAGCCATTCAGCATACAGATATTTTTGCTTAAGCACTCACGCCATACCTTCCCTTGCTTAGTATCAAATGGACAGGTGGGAGGCATCAAAATATTCAGGGGTCCTAGCCCACAGGGCCCATTTTCAGTCTTACAACACTGTGCATTAATGTCAGCAGCCACTAGGATGAAAACCTCCCCAGAGGCCAAGGTGTAGGTCTCAATTACTGACTCAAGGATATTCAAAATGCTCCTCGTCTGTCCACCACCTGGTGGGTCATAAATATTAATAACCGCCATGTTAGACTCTAGGACGTTTGGAATGCAAGTAAGCAAGCCCCTCATAGGCCTCCCCATTAACCCTTTAGTGGCTTTACAACAAAAAAACATTGTACCCATCCAATGAAACTTCACTCAACAACCAACTTTGTTGCCCCAGGAACATATCATGGCCTCCTTCTCCATTATTAATTCACTTTGTATAGCCATGAGTGTTCTTTGAGGTGTTGCTAGGGTCTTTGCACTATTTCGGGTTGAAGAATCGCTGGTAACCAGTCTCAATCTCAAGCTAACTCACAGGAGTTAACCATCGGCCTGACTGGTCGTAAGTAATCTTTAACTGTTCACTGCCCTCCAATTTACCAAATGTATTTTCATGTTAAGTCTAGCCCAGGTCTTTCACAAAAAACATTATAAAATGTGCAATGTGAGAGGACACACAATCCAAGACGGAGCTTTTTAGTGGGCGGTTATCTAGTTGTTCAACCCAAGCAATGTCAGTCGATGTGACCACTCTTAATGTCGATATCATGTGCAGTAGTGAAAGGGCACAAGATCTATTTGGATGGTCTCTGTTTTAGGGGTGAAACAAACTGTGTACTACACTACTATTAGAAAGAACCGTTGCAGCCACAGCCTGTTGGGAATCAGCCTTAGTATTAGCAACGCGTTCTTGATCTGTATTCCCTGCCAAGTGGGTGATGGTCGGCTGTTTATAGTTCTAGGAATAGGTAGGCAGTCCTCGGTGTCTAACAGAGTAGTATTATGCAACTCATCATTATCTTTACACCCAGACAAATCCAGGGCACATTCCTCATCTGGAGACACTGGGTGTGTGACGGACTGCTTCACAATCCTCTTGTCCAAATTGCCATTATTATTTGTGTTGGCTTTTATTGTTTTTGCAGAAAATTGTTTATTAGTTGTGCATATAATACAGATAAGGGAAATAAAAGATTTTAGAAGATTGGAGTGATACGTGATAATACAACAAAATATAAAATGCTTCTAAACAATTAAGAAACAATCCACCCTCTTTGCTACTGTTACAAGTCAAAAGGTTTTATTAAAAAATGAAGACACAACAAACCCTTTTTTGCATACCAGAAAAATACACCTTCTTAATATTCATTTTATTTTTGGACAGTGGTACGCTGCAACAGAACAGAACATTGGGCCAGATGAAGAAAGCAGTCAACAACCTAACTTGCAGAGTGCTTTTTAAATGAACTGAGGAATATTTGCACATTTTTTGCTTGCTTTTTTCTCCCTATTCAGGGGAATGAATGAACTGAAGGGTTACAAGTATAACAATTTGCTTTATTAAGCTACGTTGCCAATTATTATTTTGTTTTTAAAGAGGGCAGAAAATCCTTTTATATAGATATAGCTTTTAATTACAAAAATAGACATTATTAAAAAGCGTCCCAACCGCATTCAATGTCCCCAGATTTATGGGTTTGACTATTCAACAGTAGTTATTTTATAAATATCGGTACAACTGAATTACTGGTCTAGTACAACTGGATTCCAATCCAAGAAGGGAGAAGATTCAGGGCATGGGACAAAATCATTAAAAAGATACTAAGTGGTTCTATTAAAGTGGGTATATTTACCTCCAAGGCATACAGGGCAACGTGTGGATTCTTGTCGTTCACTTTCTTCTTGATAGCCACCACTGCATACTTAGCTCTGGCAGAGGGAAGAGAGAAAAGGAAATAGTTACCCCAAGACATAACCAGAAGACCCCAAAAATGTTGACACATAAGATCTCAAAATTAGCACACAACACTAGCCATCGACAAGGAATAATTGACTCTTGGCAGGCAAGAAATGTTGTGCTGTTTGCAGGGGGAGAATTGACGGGCTAAGTGCTTGGCCTGTAGCTTGCAAATTGACACTTTTCCCCTTGGCAAAAGGCTGCAAGCCACACTCGTCTGCACTTCTTATATATTCCCATACCTTTTCACTCAGCTTTGTGAAATGATTGGAGAACAGACTAATGTATTTTATCAAACATACAGGTCCAAGTCTCAATTGCTGAGGGTTAATTTGTAGAGCAAACAATATGGATCCAACTCTATAGATAATATTACAACAAGCTGCATATAAAAATGCAAAAAACATTCCTCTGGTACTTTGGCACCTGACCCTGAAAGAATTGGGCAGGCCACTGATCTGGCTAAATCGGAACACTCATACCAAATTTGGCAAACTTGGATCTCCGTTTTCATCGCTAGGAAAAACGTTTTTTGCTGAGGTTTGCCATGCAGTACTATTTAGCTCACTAGATTTCAAAATACTTTGATTTTCGAGATTTTGGCACACATTTGAAATGGGCTGAAGTAGTGCATGCCACAAACAAATATTTACAAAATCGCATCAGCCAAACTCGAGTTATTCGCCTTTAAGGGCCGCAAGATGTATCAGTATCGTTAAAAATGGACTGTAGATGCAGAGGAAGAAACAATTACGTTTATAATACGCACACACACACACATCAATTTTGTTTGGCAGAGACAGAATTACTGCTGTCTTGCAAGACAAAAAAAAACAGCGTCCTACATTAATCAGGAACCGACCAGTAATCTGACCGGACATCCAGACCCCTGACCTTTATAGGCTGGGAGGATAGCACAGGGGCAACGCAATCATCTTGGAAGCAAAACGACGTGGAACACCACAGGTTCAATCCCCGGGTTCGGGGAGTATTAAGTGTGTTATAAACTCCAAATTTTTTTTTTTTTTTTTTTTTTGATGCTGTAGTTTATTTGAAAACTTTTCCATCATTTGCTTGAGTTGGATTGGCTTTTTTAATTTTGTTTGTTTAGTTCGAGTATAGAAGATAGGAAGAGAGCAATTGTGTAAGTGTACTTGTTGTTGTGGCCGCTGAGGAGAGCGGTCCATCTTTCTTGCGTACACATTTGTGTCGGTGAAAGTTGAAAAAAAGCACCGAATTCTTTGCGTTGTGAGGCGAGTTCATTACATTCCATGACGAGGTGGAATATGGTTTCCTCGATTTTTTGGTCTTTGCAGAACCTGCAGTAGTTGTCTTCGTGCTTGATCTGTCTTTTTGTAGATAGGTATGCTTTTGTAGGAAGAATGTTTAGGCGAATTTTTAGAAATGTTGTTCGAATGGTTTGGTCTGGGAAGGTTTGCAGGTAGGCTGGTGGTTCGTGGATTCTCCTATTGTCTTTTGTGCAATGTAGATTCTGTTTGTAGGTTTTTTTTGTTGGATGGTCTTTATCCAGTCGTTGTGCAGCAGTTTTGTTTTTGCGTGTTGTGGACGAAGTATAAGCAGTTCTTCTGTGATATTTTCACTATCCATTTCTTTTCTCATTGTATCTTTCCATTTTTGCAATATTGTCGTATTGAAGGTGTTTTCTTTATGTCGCAGTATTTGAATTGCTGGAGTTTTCCCATCTGTCAGTATTTTGCGAAAAATATCTAGTCTTTTCCATTGTACGACTGATTCAATTGATTGAGTTGCCAATTCATAGCGTATTCTTGGCATTGGAAATGTTCGCGGGAGTCGAAGGACTTTGCGCCAGAAAGCCGCTTCATATTTTGTCCAGTTGACTCTCTGAGCGTTCAACATTGCTTCAGTACCGTAGGTCAGAATCGGAATGTACTTGTGTCTGTAGTAGGAGATAATTGGCTTGAAGAAGAACTTGCCGTATTTTTTGTGAAGGAGGCAGCCTTGTCTTGATAGCGTTTGAGATGTTTGTTCGATTTTGTCTATCCACTGCTCTTCTGATTTTGACTGGTTTATTGTGATCCCTAGGTATTTGAACGAAGTAACATTTTCTATTTCGACATTGTTGATCGTAAAGATACGCTGGTTTGTTCTTTTTTTTGGTGGTTTGGTGAGAGTCATTGTTTTTGTTTTTTCCGTATTGATCGTTAGTTCGTTTTTTTTCATGTAATGGCTTAGGTCTGCCAGTGTCGTTTGTAACCCAGTCGGTGTTTTGTCTAGTAACACAATGTCATCAGCGTATGCCATGACTGGGACTGGGATCGAGTTGATTTTGGGGGGATTGGTTTTATGTGATTTTAGATGTTCTTCGATATCAGCAGTGAACAAGTTGTAGAGTGTCGCTGCGAGAGGACAGCCTTGTTTGAGTCCATTTTCTGTTGGTATGGCAGATGTTGTAGCTCCTTGTCTCGACAATCTAACTTTTATCGTGGTTTTTGAATACAGCAGAATAATCGGTTCTAGGATATCAGGTGGACAGTTCCATGTTCTAAGTTTCGACCATAGTTTTTCACGTGAGATTGCGTCAAAAGCCCTTTTTAGGTCAATAAATGCTGCGTAGATTGTCGAGTTGGAGTTGATAGCTTCATGTTTAATTACTTGTAGTAATATCAGGTTGAGGTTTGTTCCAACATTGGCCGTGAATCCTGTTTGTCTGGTCGAGAATTTATTGTTTTTTATGGCCCACGCGGTGAGTTGGTTTAGAAGTACTGCTGCGAATAGTTTTGCTAGCGGATCGAGCAGAGCGATCGGTCGGAAGTTTTGGGGGTCTTCTCTAGGGCCTTGTTTGTGGATTGGTACAATTACTGCTGTTCTCCAGGTGTTTGGTATTCTGTGCAGTTTATTGATCAGTTTTGTGATGTGGCATAGGAGGCTTGCCCAAGCGTTAGGATCTTCTTTGATTATGGCATTGGATAGTCCATCTGGGCCTGGTGCTCTAGAAGTATTGAGTTTGTTAATCAGGAGGATGAAATCTTCAAATTCTGCGTGTACTTTCCATGTTGGGTCTGTTGTGGGCTGTGTATTCTGTTGATCTGTTTCTCGTGGTGCGTAAATGGTAGTAAAGTGCGTTATCCATTTTTCTTGGGTTACATTAGCTGTAAGCTTGTGCTGTTTTTGTTGATTGTCATTGAGTAAGTTCCAAAGTTCTTTTGTATTGTGGGATTTGTGGATTTTCAATATGTTTTCTGCATCTGCTTGCTGAATGAGACTTTTTTGCAATCCTTTGTCCATACTAGACCCAGGCCCAGGACCCAGGCCTACGGATAACAGGCAATCAGCTACTACTTCTAAAAATAGTCAAAACACTCTGCAAATAAAGAAAAAAAATAGGGAGTACAAATACTCCCAACAGAAAATAGGAAACACACAGGAATTGTCCCACTGTGTTCACCCACACAACTACACAGCCCACCCTCACCTGAGCAGGAGCTCACCCAGCGCCGCCCCGTGCTGCAGGAGCAGCACCAACTACAAAAACTGAGCTATGATCAATAGGTGAGCTTTGGGTACAATTGTTGTGTGCCTTAAAGCCCTTTTAGAGATATCTGCTTTCCGCCACGCTAATTACACAGCTTGCTGCAATATCTGCTGAAGTCAACTGAGGATCCCAGCACCAACACCTACAACTGAGCTTTTTCTTATATTTGTTTGAAAAGAAGCCACCTTCACTACGATCCACGAGGTGCACTCCAACCTAAGATGGCCGCCGCATTGAGTTTCACCTATCCTATCTAGTGCCAGATACCATTTGGGTAATAGGAGCGAGCGGATTGGCTGCAGCTTCTTACTTTAGCCACTCACGCTTTGCTGGCAGGCGAGCGCCAGCCCACGAACGAAAGGCTCAAGAAAAAAGGCTCCTGTCCCGAGCATGTCAGCGCAGGGAGGGCCGTGGGGGCGTGCCCCCACCCTTGCATAGCACCGCAGAAAAGTGCCTGCTTGACACTTGTCCACATGAAGGTCCCACCGTATCTACAGTTGCACACGGGAAACCGCCGAAATTAATATTGTGATAAGTATTGTTCCACACTATGCTCCCTGTATTGACCGCCAATGCTAGCAAGTTCAGCTAGTTCACCGTTACATTCAGGCAATGTCTACCCTTGCAGCCTCCTCACCCTAGTCACGCTACGGAGGGCCGGCTTATCTGACCCGCAGTCACACCCTTCCTCCCTACCCCATATGTGGTCACTCGCCATAGTCTAAAGGCGCTATGCCACGATCACCCGCTAAGTGCCCGCCTCGCGCTTAATCAGTGGCCGCACAAGCCCTACCCTACTGCTAAACTGGCAATACGGCTATTTCCAGTTATGTGGCCATTACCCTGTATGTGATAAGAGTCGCTGTGTATTATCAATTGTTAGTTGATAGCCTGATTACTGTGCGCTTCCTACGTTGATCACCTGTACCTGTTAAAGTATCTACCAAGAATATGCTGCCAAGCGCTGACTGCACATTACTGCCATTACCTAATATTATTGTCAGGTTGATGCCATTGTCAGTCACACGCTTCATGTGCACCCCAGTGGCATGAAAATTAGCCGACTACACCTTTTTCTCCAATGCTTTTATCTAGACAACTTTTACTTACATGCCTACTCTAAAATGATTACTCTGTTCCTCCTAGCGTTCATATGCTAACATCACAAACGAAAATGTATGAATTGGCTATGATTAGTTATTACTTAAAGATGTTAACACAAATATTTTCTACTAGCCAAGCTTATTCGTGCCAACGTATTTTTCTCATGCTACTACCGTTATTCTGTTAGCAAATGGCTGCTTATCTCACCCACACACTGTGCCACTAACTGCATTAGGACAGCGTGCACAGTCCACCTTTGATTACTAGTGTTAACTCCCTAATAATGAGCCCTCCTAGCGACATCAACATGAGCCCCTTCCATCTCAGACAATACCACACCATGTACACAAGGAATAATCATCCCACTGGCTAACGGCCTAGTGAGATGGGGATGTCCCTGTCACCACCCCATCCCCTGCCCTATGCCATTCTAACCTAAAGCCCCTCCTTTTCCACTCACCCCAGCCCACTGGAATATCCAAAACACCACTGGAAGCAACAAACCCCTGATGTCAAAAGACACTGCCAGATTGACATTGCTAGACTCACACCATCTCGCCACCTACAATAATACTAAAGGACCCCCACATAATAACCAGCTCTAGACTCTCGTCAGGCTCCCACATTACGATGTGCCCCATTCAGGGAACAGCAAGGCTTAGCAGGCTAAAAGCACGTACCTACCACCATGACCCTGCCAGCCACAGCCTAAAGGCCTTCTGCCACTCACGATCACCCAAACCACGTTCAATCAACCCATCCACAAGAGAACTAATCAAGGCCAACCCCATGCCCCTTCCCAAACTTCTTTCAATGAGCTTTCATATGATACCTGATCAACACTCTCCAGGTGACCCCACAGGCCACGACCCATATCAACCACAGAGCCACCTAGTCTCAAAAAGGTGCACTACTAAATGTATGATCCCTTGGAGCCCATGCCATTGAGATCCGTGGTAACCAAAACCTGGCTACACCAAGCTTCAGGCCCGTTACTAGCGCTAGCCATCCAACCCGGGTTCAACATTACTAGGACTGACAGACCTAATGCACATGGTGGCGGCGTGGCCATTATCGCCAAATCCGACTTACAAATTAGACCATGCCCACTTGGCCCATTAAAAGGTTATGAATTACTCCTTGTCAAATTGTTCAGAAACTCGAAAACTACCATCAATATCTTGGTTATCTATAGAGCACCCATTAATAATGCACACCCTGAATCAGATATCCCACTCCTCCTCACTCCCTACCTCAAGCCCAACCCCAAGTTCATAATCCTTGGTGATAGGAACTTAGGCTTCAATGACAAAATAGACTACAAAGCTAATGTCCTCCTTACCTCACTCACAGACATGAATTTCTCCCAGTTAGTCAACGACCCTACGCACAACAAGGGTAGAATATTAGACTGGTTATTCACGCAAAACACTTTAGTCTCAGTAGATTCCATTGTCCCAGTTGACTGGACAGACCACTTTCTCATCAGTTTTTCTCTATCCAGCCAGGAGAAACCCCATCTCATACCCATCATAATGGATACGGTTGAGACAAGAAACATTTGCAAACTGACAGTATACAATCACATCCCCATTTTGGAGGGAGCTCTCAATTCAACCATTGTCCCGATAGACAACCCTAGTGGCCTAGCAGACATCTACCATAAATGCCTAACCTCAACCATTGACACATTAGCCCCCCTTTAAAACAAAAACATGACGCA
Source organism: Ambystoma mexicanum (assembly GCF_040938575.1). Classification (NCBI taxonomy): domain Eukaryota; kingdom Metazoa; phylum Chordata; class Amphibia; order Caudata; family Ambystomatidae; genus Ambystoma; species Ambystoma mexicanum. The sequence continues at coordinate 1,057,786,877 of NC_090926.1, read as the reverse complement.
CGTATAAACGCTCAAACTTCTGGTTCAATGACGAACTTGTTGTACTCAGGCGCAACAAAAGGTAATTGGAACCCATCCATAAAAAAAAAACATGCCATTGAGACTGCCAATGCATTCCTAAAAGCTAAGCAAATTTACAAGGCAGCCATCATAGCTCATAAAGCTAATGCTCTGAATTCAGGCATCAGTTATGCTGCGTCAGACTACAAAGAGCTCTTCACAATACTTAGAGAGCTGGAAATTCCCGTCCCACCCCCGTCAGAACAATCCTAGCAAAGAATGGTGCACTACCATCCAGAATACTCTAGCTTCCAAAATCCAAGTGCTCCAAACTAAGATTGTCACAAAGAAAAATACTAGCTAAAAAAACTCACCTCCACGTACGACGGACATAGTCAGCGACAACGCCAACACCCAATTCAAATTCTCCTTAGTTAGCCAAGCCCAGGTGCTAGACACCATCACCGAACTAAAACCTTCCAACTGTAAAGGAGACAGCTTTCCTGCACAGTTAGTCAAACTGTGCGCCCCTACTTTTAACACCCATTATCACTAAATTTGTCAATGCCTCTTTTCACACAAATAACGTAAGCTTGGGTCACCCCACTCCTGAAAAAAAACCTCCTCTGGATGCGACAGTCCCCACTAACTATCGTCCTATAACGACTGTCCCTTTTTTTCCTCACAATAATTGATGAAATAGCCTACTCCCAAATCCAAACAAATCGAACAAAATCACCTCCTAGGAGTGCGTCAATCAGGCTTCTGACTAAATCACAGTACAGAGACGGGGCTCCTGGATCTCAAAATCCAGATGTATTCCATAAAAGACGCTGGCAAACTTTGCATTCTCTTACTATTGGATTTATCCGCTGCATTCGACCTAGTCGATCATGACAAACTGTGCCACTTCAGCAAAGGATTTCCATTTCTCGCAAGAAGCCACGTCCTGGATCAAATCCTTCCTGGCTGACCAAACATCCTGTGTCTCCATAGGCAAGGAGTCCGCAGACCCTATCCCAGTACCAATAAGAGTCCCACAAGGATCTTGTCTGTCGCCCACGCTATATAGTGCATATACCAAGCTTTTATTTGCTGCACTGGATGCCATGGGTGACATCTACACACACTTCGCAGATGACACTCAAATTCTTATCCCCATCACGGGAAACTATGACCAGGACACAATCATGATCAATCAAATCTGCACTATAATCCAGAACTGGATGGCGTTAAATAGCCTCTGCCTCAATGATGAGAAGACAGATTCTCATCGTAGGTTTCCCAGCCAGAATCAACACCCTACATGCTGACTATTCAGCTATCAACATTGACGGCACCCTCATTCCAGTCCTAAGGCAGGTTAAAACACTAGGTGTCTATTTAGACACCAATCTAACAATGCCTAAACATATCAATGCTTGATCCTCAGCCACAGCCAAACTGATTGCTTTAAGCGGTCAACTGCATCACCCTAGCCAGGCTCTCATTGTAGCAAAGCTTGATTACTGTAATGTTCTACTACTAGGCACCTCGAATAGTAACTTGGCAAAACTGCAATTGCTGCAAAATAAAGCCCTGCAAGTAGCCCTGGAACTAAAAAAAAAAAATAGATCACATCTCTACCATTAGCAGGGACGGACACTCGCTACCCATAAAAGCGAGAATCTTATTTAAATCACTATGCATCACTCACTAAAAAAGGCATCTACTTACTAATATCGTCTCCCTGAACAAATCAGCAAGAACTCCCAGATCTAATAAATATGCCCACCTTTCTGTCCCGCGCTACAAATGCACCAGTAATGGCTCCAAAAAACTGGAACACGCTCCCTTTACTCAACAGAAATGAGTCCTCCCACCAATGCTTCAAAAAGGCCTTACAAATCTGTTTATTTAACATTTACTAGACCAGGCCGACTGTACCTGCTCCACCACTAGGCTCCCTCTACTGAAAATACACGGATACCAACTGTAAAGTATTACTCTAACAGTAGTAAATGCTTCCAAATGTAATGTTTCTTGATTGTAAAGTATGTTTCTAACTGTAGTAAATGCCACCTAATGTAATGTTACCTGCTACTTTACTTAATAATGCTAAGACGTCTGTAACTACGTTGTGGCATCTAAGGGTTTGGGTGTAGAATAAATGCAATAAAGAAAAAAAAAATACACGTCTATGTTTGGACCAGTAGTACACGTACTGCCACATGAAACTTCTATTGTTACTGCCTGATCTGAAAAAGTAAATATTTATCTTTTGATGTACACGAATAAGTAGGTTCAACGACATATTTGTTTTACTGTTATAGCATATTTTCCCTACGTTAAAAAATACTCTTATTGCGACCGAGACTTACTTTTGAACTCCCTAAAAAATGATTGTACTACTAGCGATAAAAAAACAAAGTAAAATACTTCAAATTGTGATCTAGAGCACTGACCATAATTTACCAGTGTATGCAGTCAGATAGGCCTAAAGGTCATTGACTTGAGTTTTTCCAGCCCTACTTTATGCTTATGCCCCGGGAGCACACCAGGAAAACAAGCAATGGCTAGCCAACTTCAATAAAACATTGAAGCATTGCAATGTCCGCCTGAAGGAAAGAAACATCATCATAAGGGGTTCAATAATGTGGGGTCCTGGGAGCCTGGCCTACATTGTATTGCTCTTCATGTATTCATTTACTTATTTACTTATTTCTCAATTTCATTTTGTTCCCCATTCTCCCACAGTATTTCAGGGTTAAACTGTGTGACACATTCATCTGCAGCAAACGGGACAAGTAATTCCTGGCCAAACTGGGTAACGCATACAATCGGAAACAAGAGAAAGTCGTACTGCCCAAAAGGCCTCCACATTGGCTCTCATCCATCGGCTAGGTTTAATGGACTCCTGGCAATGGAAAACTGAGGACTTCAGTCACTTTTTATTCCTGGCTGGTAGCTTACATCTTCAAATGTTAACCTCTGCCGCCCAACACAAATAAAGATACGTTAACGCACAAGGAAGAAAACATGCTTTGTACAGGAACACAACTCCCTATACGCATACAATCGAATCCATTATCTTGCCACAGGGTAAGGAAAAGGCGTCCAGAACAAAATCCATGAAGTATTGCAATGCACAATCTAGACACCAAATGACCAATCAATGCTAGTCCGTAAAAGCCGCCCTTTCCTAACCACACTACTCAAATAGCCACAGCCACACCAAAGCTCGTGCCATTACTAGGGGAACAAACCAGGAAACCCCAGAACTACACCACGCGATACACCCAAACCACAGCAACGTACAACACACACACCTTGCACTTGTACATTCAAAGCTTAGAAATCGAAATTATTAAAACTGCTTTGACAGTTTATTTCCCACGATATATAGCACACAGATTGTCGGACTGAGACTTGCATGATCCTTCAAGTGCATTGCCAAAATAGCAAGCACACACCTCAAATATCTCAAAATAGGAAATGCATCATGCAGCCACCACCTGAAATATTCTGAAAATTAAAACAAGGTGGCAGGAAATCCTCAAAACCATGCCCCATCACACATCAAATTGACCTTATCCGTGCATGTACAAACACATTTGCTTGCCCAAACAAAAAAGTCAATTTCCAAGTTAGCAGGCATCAACATCAAGCTACACATTAATTTGATTTAGAAAATCCATCTTACTGCTGCAAGCTGCTCACCATCAGCACAGGATAAGCCAACACTGCCATTCAGGCACCAATTGCAACAATCCAACACTGTAAACCCAAAGCGGACAGGGAATTTCTATAGTCATCCCATGGTATGCTTTTACACTGCACTGCACACATACGCATCTTGCAATATTTCAAAACACAGATAAAGAATAGGGAATCCTGAAACCCAGCACTCACAAGCACACCCACCCATCCAAACACTAACTGGAAAAAAGGGTAGATTTGCTCATGTGAAACCTTATCAGACATACTAACAGCCGTTTGTGCTTTGTTTAATGCAATGCACAACTGTGACGTTTGTCAAACAATTAAGTTAAATCATCTTGGAGTATCTTCTATGAGGGGACAGAAATGAGAGGCGGACAAAATGGTGAAGGTTTTACATAATTAGCCATTTTATTAACTCATAAGGGTGTGACAAACGCCTCACTATCCCTAACCTAAAGAGGATTTCCCTGCCTATCAAAACAAAAGGAAAACACTATAATAAAAGTAAACTGTCCCTCACACTTATACATACATCAGATCCATAAAGGTAGAATATGGCATTTCAGATTTAACAAACATAATAGTTATACACAACATGAACGTGGTAATTATGTATCTTTATAACCTGGGTTGGATCCCCTTACCCAGGTTTAAAAAGGATTTCCACTCAAAGTTCAAAATAAGAAAAATTCCTTTTAGGAACCAAGTTCTGCTTGTTAAGCTCTCCTTAGTCTACCCGTCTTTTACTCGACACCGTTTCCACAAACAGAAAGACTTATCTTCTGATAAATATTTCAATATCACTTCTCCTTGGTAAACAAACACCTTTATCAGGATGGCCTTTATTATAATTCATCCAACACAAGAGTGGCTTTGCCACTTCCTTTTCTTCTCAACGCAGTACTTCAATGCCTTCTTCCTGGTTCACTAACCTGCCAGGACTAATACTAAATCCCTTTCCCGGTATACTCTCCTGCTAGGACACAAGCTCCTAACACTACTACAAGTACTCTGTGGTAAGACTTGCTTCACACTTATAGAAAAATGTCTGACTTTCAACAACATTCAGATTCACAACCTCTTCTGTGAGGACACAGTACACATTGATGCGGTTTGTTCCCCTGCTTTATTTGCCAGAGAAATGCAGGTTACGTTTCTTTCCTCATTGCTACCTCTCACAAGGGGGGGGGGGTTCTCTCCTGCCACTCTTAATCCCTCAATTTCATAGCAAACCGCTGCTCACAATGTCTCCTTACTAGACTTACCTTTCTTTGGCTTAGGCAATGCTTGTTGGTGTGTTGCTTAATAATTGCCTCTTTCCCATTCTGGGAAAAATGGTTACAATCTTTCTGCAGTATCGTTTTCTTATTACTTTGCCAATGCTGGTTATGTTTTCTGAAGAATTGCCCCCTCTTTACTTTGGCAATGGTGGTCATAGTACTTTTGTACTGCCCCCTCTTTACTTTGACAATGCAGGTTTTTACAATTGCTTCAGTACTGCTCCCTCTGTGTCTTGGCAATAATAATTGTAACTTTATTTTCTGGCCTTCTTTCAAAGTGACTGTAACGCTAATAAGTCTTTCTTTCATTAGTTCGGTATTCAAAACAGTGGTTAGCGGTCAGCGTTCACAGAGCGTCCCGGGGTTACCTACTACAGGCCAACTCACTGGTATCTCTACACGCATCCGCTCGAAACACTGCCTCTGCTTCTTTGTTGATTCCTGAACGTCTGACATCTTCGGTTGTTTTCCCGCAGCCCGCACCACCAGGGAAAGTAGCCTGCTTTGCTCTTCCTGCACTTTGGTGCTCGCCACCAGGCATGAAATAAGCTCCTCTCACCCACGGGACAGCCTGTCAAAACACTGCTTCCCATTGCACAAACTCTGCACTTCTTGTTATCAACAGCAAAGACCGATATCCGCTATCTGCTTCAATGACAGCTGCAGCTCCAGTGTCTTTGTTTCACTGCTTCCGCGGCTGCAACTGCATCTGACAACTATTACTACTGCTCCACATTACTGTTCTTATGGCCTGCACCTGAGGCGGCCTTAAATGTTCAAATGTCCCGCTGAGGTGTGGGTCATCAGAACCACTAGACTGCATACTGCAGTTTCGTGCCTCCGAGCCCCTCTTCCTTGTCCCAGTACTTAAGGCATTGGGGGACTTGAAGTCAACAATGTTCGTTTTTCTTTTTTATCACAAATACATTCCTCAACTTTTTCACTCTTTCCATTTAATACATCTCTAGTGAAGGACTTTAGAGGGATTAATGGTTGGTTCAGACTTAAATGAGAATTATATTTATCGGAGGTCAGTGTAGTAATGCTCCGATACCTATATACATTGTTTCCCTGTGGATGACAACAGTTTTCACTACCAACAAGGTGGGTAGTTTTGGTAAGGGAAGCCTCACTCTGACAAGCCATTAAATATTCTGGCATCATGGAAATATCCCCCTCTGAAGAAGATAAATACTGAGTCTCCCCTAACGGAGCCTTCATATTCCCTTGGTGGCATTCTCCTCCCAGGTGATCTACCTGGCTAATACCACACCAAGGGTAAGGATCGGGTAGCGGATGCTTTCCCCTAGCCACCAGTGAGGAGACTTGAGGACACTGCAGGATTCCTCACAGTTCTCTATTACACAGTGTAACTCGGTTTGCTCTTTCAGACAAATCCTGCACGCTCCAGTTCAAAAGTACGATTCCAATGACAGAACACAGTTTTCCAGAATTCCGGATGGGCCGAGACTTTACAGAATCAGCTTTGCATCATCTCCAAATACTGGCCTGACCATGTAGTGCTGATTTCACCTGCGAATAAGATGTTCAATCAAAATCTTTAAAAATCTCTAGAACGAGCGTAAGCCCAGCTTCTTTACCTCTAAAGTGAGAGGTTTAATTAACTTCTATTTGGTTATAGACTATATAGTATCAATCCAATCTAATTCCCGTAGCTGCTTGTTCACAGAACAGGGATTAAGACATAACATTATTACAATGAGTTCTTAAAGCACTTAATTATAATTTTTTTCGTTTAATTAATAGTATTTTATTTTGCAATGCAAACAAATAAAATATAACAATAACCAGTGAAGTATTCGGCATTAAAACATAACAGAAGTATACCATACAATTAGATAACCACAATAATGAATTAGCCAATAAAATCTAACTAATGAAGTCAAAGGAAAAGGGAAAGACAGAAGGAAAAAAAAAGAAAAAAAAAAAGAAAGAGGTTATAAATAGTGAATTCAAATAATTTCAACAATCAGATACAGGAATTATTGAAAGCACCACTCATTAACTTGGGTATTAGATCCATGGCATGTACAGGAAAAAAGTATTGTGAATCAAAAAACCAAGAAACAGGATTGTTCAAATGTAACTCACACATCACCCAAACGCATCGAGGAAGCTTCACCATGTATCCCAAAATGTATCAATGTCTCCCGTTTGTTTGTGGATAACTTTCTCATAGGTGGAGGCAGTGAGCAGCTCTTCCACCCAGTCGTCGAAACAAAAAGAGCCGCTCGATATCCAGGATCTTATTATCATTTTCTTAGCAACCATGCAAGCACAGAGAAGCCAGATCTTTTTACTGAATGAGACTTCCTCCATCAGCGACACATCTTCTAAAACCAGTAGAGAGGCAGTCATAGGGACTGTACATTCCAGAAACAAACCTAATCTCTCACAGGCACCCTCCCAAAACATTTTAGTCTTTGGGCAAAACCAGATCAAATGACAGACTGTGCCTCTCGCGTTTTTACATTTCCAGCAAAGTTCGTTCTCCAGAAGGTGACTTTTGAATAACCTAACAGGTGTCTAGTAAGATCTAAAAAGTAGCTTTGTCTGTGAGGCTCTAAGGCCCCCGTTCAGACTCATTAGGTGCGTATTTCCACAGCACCGTTGCCAGCATTTCAGACCAACATCTTCCCCCAGCTCTTCGGCCCATATTGCTGGTAACCTCGGGTCTCCTTTACAGCAAGCTTTTAAGACTCCATACATTGTAGCTGCAGGATGAGATGCACTTTTGCAGGTCTGTAGAGTTGACCAGGCAACTCTGAGCTGCTAGTTGAGACACATCCAAACTTGCCGTAACAATGTTCTTTAATCTCCAATCAGTCATGTTAAATGACTGATTAATTGTGCATATGAAATCCATTTGCCACCTTCAATCAGATCTGTTAAGAACCATTCTGGCCAAAATAGGACTTTTCCTAAAGATTTCAGAGCCAGGTTAAGCCAGATCGAGGCATCGGGGAACAGGCAAGGCGCCACACTCATGCGTTTAGAAATATCACACCAACAGTACTGCAAAAATTCAGTCAGTGGATTAATCCCGTTAGATGTTTTCTTCTTGGTCGTCAATAAAGCTTTGGGATCCAACTGTGATACAGTAGTGCACTCCCAAGCTAAATATTCTGTTTGTTCCACACCTGTTTCAAGGATCTTACATAGACGACGAGTTGCGAATGATAGATGGTAGTCGACGAAGTTCGGTAAGTTCATTCCCCCTTGCTTGAGAGGGAGCTGCATTTTCCACATTGCAAGTCTCGGTGGCTTTCCGTCCCAGATGAACTTTTGCATGATTCTGTCAATTTCCTTGAAAAGAGGTCCTGGTATTTTGATGGGAAGCACAGATAAAATATAAATTTACCTGTGGTGCCAGGTTCCTTATTATACAATTGATCTTCACCCATGTGGACAGTTTCAAAAGACCCCATCTATCAAGGTCAGATTTGAGTTTCAGTAAGATCATTGTAAGATTCATAGATGGCAACTGGATCACCTCAGGACCGATCCAAATGCCCAGATATTTCATCTTTTCTGGACATCAGGCGAACTGGAATTGAGCACAGGTGTGCCGCTGGCAGATATTGTTTACTGGGAGGATTTCAGACTTACTTCAATTCACCTTATAGCCAGAAACCAGGGAGAATTGCTGGATATCTTGCATCATGTGAGGTATACAATTTGCTGTATCCTGAAGGGCCACCAGTAGATCTGTGTATAGCCAGATTAGATTATCATGATCATTCCCAATTATTGGTTGAAGACTGTCATCAGCTCGCAAGAGTGCTGCCAATGGCTCCATCGATAAAATGAATAGTAATGGCGAAAGCGGGCTGCAGTGTTTGGCACCCCCATGAAGTCGGAGAGTGTCCGAAATTAGGCCATTTGTAAGTACACTTGCAGACGGATTCGTGTATAATTGCCGCACCCAACACTTAAAGTTCTGTCCAAATTTCATCTCATTCAGGCACGAAAACAAGAAGGCCCATTCCACACGATCAAACGCCTTCTCAGTGTTCAGCGAGTTTACTGAAGTGGCAACTGGTTGTCTATGTCCGTGCTTAATTCATAACAACAGGCGCTTCATGTTGTCATCCACAGCCCTCCCAGTGACAAAGCCGACCTGATTTTCATGGACTAATGATGATATAACTGTTTCCAATCTCACAGCCAAAGATTTTGCCAGAATCTTACAGTCAGTATTTATTAGACTGATTGGCCTGTAGTTTTTACATCTCGTAACAGATCTATCTTTCTTCTTCAGAAACATTATTAGCGCTTGCCGCATCGTGTCTGGCATGGAGTCAGTCTCAAAAGCATTGTTATAAACATCACAAAGAATCTGTAAAGCAGAATCAGGTAGGATCTTATAAAACTCTACAAACGATCCATCTGTACCAGGTGATTTACCCACAGCAAGTTTACAGATGAATATCTTCAACTTCCAATGTCCCTTCAAGGCCCGCTGCTTGGTCATCTGACAGTTGAGACAAGTCCAAAGAATCCAGGAAGTTTTCTATCACAACATTATCACACGTCAGTTCTGATTTGTGGAGTTTTTCATAGAAGTCATGGAACAATATGTTTATGTCTTTTTGTTGTGTTATGAAGACATTACTCGGATCTCTAATTGCAGTAATAAAGCGATCACCATCTGTTACTTTCAGCCTGTGCGCCAGGAGTTTGCCTGCTTTTTCCCCCATTTTCAAAGTAGTTAATTCTCTGCCCGAATAAGGCATAGTCTACCTGGTTGGATATCAATTTATTCAATTCAAATTTTGTCTTCCTCAATTCAGGCTTAGTTCCTTCATCTCGGCTTGCAGCAAAGTGATTGTCTAGACGTTTAGCCTCTGCAGACAACCTTTGAATTTCTTTGGCCTTTAATTTCCTTTGCTTGCCAGTTTTTGACATTAGCACACCACAGATAAAACATTTCATTGCTTCCCAGACTGTGGCGACTGCAACATCATCAGTCTTATTAATCTGAATGAAGTCCTTCATTTCTTCAACAATTTCGTCTCTTATCTATTTGTTTTGCGAATGTTAGAGAGTTAATTCTCCACCTAGATGAGTATTTTGTAAGGAGAGATGTAGGGACACAGGTGCGTGGTCTGATAGGCAATGAGACTGATGCTTGAATCAAAACAGCTGGAGGTCACTTGGCCAGAGGTCAAGAAAAAGTCAATGCGGGTATAGGTATCATGACACAACGAATGAAAGCTGTAGTCTCTACCAGACGGGTGTTCTAAGCGCCATATATCCGCTATATTGAATTCACTCAGACATTCTGAATATCTCCTGCTCTTCTTTGGGATTCGCGTGCAGTCACCATTCGAGCAATCTAATGCTGGATCCAGCACCTAGTTAAAATCGCCCGCTAACACAACTGCATCAACAGCATAGCTTTGAAGTAATTGAGCAAGCTCATGGAAGAAGGGGGGGGGGTCAACCAAATTGGGCACATACACATTGCATAAAAGCATTGTATCTTGTACTTTGATCAAAACACAATCAACTCTTCCTTCTTTGTCTGCGTTACTTGAGGGGACTGTTAGCGGCACATTTTTCTTTGAGTATTGAAACGACCCTTTCAATGGTCGAATAGGTCGAGAAAAAGTGTTTGACCAACCCATCCCCGTTGAAGTTTTTCAGCCTCTTTACAATCCAGATGTGTCCCTTGGAGGAAAGCGATGTCACATGAAGTTGATCTCAAATGAGATAAGATTTTGGTCCGTTTCACACCAGTCTTTAGGCCATTAACATTTCATGACACAAAGTTAAGATGATTTACAGATTTAGAATTCATGCTGCCAATCTTAGTTAGGGTCAAAAATATAAGTGTGATCAGTATAAAATAGTCTGAAAAGAAAAGAGATCAGAAAGGGGAAAAGAGAAAGATAAGAACCAACGCCCCACCAGGGCATGAGTCAGCCAGCCAACACTGGTAGTATTACAAATGGTATTGCCCAAATTGTTCGTTTACAATTGTTCGAATAAACAATTGACTGAATTTAAAGGGTCACAATTGAGATATATATATATATATATATTAAAAAAAAAAGGGGGTTTTGGGCAGGTTTGGGTTGGGTGGGGGGTTGCGGGGGTTTCCCCCCGCATATATGTTACAATTTACCTTCACAATTCGGTCAATTGTGAAAAGGTCAATTGTCATTCAAACAGTTGTAATACGAACAATTTGTATACAACCTTACAAAAAGATGGCACGCTGCTCAGACGTAGCACTAAGGTAGTATAGAAATACAACAATCTTAAACCGCTGTATGAATAAAATCACCAACCCCAGCCCCCCCGTATATATGTGCAATAGCTGACACCAATACAGAAAAGTAACTTGCGCCCTCAATACACCCCTATTTTAAAACAACATCTATGAATCATAAGCCTTGAGCTCTCGAGTTATTGACCTAATGATAATGTTCATTAATTGCTGAAAACACATACTAAAAGAAACAGCCAGGCTAACAGAATCCTAACACAACTGCCTAATTAATGTCACTCTGATCCATATAATAGTGGACAACATCTACTATTCAGCACCACTAATATTAGGACCCCATAAAGGCAGAACACTTAAAAGGCGGGTGCACCAATTGGTTAGATTGTTTAGTGTACTGTGTGAACCAACATTCTCGTACAAAGAGCACAGGAACACTTTCCTTCACAACATTCCCTAAAGGTCTGAATGTGTTCCCAGTCGTCAAGATGCCAAAGTTCTAAGCCATAGATGATACACAGTACTATTTTACCACTGAAAAATAGAAGTAAAGAGAAGTGTCAAAACTTACCTTTTATATGCTTCATTTCGGCCATAAAAAGCCCCGTTTATTTTTTTAGAAGAACATAAAGGAGGAACAGATTAGGTTTGTTAAAGATCTGAAATCCCAAATAAGACCAGTAAGGAACCATCTCAATCAATCTTGTTTCCTAGTAGCGCCCAAGTAAACTTGCACGTTTTCTTAGAAGTCCAGAATTTAATTATTTTGGTTTTGAATGTAGCTCCAACTCATATCCAAAAAGTAATTGTGCAGAAATGAAAGTGCTTGCTGTAAGCCTACAGGGCTATGGTAAAAATGAACCACATTTTCGGCGTAAGCAAGCTATTGAAAGGGCAACTTTCCAAGATTAGGCAAGAAAGTGTTTGCTTCCAAGAATGCAGTTCCCAAATCAGAGATGTAAAATAGGGGGCAAGAACACATTCCCGCCTCAGTACTTATAGGTAGGTATTTGCCCCACCCCTCCGTTATCCGGAGGAGTGTTTTTGAGAGTATGTGTATGAGAATGTTTAAAAGCCCAAGAGGTATTACCCAGTCTACGAGTTGCTTCCAAAGATGAGAGCGGTTGACGTAGTCAAATGCTGCAGGCAGGGCAATACTTGTTGCATAAACTAGTCCCGCATTCATGGATAAGGCTGATTTCTGCAGACAAGTAACTACAAACCCAGTGAATTAGGTACCGACAAGTCTCCTGAAACCAGTCAAACTTCTCCAGTCTATCCAAGTCTGAAGCCCATTCCTCCAATTCCTTGAGAATCATAGATGCAAAATGTTAATTATGTTCCAAATAGGACAATGTTATGGTGAGAAAACAAAAATGTTGAATTGTTCAGGAGATAAGTTGTATTCCTCTTCACTCGTAAGGGGTCCACATGTTTTGGTGACTTGCCTATTGTACTTAGTTACCTTATTCACATGCCATGTAGAGCAGCGGGACATGCTCAACAGCCCACTCGCACTAGAGGAAATTCAAGAGGTCATAACCTCGCTGTCCACAGGCAAAGTGCCCGGCTGCGATGGACTACCCCCCAAATTCTATAAGGAATATGCAGACATACTGGCACCACAGCTACTGCAAGTTCTGCACGAGGCGTATGAAAAGGGCACCCTGCCGAAGTCAATGGAGCAGGCACTCATAATACCCCTTCTGAAACCCGGCAAAGACCACACAGCATGCAAATCTTATCGACCCATAGCACTGATCAACCAAGACACGAAGATACTCACTGCAATTCTCGCAGATCGCCTAAAGAGAGTGGTCACCACACTAATCCACCCAGACCAGACAGGCTATGTACCAGGGAGGGCCACGACCACCAACTTGCGATGCCTACAAGCGGTCATTGCAGTCACAAACACCAGAACTGACAACTGTGCGGTAGCTGCCCTTGATGCCATAAAGGCCTTTGACTCCGTAAAATGGGAGTGGCTGTTTGCTACACTAGAGCATTATGGGATAGGCCCAGGGTTCATGAGGTGGATCAGGATGCTGTACACAACACCAAGAGACTGAGTACGAACTGGGAAACAAATTTCAGGCCCATTCCGGCTCTCTCGTGGGACCAAGCAGGGCTGCCCGCTCTCACCGCTTCTCTACATCTTTGCATTAGAACCCCTAGCCATATACATGAGGGACATGTTCTGAGACACAGGGTTGCTTATCAATGGAGTCACACACGTCATGTTCATTTATGCAGATGACATTCTCTGATACATACAAAACCCAGAAGACACACTAGGATCATACCTCGAGGTATGAGACAACTTTGAGCGCCTTTCCGGGATAGCCATCAGCAGGGATAAATCATGCTTGTTTCCTCTTGCAGGGTGGGCGGGACACACAGTGGAACAACTCCCGTGTTTAGAACTTAAATGAAACACGCGCACGTTTCGCTATTTAGGTGTGAACATTCACCACTCCCTAGAAGATACACACCAAGCTAATACACAGCGCGCCAAACTTGAAATAGACGCTGCCATCAAACTCTGGGAGAAGCTGCCCCTGTCAGTAGCGGGCCGAATATCCTTAGTTAAGAGGATTGTGCTACCTAGATTGCTGTACCACTTCTGTATTGTGCCCTACCTCATTCCAAAAATGTTTTTCACAGACCTTAAGACCTCACTGAGAAGATTCGTATGGGGGAAAGGGAGGAAGAGAATAGCCATGGAATACACCGAAGGAGGGTTGAGACTCCCACACTTCGAACTATACTATCTAGCTGGACAATTGCAGCATGTAGCCAACTGGCTAGCTGACACAGAAACCATAGAACACACCCTCCTACAAAATGCTGTTTCACCATACCTCCTGACAGAAGTACTATGGCCAAAAAAGGTAGAAACCTCGAATGCCCCCATGCTGCTACGTTTAGGGAAGCAGATATGGCAAAGAACGCAGAAACTCCCGAAACTCAAGGAGCCATACTCCCCTCAGATACCACTAGGGGCACTCAACGGTGCCACAATAGAACACCTCTAACAAAGCAAGAATCATTGGGAGCCCAAGGGTATTATCACCATTGAAGACCTTGCACCAGGAGGAGAGATACTAGGGTTTCAGGAACTGACAAAATCACACGAACTACATCAAGGCCAATACATAAACTATGCACAGTTAGTCAAACAACTAAATATCAGATGGCCAACTATTGCAGAACGACAGGAAGAAAACCAGACACTTGGACTGCTTTACAACTTGACGATAGGGAGGACACATGGTATCTAGAATCAACCAGACAATGGTGGAAGAACTCCCCAGAGACAAAAACAAAATAAGGCAGGACTGGGAACAAATACAGGGAAAAGAAATAAGATAAAGACTGGGAAAAAGCCAAGGTCTACCCAAAAAATGTATCGAGAAATTCCAGGCTAAAACAGTTACAATTCTATATACTCCAACAGGCATATCTCACCCCACAGAAAATAGCCAGCTTCCCAGGTGCCACTGTGCAAACGTGTCCGAAATGTGGAGCGGAAAACGCCAACATGGGACACATGTTCTGGCACTGCCCAAT